>NC_035434.2:28256778-28926096 GCF_002127325.2 Helianthus annuus | reverse complement strand
AGGATATATCATGTGTGGTGATGAATGAGACTTGTTCCGCCGTTCTGCAAAACCGTCTGCCCACGAAAATGGGAGATCCTGGTAGTTTCACGCTCCCGTGTTTAATTGGAAACATGTCTGTTAGCCATGCATTGGCTGACTTGGGAGCGAGTATTAACCTTATGCCGTATAAGGTTTTTACTAAACTAGATCTGGGTGAGCCGTCACCCACTAGGATGAGCATTCGGTTGGCAGATCGCTCAATAAAGTATCCGCGCGGGTTTGTGGAAAACATGCTTGTAAAAATCGATAAATTTGTTTTCCCTGTGGACTTTGTTATTCTTGACATGGACGAAGATTCAAGGGTACCTTTGATACTTGGACATCCTTTCCTCAATACAGCGAGGACGATTGTTGATGTGGCAGCTGGCCAAATCATGCTCCGAGTGAATGATGAGCACGTGACATTCGATATCAAAAGATCGATGCAGCATCCGCAAAGTCACGATGACATGCTTTACTATGTCGACATTGTCGATGCATGTGTGTGCTCTCATTTTCAAGGTACTATTGACGAGATTGATTCGGACACACGTCTGTCGTGTGGGGACCTGATTGGCATTACGCAGGAGGGCCACAATTTCGAGCAGCCAGTCTATCAGATTGGTGACGATGGTTCCCAGAGTCCGGAGAGATTTCTTGAAATTGACCATGTGAAAAAGGAGGAAGCAGAGCCTTCGGTTGAAGATCCGACGCCTTTGGAGTTGAAAGAACTCCCACCACATCTCGAGTATGCATTTCTGGACGAGGAGCGTCGCCTACCGGTCATAATTTCGGCATCATTGGAAAAGGACGAGAAAAATCAGCTTCTCCAGGTTCTGAGACTTCATAAGAGAGCCATCGCATGGAAAATCATGGATATCAAGGGCATCAATCCTTCTTTTTGTACTCATAAGATTCTGATGGAAGACGATTACAAACCATGTGCACAGCATCAGAGGCGTTTAAATCCAAATATGGAGGACGTGGTGAAGAAGGAGGTGATTAAGTTGTTGGATGCCGGCATGATTTATCCTATTTCGGACTCTGTGTGGGTGAGTCCGGTGCAGGTTGTACCTAAGAAAGGTGGTATGACTGTAGTTTCAAATGATAGGAATGAGCTAATTCCTACCCGTACCATCACTGGGTGGCGAGTTTGCATTGACTACCGCAAGCTCAATAATGCTAATCGCAAGGATCACTTCCCGCTTCCATTCATCGACCAGATGTTGGAACGTCTGTCGAGGAAGTTGTATTACTGTTTCCTTGACGGATTCTCTGGGTACTTTCAGATTCCTATCGCTCTTGAGGATCAAAAGAAGACTACCTTTACATGCCCCTTCGGCACATTCGCCTACAGGCGGATGCCTTTTGGGTTGTGTAATGCACCAGCGACCTTCCAGAGATGCATGGTTGCAATTTTCCATGACATGATCGAGGATTCCATGGAGGTTTTCATGGATGATTTTTCGGTATTTGGGGATTCCTTCGATCACTGCTTGAAAAATTTGAGAAAAATGTTGAAGAGGTGTGAGGAGACGAATCTGGTCCTGAACTGGGAGAAATGCCACTTCATGGTGAAGGAGGGCATAGTTCTGGGACATAAGATTTCGCATGCTGGTATGGAGGTCGATCCAGCCAAAGTGGATATCATTTCACGACTTCCGCCCCCACCTCTGTTAGAGCGATACGGAGCTTTCTCGGTCATGCCGGGTTCTATCGGCGATTCATTAAAGATTTTTCAAAAATCGCCAGACCCATGACCCGTTTGTTGGAGAAAGACGCTCCGTTCATATTCGGAGTGGATTGCTTGAGAGCCTTTGACCTTCTCAAGCAAAAGTTGATTGAGGCCCCTATTTTAGTTGCACCGGACTGGAGTTTGCCGTTTGAGATTATGTGCGACGCGAGTGATTACGCTATAGGGGCCGTTCTTGGTCAAAAGAGAGAAAAGCACTTTCACCCGATCTATTATGCGAGCAAAACTCTTCACGACGCTCAGGAGCATTATACCACGACTGAAAAGGAGCTCTTGGCGGTCGTTTTCGCATTTGACAAATTTAGATCGTACTTGGTGCTTTCGAAAACCGTTGTATATACTGATCACGCTGCCATCCGATATCTCTTCAGCAAACAGGACGCTAAACCACGTCTGATCCGGTGGATCTTGTTGCTGCAAGAGTTTGATATTGAAATTCAAGATAAAAAAGGTGCGTTGAATGTAGCGGCTGACCATCTATCTCGGTTAGAGCATGGAGACATCGTGGACGCGCGTTGGGATTCCATAAATGACAACTTCCCACACGAGTCTTTGATGAGTGTTGAGATATGCGATGAGTCGCCATGGTTCGCCGACCTTGCGAACTACCTTGCTTGCGGGATTCTGATTAAGGGGTTGACTCACCAGCAAAAGAGGAAATTCTTTTCGGACGTCAAGCACTACATTTGGGATGACCCTTACTTGTTTCGGGTTGGTGCTGATCAGGTGATCAGGAGATGTGTTTCAGGGAAAGAGGCGACCGATATTCTGCGCCACTGTCACGAGGGACCTACCGGAGGCCACCATGGAGCCAACTTTACCGCCAAGAAAGTGTTGGACTCCGGGTTTTATTGGCCGACTATATTTCGTGATGCTCAGAGTTGGGTTAGAGCGTGCGATGCTTGCCAGAGGGCGACAAATATATCGGCACGTGATGAAATGCCTCAGACCTGGATTCAGGTTTGTGAAGTCTTTGATATCTGGGGGATAGACTTCATGGGACCATTTCCCCCCTCACGAGGTAATAAGTACATCCTGGTCGCGGTTGACTATGTATCGAAGTGGGCGGAGGCGCAAGCCTTACCCACCAGTGATGCCAGGGTGGTCGTGAGATTTTTGAAAAGCTTATTTGCTCGGTTCGGCGCTCCGAAAGCGCTTATCAGTGACAGAGGGACGCATTTTTGCAATACTCAGCTCGAGAGTGCTTTGTCCCGTTACGGTGTGCATCACCGTCTATCCACGCCCTATCATCCACAGACTAGCGGGCAGGTGGAAGTCACGAACCGGGGGCTGAAAAGAATCCTTGAGCGGTCGGTAGGTGCGAACCGCAAGGATTGGTCGGATAAGCTTGATGAAGCGTTGTGGGCTTTCCGTACGGCTTACAAGACGCCTATCGGGACTACTCCCTTTAGGCTTGTATACGGAAAGGCATGTCATTTACCGGTTGAGTTGGAGCATAAAGCGATGTGGGCGCTGAAAACCGC
Organism: Helianthus annuus; assembly: GCF_002127325.2. Classification (NCBI taxonomy): domain Eukaryota; kingdom Viridiplantae; phylum Streptophyta; class Magnoliopsida; order Asterales; family Asteraceae; genus Helianthus; species Helianthus annuus. The sequence continues at coordinate 28,922,838 of NC_035434.2, read as the reverse complement.
AAATCTGGACATAAAAGCCGGAGGTGAAGCCCGGTTTCTCCAGATTCATGAGTTAGAAGAGTTGCGACAACGCGCTTATGAGAGCTCGGTGTTGTACAAGGAGCGCACGAAGAGATTGCACGATAAACGCTTGAAGGACCACAAAGAATTCCAAGCGGGCGATCTTGTTCTTCTTTACAACTCGCGGTTGCGCTTATTTCCCGGGAAGCTTCATTCACGTTGGACAGGCCCATACACGGTTAAAGAGGTATTTCCGTATGGGACTGTTGCAATAGAGAACGCGGACGGCGTTATTTTCAAAGTAAATGGGCATCGCTTGAAGTTGTACGTTGCCGGGCCGACAGAGTCGGTGATGGAGGTTATTGAACTCCAAACCCCGCACACATCATAAGTGTGGGGAGGAGAGAGTCTACGCTGCTGACTCGTGGATAAAAAATGCAGCAAGAGCGTATTTTGCGCTTTAGGGGTAGTTTAGTCATTTAGGATTTATTTTCTAGTTTTAGCTTGGAGTCTTGCTATCGACTCGTCGACAAAAATTTAGCATGAGTCTACGCTACTGACTCGCCGACAAAAATGTAGCAAGAGCGTCTTTGGCGCTATAGGGGCAAAATTGTCCGTTTTTTAGGTTTTTATAGTTTTAGCGTAATTTAGGTTAGTTAGGTAGTTTCCGTTAGTTTGTACAGTTTCTATTCGTGCCGAACGAAGGTTCTGTATTGCAATATTGTTAGAACAGTTGGTGTGTCGAAAAAACGGCGAAAAACGGCCAAAACAGTTGCTGGAAATGCCTTCTGCAGAAAATTCTGATATGCAGCTGATGCACGACCATGCCAGGATCCGCACGACCGTGCGTTTTCGAGATGCTGGCACGGTGGATCGCACCCTCGGTGCATCACCGAGAAAAATGGAAGTCGTCGGAGACGCACGACCGTGCCAAACGGTGAACGACCGTGCGTCAGGCTGAGGGCATTTTTGTCATTTTGCACATTATATATACCCTCATCTGCTGCAAAATCCCTCATTCGCGAACCCTAGCAACTGCAGCCGTTCCAGAGCGGTTTTTATACCAAATCGCACGATTTCTCGCACGATCTCGCACCCAACTTCGCACGGTACGTCTCTAGTGTTAGATTTCTTGTTTTCTTACTTTCTAGGGTAGATTTCATCCGATTCAACAAGGGATTTATTAGGGTTCTCTTCATAAACAAATCGAAACCCTAACCCTTGTTTGAATCATGCTTATCGTGAACACCCGGTTGAGTTTCCGACCCCTGTTTGTACAAAAAAGTTGTTGATTTTGGAAAAATCAGGCTATTCAAAGTTTCAGGGATTTGAAATCTGCAGATCAGTTGTCGCACGGTCGTTCCTTGTATGGAACGGTCGTGCCAATCCGGGTGATTCCACGATGTCAGCTTGTGTCCGGTGTTGCACGGTGGTGCCAATTGACCGCACGCCGTGCGATTCCGAGTTTCCTGGGCAGATGTGCACATCGTCGGTGATGCACGACCGTGCGTATCGCCGCACGACCGTGCCGGATGCCCAGATCAGTTTGACAGAAGCTTCATAACTTGCTGCTCGGCTGTTTTCAATTCCATTTTCTCCTGTTTCTGTCTTTCTAACAATGTTCCCCATTACAGATGGATCATCCCTTCCTACAGTTTGACCCCAACAACGAGCGTGAAGCTTTATGCATTCCAAAAAGAGACGCATTATGGGCCCGGAGGGGGCAGTTCGGAGTCCCTAGAAGGCTGGATTGGGAAGTAATGCAAGAACTAAATCAGTATGACCGACTGGAAAACATGATGAGTCGGCCGCTTACCAATCTGGTCGGTTGCAACCGACCTGTTTACTTGGAGCTTACCATAGAGTTCTTTGCATCATATGCTTACGAAAAGCCAGTTGCTTCTCGACGACCCAAATTCCGCCACAAAGAGCGGATAGCTTTCAGATTGTGTGGTAGATGGCACCGGTGGTCGGTTGGTCGTTTGGGAAGGAGACTCGGGATTTACACTAGGGAAGACATGGATGATCCCGAAGTCTTCACAGATCAGTTCACCTTTCCGTCTGATGCAGCACGGGATGAGTTTTGGGCTGCAAATGCTGTTGGGGACCCATACAACCCAAGGATGTCAAAGGCCTCACGACTTAAAGACCCTCTGGTGCGAGTGATGCACCATGTGTTTAGCCACACTATATGCGGTCGCATGGACAGTCTTGGTAACTGTCCAACACCAGATTTGATTTTTCTTTACGCATTGGTGGAGAAGGCGCCCATCAACTTAGCGGCGCGAATGGCTGAATACTTTGTGAAGTGCTCAGGGAGGACTTCTAACAGTCAGATACATGGCGGTCAGTATGTGACCGAAATTGCGTACAACGAACACCTTATGACTGAGGAGGTACTTCAGGGTCTCACTCTGATAACTGAGGGGGTTCATGTTGACATCAGGTCACTGAAGGCGATGGGGGTGATTGTTGAGTTAGATAGAGGGGATAGATTGAGGGGGCTGAATAACAAGGTATGGGACCCGTTACCCCCGCTCCCAGAAGAGGAAGAGGAAGAGGATGTAGAGATGCAGGAGCAGCAGCACCAGCCACACACACCATCGCACCACACACCGCCACATGAGGCGCAGCACCAGCAGTACTACCAACATCAGGATTGGCCTGAATTTTATCAGCAGTTCCAGCAAATGCGTGTTACGCAGGAACAACATGGTACGTACATCGATCAGATTAGGACCAGCCAGGACCAGATCCGGGCTAGTCAGGAGCAGCTCAGGGCCACGCAGGATCAGCTGAGGCATAGCCAGGAGAGCTTATACCAGGGGGTGAGTGCCGGATTCTCGTACCTATTCGGGGAGATGCACCATGCATATCCCGACTACTTTCAGCACCCTCCACAGTTCCCGCCGTGGAACCCACCTGGTTATGGCGGTGCGGGCCCATCTTTCACGAGAGACGATGACGGTGACGACGAGTAGGAGTTGGTGGTGATGTTCGTTGGTGGTTTTTATTATTATTTTAGTACTTGTTATTTCGGGTGTTCTTTTTGCTTAGTATGTCGAACACCCTCGGATTGTATTGTATTTTCAAACATTTTACTTTCTGTTATGTCTTTGTTTGGACTAGTAGTATTTATGTACATTATGGTTTATTTGTGTTTATTCTATTACTGTTCTGTTTTGCTGTGCCATATGACATACTTGCAGATTTTGGCTATCAAGTCTTTGACCGGAGCATATAACAGACGCAACTTTGGAAGTCTCGATTCATCAGATATCATCTTGAGGGGAGTACTATTATCCTTCTTCTCTATATTTCGGGTTTCGCATTGGGGACAATGCGAAGTTCAAGTATGGGGAGGGGGTTAACTTTGTTAAACTTTGTTTGTCCTCATTTTATAAAAAAAAAAAAATCAGAAAAATCATTCAAAAATACCTGTATTTTGTATATATTTTAGTAAATAAACCGGTTGATTGTGTTTTAGAAAGCATCGGACTTGATAAAAACCTGACAAGCAAAATAAATTTTGAAAAAGAAAACCCCGGAAAGCATGACAAACAAAGAAAGACTTGCATGATAGTTTTCACACTTTTACCCATTCCATCCGTTACGTGAGCATATTTGAGCCTATTGTTATATATTTGTTCATTTCGGATATAGGAGTGAGCCGGATGTTATGTGTAATTTAGAATTTGTCACTAGTATGCTTGTTAAGACCATGAACTTGTGAATTTGTGTAAAAGTGATAGAGGCACTTAGATTACCCCTTTGTTGTAAACCTTGTTCTTTGTGTTGTGCTTCCCGTTCACCTTATATTACCCTTTAGGATTAGCCATGTCGAGCCTTCCCGTTTACCTTTGTTTACCCACATTATCGCCCACTTAGCCAAATTTAGCCTTTGTATGTTTTAAACCCTTTTTAGTGTTGAAACTCGGACAAAATAATCGTTTAACTAGCGTTTATTTCAGTTTATTGTATAGTATGTTTTCTATGTTAAAAAAAAACACACACAGAAAATAAAACACCCTAAAATAGGGTGACGTTGATAGAAATCGAGCAATTTTGAACACTTAAATGTTAAAATTTCGTTGATAAGCTCGATTGCGCTTTAGTCGCCTTTTTAAGGCGTTTGTATGTATAGTTGTATTATTTTCTTGCTAGTTAAACGCTAATACCGAGTTTTAACCATTTTCACCACTTTATATGTCTACTTCCATACCCTTCGCCCAAGCCTAACGTTACAACCCGTAAAGACCTCTTGATTTACACTTATTTGCATGTTAGTTGGTGGAGACGAGATCTTATGACAAGCTTATGATATTGCATGTTTCATTGACGAGGCATTGAGTGTTTGCACATACACATTATATGTATGTTTCATAAATAAACCCGAGTGTGTGTGAACATTGTGAGTCGCGTGAAGATTAACATGTTGAGTCGATTAAATGTGAAGTCACGGCTTTTTGGTTGTCGCTTTATAATTGCATATGCTTGTTGGGTTTGAGTCTTTTGATGTTGTCTTTCGACAAACCGGCTAACCGTTTATAGTAGTTTTCAATAAAATAGTGTGTAAATTATCGTTCTTATTTATTTCCGTCTTTTATTGCTTTTTAGTTCAGCTTGCTTGAGGACAAGCAAGGTTCAAGTGTGGGGAGATTTGATATTCGCTAATTTACACATATTTTAGTCCCCCGTTTTATCCCTATTTTATGCGTTTTCGGCCGTAAAACCGTCATTCGGATACTTAATTATCTACATTTTTGTTTACAGGCCTAAAACAGCATACCAGACAAGATGATAGCGAAAACGAGGACTTTCCGGACAAAACGACGAAGCTGCGAAGATTCTGTTGAAAAAAAAACTGACCTGGGCGTGTTGCACGATCATGCGGCCATATGCACGACCGTGCATATCCGACAAACCAAGAAGACCCAGCAGTGAACGAGGCGTGCAACACTGCGTGCAAGGCATTGCAGGCCAATCCGAAAACGCACGGTCATGCCATATGCGGAACGGTTGTGCGGATCCGACAACGCAGGAAAACCTCGGAGCTGAACGACCACAAAACTAGGCGTGCAACAAAATGCCGGTATGGAACGTCCGTGCCATATCAAGAACGCCCGTGCATATGCGAAGACCAGTCAACGATATGTGACGTCATGCGGTATGGTGGACCACCACCAATAATGCTTAAAGTGCACGGTCGTGCGATCGGGAGAACGGCCGTGCGACACCGAAAAAGCATATAAACAGAACAGAACCATTTTATTAGGAACTCTGGACATTTTTGGGAGCTCTGCAGGCGATTTTGAGGCTCCGAAGGCTGCTGCTTTCACTCGGATTCAAGCCACATTGCCCGGTTTTGCTCATTTACTATCCAGATTCTCATTCTTATGCTTGTTTATGGTTTGGTTTCTCAAATCTTTCCATTATTTTGTTATGTTTCAAGCATTTAGACTGATTATTATGTATTAATGTAAGCCTTTGGGCAAAAACACAACAAAGCCTTGCTTGATTATAACCATTAGTATGTTGATCTATGTTTGTAATGAAAGTTGGAAGTGTTTTCTATAATTATCTTTGATGATTAGTTTGCAACCTTGTTATTGATATTGATTTCTTGATTATAAGTAATTGTGTTGGATGATTGGTGCTTGGTTAGGTAAGATAGTTGCAAAATGAAGCTAATTTAATCATGTATTAGTAAACTTTTAATTTGGTTAACTAGTTTAACTTGGTTAAAATGTAGGCACCATGATACTCTAACGGGTTAGTGGTTTAATAAAATGTAATTATTATTAATCAAGAGAGCTTGCCCTCACGGAAGGACTCTAACGGGTTAGATGGTGTTGTTATGAATTCTTGCCATGATTTGTTAGCTTAGTTAGTAGTTTCGGCCAAAATTGCTATCTTGGTGAATTTATGTGCAAGATTTGTAAAATGAACTCGGTTGTGATTTAATCTAGCTTATGCTTGTCTCGGTGGTTGCATTGTGTTTATCGGTGTTGCTTTCCTTGATTAAGTGAGGTTAGAAAACTCCTAACGGATGACTAACTTATTTTTAGGAGATTTTCATAGACATTTATCAATCGCACGTTAAAGAACAATTTTAGGTGGTTAAAGTGTGTTTATCGTTTTAACTTTCCGAATGATTGTCATGTTAGGATTCCCGAAAGGGATACTAATTGTCTCAAAATGGAAAATTGACCGAATGCTTCTAGTGCCAAAACTGACTTAGTTGACATGCTGTGGTTGTGTATTAAGCAAGGCTATTCATATATATTTTACTATGTTTTATAAGTATTTATTTATGCTTAATTTAGATTAATCAAAACCAAGACAATTTATGTTTTTACCGGTAATTTAGTGACAAAGGTCTAGTACTATTTCTCCGCCCATTCCTGTGGATTGATACTTGGTTCTTACCGATACTTTACTACATATATGACGGGGTACACTTGCCTCTTTCGTGTGTGTTTTGATATAAAAGTAATAATCACTTTTATAAATTTAAAACCAATTCGTGTGTAATTTCATTGTAAAAATATGTGTAGTCACGCACGTACCAACCACTTTGTTGAAGAAGAGGTCGCCATAGAACAAACTTTTAATGTTCTTGATTAAAATGAGCAACCTAATAAGGAGTCTCCTAAAGACCCACCTCTTGAGCTCAAAGAACTTCCGAAAGGTTTGGAATATGCTTTTCTAGACAAAGATGGTAAATCACCTGTAATTATTTCGTCTAAATTAAGTAGTTTAGAAAAAGAAAAATTAATTAAACTTTTGAAAAAACACAAAAATGCGATCGCTTGGAAACTTGTAGATATTAAAGGAATAAGTCCTTCCATGTGCACGCACAAAATTCTAATGAACGATGACTACAAATCGGTAATACAACCACAACGAAGAGTAAATCCAAATGTCCAAGAAGTGGTTAAAAACAAGGTCATCAAATTACTTGACGCTGGACTTATCTACCCTATCTCAGATAGTCCCTGGGTAAGTCCCGTCCAAGTAGTTCCAAAGAAAGGAAGTATGACGGTAATAACTAACGAAAAGAATGAATTAATACCAACGAGAACCGTCACAGGATGGAGAGTATGTATAGACTATAGACGATTAAATGAAGCAACAAGGAAAGATCACTTTCCTTTGCCCTTCATTGATCAAATGTTAGAAAGATTATCCGGTCATAAATTTTATTGTTTCTTGGATGGTTTTTCAGGTTACTTTCAAATCCCGATAGCACCCGAAGACCAAGAAAAGACAACTTTCACATGTCCCTATGGAACTTTTGCTTATCGACGCATGCCATTTGGTCTATGTAATGCCCCCGCATCATTCCAATGTTGCATGGTGGCCATCTTCCATGATATAATAGAAAAAACAATGGAAGTCTTCATGGACGACTTTTCTATCTTTGGAGACTCATACGACCAATGCCTCGATAACCTCGAACGAATGCTATCCCGATGTGAGGAAACTAACCTCGCCTTTAATTGGGAAAAATGCCATTTCATGGTAACGGAGGGAATAGTACTCGGTCACAAAATCTCAAGCAAAGGAATGGAAGTAGATCGAGCAAAAATAAACACTATTTCTCGATTGCCTCCACCATCCTCCGTTAGAGCAATCAGAAGTTTCTTAGGGCATGCCGGATTTTATAGACGGTTTATCACAGACTTTTCAAAAATTTCAAGACCTCTAACAAAATTACTTGAAAAAGATGTGCCTTTCATCTTTGATAAGGATTGCAATCAAGCATTTCTTACACTCAAGAAAATGCTAGTCAATGCACTTATCATGATAGCACCTGATTGGAAATTACCTTTCGAAATCATGTGTGATGCAAGTGACTTTGCAGTTGGAGCAGTCTTGGGACAAAGAAAAGAAAAGCATTTTCACCCAATTTATTATGCTAGTAAAACACTTAACGATGCACAAGAAAATTACACAACAACTGAAAAAGAATTACTAGCTGTGGTATTTGCTTTTGATAAATTTCGTTCTTATCTTGTTCTTTCTAAAACAATAGTCTATGCAGATCATGCAGCCATTCGATACCTTTTCAAGAAACAAGACGCAAAACCCTGTTTGATCAGATGGATTCTACTCCGCCAAGAATTTGATATTGAAATCAAAGACAAAAGAGTAGCAGAAAACACAGCAGCAGATCATCTTTCGCGCTTAGAAGACCCAGCTTTGGAGGCAACTAGGGACGAGCAAATCAACGAAAAATTTCCAACTGAGTCTCTAGAAATGGTGGAATACAAGTAAGAACCATGGTATGCCGGCTATGCTAATTACCTAGCTAGCGGTATAGTCGCAAAAGGATGGCCACATCACCAAAGAAAAATTCTTTGCTAATGTGAAGCATTACTTTTGGGAAGATCCTTATCTTTTCAAAATGTGTGCCGACCAACTCATCCGAAGATGCGTACATGGTAGTGAAACAAGGAGGATTCTCCGCCATTGTCATGAAGGTCCATACGGAGGACATCATGGTGCCACTAGTACCGCACGAAAGGTATTCGATTCAGGATTTTATTGGCCGACCATTTACAAAGACGCGCAAAGTCTAGTTAAGACATGTGATGCTTGCCAACGAACAGGTAATATTTCTTCCAAAAACGAAATGCCACAAAATGGCATTCTCGTTTGTGAAATTTTTGATGTGTGGGGACTCGACTTTATGGGACCTTTCCCGCCGTTAAAAGGAAACAAATATATACATGTGGCAGTAGATTACTTGTCTAAATGGGCCGAGGCCGAGGCACTTCCAACAAATGATGGAAGAGTCGTGGTAAGATTTCTGAAAAAATTATTCTCTCGTTTTGGAACACCTAAAGCATTAATAAGTGATAGAGGTACCCATTTTTGTAATCATCAACTTGAGAAAATCTTAACAAGATATGGGGTCTATCACCGGGTCTCAATAGCATATCACCCTCAAACAAACGGACAAGCCGAAGTGACTAATAGAGGTTTAAAACGAACACTTGAAAAAACCGTAGGATTAAATAAAAAGGAATGGGCCGATAAATTAGATGATGCTTTATGGGCTTTTCGAACTGCTTATAAAACAACAATAGGCACAACCCCATATAAGCTCGTCTATGGAAAAAGTTGTCATTTGCCGGTAGAAATAGCTCACAAGGCCTACTTGGCAATAAAAAATGTAAGCTTAGATTTAGAATTTGCCAGTAAAAATCGGTTTTGTCAAATGAATGAATTAGATGAACTAAGGAATTATGCATATTCTAACTCCGAAATTTATAAGGAAAGAATGAAAAATTTACACGACAAACACATTAAACCTAATGAATTTCGATTAGGAGATCAAGTTTTATTATTTAATTCATGACTTGGATTATTTCCGGGTAAACTAAAATCTAGGTGGTCAGGACCTTTTTCCATCACCCATATTTTTCCTCATGGTGCAGTAGAAATTAAATCTCGGAATGGAATTCCATTCAAAGTCAATGGCCAACGGCTGAAATTCTATCAAGGATTCATTGAGGATGAGGAGGAAGAAATCTCGCTTCAAACGGTCGACGAGTAAAGGCATCAACATCATACCGGGTAAGTTACGAACAAGCGGATGAACATCGAAACTGGTAAGTCTTCTAACCAAGTTTTGGGAAAACAGGGCACTCACACGAGCACTAAAAAAAACTTTGCTCGGCACGGGGCCGTGTCCGCGCAACTGTCGGGATAAAACCCCTTTTTCATAACAGTTACATCATTCCACACGCCCCGTTTCCCCACAAAACGCTCGGGTCCGGGCGATTTTCCGGAGAATTCCGACGTTCCCTCTCGTTCAAACAACATCAAGGTATGATTCTATCCCCATTAGTAGTTAGATTAGTTACTTGCATGTAGTTAAAACATCAAAAATTTGGGAAAAATCTAGGGTTCTTGAAGTTCATCTGGATCGAACCTCAAATTTTTGCATAAATCTGTTAGCATTAGCATAGAGTAGTGTTATGGGAAGTAAACCCACTTGTATTGTTGATAGATTTGCCCAATTTCTCACAAAAACCCCAAACCCTTGTTTTTGAACCAAAAAAGATAAAATCGAAGGGGTAAACGGGTTATTTTGGGAAAAACGACACTTGGGGTTTCATTTTCAGGGGAAACCGCACATACTTGACCAAAATTTTTCAAGTTTTCGGGACCGGGTCGAAAAATGGAATTTTTTTAGTAACAGACGCCTGGACACGGGGTCGTGCCCGCTGAGCACGGGGCCGTGTCCAGCCCACTGTTTTCAGTTTTCTCCGAAAAATTTCATTATTCCGTGCTAACTTTTGGTGTATTCTTTCAGATGTCAAAGAAGTTCACAAGATTCAACGCAAATGAGCTCGATGCTAGGGCCAGATATGACATACTTTAAACAAGACCAAAAGAATACCCAAGACAAGTGTGCACGGATCTCTTAGCAATGGTGAACCAACTTGACCGGTTTAACAACCTCGTTACCGGCCCACTAAGGATTGCCCTAACCACTAGACTTCGTTATGTCCATGAGTGCACTATGGAGTTCTATAGCACCTTCACTTTCAATTCAAGGTGCGACCCTTTCGACAATGATGGGGTGGCATTCCAATGTGGTGGAACGAAGTACTCGATCTCAAAGGCACAATTCGGGGCAATAGTTGGGCTGTATACGGAGGAAGATTCGGGGAGTGAAGAGAACACCGGAGGGGTGCGAGATTTGGATGAGAACGAGCGCCAAGCCGCGTGGGCTTAGATCGGTAAAGGGCACTACAACCCAAGCAGCACAAAGAGTACCAAGTTGAGGGACCCACTCTACCGATACATCCATAGGGTCCTCGGTTACTCTCTAAGCCAAAGGCATGATAGTGGTGGCGTTGTTGGGTTGAGAGATTTGATAGTCCTTCACTGCATTCATACCCGAAGACACCTCGATGTTCCGTTTCTTCTACTCCGAAACATGCATCTGAACCGGCTAGCTCATGCACCAACCCCTATCTTCTTCGGGGGTGGGTATACCATCTCTTCAAACATTACGTGAACATACCTAGGTCTTTCGAAAGGAGCCCATGGTCGGGAATAGTCGATGTACACATATGCCGCTCCATGAACCTAATCTATGAGGTGGAAGACGAGTCGGTTAGCTTTCAGAGGATGCAAGGGCATGCATGGAACCCGCAAGAGGCACTAGTCCTTCACGCTCCACAGTTTCAACAACCTCCCCACTACTAGTACCACCCTCACGGTGATTGTAGGATCGTTTGGCGACCCGAACGAGTCGTTCAGAGGTAATTCTATCAAATACAGGTGCGGAAAACAAGTATTTGATTCAGGAACAACTAGAATATCACTTTAAACACTCTAATGCATTAAGATATAACAGATTACAAGCAGTTCTCGATCCGGCAGCACTTCGGTACGAGTTTCATCCAACATTGCAACTGATTCGCTCCAGGGACCTATTTATAGGCTAGCAGGTCCGCTCCAAAGAACCAAGACCACATAAGCGGACCATGTTTGGTCATATAAGCGGACCATACATTTGACACATAAGCGAACCTGTTTAAGTCCCTATAAGCGAACCTAATATAAAACACCTATACAATATCCTATTTTCTCGTAACACGTGCCCTGATCTAACATTCTAACACTATGACTCGATGCAAGACGAAGTCAACAGATGAAATGCACCAACAGACTCCCCCTCAGATGTTGACGGAGTGCCATCGAGTCATACCACACTGTTGTGTCTTCACATCTTCTGTCTTGATCAGCCACTGGGCTTTTCTCTCTATTTTCATCTTTTTCTCTTCTCATCAACAGACTCCCCCTTACAATGAGATTGACAACTTTTGAGTTTATCAAGTCCAACATGTGCTCCCCCTCAAATGTTAACTTTTCCTGCATAAAACTCTACCACAAACATAAGATTTATGATAAACGTTTAAGCATTTAAACGTCACCAAACAACAAACTAACCAGCCAATCAGATACTGATGAACCACTTGGAATTGTAACATTTTTTATCAAAACAAACACAGACACCCAAACCAATTGTTCATCATGTTTAGCACTACAAATTTTGAAAATCAGCTTTTCAACATCAGTTGTCAAAAATCTTTTTGACTTTTCAAAAATTTATGGTAAAACACATCAAAAATCTTTTTGGATTTTTCTGAAAGAAAATGAAAATGCAGAAATAAACTATTTACAGACAATATTTTTGTGAGCTCGTGCAAGAGGATCATATCAGTTTTGAGACAGATCACTAACACCGTTAAGCTTTAAACATACTCAGTTCTAAACAATTTACCTAGATTGTTAGTATGTTTGTCCACTTAAATTTTCACACAGACTTCAATTGATTCGAGATATGATATTAATGTTTTAGAGACTTAAACTTAATTGTGTATCACTCCACTTGAATATACTCCTGTATCCAGATCCTAAATATTCAGTCTTACAGGTGAGTATATCACAGCTGATATCTATAAAGGGGTTATGTGCGAGGGCCGTGAGAGCTCAGGTCGATACTTCCGTATACGCAGAGAGATGACGGCTTCGACTTTAGGTGGGTACCCTTTAGAGGATCTTTTGATTACAACAGCAGCGACTATCAATTTTATTGTTTCATCCGCTTGCTGAGGGCGATGCTATGTTTCAAGCATTTTGCAGAAAGCATTATCCGGGGACTAGGTCAGAACTTCCATTCAGCTTGCTGAGGTAATTCTATCAAATACAGGTGCGGAAAACAAGTATTTGATTCAGGAACAGCTAGAATATCACTTTAAACACTCTAATGCATTAAGATATAACAGATTACAAGCAGTTCTCGATCCGGCAGCACTTCGGTACGAGTTTCATCCAACATTGCAACTGATTCGCTCCAGGGACCTATTTATAGGCTAGCAGGTCCGCTCCAAAGAACCAAGACCACATAAGCGGACCATGTTTGGTCATATAAGCGGACCATACATTTGACACATAAGCGAACCTGTTTAAGTCCCTATAAGCGAACCTAACATAAAACACCTATACAATATCCTATTTTCTCGTAACACGTGCCCTAATCTAACATTCTAACACTATGACTCGATCCAAGACGAAGTCAACAGATGAAATGCACCAACAGACTCCCCCTCAGATGTTGACGGAGTGCCATCGAGTCAAACCACACTGTTGTGTCTTCACATCTTCTGTCTTGATCAGCCACTGGGCTTTTCTCTCTATTTTCATCTTTTTCTCTTCTCACCACCGGCACCTCTTTATCATCACTGCTCACCGGTGACTTGATCTTTTTTTTTTTCTTCTTGGCTTTTTCATCTTCACTATCACTTTCAGCAAGAATCTTCATATCTTCTTTATATTTTCTTGCCCAATATTCCGTATCATCATCACTTTCATCTAGAATCTTTGCTGTAAAAGCAGTGTAAGCTGTAGTTTGATCAGGAGTATAATCATCCCAAGTGAAATTCTCCCAGCTAAAATCCTCTGGTAGTCTTTCATCTTCTTGATCAATCAAACAAGCTTTTCCATTATCTGGAATGTATTTATCCCAGTTAAACGACTGCTTTTGATTTGGATTAACCACACATGCTCTCTTTCCGGTATCTTCAATCACATCTCTTCCATGCGCAGTCTGAGCTTGATGTTTTTGTTATTGAGATGATTGACCAACTTGGTGATAGATGACTTTGCGATAGTAATTGTTATTGTTGTTAAACAGATTTTGAGCTCCACTTGCTTCTCGGTTTGTGCACTCTCTCTTGAAGTGTCCTTTTTCCCTGCACCGAAAACAAGTGACTTTAGATTTGTTAAAACCTAAAGTAGAAACATTCGCATCACGAAGATCATCTCTCCCCGTGATTTGTTTGAATTTCTCAGCTCTCCGTAACACGCTAGCCAGACACCATTTTATGTCCATCAGCTCCATTTCTTCAGCATCTATCTGGTCGTAATATTCTTTGGTTAACATTGGATTCTCGATACGACCTGCAACAAAACAAGTATAAGATTCCAAAACCATTCCTAATAAAGACATTTGGTTTTTGGCAACTTCATCAGAATAATCTTGATCATTTTCAAGATTTAATACAATGTTGCACTGTAATTTTCTCCCGTTTTTAGTTGTAGAAATGTTTGGATCGAAAGATGGAAATGAAGTAAAGCTTGTTTTGCTGTTGGACCCAGATGATGGACTTCCAGAAGAATTCTTGGCACTGTAGGCAGTTTCAACCTTAGGAGATAGATTTGAAGATTTCTTCTCATTCACCCCTGCCTTATAATACAGCCCGATGTCCTGTTCACTATCGAAATCTTTCATTCTGATCACTTTTCTCTGTTCCATTTCCTGAGCCTCTATTTTCTCAATAAACTTACTAAGCGTCAGATTACTGAAACCTTTCTTGTTTCTGAGCATAATCAAATATGTGCCCCACGTCTCATAAGGCAATGCATCAGCAAGCTTCTCAATCTGCTCATCAGTACTCTTCTCAATACTTAACCTTTTCAGATTTGTAAGCAGATTACAATAACGTTCAATAATCTCTCTCGTGCTCTCATTCTTTAGCCCTCGGAACAAATCAAATTCTTTCTTTAGAAGTGATTTCTTGCTCTTTACCATCTCCTCACTTCCTCTAAACTTCGACCGTAACGCTTTCCAGATCGAATACGAAGTTCCATTATGCTGTAGAAGGACCATGATATCTTCCTTCACTGCCTGTTGAAGAAGACTAAGCATCATTTTCTCATCTTTGTACTTCTTCCTAGCGTCAGCAGAAAGATCTTTGATTGGAACAGGTTCTTCATCGTCATTCAAAGGTCGAACATACTTTGTCTCCACGCATTCCCAAGCATCAAGATAATTTGCTTGTACCCAGTTCTCAAACCGACCTTCCCAACCCTTATACTCTTCAATGTTCATGAGTCTTGGTGGTTTTTGCATTGTGCCCGTTTCGTTCTCGAGCATCGTATTTTGCGCCAAAGTGATTGGGGTTACCGGGGTAGCGAATGCATTGAAGAATTCTTCGTCCATTTACAAATTTTTCAAAAATTTTCACCACAGTCTTAAAAGCGAACCAGAATGTTGAACAGTACACAAAAGCGAACCAAGTTAGTTCACTTGAGCGGATCTACCAGAAGACAAATGAGCGGACCAGACTGTGTCTGTAAAAGCGAACCAGACTGAAGATTGGACACAAAAGCGGACCAGCAGAAGCTTTAGAGCGGATCTAAAACAGTAAGTGTCTATAAGCAAACCAGACAAGAACTTTTGAGCGAACCTGGTTGAAACTGTCACTACGAGCGGACCTAGAGTGTGCACAGGAGCGGACCTAATACATGTCCAGAAAAGCGGACCACATTCGGACATCAATTTGACCCATTTTTCCTTCGAATTTTGACATCTAACTTTCAAGGGTTTGTCTCTGTGTAGTTGCGCACAATCCCTGAGATTTTGAGCTAATTCTGACTGTTGGAAATGTTTGAAACAGAAAAAGAAGGTGTAGAAGACAGAAATTTTGAAGAATCTCAGCTATTCTCTGTAGAACTCCTCCTCCTGAAGCTCTGATACCACTTGTAGGATCGTTTGGCGACCCGAACGAGTCGTTCAAAGGTAATTCTATCAAATTCAGGTGCGGAAAACAAGTATTTGATTCAGGAACAGCTAGAATATCACTTTAAACACTCTAATGCATTAAGATATAAAAGATTACAAGCAGTTCTCGATCCGGTAGCACTTCGGTACGAGTTTCATCCAAATTGCAACTGATTCGCTCCAGGGACCTATTTATAGGCTAGCAGGTCTGCTCCAAAGAACCAAGACCACATAAGCGGACCATGTTTGGTCATATAAGCGGACCATACATTTGACACATAAGCGAACCTGTTTAAGTCCCTATAAGCGAACCTAACATAAAACACCTATACAATATCCTATTTTCTCGTAACACGTGCCCTGATCTAACATTCTAACACTATGACTCGATCCAAGACGAAGTCAACAGATGAAATGCACCAACAGTGATCCGCGCCAATCCTCCTCACAAGGAGGAGGTTTTCCTAACTTTCAAAGTTTACATGATCTTTTGCAGGAAAACCTTATGTGCACCAGGAACACCTACAACCTCGCCAACAACACATACAACCGGGTCGGAGCCATTGAAAGAAACATCTCCGATATCCAAGATGACATCGGAAGCATCCGGGAGTACATGGCGGGGCATGGAGGAGGAGGTGATGATGAGGACAGTGATGAAGACATGGACAAGGCGGGTGGAGTAGGAGCAGGAGCAGGTGGTTGTTGATCCCACAGGTTAAACCCCCCTTTCTATCAAACAATTTCCAGCCTGCGTGCCGAGTGTTAAACAATTTACTTTCCCTAACTTCTTTTTATTTTCTGCTGTTGTTTTTATTTTTAACTTGGTGGTTTGGATGTTGAACTTGGTAATCTAGGATGTTTAGTATTATTTGGTGTGGTGTTTAATTGATAAAACAGGTACATACGAGGCCTAGAGTGCTAAAACATTAGTACTACTAAAGCCGGGACAGGAAAACCGGAGCTAGAAACCTGTTTTTCAATCTTGCAGACTGTCTACACGGGGTCGTGTCTGGCCGACACGTGTCACACCCCCAAAATACCACATGCGGAAACACCGCGGGGCGTGTGACGTACCAGGATCTAAGCCACCAATCACATTGAACTATAGCATATATTTAAATAAAACTTTCATTCATTATTATAAAGTGTTACAAAACATTAAACGTAAATCATTGTATTCAGCGGAAGCATAAATCATTTGTTAAGCGTTTCACAAACCACATGTACAAAACCGTTAGACTTGTCTTGCGTTTCCAAGTATCTCGACCCATGACCACTCCAGCATTCCAGACAGCAAGTTCCAAATGTTATAACCTATAGACCTGCAAGCATGCAGACAAGTGTGTCAGACGACGCTGGTGAGTTCAAAGTTTTGTTAACGCGTTTCATTACCAGTTGTGTGTTTAAAACAGTTCAACGTTTTGTTTTGATGTTGTTATTAACTCGATTACCGTATGTGGCGACTAGATGTGTTTGCCCAAACCCCAATGCCTCTATCAAAGCATTGGTCATGTTGTCAAGGTAAATAGTTCACGCCCGTCCATTCCGGCCCGGTGTGAGGGTGCCAAACCTAATAGCGCTATCAACTAAATACCTTGTTGCCTTCCCGGCAACACGGTAGATGTAAGGGGTCTTATAAGATAGATTCTGAGTTCAATAACCAACATCCCAGTTTAACAGTTTACCCAGCATTCCTTCCCGAAACGTTTACCAGATGTCCCAAACCACCGGGACGCATGCTTAGAAAAGTGCAGTGAACTCACCTGTGATTGCTCGGTATCTGTCAATTTACTTTACTGGTTCCCAGTTGGTCAACCAAACCCTACCGTGGTTACCAAGAATAGTCAGTTTATATGTACATAGATCACGTATTCCACATTCATGTTGTGTACAAGAAGCACTCATATAACACATGTCATTATAGTTAGCATAATAGCCCGTTCTCATCAACTAACCTCATAGCACGCTTTCAAGTCTCATATAAGTTTGTACTGAGATTCCAATAGGATCATCAATAATAATCAGTTTCCTATGCAGTAAACCACATTCTATTCACTTATATTACACGAGTGTCATACAAGCATTTACACAAACAATTCATATGTCATAACAGTACATAGGCATTCATAACATCCCTCACATACGTGCAACCCATTTTAGTTTAAGCCCAAAGGGAACGAGCGATGGATTCTGGGTTTGTGCGATTCGTTTATGTTCGCGGCCCACTGACCCGAGTGCGGCCCAAGAGACTTCACGGCCCAACCAGTTAGTGCCATTCAGGCTCCATGGTGCGATTGGGCCTATCAGCTAATGTGTGATCCAATATGGCCTTATGGTCTGATCACATTGTGACCCGGTTTGGGTTGCGGCCAAACCCTTTACTGGATCCATTCGATTAAATTAAGTGTGCAGCCCAAAATAACCATACAAGCCTAAGTGAGTGTATTACATGTTGTCATTGTGCGGTTGCAACAGGTTGTACGCTCAGGGTAGTGTTGTGTTTCATATTGTTGTACCACATGCTACTTATTTGGTACGCACATTAATGTGCAATCAGTTTTATCCAGTACAAACTCATGGACCCAATTACAATGATTAAACCATTCTGTTGCACACCTTGCAAACTAATTCCTTATTTCACACAATCAGAATCATAGATGGTTTCGTTTCCGGTTCACATCAAACAGTAATTATCATCATGTTCATGTTAAATCAAATATCATAGTTCCCTATTAATAATTTCATCGTTTTGAATTCGTGTACCCGTACCCCTTCCATCATCACCGCGCAGCCACATGTGCAACCCAAAATTAATAGTTAACATCAATTCATTCCGTAGTCGTGATTATCATAATATAAATGCGTTATATGATCATCAACCAAATTCGGCATCCTAACTTCCTATTCGACCAGCACATCTTAATTCCAATAATCATTCATTAACATGCTAACCCATATTCTATCTGATAACATCCAAAAGCACGATAACAATTAACCTTTACTTGTTAATTAACATTAATTTATATACCAGCATCCTTAAGTCCTTCATTATTGTTACACATATATGCTTCTATATATACAATTTGTTTCAACAATACATCCATCAAGGATTCCATTATCATGAAATTCTACGTCATGCACTCTAATCATCATTTAACAACACTTTTTAACATACAAGAGTTAACATAATTCTTAACAACACTGACTCATACACCGTATCTCATGCATGTTCATATCAGTACCAATCCAATCACAATCACATAAAATCAGCGAACATCTCATCAAATCTGAATCGAATTATAGGTAACACACTAACCGGTCGATGCAGAGTGCGAGCCGCGAGAGTTGTGCTTGGATGAGAAGGTAGAGCTTCAAACGAGAGGGAAAAACAGGCTTTCGCCGGCTGTAGAGAAGTAGAAGAGAGCTAGGGTTTTGATTATTTTACGTGATTGCAAGATTATGGGAACTAATCTCTAGATGGGTTGTGCATGTGCTAAAAGGGACAAGCCAGACCTAGCTTTGGGCCGTGTATCATAGCCCAATTGATACATGTTTGGGCCGAAGACAAAACAAGGAATATTGTGCGGTTACGAGGTGAGTGTGCGACTCCCAAGCTTGTGCGGCCAAGATTATAGAAACCCGCAACCTTGTAATCATATAACGATTCTCATATTTAATTACATCCATTCGATTATAACCAAGCACATCTAGTCGTATCATACGAGGTACACATAGTTTACTTCATAGAACAAAGTGCGAGAGAAGCCAAGTACATAGGAAAGACCTTGACAATAAGGGTTGTCACATCATCCCCAACTTTAAAGAAATTTCATCCCGAAATTTGATAAGCAATCCTCACGGCAAGGTATTAGATCCGGATGACTGTGAATTTTTCCCAGGTGCCACATCATCCCCAACTTGAAAGGGAATTTCGTCCCAAAATTCGCCAATGATAACAAAGGTTGACTCAACCGCCAGAACAACTGAAGATACTAGGGCTTCCTCTGATTATTGCATCCCCACGTGAACTCCGGTCGACGTCTTGGGTTCCAACGAATTCTCACGGTTGGAATTCGACTATGTTAACGAATCTTGATTTCCTGGTCCATGTTTTCAATAGATTCCTCGACGACTGCAACTTGTCGTTAACCTTAGGCCCTCATAAGGGCATCACAAGTGTTTCATCGGACAAACACTTCTTTGGATTCGAGATATCAATAACATTGTGAACGTTACCCAATTCGTCGGGTAACTCGAGTTTATATGCCACTTTACCGGTTCGCTCCGAAATTTGAATGGTCCGACATAGCGTGGATTAAGCTTACCGCGCTTCCCAAGCGCACCACACCCTCCCAGGGTGAGACTTTCGGCATAACATGATCGACTACAGCGAACTCCATAGCTTTACTACGCTTGTCAGCGTGACTTTTCTGACGGTCGCACGTCGCCGCCATACTATTTCTGATATGGACAATATTTTCAGAGGTTCCAGTGCAAATCCTGGACTTGTGATTAGGTTGGCGCTCACCTTAGCCCAACAAGAAAATTGGCATTATCATCCATACGATGCCCCAAACAGAGCTGCCTGACTACTAGAATGATAACTACTACAGTAGAACTCATCCAAAGGTATGTGTCCTTCCAATTTTCACTAGGTCAAACACACACATGCTCGCAGCATGTCTTCGGGTGTCAGGGGGTTCGTTTACTCCGACCATTTGTCCTATGGTGATAAGTAATGCTCATGTCTAGACGTGAGCTAAGGGTGTTGTGTAGTGCCTTTCATAAATCAAGCATAGATCAAAATCAGAGGTAATAGGAGTTGGCATTTCGTGCCTAAAAGCCGCCTATCTCAAAGGAACATTCACAGCTTGTGAAGACATGTCAGTTTCCTCGATTGCAAGAAAGTGTGCTGGTTACGCGAGACAATCAACGATCATCCAGGTGATATTGTTTCTGTTTCGAGTTGTAAGTAGACTAGCGACAAAAGTCCGTGGCAGTTTGTTCTCATTTCCATATGGGTGTTGCTGGTAGCTGACACTTCACCTTGGCTTTCCCACAAGTCAACCATTATTCACATACATAGCTAGGTGGGCCTTCATGCCCGACCACCAGTACAAGATTTATAGATCCTAACATCTCTCATCAAGATTCAGACGACTATAATATCGAGGCTGGTGTGCTTCGCTCAACACAAGTTCCCTACAGTTGCCACATAAAGAGATCTATACTTGTTCCATGAGGTAGCAAATATCGTCCGACCTGCCAAAGGTTGCTTCTCCATGCCCTGCATGGGTTTAACTTGAAAATTATCTTCCTATAGTTTTATTTTCAGTTTGGACGGAGCGAGTCTGATCGGGTAAGTTAGAGTCGATAGTGAGCTGTAAAGCTCGTGCTCATTCAGGTTTCACAGTCGTAAGCATTCAAAGGTTCCATCCAACGATACTATTACCTGTTCTGCTCTTCCAAAACAAAGGTACACGGGAGGCACTTGTGATCGGTCTAATTGGTGCATTCGGTACCGTCCAAGTAATGCCTCCAGCTTAAATCCAAAGACCACGGCTTCCATCGTAGGGTGTGACACATGTAGATCTTCCTATAAATCCACCGAGTAGATCATGACTTTCTGCGTGTTGCGTCGGTGTGTAACTGAGACTCTGATTCAGATAGAAGCGACGCTTAGTGCATTTTAGAGTTGTAATTCAAAAACTGAAAAGACGTCCTCCTGTTTTTGTCTCCCGCGAATACACAGCACCCTGCTGTGCTAAAGAGGTTAGAGCTGCGTGATCTTCGAAAATCCTATGATGAATCTGCGATAGAATCTAGTGAGGCCAAGAAATTACTGTATCCTCGAAGGGATCTTTGGTGTCGATCATTTTCTAACAAAATGGATCTTAGCGAGATCAACGTGCGTTCCCACTTCGTTGTTTATACTACCAAAATGTACCTCTCGATTCCAGAAGTTACCTTTTAGCAACATTTCGCGCGGAGTGGCTCCTCCCTCAGGAGTTCTAAAATAGGATACATATGCCGCCCATATTGTTCCTTTCTCCTGGTAATGATTCAAAACGCCATCAACAAACACAGTCGATTCTTGGGGCCCATGAAGCCGCCGGTGTACAGAAATCCGTAATGGTCGTACTACGTTCGAAATGTCGTCTTAGGAACATCCTCCTCCTGGACTTCCATCGGACGATTGCCCGATCTCACGTCGGTTTCCGGGTAGATGATTGACCCTTGCAGCTGGTCAAGAGAGTCGTCAGTGAGGTAATGGGTGATGGTTTCCGACTGCTATCTTGCGGAGTTCTCGATAATCATTACATATGTCCAACAAAAAGCTTATCCCCACGGATTTAATCGGGTCTCCCCAGAGTGGAAAACTAAGTCAAACAAAACTCCTATCCAATAGTTCCTGTAATTGATTTGATAGTTATTGCAACCCTCCTGATGCAGGACGGTATGAAGTACGAGTAATCAGGGCTGCCTCAAGCGTGAGATTAATCTGAGATTCTCCCTAACAGTTGTGGAAGTAAGCCCGAAAGTTCCTCGGTTAGCAAACCGAGAGGAATCACGAACAATTGGTGGATCCTCAATCCTCTTTTCCCTTAGTCCTAACATCAGTAACGGTCACTAACACATCAGGGTAATCCCTCCATAGACACTTCTGGCCTTCTTTGTTGATATGATGCTAGCCTTTACACCACTCTGACACTTCAAGGTCGAGTTTACATCCCAACGGACACATGAGGTTTCATTTATCTTGCCATCAATTGCTGCCACCACAGGTTCAGTTTCAAGAAGCATCAGGGTGGACCAAAACTGGGCTACTTGTACAAGTTACCATGCTGCTATTATGCCTGGTGTCACCTACGCCAATCCTAAAGGCCCTTCCGTAAGCGTCATTTCCAGTGTTGTTGTTTTCGTTGCGAGAATTCCTATGACTACGAGTTCCTTGATGTTGCCGTGACTATTACCTCTACCGTCATTGCTTAAAACGGAGTCCTACGATCTTTTAACAACAGGGTCCATCGTGTCCCATTCCGTGTCGCGTCTTAAGGCACTACTCACCACGTGGGAAGTTACACATTCCGTGTCCCGATTGATTCGTAAGAGTCGACTCCCATAAGTCGCTTACTAGGGTTAAGGATTCGGTTGAGGTCAATCTGCTGGAGTTCGTTGCAGGTAATCAAGGTCGTTCTAATACTGATGTTGGTAAGGCATTGCGCTCATCCTATTGTCCATCGTTCTTGCATGTTGACTGAGTACTACACAATGTGTTTCCAGAGTGTTGCAGAAGTGATCGCACTTCGGGGTCTAAGACGTTAGTACAGTGAGTTCCAGCAAACAAAGAGGAGTGTGAGAGGTATAGACCAATCATTGATGTTGCAACATCCAACTCAGGGACATTCAGATGAGTGTTCAGGTGATACTCGATAGCATGGAGATCCGTAAGGATTCAGAGAGAAGTGAAAAGATCACGTTCAAGTAAAAGACAATCACTGCTATGACTCTTATAGACTGTTGTGTTTCACATCGATCAAATAACAGAACGGAACCCCTTTTTCACTTGTTAAGCCTCACTGAGACTCGTATGCACCCCACATTATTATTATGTGTGCACCCACAATAATATTGTGATTTGCATGCTCATCTCGGTTCCTCCTAACTCATGTCAAATGGTTCCTCAAACTCGAATGCCAAACAGAGGTTATCAACACGACAAGACCACAGAAATCTAAGGACTACCACATACTAACAACGCATCATAATGTAAACAAACAATTCATGCAGTTATGCTATCGTGACGAGTGTGTGTCCATAAGCTACATCATAAACAAGTGTTCACTAGTCATACAGTGCAATGAGTAAACGAGTGACGAACCTTGCAAGCTGGAGCTGTGTGCCATGGTCGTATTCTTGTTTTCAGAACTGTCCGGTTATAGTCTGGTTTTATAAAAACGTTTTAAAACCAAGTTCACTATAACAAGTGGCTCTGATACCAAACTGTCACACCCCCAAAATACCACATGCGGAAACACCGCGGGACGTGTGACGTACCAGGATCTAAGCCACCAATTACATTGAACTATAGCATATATTTAAATAAAACTTTCATTCATTATTATAAAGTGTTACAAAACATTAAACGTAAATCATTGTATTCAGCGGAAGCATAAATCATTTGTTAAGCGTTTCACAAACCACATGTACAAAACCGTTAGACTTGTCTTGCGTTTCCAAGTATCTCGACCCATGACCACTCCAGCATTCCAGACAGCAAGTTCCAAATGTTATAACCTATAGACCTGCAAGCATGCAGACAAGTGTGTCAGACGACGCTGGTGAGTTCAAAGTTTTGTTAACGTGTTTCGTTACCAGTTGTGTGTTTAAAACAGTTCAACGTTTTGTTTTGATGTTGTTATTAACTCGATTACCGTATGTGGCGACTAGATGTGTTTGCCCAAACCCCAATGCCTCTATCAAAGCATTGGTCATGTTGTCAAGGTAAATAGTTCACGCCCGTCCATTCCGGCCCGGTGTGAGGGTGCCAAACCTAATAGCGCTATCAACTAAATACCTCGTTGCCTTCCCGACAACACGGTAGATGTAAGGGGTCTTATAAGATAGATTCTGAGTTCAATAACCAACATCCCAGTTTAACAGTTTACCCAGCATTCCTTCCCGGAACGTTTACCAGATGTCCCAAACCACCGGGACGCATGCTTAGAAAAGTGTAGTGAACTCACATGTGATTGCTCGGTATGTGTCAATTTACTTTACCGGTTCCTAGTTGTTCAACCAAACCCTACCGTGGTTACCAAGAATAGTCAGTTTATATGTACATAGATCACGTATTGCACATTCATGTTGTGTATAAGAAGCACTCATATAACACATGTCATTATAGTTAGCATAATAGCCCATTCTCATCAAATAACCTCATAGCACGCTTTCAAGTCTCATATAAGTTTGTACCGAGATTCCAATAGGATCATCAATAATAATCAGTTTCCTATGCAGTAAACCACATTCTATTCACTTATATTACACGAGTGTCATACAAGCATTTACACACACAATTCATATGTCATAACAGTACATAGGCATTCATAACATCCCTCACAAATGTGCAGCACATTTTAGTTTAAGCCCAAAGGGAACGAGCGATGGATTCCAGGTTTGTGCGATTCGTTTATGCTCGCAGCCCACCGACCCGAGTATGGCCCAAGAGACTTCACGGCCCAACCAGTTAGTGCCATTCGGGCTCCATGGTGCGATTGGGCCTATCAGCTAATGTGTGATCCAATATGGCCTTATGGTCTTGTTAGGATCTGAGGCTGTCTGTGATTGTGTTTGTTTGCATAAAACGAATAAGTGCAGCGGAAATGAGTAGCAAACTTTGTAAACACAAACAAAGGAAAGTGTAGATTGATAAACAATTGCTTTTCATTGAGTCAAAAGATTTACATAAAAGCAAAAGATTACAGTGCAAGCTTACAATCTAAACTCCCCCTCAGCCTGATACACCAGAGTTGGTTGCACAAGATGAAAGGATGAATTGAGGAGAAAAACTCACTCAAAACGATCAAGTGTAACAGTACAGAGTACTGTCATACTTATAGGCAAACCAAACTACTGATATGCTTCAGCTGACATCACCATGATAGTGACATCTAACGACCTAACAAACTATAAATACTGTTCTATACAAACTACTGTTATGTAACATCTGATAATCACTAAAGTACAAAACATAAGGAAACTACTGCTTCACGTTCCACTGTTGTAGCCTTAGCACAAATGTTGAGTCTTCAGTGCTTTCTTCAAAGGTGATCAGTCTTTGAGAGGGCAGTGCTTGAGTCTTCAGCAGTACTTAGGATACAACAGTAGATAGAGCAACAGAGTTTGTCTTCAGCAGTTATTAGATAATCATCAGAGTTTGGTTTATCAGTTGTTGTAGATGAGCAGCACTTAACATCCATCAGCTGTTAGATAACCACTGTCAAGGGGAGAGATTAGAGTAAACTGCTGCTTATTAAGTGTCCACTGATGGGATCCGGTTTTGGCTTTACATTATTTGTTCCTCTGTTAGGGTTCAATCCCAACAATCTCCCCCTGGAACAGATAATGCCAAACCCATTCCTTATTCAGGACCTTTATTACTCATCAAGAGTGCCCTAGCTTATTCCTTAAATTCAACTTCAAATTCTTTGGTACTCTGGTCATCTACATCCCTGCACAGTGAAAGCTCAAGGAGATCCTGCAAATCTTGAACACTAAGGCCTAGTGCTTCTTTCCTTGATATATGCTTCACCTCACCATTGGATCTGAACAAAGTCAATACGTGGGTCTTTTGATCAGACATCCACTTTAGTATTTTTGAATCCAATGGGTTTCTTGGGAGAGATTTATTGTCAGATGAGTTGAGGGACAATGGCCTTGAAAACATCTGCAGACTTTTAGACATTCTATTGAAAGCTTCTTCAATGACTCTGTCTGCTGCAGCTATATCATCTGCAGTTTCTTGTTCACTAAGCTCTTGTCTTTCAACTTCTGTCTTGTCTTTTGCAGTGTCTGGAGATGCAGGTTTGTTGAGTACCTTCTTAAAAAGGTTTTGAAGCCTTGATGAGCTGTCTTCATTTAGACCCATTTTTGAGATGGTGTCCTTGAGATACCCAGCTTCCTTTTCTAAGACCTCTTCTTCAGTCAGCTGTTTGCCTTCATCTTGTTTTGACCCAAGTGTAGGACTGTCTGCTGATTTTAGCATTGTCTTGAGGTTTTCAATTTTCTGTTCAAGCTTCATCATCTGTTCTCTTTTCTTTGAAGCATCTGAAGCAGTTTTCTTCTTTTTCTTTAGCCTCTCACAGGCTTCATCAGTTTGCTGCCTAGACCATTTTGATATGGCTTCAGCAGTGTCCATCTTAGCATCCACTAACTCCTTTTTCTTTCCTTTATATTCAGCAGTGAGGTCAGCAATGAGCTTTTTGTATTTACTCCAGTTTGGAGCATTTTTCTTCTTTGAAGGATCATTTTTGATTCTTTGGATCCTTTCAGCCTCATGCTTTAAAGCTACTAATGGCCATTCCTTAAACTGTTGTTTTTCAGCAGGATAGAACTTTTCTTTCATGATGAAGGCTAGAAGTTGTTCTTTTAACTTCTTCTTTTGATCAGCCTTTTCCTTTTCTAGCTCTTGGGCAAATTCTTCTATCTGCTTTACCTTTGCAAGGTAGAACTCCAGTCTTTTAGCAATGCCTACTTCGCTTAGACTTTCCTTTTCACTGTCAACCTTAGCTTTTACTTTAGCTTGCCTTGCCTTTATTTTGAGATAATCATCTATATCCTCTGGTGGCATGTAGCCTATGAGTGAGGAGAATCTTCTTTTTGAAGGATCTTCTTCTGTATAGAATTGCCTCATCTCATTTTTGAGAGCTTCAATTTCCAAAGGATATTTTGCAGCATTAGGATCATTTGTTCCCTCATTGGCAGGTATTGGCTTCCTTTTTCTACTGAGGAGCTTTGGTTGTGATATAGGAAAGGATAGAGAAGTGATGGATGGTTGACTAACAACTGTTGAAACAACTGGTGTCTCAACTGCTGTTGTCATTACAACTGCTGATGTGTCAGCAGAGTCTTCTGCTTTTGAGCAGGGGTTATTGTGGCAGTTGTTTGGGAGGTGATCAGTGGTTGACTAACAGTAGTTGAAACAACTTGTGTTTCAACCACTGTTGTCATTACAACAGATGTTGTGACATCTGTTGTCTTCTGCCTTTTAGCAGGGGGTGACGATGGTTTGGCTGTTTGTGATGGTAGGGGTGGTTTTTGTGTTGTAGACACAGGTGGTGGTGGTGGAACAGTAGTTGTGGTGGTGTGTGATGAAGTGGTGTGTGTTGGAGGTGTGTGTGTTGATGAGATAGCAGCTGCTTGGCTACTGACAGCAGTTTTTGTAACTACTGTTGTATCAGTTGTTGAAGTTTTTGTGGTTTTGGGTTTCTCATGTTCAATGTGCATCCCATCTTCTATACCTTTCTTTTTCAACCTGATTTTCTCCCCCTTTTTGGCATTATCTGCCAGGGGTGTATCCATGAAGAAAATGGTAGATGGACCTTTCTCACTTTGAGCATTCTGTTGTATGCTGGCCTTTATGGCTTTGATGTCTGCTTGAGTGTCTTTGAACCGAGATTCCACCATGTTGGTCAGCATTTTTACTTGAAGAGCATGCTTTTTATCAGCCATTTGTTGCTTTTGTTCAAGCATGGGTTGGAAGATATTCCAAAGCTCATTTGCAGCAAGTGCTTGTGGAGCAGGTGCTTGAGCAGGAGGAGCAAAAGATTGGGCTATTTGAGCTTCTAACAGCTGCTACACCATATCTTTTATTTCGGCAACAGAAGATTCTAGATTTTCAACTCTGGCCATCAATTCATTGTATTTTGAATCATCACCTGAATTAACAGGATCATCTGAATCCCCACCAGCAGTGGTTGTATCAATGTGGGACTTAGGAGCTGTAGCCCAAAAGTCATCCATTGATGCCCCTTTTTCTTGGTACTGGGGACTTCTTTCTTCGGCACTCGATAATCCTTTGATGTTACCAGCAGTTAAAGATAACTCACTGGTGGTTACCGATGTTGCCATGGAATAAATTGCCTTCAAGGGAGTCTTAGTTATGTAACAACTGTCCAACTGAAGATCTGTTGATCCATCAGTTGTAGTTGCTGCTCCACTTGAACTACCACCGAGAGTTACTTGTAACTCAGGGGGTGTAACATCCTCAACTGTTGCTTGGATAACAGAGGTATTAACATCAGACCCAGTCACTTGCGGAGATATGCTCTCAGTAATGGGTGATTGAGAGGAACTGGTTTTTGTCTGTGCAATATCAACTGCATGCAACAGGGGTATTATTGATTGTGGCAATATGATTGGTGAGGGTATGGGTGTAGAAAGAGACATGTCCTTGGGATCAGGACTGTGGAAGATAGATCCGAGTGGACCTAGAGCTTCATATTGTGGTGTCCCTATGCTTACAACTTGATCCTTTTGTGAGGATGCAAGAGGAGTTTGAGGCTGGGGTTGAGATCTTTCTACCAACTGCTGTGAGGAAGTAGCAGCAGTGGTTTCTGGTGACTTTTGTGTTGTCACTTGCAGTTGCTCTGGGATCTCATCTTCCAGAGTTGCCTTTGTTTTGGGTTTGGTGGGTTTTCTGGATGGTTTTCTTTTGGTCTTTTTGGTGGTGGCAGGTGTGGGTTTCAGAGCAGTGGGTGTGCTACTCTGATCACCTGGAGCAGTGGGCTCAGCAGTGGTTTCTTGAGGGTCAGTGGCAGTTTCTAAAATCTGCTCTGCCTCTTTTGTTTTTAATTTTATTGGTGCCATCATTCTTGAAAAAGTTTCTATTGTTAAACAGTTTATTTTGAATGAGACACCTTGTTTGGGCACTTCTGCCTCTTTCCCGACAATTTTTTGTTCAAAATAGTAACTGAGAAACCTAGGAAAGAGCAGAAATGCCTTATTATCAACGTTCTTTACCAAATCATCAAATATTTCCTGGGAGTAGTTATAGTTTTCATTGTTCAAAATTCCATACCCCAGGCATTGGATTTTTGTTGGTATCTCATTGAAGGACGTTGTTTTATTTGAAACACACATGAGCAGTGTGTGGAATAAAAATCTGGGTGCAGAAGGGAAGTAACCCTTTTGTAGGGTGTCCCTGTTTGGTTGTTCTGCATAGCCCCTTTTCATGAAATCCTTTACCAACTCGTCTTTTGTAAAAGAGGTTTTTCCATTTAAATCATCGAGTTTAAAGGTTTCAGAGATGGATTTTGGTGAGATTTTTACCTTCTTACCCTGTATCGAGGAGTTGATGGCGGCGATAATGTCTCCTTGTTTTTCAAGGGTGGCATTTTTCCAGAACTCTCTCTGGGTATCAAGGTAAATAGGAGCGTCTACTGTTATCAAAGTTTTGTACTTTGATGCAGAAAGGATGTCAAGGATGGAGTCGAAAGTGTGGTTATCGGTAGGTTTTGTGAGTATACCTACATAATTGTGTGGAGCTTTGTAGCGGATCTCCGGTGTTTCAGCGGCCATTTGAGTGGCATCTGCTGTTGTGGAGGAAGAAGATGATTTTAATTTTGATTTCGATTTTGGTTTCGTCATTTTGGATGAAGAAGATCGAAGAGATTTTTGGAGTTATGAGAGGGAAACTGCTATGAGAAGAGAACTTTTGGAATTCAATTCGACAGTAAAACCTTGTTTGGATTTAATCAGGGTTTTATTTAGGGAAAAAGTGATTGCTGATGTGGCAGCGGTTATTTTTGATCTGAAGGCTAAAAACTGACCACGTGTCAAACATCTGATGGAATGGTAAATAATGGAGGACAGTTGTTTTGACAACTACTGATGGAGCAAGTATCAGTAGTTACAACGGTAATAAAATGAAACAGTGGATGTATCATTGGATGAAACAATGATTTTAAACATCAGTGTTTCTGAAGAGCAGAGGTTGACACTTTAGCAGTGGACAGACTTTAGAGAGCAGATGTTAAAGCACAACAACATTTTAGATACAACAGTGGTAGAATAATGAAGATTTTTTGTCTCAACAAATGATAGTGCAGCAGTGTTTCAACTCTTGACAAAAATGTTAGCATCTGCTTGTTCAGATGTAGAACTTAATTTTGCTTTGTGAAAGCACAGTATCTTATCTAACATCTGTTTGAGCATTTGAAATGCTATTCTTAACAAAATACATTTTAGATGTAAATTATCAAGATTAAATTGCCAGCAGTTGTTTACAGGAATTTTTGTTCTAGGTTTTGCCAAGTGTCTATTATTTAGACAATGGTTTAGCATCCTAGATGATGAAGACATTTCTACATGAGCTGCTCATTTTGTGTCTAATTACCTGAACTAGAGCATGAGTATCTCAGTAGTCTAAGTCAATTTACAATCAATTTATGATCACTGAAAACCTAACTTGAGCTCAACCTGACCTTGGTATGTATGTCATTTCCTTTTGACCAGATTTAAGGATAGTAATTTCACACAAAAATAAGGAAATTACATCCTGACCAGAGATGAGCTTTTACTATTAAAAATGAGTAAAAGAACAAAATATATTTCATAAAGGAATGAAATATATCTGGTTTTTATTTTAGAGGAAAACACCTTAACAAAAATCAAAGGAAGTTTTGAAAATAATCAAAAGGATCCGACAATTTTTCCAGTAAATTCATGATCATATCATTCTCAAGTTATTTTGACCATTGTTTGGGTCAATTTCTTGTCAACTGATTGTAAATTCCTTTTAAGCACCATCACTGAAGATGCTATTGTTACCAGAACAATTCCTGTATTGATGAATGCACACAGTTGCACAATGACCACTGATGATCTAATTTGAACCTCAAGAGTGTTTTATGCTTATACTCTTTTGCTTTTGATTTCAAAGTTTGAGATAGCCACACTTTAAGATTTGTTCATTTTCCTTTTCCCTTTATGCCCTGTTTATTCATATGTTCAGAAATACTCACTAGGAGATTATATTTTGAACATATTTTGTCCATAATCATTTTGAAGCAATGTTTTGAGAGATCTGACCATGTTTGATCATGTTTTATTTCAAATCTCACATTACTTATGATTAGGACTGATTTGACACCTTATTTTCTCAATGTGTTTTGGACAAAATTGATTTGGTCCTTTTGAAGGTTCTCAACCTGCCTTTGAACACATGAGAAATTTTGACTAAACATCACAAAAATCAACACAACAATTGAAATCAATTTTGAAAACATCGAATGATCCCATAATTTATCAGATATTTTACAGATCTGAAAACTATGAGTGACATATGTATGAAAACGCTTGTTGTGTGAGTTTTGTGTGTCATATGACATCTTGGTTGATTTTCAGAGTATTTGAATATTCATTTAACCATGATTCACTCGTTACTCTATTTTTCAACTGAATACAACCAACCTTAGTATCAATGAATTTTGAGCTGAACTGTTATGTCAAATTGATTGTAAGATCGAATTTGACTGTCCAAGCTCTGATACCAATTGTTAGGATCTGAGGCTGTCTGTGATTGTGTTTGTTTGCATAAAACGAATAAGTGCAGCGGAAATGAGTAGCAAACTTTGTAAACACAAACAAAGGAAAGTGTAGATTGATAAACAATTGCTTTTCATTGAGTCAAAAGATTTACATAAAAGCAAAAGATTACAGTGCAAGCTTATAATCTAAACTCCCCCTCAGCCTGATACACCAGAGTTGGTTGCACAAGATGAAAGGATGAATTGAGGAGAAAAACTCACTCAAAACGATCAAGTGTAACAGTACAGAGTACTGTCATACTTATAGGCAAACCAAACTACTGATATGCTTCAGCTGACGTCACCATAATAGTGACATCTATCGACCTAACAAACTATAAATACTGTTCTATACAAACTACTGTTATGTAACATCTGATAATCACTAAAGTACAAAACATAAGGAAACTACTGCTTCACGTTCCACTATTGTAGCCTTAGCATAGATGTTGAGTCTTCAGTGCTTTCTTCAAAGGTGATCAGTCTTTGAGAGGGCAGTGCTTGAGTCTTCAGCAGTACTTAGGATACAGCAGTAGATAGAGCAACAAAGTTTGTCTTCAGCAGTTGTTAGATAATCATCAGAGTTTGGTTTATCAGTTGTTGTAGATGAGCAGCACTTAACATCCATCAGCTGTTAGATAACCACTGTCAAGGGGAGAGATTAGAGTAAACTGCTGCTTATTAAGTGTCCGCTGATGGGATTCGGTTTTGGCTTTACATTATCTGTTCCTCTGTTAGGGTTCAATCCCAACAGGTCTGATCACATTGTGACCTGGTTTGGGTTGCGGCCCAACCCTTTACTGGATCCATTCGATTAAATTAAGTGTGCAGCCCAAAATAACCATACAAGCCTAAGTGAGTGTATTACATGTTGTCATTGTGCGGTTGCAACAGGTTGTACGATCAGGGTAGTGTTGTGTTTCATATTGTTGTACCATGTGCTACTTATTTGGTACGCACATTAATGTGCAATCAGTTTTATCTAGTACAAACACATGGACCCAATTACAATGATTAAACCATTCTGTTACACACCTTGCAAACTAATTCCTTATTTCACACAATCAGAATCGTAGATGGTTTCGTTTCCGGTTCACATTAAACAGTACTTATCATCATGTTCATGTTAAATTAAATATCATAGTTCCCTATTAATAATTTCATCGTTCCGAATTCGTGTACCCGTACCCCTTCCATCATCACCGCGCACCCACATGTGCAACCCAAAATTAATAGTTAACATCAATTCATTCCGTAGTCGGGATTATCATAATATAAATGCGTTATATGATCATCAACCAAATTCGGCATCCTAACTTCCTATTAGACCAGCACTCTTAATTCCAATAATCATTCATTAACATGCTAACCCATATTCTATCTGATAACATCCAAAAGCACGATAACAATTAACCTTTACTTGTTAATTAACATTAATTTATATACCAGCCTCCCTAAGTCCTTCATTATTGTTACACA
Source organism: Helianthus annuus (assembly GCF_002127325.2). Taxonomy (NCBI): domain Eukaryota; kingdom Viridiplantae; phylum Streptophyta; class Magnoliopsida; order Asterales; family Asteraceae; genus Helianthus; species Helianthus annuus. Next base: position 28,889,673 of record NC_035434.2, on the reverse strand, counting down.
TATATGCTTCTATATATACAATTTGTTTCAACAATACATCCATCAAGGATTCCATTATCATGCAATTCTACGTCATGCACTCTAATCATCATTTAACAACACTTTTTAACATACAAGAGTTAACATAATTCTTAACAACACTGACTCATACACTGTATCTCATGCATGTTCATATCAGTACCAATCCCATCACAATCACATAAAATCAGCGAACATCTCATCAAATCTGAATCGAATTATAGGTAACACACTAACCGGTCGATGCAGAGTGCGAGCCGCGAGAGTTGTGCTTGGATGAGAAGGTAGAGCTTCAAACGAGAGGGAAAAACAGGCTGTCGCCGGCTGTAGAGAAGTAGAAGAGAGCTAGGGTTTTGATTATTTTGCGTGATTGCAAGATTATGGGAACTAATCTCTAGATGGGTTGTGCATGCGCTAAAAGGGACAAGCCAGACCTAGCTTTGGGTCGTGTATCATAGCCCAATTGATACATGTTTGGGCCGAAGACAAAACAAGGAATATTGTGCGCTTACGAGGTGAGTGTGCGACTCCCAAGCTTGTGCGGCCAAGATTATAGAACCCGCAACCTTGTAATCATATAACGATTCTCATATTTAATTACATCCATTCGATTATAACCAAGCACATCTAGTCGTATCATTCGAGGTACACATAGTTTACTTCACAGAACAAAGTGCGAGAGAAGCCAAGTACATAGGAAAGACCTTGACAATACGGGTTGTCACAACACGCCCTCGTGCCCACCTCCCAGACCTGCTGTTTGTTTAATTTCTACAGATTTGCCAGACACGGGGTCGTGTCCAGCCAACACGCCCCCGTGTCCACCTTCTGTAAGTTTTCGTTACTGGCACCTGAACACGGGGTCGTGTCTATCCAACACGGGGCCATGTCTAGGCGCCCAGTAACATAAAATTTTGCTTTTAACACCCGTTTACACATTCAATCAACCTAAAAACTTATTTTTGAGACACATTGAGGACAATGTGTAATTTAAGTGTGGGGGGGGAGGATGCTAAAACTTTGAATCTTGCAAGTCCTAATTAACAAGCCTTACACAAAACTCTATTGAAACCGCTAATCACCCCAAATTTTTTCAAAAATTTTCATTTTTTTTACTTGTCTAAGTTTAAGTTGGGAATTTCAAGTTCTAACAAAGTTATATTTTTACAAATTTACAACCGATAGCGTCGTGATAAAAAGAACCAACATAAGAAAATTATGAAACGGCATGACAAGCTTAGTTAAAATTTGATTATATATACTTGATCACATAAAAACTCATTCCCACAAAAGTGAGTTTTGAGCCTTTATTGAGCATACAAATACATATCTTTACACTAAATGCTCATTTTTCGTTTCTTGTGTGAATAACCGCTTGGTTCTTACTACTCTAGAACTTGCCACAACAATGCATTCCCGGTCCTTACCAACTTAAACCCGAGTAAGTAAATGATGGAGGCATTAGGACTAACCCTTTTTCTTTCTACACCATTATTTTTCATTTTTTTACCACCTACCCAAAATCCCCCTAGTTAACCCCTTTGAGCCTAAACCCTTTCATTTCTTAACCTAAAAACAAACACCCTTTTTACCCACCAAAACCCTTTTTCATTTTAACCATTTCTTTTAGTAACAAAGCTCGGTTTTTCTTATGACTTAAAAAAAAAATATGATGAAACCAAATAAACAGGCAAGTTCATCAAAAATAACTTTGCTTGAAAGAAATGGTTCATCAAAATAAAATAAATTGTCAAAAATAAAAAGTCTTTCAAAAACCGACGCTTTTTACGCTTTTCGCCCTTTCACTAACCACTAACCCAACCACCCACCTTTAGCCCAAGCCTAACCCTTCACCCAAAAAGTCCTCTTGATATTTACAAAGGTATATAGTTAAAAAGGAGGAGGATTGATTGCTTGGCAAGCTTATGGCAGGAGTAAGTTCCATGCCGCTCTCGAGTGTTCCACTAAAAAAATTCTACACTTTCGGCCGAGTGTTGAGTGATCCCCCGTGAGGTATGTGAACTTGTATATAAATGGAATTTTAAAAGAGGCATGTTATGCCTTAATAAGTAATTTATCTTATGAAACGTTTTTAATAAATCATGACGAATAGGTTTGCAAATAAATAAAAATAAAACTTAATAAAGAATCTTGGAAATCCCGACACTCTATGACAAGCCCAAAAACCTTCTCTTCTACCCATTCCATTTGGGAGTGAAAAAGCCACATTATAAAGAGTTTTGCTTGAGGACAAGCAAAGATTCAAGTGTGGGGGTATTTGATGTGCACAAAATGCAACATATAAATTACATCAATTGTGGCATAAAACTAACCTTTTTTCAGTACTAATGTTGGAAAAAGTATGCTTTTGTCTTCCTTTTGTATTTTCAGGATTAAATGAGCTCAAATGAACAAAAGAAGCAAAAAAGGCAACTAAATCTAGCACAAATACAAGAAAAGGAACAAACGTGGCATGCCCGACCCCCCAGACAGCATCTTCCCAAGCAAAATAAGGAAACAGAGGGCTGAACACGCCCCGTGCTCAATGAGCACGGGGACGTGCCCAAGTGTCAGCAGAAAAGACAAAGTGGTAGAAGCTTCCATCGCCCACCACGGGGCCGTGCTCAGCGGACACGGGGCCGTGGTCAACTATAAGATTCGCGAAATCCAGGCAAATCTTGATAGTACAAATATGCTTCTGCACACGGGGTCGTGCTCAGCGGACACAGGGGCGTGGTCAACTAATGCAGATAAACTGCATTTAATGAAGAAAGAGATGAGGATGGACACGGGGCCGTGCCCAATGGACACGGGGCCGTGCCCAATGGACACGGGGCCGTGCCCAATGGACACGGGGCCGTGCCCGAGCTTCTGTTCAGCCTATAAATAGGAGTGCTTGGAGCTCTTGCAACTCATCCCTTGGCATACCACCTCTCTCACACTTCACCCACCACCCACCACCATCACAACACCATCATCCATTGTCCATCATAGAGTGTGTGAGTCGTCTCGGGATCCAAGATTGATCGTAAGAGTTCTTGACAATCAAAGGCCATGTTTGCCTAAGTCTCTTACATCACTTGGTGAAGACAAGTGTTTAGTGTAATACTTTTTATTTTTAATCTTTTGCACTTTTTATTTGGTTTTGTATTAATGACTTTAATAACTAGTTTCTTATGTTGAAGGTGATTTTTCCTTATCGTTTGTCCGTGGTGTCTTGGAATTATTTTACTGTCTATATAAAATAAAAGATTTTCACCATTCATATCTCCACGGTCTATATGGAGGTATGTTGGCTACCTGGTCGAGGGTTAAGGGAACGGTTTGGTAAGAGTCTTGCCATTGTTCAGTGTATAGATCCTGCAAAGGACTTGGGTCAAATTTAGTAGGACCTCCTTCAATACTCAACGGTATTGGATGGCGGTGGTCCAAACTCTTTGACCCCCTCATAAGTTAAACTACTATTAAAACTTTAACCCGGCTACTTAGGACTGTATCCTTGCTGACTCAGACTACTTAGCCGAGGGTAACGTGACCTTCAAAAGAGGGGCCTACCACATTATGCATTAATAACTTAATTAATTATCTTTCAATAATCCGACCCTTTAGGATTGTATCCTTGCTGACTCAAACTACTGGGTTGAGGGTAACGTCGCCTTCAAAAGAGGGGCCTACTACAATAACTAAGATAATCTCTTAAACAAGTGCAAAAGTGCGAAAATAATCAAAGGTTACACTACACACGAGTCGGATCCAAGTGATTCATCTTGTCTATCTGTTTTACTTTTATTTTACTTTTCAGCATTTTAGTTTCATTTTTCTAGTTTAAAAACCTTTTTCTAACTTTTTGATTTGATTAGACGTTGAGGATAAGCGGTACTAAAAGCTCTTGTGTCCTTGGACGACCTCAGTATCTTACCAACACTATACTACGTCCACGATGGGTGCACTTGCCCATATGTGTGTTTAGTGTTAGTAAATATCGTGTTTTATAAATTTAAAACTTGGCTAAAAAGTGTAAAAAGGGCTTAAAATATACACCTAATATATGTTACACCTAACGCACATCAGTAACTTTATTGCCACTTTTCCAAGCCTTCAGTGCTGTCCAGCTGGCTTTCTATTTGGCTTTCACACTGTGTTACCTGAAACGCGTTTAAAAATATTTTGTCAGTGGGAAATACTGGTGAGTGAATCCCAGTTTAATCAACTTCTAATAAAAACCATTTTTCAGTATTGAGGGCGGTCTCGCAATTACATTTGTTTCCAAGTTATAACAATTAACATCCATGGTACTGTCATACTCAACTTGTGGAAATGTTACTCCTTGACCAGGTGGTAACAAATTTTGTATACAAAACCCCAACATACTCATGATAATTGTATTCTTACAAATACTCAATAAATTCTTAATACATAATTAATTAAGTGAGGTTTTGTAAAAACAGTTTGCAAAAAAGAGATTACTCACAAAAAGGTTTACACAAAAAGAGGATTGCTCACAAAAAGGTTTACACAAAAAGAGGATTACTCACATTGCTGTCTTAGATTATCCTTTAGGTTTTCCTGGTGACAATCAATAAATTACACAAATGTACGCGTGTTAGTATAATAACCCATTTTAACATTAGCAATACGCTCCCCAAGACGGCATTCCAACGACTACGTCGGGTAGAACCACGACAGTCGTTACGGAACCCTAGATCAATCGGGCAGAGTATCTAATACGTCTCCAGGGGTTATGATACTTACATCGTAGCAGAACCTCGCTATTTAGGGGGATATTAGACCCGAGTATATTGCCTACTATCTAAAATTGAGAGAGAAAGAAAGATTTTGGGACGAAACTGACTGAAGACTCGATGCCTGCTTATATAGGGCTTCACTTCAGCTTTTACGCGGCCTGCGTAAATGTAGACAAGGGTCTACGCGGCCCGCGTCAAACCCTGGTCAACGCGTAGCTTAGCTGGGTCATCGACTAGACTTGCCGGGTGTTGGGCCACGTGGCCACACCGGGCTGCGCCACATCTTGGGCCTCTCGCGGCCCGCGTAAGTGTTAAGGGTGGCTTACGCGGCCCACCTAAAACCCAAAATCAGTTTTTAGTTATTTTTATTAATATTTAAGGTATTCCGGGTCCGTTTTCACGTATGGGGTGTTTTAGGGACATATTGGGATATTTTAAATATTTTTAGGGTGTCGGAAATTATTACGAGGGTGTCGGTTTCAGGTTGTTATAAGGTGGGCGTTCGATATTTTCCCCATATATCGCAATGTAACAAGTCAAAGCAAGCACTTGTTTTTTAAGTGCTAATAGGAAATGGTTGTCTTGTCATTTTAGATTTAACACAAGAGTCACAAATATCATTATTGTCTTTAAAAGAAAAATTACTAAGAAAACTTATTTGTGATAGTTTCTCATCACCAGCATGCCCCAATCTTTTATGCCACAAATCCCTTTTTGCCATCATTGCCTTCCTTCTTCCAAACATCCCCATCTCGTATAGACCATCTTTGCACCTACCCGCTTCAATCAACTTCCTCGAACGCAAGCCCTGCATGACAAAAAATTCAGGAAAAAAAGTCACAGCACATCTTAAATCCCTTGAAAGTTTGCTAACAGACAAGAGGTTGCAAGTAAATTTTGGAACATGCAAAACCCCATGTATTTTTGTTCCATTTTGCAAGATGTGGCTTCCTATTCCTTCAACTGCTATGGCTTCGCCATTTGGAATGGTTATGGGCGGTTCGTCAACAGAGACCGTCATTTCTTCAAGGATGTCTGCTCTATGGGTTATGTTTTCTGTACATCCTGAATCAACAACCCATTTATTTTCATGATGAAGTTTACCTGCCATATTGGCTGATCGAGACGAGTCTTTATGTGTCGCCTTAGTTTCTGGTGCAAAGTGTTTCAAAAATTGCTCATATTGTTCCTTTGTTAGACCAGCAACAGATCCACTTTCGACTTCAATGGAGGCCGCCTTTGACTTTGGCTTCTCGCGTTTGGTCTTCCCCGACCACCATTCTGGAAAACCAATCCGTTTGAAACATCCATCGCGGACGTGCCCGTCTCTACCACAAAAATCACAGTGTTCAGTAGACTTCCCATCCTTTTGCATCTGTTTGTTTGGACCCGTGTTGCGGTTTACGGCTGCTTGAAAGGCTGTTGCTTCAGCAACAGATTTCTTCTCCCCGGTGATAGATCTTTGCTGCTCATCTTCGGCAACCAGATGGTAGGCATTCCCCAAAGACAGTGTTGGTTTCATCGCGAGGATCTGAGTTCTAATTACGGAGAATTCTTTATCCATGCCCATAAGGAACTCATAGAGTCGTTCCTTTTCACGGAGTTCATTGAGAGATTTGGCAAGACCACAGGTACAATTATTACAAGTGCACTTGGGAGTGGGGAGAAAGGACTGTATCTCATCCCATAGCCCTCGCAACTTTGTGTAATAGGCTGAGACGGTCATCCCGTCTTGCCTTGTGTTAGAGATGGAATGTTTCAATTCATATGCACGGGGTGCACTTTCTTTCCCAAATCGTTCTCGAAGGTCCGACCAGATTTCTGCAGCGGAATTGGCGTACTTTACACTACCTTAGATCTCCTTCTCCATGGCCGTATTGAGCCACCCCTTGATCATTGCATCGCAATGTAACCAAGCCATGTGATTTGCATCTGTTTTGTTGGGTTTCTTGATGGTCCCGTCAACGAATCCTATCTTGTTCTTTGCGAACAAGCAATTCTCCATCTCTTGAACCCAATCGAGATAGTTATTATCGGTCAAGGTTTCGTTCACATGCATCTGCCTCGGGTAGTCAGATGGGTGTAGGTAGAAATGGGAGGTATGATCAGAAGCCCCGCCATCAGTCTTGCGGTTTTCTTGACTGACATCGTCGCCAACCATTGTAGGTTTGTGAATGGCGATTTAGGGTTCTGATGTTTTGTTGTTTAGGATCGAGCGTGACTGCTCTGATACCATATAATTTTGGTACAGAGAGTTTATTTCACAAAAGATACTTTTTACATTCTCATATAGAAAAGCCTAAATAGGCATGAGGTTTACATAATAATGGAAAGAATTAAACTGGGAATAAAATAATAATCCCATATAATTCGTGATGGACAGTAAAATAAGGAGAGGAAATATTGTATTTCTATATTATGTAATGCGTTAAACATATGAAAACGCACATTTTGACGTATCCAATTTCACTCAATAGCATTGTAGCTGGATAAAAATGTAAAGTATATCGTATCTATATGTTACCCGACTCATACATAGGAAACGTATAAAAAAGCATAAAATGTGTATCAAGGGAAAACTAACACGTGTAATCAAAAGTGATATTCATATCAACGAAAAAAGTTATACCCTTAGCGTGTTACGGTGGGGTCGAAACGTAGAATTGGAAATGTACATAAAACAATAAAAAAAACATACTATATTTGACCTGACTTGCTCCCCAAAAAAGTTTACATCGAAACATATTCCAACTCGAATTTATACCGACACATAAATTTTAATATTCATTATACAACCCACGGGCGATGCGTCTTGGGCACGTTGCAAACACATTAGTCCAAGCGCTATGTCATGGGCAAACCATATGAAAGCGCATGTCTTGACGTACTCAGTTCAACTCAATGTATGGTTGAATCCAAACGTTTAGTTCTTTAAAAAAGAAATTAGCGAACGAAAATAATTAAAGAAAACAATAAGTTGAAAATGTATATTATATATGGTACAACGATAAAGTTAAAACATTATAAACTTTTGATATTAAACCTCAATGCGTCAATGGTCTAATATTACAATGTAATTGAAGTTTAACTTGGAAAGGAAATGGACTTAAAACACAATTTAACAAAACTAAAAGCAAAGGGCCAAAATGTATTTTACTCAAAGTATGGGTGAAAAATTGAAGTTTAACTTGGAAAGGAAAGAGACTCAAAACGCAATTTAATGAAACTAAAAGCAAGGGGCCAAAATGTATTTTACTCAAAGTATGGGTGAAAAGAGGAAATGTCGAAATAGACTCAAAACGCAATTTAGCAAAACTAAAAGCAAGGGGCCAAAATGTATTTTACTCAAAGTATGGGTGAAAAAGGGAAATGTCACGTGAATGTCGGTGGCCTTTGCCACCCACCGACTTTGTGTTTTAAGTAATAGTAGAATTATGAGGGTATAGGTGTAGTTGTTAGAATCACATGTAGTAGGTTTTTCTTTTAATTAAATACTGATTTCTAGATTTTTAAAACAGTATTTTTTAAAGTAAAGTATTTTATAAAAGAAAGTTCGAGAAGGTCTACAACTATAATATGAGTGATCCCTCTATGGCATCAATCGTTGGTCGTTTGCGAGTTTTTGTAATCCTTTCTCTCACATCTATTTAATGGCTTTATTCCAACTTTTTGACTAAACTTTAAACTTTTTTCTAAAGGTCAAAAAATACTATATAAGCCCTTATCAGGGTAAATCTATTGACGAAATGTCACCTACACCCTGCGAACACATACAATACTGATGACATGACCCATTCACCATTCTAGAGGAAACTCACAGCCTTAAGGTTTACTATAGAAAAACCTTTGGCTCACATAGAGCAAATTGCACTAAGCAGACTCGAATCCATGACCTCTAGATTAAAAGGTCATAGGGTGGTTCCTCTCTGAATTGCGATTAAACTCTTGTATTAAAATCAATATAAAATTCCAAAGTTTCAAGAAGTAAAAATCTGAAGGAGAGAAAGAGAAGATAAAGTTATTATTTTAGTTTCATTTTCTAACTTGATAATCATTGTATAAAAGGCAATCATTTCTTTAATAGATATTAATGTCGATTCCTTTTACATTGTATAACAAGAAAGATATGATATCTACTATATTAGAGAGGAGATTGTGATCAATAATTATTTTAGAGAGAAATAAAGAGGTGATCTCCATCTTACTAGTGAAACATTTGTACATCTTGATCTATGCCGTTAAGAGATAAGTCTAGTGAATAACAACTACTAATTGAACGTCAATGAATAAATGTAAGGTGGATTCATTATCATCCCCCAACTACTCCATATGTTTTGTTTATGTAATGATACTTATCTTATGATTATATCTTTTTCATCACATATTTATTACTTGATCAAAAGAATGATTATATGTTCATATCATTCCTTTATTTATTCAACCGAACCTTTAGGATCTTTATACGTTCGAATAATGGATTTTAATAATCTCGACTCTTAGCCGTTAACCAGCAATGGTCCTAACTTCAAAAACAGCCAATGGTGGTCCCACATTTTCATATATTGAAAACCAATAAACTTTTACTAACAGAACCTTAATTTCTTTTTGTCCCCTTTTCCTTACTTGTTAGTTAAGGTCCATTGGTTTACAATATGTGAAAAGGTGGGACAACATTAGTTATTTTTAAAGTTTGGATCGTTGTCGACCAAGGGCTAATACTTAGAATTATTAAAATCCATTATTAAAATCCATTGTTTTTTATATGTTTTACTTTGATGTTCTTGATAAACTTGTATAGCATATGTTCTCCTAAGAATATATGATTTCCTAATATAAAGTAGGGTGCACCCTTATTAAAAAATACTTTGACATAATAATCTAAATGTAATTATCCCAAGGGGTAGGCTAAATGTACCCCCTCTTATTACTTTTTATACCCCCTTTCTATAAAATCACATTAAAAATTGTAACATTTACCCCCTATACAAATCATCATTTTAAAAACTATTCTTTTTGTTACAAAATAAATTCAAAAGTGTAAAAAAAGATTACTGAGGTTTTTTTAAATATTTAATTTTTAATTCTTATTTAAATCATATTTTTAAAAAAGTTTTCATTTATTGTTTCTAAACACACTTTCTCTAATAGTATTTTGATTATGTTTTTTATTGAATATCTTTACAAATAAATAATAACATTTTTTCTTATAAAATAAAATAATAAAAAAGGTTTTGAACTTTATTTTTGAATAAAAAGTATATATTATGTTTTTTCCTCGTCTAGGTTGTATTTTAAGGTCTTACTTTTATATTTTTTTAATACTTTAGATGTGTTTATAAAATAATTAACAATTATTATTTATGAAAAAAGTAAAAAATAAATCTTTTAAAATAGCGTTCACAGCCCTAACACATATTAATCATTCAAACTATCTATGTAAGTGAACAAATAAACAATAGGCACTAAAATTATTTTATCAAACTATAAATTAACAATCTATATAAATTCAAATTTAATTAGTGTAAAGAGTATGTTATAAACAAGTCAAAACCAGTTTAAGACTTGGATCGAAGTGAACACTTTTCTAAAGCAAAACAAATGGATAGGGTTGATTCACAAATATTTTTCTCTTCTTCATTTAAAAAAATATATTAAACTGTTTGATTTCGAAAATATATGTGGATTTTTTTTTTTTTTTTTGTAATCAAAAGTTAGTCATTCGAAACCAAAAGTCACGTAAAAGCATAAACTTAATTACGAATAATCATCGGTTTTCGACCACGCATCAGATACCCACTTCGAGTCGTTCCAAAATAAAAAAAAACATTTTAAAATATTAAAAGTAACAAATATAAGACATTTAACATACAAACTAGACGAGGAAAAAGTATAATGTAGACTTTTCTTAAAAATAAAATTCAAAACTTTATTATTATTATTATTTTTATATGAAAAATGTTATTAGTAATTTGTAAAGATGTTCAATAAAAGAAAACATATTATTAGAGAAAGTGTAAAAAATATCTGAAAACTTTTTAAAAAAATATGTTTTTTAAATAAACATAAAAAATAAACATTTAAAAAAAGTCTATAATATATTTTTACACTTTTGAATTTGTTTTGTAACAAAAAAAAATACCTTTAAAAAAATATGACTTGTTTAGGGGTTAAATATGACAAGTTTAAATGTGATTTTATGGAAAGGAGTTATAAAAAGTAAGAAGAGGGGGTACATTTAGTAGCCCCCTTATCCCAAAATAAGTCACCATTTATTTGTTTCCATCCTGAGATCAACAATAAAAACATGTAAAAAAGCAAGAAGTTATGTCTTCCAATAATAAAGTGCTAATCTTACCGAAGGCATTCAAGTCGAAGGCATCCAAAGTGTAAAATGAAATGGAGTTATGTCTTGTTCTCGTTCTTCAAGTAAGCTAGATATGTTGTCATCTTTCTAAAATCTTGACTAATTGATGCACACAAGATCTTGTTAAATGTTGGATTAGCTTCCTTTAATTTTATAGTTTAAATTTTATATTAAAAAGGTAAAAATAAATTAAAATAATATTAGAAACCTTAAAGATGTATAACCATAAATGGACATACATAAACAAAAGTAAATGAATGAAAATAAACACATTATCGAACTCATAAATACAATCAAACGAACAAAGATTCTGTTTGTGTTCATTCGTTTAATTAATTGAACACACTTCCTTGTTTATGTTCGTGTAATTATTAACGAACGCATGTAACAAACTTTCTGCCTTATGATTTACAAATGGTCCGTTAAACTTTTGATTCATTTACAACCTATTCTAATAATTTGGTATTTCAACATTCCTTAAGTATATCACCTAAACAAAACCAAACCAATAGGCGATGAACCTATAAGTTCAAACCATATCCACTACAAATTTTCTAATCAAAATTTTAATTTATTTTTACACCTTGTGGTTATAGCTCTTCCAATGAAGCACGGCAACACCAAGACTCCAAACGAGTAAATGCGGTTTCTAGATGCTTCTAGGCTATGTTTAGACAATTTCATTTGACTAAACCCCAAAACTTCTAATGTCAACATGACACATTTCATATTTGGATTTCAAACACTAAACTAATTGTTAAATGAAATTCGGTGTAGATTGATGAGTTTTCGTCGTAAATGGTGAGAGATGGCAGACTCGTTTTTATTTATGTTTTAATGTAGCTTTACACATAATATTGACGTGGCAACACTAACATAATTAGAAGTTGAAGGTTAAAAATTTATTTCATTAATTTTTTACTCACAAATAACTTATATAGAGAGAGAAAGTGTATTGTATAATATCCCTTAACGTACGATGCGTACGTGATTAGTGTCCGACTTTGTAAGTCCGAGTTTATCACCATGCGATTTGGAGATATAACATGCGAACAGCCATTTTGAGAGTCCAAGTTTGTGAGTCCCATGCGATTTATGAAAATGTCTGAGTTTATAAACCAATTTCGCATGCGATTTTATGAAAACTGTCCCATGCGATTTATGAAAATGTCCGAGTTTATTTCCATTTTGATTGTATAACATGCGAACAACCATTTTGAGAGTCCCTTAACACGTGATTAATGTCCAATATGCGATTTTGGATATAACATGCGAACAACCATTTTTGTGAGTCCGAGTTTGTGAGTCCCATGCGACTTTATGAATATGTTTGAGTTTGTGAAGTCCGGGTTTGATAGACAAAAGATGTAACCGATGGGGCCACCGCGTACAACTTGTAGGATAAGTGGTATTGTACAAAAACCGTCCTATATGTATATATATATATATATATATATATATATATATATATATATATAGAGAGAGAGAGAGAGAGAGAGAGAGAGAGATGGGTTAAAATGAGAACCATCTTAAGTTGTGAGAATCGTGAGAACTAAGCCATCCAAAAGGTTTTTCCGAATTTTTTTCTCAAAAGTCGTAAAAAAATCACTTGTTTCAGAAAAAAATTAAAAAAAAATGTTGCACACCCACATTTACATGAGGCGTAAAAAAATATTTATATTCATACAGAATTTACACTTGCGCGTAAAAAAAACGTGCATTAGTTAAAACTACCGACTCGACAATTATTTTTTACTTTTTTTACAAACGTGTATATAATATTTGCATCTACGTTTGTGCAAACAAATTTTGGCCCAACTCGTGTATATAATGTTTTGGGTTGTTTTGGCAAGAAAAACACCAAACATAACAATTTAAGACACAATGTAATGAATTCTAGGCTTAAAATATAAAACACTATGCCAAGAACGTTACGTAGTGTGTGTTAAGTGTTAAGCAATATGTTTTAAATTTCACGCCCATAATATATTGTATTGTGTTTTAAATTGTTATGTTTAGTATTTTCTTGCCAAAACAACCCAAAATATCATGCCTAAGTCCAAAGCATGATGCCTACATGTCAATTTCTAGGCCTTGTCACACTTTTCACGAAAAAGGTCCTTTTTACAGGAACCTAACCCTATATCTCTCTCTCTCTCTCTCTCTCTCTCTCTCTATATATATATATATATATATATATATATATATATATATATATATATATATATATATATTTAGGGGACCGCTAAAATGAGAACCACCTCCAGTTGTAAGAACTGAGAGAACCACTTTCTAGCCTTTAGATCAAGGAGATGGATGGATGAGATTTAAAGTAACTAAAATTAATATTAAATAGATTTTGTCTTATTATGTCTTTAATATTTTAATCCAAAAGGGTAGTATAGTAAAATTACACTATTTTGTCTTTATATATATATTATATTTAATTGTCTTTTTGTCTTATTCATTAATTATTTTATATTAAAAAAACAGAATTTTATGTTAAACAATATTTCAAAATTCAGATTTGTATAACAATTTTTTATTAAAATCATTTTTTTAATTCAGATTTTGTGATAATTTTTTATTAAAAGAATATTTTTATTAAAATCTCTTTTTAAATTAACATTTTTTTAACAAACCGATTTTTTTTGCGCGCCGGTTTTTGGCGTCCCGTTTTACCGTGACGTTTTTTACGTCCCGTTTTTTACGCGAATTTTATTTGTGCGCCGTTTTTTTGCGCGCCGTTTTTTATGCTCCGTCTCCGCCCAAATTTTTTTCACCCCGTTTCGCCCCAATTTTTTTTACGCCCCATTTAGCCCCGTTTTTTTGCGCGCCGTTTTTACGCGCCGTTTTTTAACGCGCCGTTTTTTTAAAGGCGCCGTTTTTCTCAATCGGCGTTTTTTTTAACGCGCCGTTTTTTTCAACGTTTTTTAACGCGACGTTTTTTTCAAAGCGTCGTTTTTACACCCGGCTTTTTTCACGCCTCGTTTTTTGACGCACCGTTTTTACGCTCGGCTTTTTCACGCGTCGTTTTTTCAACGCGTCGTTTTTTCAACGCGCCGTTTTTTTACGTTAACGTTATTTACGTTTTACGTGCCGGCTTTTTACGTTAACGTTTTTTTACGTTTTACGCGCCGGTTTTTTACGTTAACGTTTTTTTACGTTTTACACGCCGGTTTTCTACGTTAACGTTTTTTACGTTTTTACGTTTTACGCGCTGGGTTTTAAATGACATTTACGTAAAACTTTTTACGTTTTACTAAAAAAACTTTATGTTTTACGTTTTACCTAAAACTTTTTACGTCTTACGAAAATCTTTTTACGTTTTACGAAAAAAAAATTACGTTTTACGTAAAACTTTTTACGTTTTACGTTTTACGTAAAACTTTTTACGTTTTACGTTTACGTAAAACTTTTTTACGTTTTACGTAAAACTTTTTACGTTTTACTAAAAAAACTTTATGTTTTACGTTTTACGAAAAAAATTACGTTTTACGAAAAACTTTTTACGTTTTACGTTTTACGTAAAACTTTTTACGGTTTACGGTTTACGTAAAACTTTTTACGTCTTACGAAAAAAAAATTTACATTTTACGTAAAACTTTTTAAGTTTTACGTTTTACGTAAAACTTACGAAAAAATTTACGTAACACTTTTTACGCTTCACGTTTTTACGTTTTACGATAAAAAGTTTACGGTTTACGTTAACAAGTTTACGGTTTAACTTTTTTTTTACAAAACTGTTTTTACGCAAAACCGAACGCACCCAGGAAATCGCACACTCGGTGAAGCGTCTCAGATATATTGTTATCATCATCGACGCCTAAAATAAAAATTAAAAAAAACCCAACAAACAAAAATCAAAAGAACGAGAGGATTCTTGAAAAAAAAAACGAAGTTTTGGCTCAGATTTTCCGATAATCAGAGGCTGCAAGTGGGGTTGCAGGTTCAAAACCCTACCCTCCGCCATCCTTGCCGCGCCATCGTCAGTTTTTTTTTTGCATCATCACAGCCGATTCAATAAGGCACCATTATTCAACCGATTTAAAACATTCAAAACGAACCAGAACATCATTCAAACATATTCAAACCCAGATTTAAAACATATTCAAACCCAGATTCAAACATATTCAAAAGGGACCAGAACATCATTCAAACCCAAATTGAAACATATTCAAACCCAGAACATCAGTCAAACCCAGAACATATTCAAAAGGAACCAGAACATATTCAAACATATTCAAACTCGGAACATATTCAAACCCAGAACATATTCAAACCCAGAACATATCCAACCCCCCCCCCCCCATCAACACCGCCGTCGGCCATCAAAAACACCACCGTCACCATCAACACCCCTCCCCCCAACTGTCAACCACCACCTCCTGCAACCACAAGTCTAATCGGATAATCATTCAAACAGATCTGAAAAAGAAGAAGGTGAAGAAAAGAAACAAAATAAAATGGACTCACCCGAGTTGGATGCTGCTGAAACCACCGGAGCCGTACCTCCGGAGCTCGTCTCTGGAAAATAAGTTACCGGAAACACAGATAACATCATCCCAGAATAATCAGTTACCGGAAAAGAGGGAGGAGGTGGTTGTAGGGTGAGGTTGTCGGTAAACGAGGAGAAGGAGGGTGGTGGTGTGTGACGGAGAAGTCGCCGGTGAACGGAAAGGAGGGAGCTCGGTGGGTTTTTGGTGGGTTTGTTGGAGGTTCTGGTCGCCGGTGTACCGGCTAACATCCGGCTCCGGTCGCCGGTGAGATCAAATTATGAGAGAGAGATGGTGGTGAAGCTTCTTTTACACAGATGGAAGGGATGGAGTTTTACACAGATGGAAAGGAGAGATAATAATGTTGAAGAGAGAGAATATGGAGAGATTATAAATATCTGGTATCATTAATGGAAGAGAGAGAGGGGGATTTGATGTTTTGGCTAAATGACTAATATAACCTTTCTGTTGGCACATTCTGATTGGTTGAAAGTGGTTCTCACGGTTCTTACAACTAGGAGTGGTTCTTATTTTAGCGGCTCCCTATATATTTATATATATATATATATATATATATATATATATATATATATATATATACACACACAGTGTGAGATTCAATGGGAACACTAAAAAAGTGGGGAATCAGGAAACACTCATAAAAATTTATCTTAATATGTTAAAAATCAATTTTTTAAAAATTTTTTTGACGCTTTTCCATATAAATACTTGTAGAAGCATTTTTACTAAAAAGAAATTAAAAACTAAAAATATAAAAAACAATTAAAAAAGTATTAACTTTTTCTTTTACAAAAATGATTTTTTTATTGGAATAGTTTTTACCCACTTTTATAAGGAAAAACGCTGAAAAAAATTTTAAAAATTGATTTTTAACATGTTAAGTTAATTTTATAAGATATATTTTTTAACTAATTTTTAAACTTTTTTTTATATTTTTTAGTTTTTGATCTTTTTATTAAAAATGTTTCTACATGAATTTATAACTAAAAGCGTCGAAATTTTTTTAGAAAAAATTAAATTTTAACATGTTAAGTTGAATTTTTAAGAGTGTTTCGCGGTTCCCCACTTTTTAATGTTCCCCAATGAACCCTCACACACACACACACATACACACACACACACACACATATATATATATATAGGGAGAAGATCATGCGAGAACCACCTCTTATTGCGAGAACCGCGAGAATCAATGTGAACACAACCAAATATGCCTAAAAATAGCTAAAAATCACACAAATTTTTTTTAATATTTTTTATATAAAAATCGCTACTTTTCGAAGAAAAAAAAAATTAAAAAAAATTTTTTTTTTTAAATTTTTTTTTTTGGCCACTAAAGTAGCGATTTGAGCATAAAAAATATTAAAAAAAAAATTTAGATTTTTTTTTTTGATTTTTTTAGATTTTTTTTAGATTTTTTAGGTTTTTTTGGGGTTTAGTTTTTAGCATTTTAGCTTGAGGGGGGCGGGGGGGGGGGGGGGGTTTAGATTTTTTTTTTTTTTGGGGGGGGGGGGTTAGGTTTTTTTAGCTATTTTAGGTTGTGTTCACATTGGTTCTCGCGGTTCTCGCAATAGATGGAGTTCTCGCATGAGCTCCTCCCTATATATATATATATATATATATATATATATATATATATATATATATATATATATATAGGGTTGGGCTATATAGAAAACCCTATATATATAAAAAACCCTTGAAAACCCAAGCTCCCGACATTTTTTTTTTTGAAAAAAATAACACATGTAATATACATGTTTTTAAGACTTTTGGGCCAAAAAAATCAAAAAAGCGCCGAAGGGATAATTTAAAAAAAAAAGTTTCAGCAAATTTCGGCAAATTTATGTCTTTTTTGCCTAACACATGTTAGGCACTGAAATTTGTTTATTTTTTAAAAAAAAAATCCCTTCGGCGCTTTTTTGTTTTTTTGGCCCAAAACACTCTAAAACATGTATATTACATGTGTAATTTTTTTCAAAAAAAAAATGTCGGGAGGTTGGGTAAAAATGGGTTCCCATTTGGGTTTCCAGAGTTTTCTAAGAATTTTAGGGTTTTTTGTCTAGCATTACCCTATATATATATATATATATATATATATATATATATATATATATATATATATATATATATATATATATAGGGGATCGCTAAAATGAAAATCACCTCTAGTTGTAAGAACCATGAGAACCCTTTCTAGCCTTTAGATCAACAAGATAGATGAGATTAAAAGTAACAAAAAATAATATTAAATGGTTTTTGTCTTATTATGTCTTTAATATTATAATTCAAAAGGGTAATTTGGTAAAATAACTCTATTTTGTCTTTTTGTCTTTTTGTCTTTATTGTTTTTTATTAGTTTTTTTGTATTATTATATTACTTTTTATTTTTTAAACATAACTTTTTTATTAAAAACATTTTAAAATTCAGATTTTTTTTAAAAGTTTTTTTATACTTTTTACAATTCAAGTTTTACGTTAAACTTTTTAAGTTTTACGTTTTTTTGACGCGCCGTTTTTACGCCGGGTTTTTTCAAGCGTCGTTATTTTTTACGCGCCAATTTTTTAACGCCGTTGTTTACGCGCCGTTTTTTAACGCCGTTTTTTCAACGCCCCGTTTTTATGCGCCAACTTTTTAACGCCGTTTTTTACGCGCCAATTTTTTAACGCCGTTTTTTACGCGCCGTTTTTTAACGCCGATTTTTACGCGCCAATTTTTTAACGCCGTTTTTTACGCGCCGTTTATTAGCGCCGTTTTTTCAACGCGCCGTTTTTACGTTAACGTAATTTACGTTTTTAACGCCGTTTTTACACGTTTTTTACGTAACAGTTTTTACGTTTTATGTAAACTTTTTGCGTTTTTACGTTTTACGTAAAACTTTTTTACGTTTTACGACCGCCAAAAAACTTTTTACGTGTTGCGTAAACCTTTTAACGTTTTACGTAAAACTTTTTACATTTTACGTCTAACGTTTTTACGTTTTTACATTAAAAAGTTTACATATTAAGTTTAACATTTTTACGTTAACGTTTTTTACGTTTTACGCGCCGGTTACTTAAAAAATTTTACGTTTTACGTTTTACCTAAAACTTTTTACGTTTTACGTAAAACTTTTTACGTTTTACGTAAAACTTTTTACGGAACTCGTAAACCACAAACTTGTGGTGTAAAAAACTACACGCACGACATTTTCTTTAAAAATTTTTTTTTTTTTACGAATGTGTTTATAATACATGCATGCCTCGCCCCGGATCAAGTAGTTCTCGCGGTTCTTACAACTCGAGGTGGTTCTCATTCTAGCGGCCCCCTATATATATATAGGGAGGGGCTCATGCGAGAACCACCTTTATTGTGAGAACCGCGAGAACCAATGTGAACACAACCAAAAATAGCTAAAAAAACCTAATCCCCCCCCCCCCAAAAAAAACCTAAACCCCCCTCCCCCCCCAAAAAAAACCTAACCCCCCCCCCCCCCAAGCTAAATGCTAAAAACTAAAACCCTCAAAAAACCTAAAAAAAACCCTAACCCGCCCCCCCCCCCAAAAAAAAAAAAAAAAAAAAAAAACCTAAACCCCCCTCCCCCACCCCCAAAAACCTAAACCCCCCCCCCAAAGCTAAAATGCTAAAAACTAAACCCCCAAAAAACCTAAAAAAACTAAAAAAAAAAATCTAAATTTTTTTTTTAATATTTTTTATGCTCAAATCGATACTTTTAGTGGTCAAAATTTTTTTTTTTTTAAAAAAAAAATTTTTTTTCAAATTTTTTTTTATTTTTCTTTTGGCTTCGAAAAGTAGCGATTTTTATATAAAAAATATTAAAAAAAAAATTTGTGTGATTTTTAGCTATTTTTAGGCATTTTTGGTTGTGTTCACATTGGTTCTCGTGGTTCTCGCAATAAGAGGTGGTTCTCGCATGATCTTCTCCCTATATATATATATATATATATAGGGCAAGATAAATTGAAAAAACACTTGAGTTGAATAAACCCTAGAAACCCAATAATCACCATTGATCATACTTGATGGATGGCTAGGATTCACTTTTGCCCCATCAATTGCTTTTGTGTACTTAGTCTCAATTTTTAATGTATTTCATTTAATGAAGGGTAATATTGGAACAAAGAAAGTGCAGTAAAGTTATGTCACCCATTAATTTTCTAGAAACTCAATGTACTTTTCTTTCATTATTTTATGTTTTCTCTCCCTCTCTCTGATGATTTTTAGATTGTTTTTATTTCATTTTTTATGTTTCTGTCTTATATTTTTGAATTAAATGCTACGAATGATGTTGCATTGTGTTACATAATTTGCAGGTCCAATGTACTTTGTAAAACATGAAGGAAAATGAGCCAAAGGAAAGTTACACATTAAATATAAAAACTTTGAAATCAATCCAGGAGTACAAACAAACATTGTGGAAGTTACAACAACGAAAATGATAAATCAAGTAATGGTTTTCTTCTTTCTAATTTCATCTTCACGAGCTATAACCTTAACTTGTAGCCTGTTAATAGTTCTCAATAGTCCCGGAATAATCATAGCAAATCGGGGGCACATGGGTTGGTCGACCACCTTATAAACGGACATCCACTGAACTGTAAAAAAAAGACAAAAATGGAAGATTAATCAAAACATTAATACATGTTACACATGTATGACTTTTTAACTCTGAAACTGATTATCATTTTGTTAAATAAAAAAATGTAAACGTACATTATTTATGTGACACGGAAAAAAGTAACATGCATTTTTTTTGAACAAATTTTACACAAAAAATTGATAAATCAAGAAATTAAAAACATTCATCTTCTTGAACAAAAAAAAAACAAACAAACAAAATATCCTGAAAAAAGTTGCATGTAACAACACACTTTATTTTTACAATAATAAAAAAAAGTGTAACAATTCACATTATTTTATGTAAACGTATATTATTTATGTGACATGGAAAAATGTATCATGCATTTTTTCTTGAACAAATTTTACACAAAAAATTGATAAATCAAGAAATTAAAAACATTCATCTTCTAGAAAAAAAAAAGAAAAACAACATATCCAGAAAAAAGTTGCATGTAACAACACACTTTATTTTTACAATAATCTAAAAAAGTGTAACAATGCACTTTATTTTATGTAAACGTATATTATTTTTGTGACACGGAAAAATGTAACATGCATTTTTTCTTTAACAAATTTTACACAAAAAATTGATAAATCAAGAAATTAAAAACATTCATTTTCTTGAACAAAAAACAAAAAAAAAAAAAACAACATATCTAGAAAAAGTTGCATGTAACAACACACTTTATTTTTACAATAATCTAAAAAAGTGTAACAATGCACTTTATTTTATGTAAACGTACATTATTTATGTGACACAGAAAAAATGTTACATGCATTTTTTCTTGAACAATTTTTACACAAAAAATTGATAAATCAAGAAATTAAAAACATTCATCTTCTTGAACAGAAAACAAAAAAAAACAACAACATATCCAGAAAAAAGTTGCAGATCTACAAAATACAAAAAAAAATGAAGAACTACAAAACGCAAAAAAATTGCAAATCTGAAAAAAAAAAACCGAAAAACAAACATACTTATGGACCTGGAGGATCTTCTAGATCTGGAACATCATCTTTAAACATCGAACATCTTTTGGGTCATCTTCAACATCGAACCGCCATCACATCATCTTCAACATCGATCATCTCCAACCGGATCTGGAGGAGGATCTTCTAGATTTGGAATATCATGTTCAAACATCGAACATCTGGATGATG
The DNA here is from genome assembly GCF_002127325.2 of Helianthus annuus. Taxonomy (NCBI): domain Eukaryota; kingdom Viridiplantae; phylum Streptophyta; class Magnoliopsida; order Asterales; family Asteraceae; genus Helianthus; species Helianthus annuus. The sequence continues at coordinate 28,868,247 of NC_035434.2, read as the reverse complement.
ATCTTCTAGACCTGGAGCATCTGGATGATGATCTTTTGAACTGGATCATCTTTTGGATTCAGATCACTTTTAGATCTGGATGAAGATCTTTAAGAACTGGAAATGAATTAGAAGATAAAGATATAAAGAGAGAGAGAGAGAGAGAGAGAGAGAGAGAGAGAGAGAGAGAGAGAAAGAGAGGGAAAAGTCATAAATAACACATTTTTACACATTTCATACCTTAAATGTCTGATTCAACTAAAGACACTTACAAAAAATATGTAATTTTAGATAAAAAAAAACATAAAGAGAATTTAAAAAAAGTAACAAGATCCATATCTGATTCATCGTCATCTTCGTATCTTATTCATCATCATCATCATCATCATCATCATCTTCAGATTCATATTCATATTCATGTGCGTTTTTCTTCAAGATGCTGAATCTGGATCTTGTGAAGAGAGAGAGAGAGAGAAAGACATCGTGGAACTGGATCTTCAACTCTGATTCTTTGTTGTAGAAATTGTTTTTCAAAAAAATGTGGAAGGTGTGTTGAAGAAGAGAGATCTGGTTAATAGAGAAAGAAAGAATGGTGTATTGAAGAAGAAAGATATTCAAATAAAAGCTTGGATCATATGTTTAAAGAAATAAGGACAAAATACATTAAATGGATATGGATAGATGCAAAAGAGACTTTTGCAGTAACCACCTTATCACTCTTAAATTGTCCACTGTGAATTTCCAATACTACCCTTACTTCACACCTTTTTTAACTGATCATTGAATTGATGTGGCGTTCTCCTATCCACACAAGTGAGTTTCCTAGGTTTCTTCAACTGGGGTGGGTTTCTTCATTATAATTAGCCTCTATATATATATATATATATAGGAGATGGTTCAAATGAAAACCACTTTTATTACGAAAACTCGAAAACTAACTTAAAAAGCCTAAAGAACACACAATTTTTTTTTTCAATTTTTTTATAAAAATCGCTAGTTATTTTAGATATAAAAAAAACTTTTTTTCAAAAAAAAAAAATTTGTAGTGCACATGTGTAATAATTACATGTGTAGTACACATACACATGTGTCATATTACATATGTGCACTACAATTTTTTTTTTTTGAAAAAAAAAGTTTTTTTTATATAATTCAAATAGCGAAAATTGGTATGCAAAAAAAAAAAAAAAAATTGGTATGTTATTTTTGGCTTTTTTTAGTTAGTTTTTGAGTTTTCGCGATAACTAGTGGTTTTCATTTGAACCTTCCCCTATATATATATATATATATATATGGGATGGATCATGAAAAAACTAATTTTGATAAAACCAAAAAAAACTAACTAAAAACGCTGAAAAAACATACCATTTTTTTTATAAATTTTCGCTACTTTTTATATACAAAAATAAATTTAAAAAAAATTGTACTACACATGTGCAATAATATGGAAAAGCCTAAACCACCTAACCCACCTCCCACCGAAACCCCAAAAACCTAAACCCCACCCCCACCCCCAAAAGCTTACTCCCCCCCCCCCCAACCCTCTCCCATAAAAAAAACCTAAAATTAAACCTAAACATAAACCCGAAAAAAACCTAAAATTAAACCTAAACATAAACCCGAAAAAAACCTAAATCCCCTTCACCCCCCCCCCCCCAAAACCTAAACCCCCTCCCCCCACACCAAAAACCTAATCCTAATCCTAAAGCTCCAAAAAATCTAACCCTAAAAGCTAAACTAAACTCAAAAGCTAACTTTAAGCATATAATGCATATGTGCAGTACACATATAATGCACATGTGCAATACAATTTTTTTTAGGTTTTTTATAATTAAAAAGTAGCGAAAAATTGTTAAAAAATTGTAAAAAAATGGCATGTTTTATAGGATTTTTTTAGTTTTCTCATGATCCCCCCTCTCTCTATATATATGCAAACTCATTTTTTAGTTATATTTTAGTCTAGCTTTACACATAGTATTGACGTCGCGACACTAACATAATTAGAAGTTGAAGTTAAAAAATTTATTCCATTAATCTTTTATTCACAAATAAATTATATATATATATATATATATATATATAGGGGAAGGCTATAGAGAAAACCCACTTGTGTTATGTAAACTCAAGAAACCTTTGTAAAAAACCCATGTAAACTGAAGAAACCTTTCTAAAAAAATAGGAAATGTAATATACATATATTTGAACATTTTTAAAAAAGAAACACAAAAAAACACCAAGTAGTTTTTTGTAAAAATGTTACAATTTCAGGTTACATAATATATATGTCCAAAAAAATGTAACGTACAAATTTTCAACATTTTTTTTTTAAAAAAAAACTAAGCGTTTTTTCATTTTTTTCATAAATAGGTCCGCGTACATTTATATTACGTTCCCTATTTTTTTTAGAAACAAATAAAAATGTTACATAGGGTTTATTTGGGTTTTCTCAACTCATATGGGTTTTCGATTTATCTTTCCCCTATGTATATATATATATATATATATGGGCCAGTTAACGTACAAAATGGCTTATCGTACATTGCGTATGCGATAACCCCAACCGGTAGATCTTCATACCTCATGCGATTTCATCCCCCATGCAATTTCATACCCCATGTGATTTCACCCTATAAAACACAACATGCGATTTCATCCCCCATGCGATTTTGGGGTTTTATCGTTTGCGAATACATGTGAAGTAATGTTTGGGTTCTTATAATATGCGATTTCTCATGAGATATTCAATAAAAAAAATGAGAACATGCGATTTTATCATTCAACTGATGCAAAATTCACATCTAATGCATCATCATTACATGTGATTTGTGTGTCTCAAAAACATGCGAAATTAATGTGAAAGTAATGTTCGGGTTCTTATAATATGCGATTTCTCATGAGATATTCAATAAAAAATGAGAATAACATGAGGTTTTATCACTCAAATCATGCGAAATTCACATCTAATGCATTATCAATACATGTGATTTGTCTGTCTCAAAACATGAGAAATTAATACCATGTGATTCCATAACAATTGGCCTCACATATAATTAAAAACCATCACAACCATTACAATCAAATAGTATCACTTTCAAAATATGCATAAATTTTAAAATTATACATTTGCGGTTGTCATTTTTGTGCGATTAGAGTTTTAATCGATTGTTGTTTTCTATGGATCCACAGAGCAGCACCAGACGAAACCCAGATGTTGATTTTGAATATGTTGAATTCGCCAGTGATCATGGCGAGTTCACTGGTGAGGAGAGAGTTACGATTGAATGAATTGTCTGTTTTGCCCTTAGCTATGAAAACTAAATCGGGGACACGTGTTTTGATCATGTAGTCGCGTACGTAATGTAGGATAAGAGGAATTGTATTCTACACTTCCTCTCTCTCTCTCTCTCTCTATATATATATATATATATATATATATATAGGGGGTTTGGATGTGTGAGAAGTAATAGGCTAATTAAAAAACTTAAGAAGTATTCTGGATCACACATTTTTTCAAGGAAAAATGCAAAAAAAAAAAAAATGCAATTTTTTTTGAAGAAATCGGAGATTTTTCTATTAGTTTTTTAGGGATTTATATCCTTGTGTAAATTGTCAATCTTTTAACTATACATATGTTTATATTGTTAATATTTTAACTATACGCATATGTATATACGTGTTCAAAATTGAAAAATAAGTATTGTACATCTATGATTGAGGTGAATGATTTAGTTTTAGCTTAATTTAGCATTAGTATTTAGGGTTTAGCATTAGGGGTTAGTTTTAGTGTTTAACATTAGTATTTAGGGTTTAACTTTAGGGTTTTAGTGTTTAGCATTAATATTTAGGGTTTAACTTTATAGTTTAGCTTTAGGGTTTAGGATTAAGGTTTAGCTTTAGGGTTTAGTTTTTAGGTTTTAGCATAGGGCTTAGAGATTTTGGTTATTGTTCAACGAGTCGGTCCCAATGCCGTTGAAATGAGCTAAATCAGCATTTGTTTGACCCAGTTTTCTACATTTCTTAGGTTAAGTATATATACTTTTCATAATATACACATATGTTCAGAATTCAAAATTGATAATATACATATATGTATATACGCAAAAAAACTATTAAAAACGTACGATTAGAAGTAATTTTTTTGCTTGAAGAAATTTTTGGTCCAAAATGTTTTTTAAGTTTTTCAAATAGGATGTTCTTCTCTTAGGACCCTACCCTATATATATAGGAGAAGGATCCGTTAGGAACCATCCTTTATTGCGAGAACCGCGAGAACCAGTGTGAACACAAACGGTAATACCTAAAAAAAAATCTAAAAAACACCCAATTTTTTTTTACTATTTTTTTTTTTGGAAAAATCGCTATATTTCGTTGATAACAAAAAAAAAAAAAAAAATTCAAGTAACAGTTATCCATGCACATGTGCATATGTATCATTTCTTTGACAAATTCCGTTACCTCCTACCATCCATAATACAATACCATTACCTCCTACCATCCATAATACAATACTATTACCAATATTTTCACTTTATTACATGTATATAAACACCATTTATACCATCCAATCAACATATTACATCATAAATTGACAACTATAACCAAACCATCAACCACTAGATATAACTAACCAAAAAATATGATATGGGCCTACTTCTCCATTCAAAATCACAAACTTTTTGTACCAAAACACGTTATCTCATGGTTATACCTAATGATGCACATGTGCATTTTGAATATTGGTAATGTAAAAAGTAGTGTATTATGGATGGTATTGTAAATTAAAGTGCAATTGTCTATTACTGATAACGTATTACGGAATTTGTCGAAGTAATGATACATATGCACATGTGCATGGATAACTGCTACTCGAAAAAAAAGGTTTTTTTTTTCGTAACGAAATATAGCGATTTTTTTTTAAATATTAAAAAATAAAATTTTGAGTGCTTTTTTGATTTTTTTTAGATTTTATTTTGTGTTCATATTGTTTCTCGCGGTTCTCGCAATAAGGGTGGTTCTCAAATTAACCTTACCCTATATATATATATATATATATATATATATATATATATATATATATATATATATATATATAGTTATATTTCTTAAAACACACCATAAAATTTAGAAATTTATTACTTTAGTTTAGTTTTAGCATAGTATAGTATTGCTACATTTTTATGTTTTAAAAGAATTACGTTCTTTTTAAAATTTTGTTGCCCTGTTAATTATAATGATTTCGTTCAAACTTGTTACAGTTGTGCATCTAACATATTATAATAAAATGTTCAACCTACATATGTTCCTGATTTGAGTATATAAATGGACACATACTGTTGCGCTTACAACTTACGAATATACACATGCTGGCGTTTTCATATGATTTATGGCCTCCTTTGATTATTTCTTAGTTTGGGAAGTCTTTGAAATCATTTGTATAATATAGTTCATTTTCTTTAATAGACAACAATAATTATATGTTGGCAGAAAGAACCGCATGGATTAGATTGCTAATTTCATACATTAGAATAATGCTACCAAAGTCTTAAGATGGTTAACGTTTTTTGAATATGGGCAAATGGCACAAAAGTCCATTGTGGTTTATAATGATTGTTGAAATGGCCTTTAAAGAATATATTTTGTTGATTAAGTCATTAAAGAAACTTTTACTTGTTTACACTAATGTAAATGATGTAAATCGTGATGATTAAGGGTTATAAACTACTATAATCTATCTATCCATCCTAATAAAGGACTTACCTAGGGTGCCACATGGTATTTATCTAGGGTCCAATTCATACATGGCATTTTTTAAAATATACACATGCCACATGACATTTTTTCACATAGACAATTGATCAAACAATCTATAACACACGACCCGTTTTATTATTAATTGGGTCAAATGCCCGGTAATATAAAAGGCACGTTATAACCCGAATTCTTCATTTGAACATCGAATTAGGGTTTCTAGCTCTCGCTTTCTTCTCCGCCGATGGTGAAGATCTTCAAAATAATCTTCAATTCAAGGTTAGATCATCGATACTATCAATTAATCATGTTTAATCTGTTATTCGAAAACCATTTATGTTTGATTTTGATTTTTTTTATTTGATTTTGTTAGTATGTAGGGTTCTTTAGGGTTTCCGTCACTCGATTTCTTCTACGCCGACGGTGAAAATATTCAAATTAATCTTCAAATCAAGGTTAGATCATCGATACCTATCAATTAATCATGTTTAATCTGTTATTCGAAAACCATTTACATGGTCATGAAACTATTGATTGTTTTCAGTTAAAGAAGTAGCTTAAGCGCGCAGTAAAATCCGAAAAGTTCGCTCATTTGGTAAAAGACATCACTGACGGTCCGCAACCAATGGATACCGAAACAACAAGTCAACCTGCAGAGAAAACAAAAATGTTACACATATACATTGAAGATCGCACGGTAATAGAAAACACTATGAGAAAAAACAATGAGGCATGGTGTGAACAACAGGTTGTTTTTCCTGTAGTACGAGGAGGGCCATCACATGTCAGGTTGTTTTTCCTAGGACACTACATTCGAAATGTGTTTTCCTAGAAGGAGGAAATAATTTGGATGTCATGTATGAGCATTTCCGACAATTGGACTAGGAAGACCATAGAGGCTAGAGTATTACGATACACCTATAGCGGGATTCTCGATTGAGATCATGCAACCGTTGGGTCAAATCACTTTTCCAGTCACTCCTAACGATGGAAAATGTTCACGCACTGAAGTGGTCATTATAACATCATATTAGGACAAGAATCCCTGGCCCTGTTTAACGTTGTTGCATCAACCATTCATGGTTCCATTGGTTTTCGAACAATGCCCAACAGTCATATGGTCCAACAAACAACGCGCGATAGTTAAGGACTTCCACCCAATGAAACAACCCAAACCCTCTGATGCTAAAGAAGAATAGCGGGTACTCAACCCTCGTTTTCCAGAAAAATAATCACTCTTGGTATCTCTCTGTCTGAAAATGTGCGTGATCACCTAAAGTAGTTGTTGCGCACTAATATGGGTGTCTTTACCTGGAAATCCTCGGATATACAAGGAGTCCCACGTGCTTTAGCCGGTAGAGCATCGGTTGAATGTGTCAAAATCAGCATTGCTTGTGCGCATAAAAGGCTAAGCATGTGCCCGAAACGAAAAAGGGCAACGTGTGAGCAAGTTGAGGAACTGTTAGAGGCCAACATAATTAGAGAAGTAAGATACCAAACGTGGGTCTCTAATCCAGTAATGGATAGGAAGAAAAACAGATCATTTCATACGCGTTTGGATTTTAAGGACCTCAATCGCGCATATCCTAAGGATGCATATACACTTCCTGAAATAAATTTCAAAGTTGATTCATTAGCACCATTCAAGTTCAAATGCTTTCTGGATGCTTACAAGGGATACCACCAAGTGTAGATGGCAGTTGAAGATGAAGATAAAACGACTTTCAGAACTAATACAAAAGTTTACTGTTACACTGAGATGCCTTTCGGCTTAAGAAACGCAGCAGTTTTGTAGTTTCGTAAATCAAATTTCTTTAAGAGAGTTTTTACATATTTAGTTTGATGTATAAAGGTTCCTCTCTCAAGTTTCTTAACTTGCAAGCCTATAAAACATTGTAACTCACCTATGGCACTCATTTTAAATTTCGATGTCATTAGATTTTGAAAAGCTTCAAACAGTTGTGATTTTATTGATGCATATATGATGTCATCAACATAGATTTGAGCAACTGTCAAATCTTTTCGTTCCCATTTTAATAATAGTGTTTTATCAATTGCCCCCCTTTTAAAGTTGTTATGAGTAAAAAGGATGAAAGAGTTTCATACCATGCTCTTGGAGCTTGCTTGAGTCCATACAAAGCTTTATCAAGTTTGTAGACATGATTAGGGTAATGAGAATCTTCAAAACTAGAGGGTTAACACACATAGACCTCTTCTGTAACGCCCTACGTTTTGAAACTTTTACTTTTGGCAAGTCTCGTCATACTTCCTATCTTGTGATGCCTAATGAAATTATTTGAATCTTAATTATGTGTGAAGCTATGTGAAACTTTTACTCTATGTGATGTCTTTGTGATGCTTTATACATGAACGACATGGATCTTGACTCTTGTGATGCTAGAAACTTGACACTTGATACTTATTGAACGAGAAACTTTGATACTTTGTTGAACGAGAAACTTGATACTTATTGAACGGGAAACTAGCTTAAACGCAGACTTGAAACACATAAACTTTTGTTTTAATTATATAATAATACCATGTAATGACTAGACACAATAATACGCAACGCAACACTTAACCTAGCTCGCAGAACGAACCAAAGTCGGAAAACTAGCAACCGGGTCTCGGCTGTTCGAATGGACATCCGATCGGATGACCATCCGATCGGATGGCCATTCAACCGGAAATCCATCCGACCCCTTGCACGCTTACACCGACTTAGCTGTCACTATCACCTATAAATAGAAACCTTGACATTTCATTCTCACCTTTGGCCCTGCCATTCGACCACACACACTCTCAGTCACTCTAATCAAGATTCAAGGCCATTCCGTAAGTATTTCTCCTCAAATCTTTTACAACTTTCATCATTTATCACTTCTACACCACATTCTTCATCAAAATCACACGAACACTTCAACATTTTCTCGAAAATCAACTGGTTTGGGCCTCTTGAAGGTGGTTTCCACTCAGTTATTTGTACAAACTGTGGTGGAACATCATTTAATCAAGATCGGCCCCAGATCTAAAGGATTTTCACAACTTTTATACAAAACCTAAAGGAATCTCACACTTTTTACACCAGATCTGATGGAATTTCACATGTTTCCGACTCAGATCTGATAAACAACATGTTCTACAACTGATCTTTGAAGTTTTCTTCAATTTTTATACAAAACATGGGTGAAATCAGACTCAAACAGACTTTCGACTCGTTCCTTAGTCGAAAGCGGCTTTAAAACTGAATTCCACTGGAAAACGGGCCGATTGACGGTCCAAACATGAAACTTCATCAGAAACAGCTCATCGATTTGAAAAGGGGGTGATACCCATCCAATTGAATGAGCTGGGATTGGTATATTTCCGTTGTTTGACACGTCATCGCACCGTCACCATTAACTCAAAATTTGGAAATTTCACAAAACTTCACTCACTAACTATTTGTCCGAATGGCCATCCGATCGGATGACCATTCATCCAGATAATCTGATTATGATGACACTTGTTTCTTTTACAGGACACTGTGATCAAAACATTGAAAACTTTAACAGTTCACAAACACCCACTGTTCGAATGGCCATCCGTTCGAATGGTCATCCGTCCGGATGACCATCCGTCCGGATGACCATCCGCTCAAGTAGTCCATCTGATAGTTTTACTCGATTTTTAAACTATTCGACACTCTGTTCCCGACTTGGTCAGCTCTTAGAGGACTTATGCTCTATTCCCCGCACGCAGCGCTCCGTTCGATCCAATTTAGCAGTGTTTGGTTTTAAGCACCCACTGTGAGTATACTCGACCCCGTTTTGTTTTAAACACTTTTGGGACGCAAATGTATTCTATATCAAAACATTTGACACTTGAAACTTATTTGAAACATACTCGATCCGTGTTAAACATGAAAACATGATACTTGTGATACTTGAGACTTTTATGCTATGTGAACGTTTGATTCTTATGTGTAGCTCGCCTTAACAATTGTAGCGCTATAGGGGTAATGCACCTCTTCTTGAGTCTTGGGAGTTTTGTTAAGTTTTGATTCTTTTACCTCATCTTCGATGCGTCGAAGTAGGAAAGGCACGTTAACGCATTGGAAACTTGGGTTACCATTTGAACCACGTAAACTAGCATGTTGAACTTGTGATATTTGTTCATATTGGATATGAGTTTTAAACTATTATGCTATGTATTCAAACTTGTATGCTCACCAACATTTTTGTTGATAGTATTTTAATACATGTTGTCGGTTGATAGTAGCTGGGATTTAAGAAAACACGCTAGGATGATGCTTAGAAACTCATCATAGTTAATTAGACAATTTCGAACAATATTTGAATCCTGATGTATTTTGGTGCTTTATGTGGTTGTGGAACATGCTGACTTTTAGACTTATTTATGAAATTTTGATTAATCTATATCGAAACAATTAGTGTTGTGGATTCTCTTGAGCAATCTGGTTCGCTTAGTGCCGCGCCGCGATGTTTCCGCCATCGGTTGGGGTGTGACATCTTCATTGATCTTCCCGTAGAGAAATGCACATTTGATACACTTTCATCTTTTGAGTTACAGTAAATGCATGGAATAGCTTGATAACCTCTAATCTGGCTACAAGAGCAAAAGTTTCGTCATAGTCAATCCCTTATTCTTGTATGTACCCCTAAACCACTAGCCTTGCCTTGTTCTTTTCCACAATACCCCTTCAACTGTTTTGTTCTTGAATATCCACTTAGTTCCAATAGACACTTTCCCTTGGGTAATGGTACAAGCTCCTAGACTTCTTGTCTTTTGAATTAAAGCAACTCTTATTGCATAGCCTCTACCCAGCTGTTATCTATTAGGGCATCTTGTTATTTTAGAGGTTCATTCATGGACAGAAAACCAACAAAAAGCAAATGTTTGTTATTTGGCTCCTTGTGAGGACACCTTTGCTCATATCTCCTATGATTTGTTCTGTAGGATGAAACTTAAAGAAAGAATGTCCTCCTACATAAGGTACAACACATGTGATGGTGTTTGAGGAGATGGGTCCAGATTGATCATTTGAGTAGTTATTGGGTGTCTCAGGGAATTGTGGTGGTGGTGGCATTGGGTAAAGAAATTCAGTAAATGAGTTATCAATAGTTTTAGAGACATGAGTTGTTTGAGTCTCAGAACTACAGGTAGGTGAATACTCATATGACTCATTAGTAAGTGCAGGAACTACTTTGCCAAAGTCAAAACTGAATTCAATAGTTTGGTCCTTGTTCTTTGTGGATGATAAGGGTTGTATGAAGACATCAGTTCTGTAATCAACTGTTGCATTTCCAGTATTTTGATTGTCACTGGGAACTGTTGGATCACTTCTTGGTTTAAACTTCAGGATATCCAGATCAAATAATTCAGCTGGATCGGCAGGTATCTTGAGAATGAACATTTCATTGAACGTCATTTTAGATGTTTCTTATATTACTTGTGTTCAAGACTTGAATACTCTGTAGGCTTTTGCAGTTTAGGAGTTCCCAATAAAATACCCACAATCTACCTTGGCTGCAAACTTTGATATGTAGTCTTTTAGGTTTAAGATGAAACAAGGGCACCTAAATACTTTGAAGAAAGAAATTAGTGGTTTGATCTTCATCAGCACTTCATAAGTAGTTTTTTGATGTCTCTAATTATGTAGAACCCTGTTTTGCACATAACTAACAATATTTACTGCTTCTACCCAGAAGGAAAGTGGTAGACTAGAATAAGCTAGCATAGATCTCGCAGCTTCAATTAGAGTCTTGTTCTTTTTCAACCACCCCATTTTGCTGAGATGGCCTGGGCACACTATACTACCTTACAATTCCTTTGATTTCACAGAATGAGTCAAGGGTGTGGTTTCTGAATTCAGTTCCATTATCACTTCTAAGCATCTTGACAGGAATATCATACTTCTTTTCAACCATAACAATGAAGTTTTTACTGATCTCCGCAATTTCATCTTTGGAATGTAAAAAATAAGTCCAGGTGAATCTTGAATAGTCATCAACAATGACTAAACAATATCGTTTCTTGGCTAGACTCGTTATCTTAACATGCCAAATAGATCAAGATGAAGCATCAAAAGGCATCCGATGGTTTTGGATTTGTCATTGAACTGGTAGGAAATTTTGTGTTGCTTTCCTTTAAGGCATGAGATACAATGTTAATCACATTTAAACTCTTTTCAGGAAGTCCCATTACAAGACCTTGCTCGGAAACATCATTGATTGTTTGTAAGTTGATATGACCTAACCTCCTACGCCACAATTTAGTTTCTTTTGAAGATGCATGAGAGAATAGACATACACTTTGTGGCATGGGATTGTTTTTAAGCATATCAACTACATACACATATCCACTTGTTTTGGCTACAAGTTGAGTGTCATGGGCAATTTGACATTCAATTTTCTTCCCAAGTTTAGGGCTAACAATTTTATAAGAGTTTTTAGTGAAGAATGTGCCATATCCTTTATCACACATCTGTGACACACCCAGGAGGTTAAATTTCAAATTATCAACAAGGTTGACATTCTCAAATTTCAGTTTTCTAGCATTTACCTCACAAGACCCTATGATTTTTCCTTTAAATCATTTCCAAAGGACAGATCTAATCCACCATGGGCTCTAAAGTGGGAAAGAAGATTCTTATAGCATGTCACATGTCTAGATCCCCCACTATCAACATACCGTAGGCTATCAAAATGAGCAAATCCATTTATGATAATCTCATTTTTGAATAGGTCCATTTGCAAAATGAGATGTAGAATGTGTATTAGGACCATGCATATTTTGTGAAAAGTTCTGGTGTGTATTTTGAAAACTTGAATACTGATTAGTAGTTAACTGATTCATTTGATTTGGATAGGTTATATCGGGTGATGTGGTCTATGCAAGATTTCTGCACTCCTTAGCAAAGTGACCAACCTGTGGCACTTATAACATTCAACCCTAGATTTATCTTTTTCAAATTTACCCTACCATCCAATCTAGGAAATCTCCTTCCAATTCTATTGTAAAACTTGTTTGACCTGACACTCAAGAGTGCAAGTTGGTCAAGAAGGTCAAATTCTTCCTAGTCAATTAGGTCCATAGGTTTCTGATCGTACATCATTAAAGCAAAATTCTGGTTACCAACAGGTGATGTGTTATATTGAGAATTGAAATTGGTAGTTATGTCAATAAAGTGATCATAACTATGTTCATTTGCACTGTTGGATTATGATGACGCATCTTAACTCATCAGGGTTGTGTTACCACATGTGTAATCATTAGAAATTTTTCCTGATGACATCAGCTTTTGTTTTTGGTCAAGCTCTCTCTCATAAGTGAGGAGTTTGCCATGAAGTTGTGTCAGGGTCATCACTTTAAGATCCACAGAGTTTCTTAACACATAACCAGTTGTATCCCATTTGTCAGGAAGAGATCTTATAAATCTGTGACTCAGAGCAGGATTTGAATAAGTTTGATTCAGTAAGCCTTAGCTCATTGATCAGGCAGTTAAACCGCTCGAACTGTTGAGTCAGAGACTCTCACTTGATATGAGTAAATATTTCATACTGCTGATTCAAAATTTCTCTGTTGTTCTCTTGTACCTAATCTTTACAACCGAATTGTTCATCCAAAGCATCCCACAACTCCTTGGCATTGTCACAATGGAGAAATCTAGAATATATTTCATTGGGTAAGGCCATGGCTAGTATCTCGAATGCCTTAGCATCAAGCTCCAACTTTTAGAAATCCTACTCGGAGTAATCAGTAGGTTTCTTAGGAATATTAACATCTGGTCTTTCGGTACTCGCAACATGAGGGCTATAATCCACAGATCTCTAGCAACCTGTGTTCTGCTAGGATAAGAGATGTCCCATCCTTTGTTGCCATATCTTGAATCCATGACGAACGAGCATCAGATGCTTGTTTCCCGGTCCGATTTTGTGGGGATCATGAGTGATTGACATCTCTCTGAATTATATTGAGTTTTACTCAAAAAACAGAGTATCGGAAACAAATTAATGATCCGATTGGTCTAATTCTTCTCAATGTGCTTTGATCACTCAACCAGTTATCAATTTGAGCTAGTTTATCATCTGAATCAACGGTGAAGTCAATTCAATGAAACTTTGCTGTAATACCAATTGTTGGATCTAAGAGTGTGAAGTGTGTGTATTTTTATTAAACAGTAGAACAAGGAAATTCAATCTAAAGAGTTAATACAAACACATCATCATCAACAAAATTGGATTTGGGAATGATTGCATAATGATTAAATTTAATTCAAATGCTTACAATACAATGAAATAGTACATAATGTAACCCCCCCTCACCAGATGATCTCTCTCTCACTTAGTTCTTATGCCTTTAGGCTATAAGTGTTGTCTGTTACATTGAAGGTGAAGAACTATTGACGTGATGTTGTGGTCACAATCAAATTTAATCCAATTACTACTAAATAGATAGTGGCAAGTGGGTATCGAACACAGGGAGTTTGTGGAATATGTGTTATTTGAAGATTTATCTAAGTTAACTTAAATTAAACTAAATGCAATAAAAGTAAATTTCAAGAGTTGGTTTGATTAATTTGATTTGTAAAACTAATAGATTTCTCGGTGTCCATTCCCAAAAGAAGAATAACCGTGCCATTCCCAAAAGAAGAATAACCGTGCCATATGGTTGTTCTTACAAAGAATTCTGGTCCTGCAAACCAATAGATTTCTCGGGCAATGAAGGACCCATTGCAGCTCTACGCTGGATAGAGAAGATTGAGGCTGTTCTGAAAATAAGCAAATGTGCTGAAGAAGATAAGATAATGTTTGCTTCTAATCTGTTTAAGAATTCAGCCCTAGAATGGTGGAACACTATCCTCCAGTCAAGAGGAAGTGATAGGGTGTACAACATGGAATGGGAAGAATTTAAAAATATGGTAGAAAGGAAATTCTGCCCCCCCCCCCCCCCCCAATGAAAAGGAACAGATAGCAAACAAGTTTCTGAACCTTAGGATAACCGGGATAGATAGTAAGGGGTACACTATTACATTCTTTGAATATGCTAGAATAGTACCAACCCTTGCATCACCTGAGGCAGTATTAATCTCTGTTAGGAAACTTTATTTGTAAGTATTGAAGAAAATCTCAATCAACTGGATCTCTGAAGAAGATAACAGTCCTGAAGAACACATCAAGATGAAGAAAAATAGTTGGGACAACTGAAAAGCAAAATATCTACTACAAAGAATCTCAAGTTGATAAATAGTTGATTTGGATTATCAGAGAAGGTCATTTCTGATGGATCTGATGATATTTCTGATGAAATATCATCAGTTTCTGACAAATTCTGATCATCAAACTTTCTGATGATTTGTTCACCAGAATTTCTGATGAAGTGGCTTATCAGAAATTCTGATGACAGACCCACTTGTCTAAAATCACAACTCTATCCTGCCACCCATGACCGAAGCATGACATTATTGGTTTTCATGATTACAAATGCAACTTGAACGATGGATTCAATGAATATGTCAAATTGCTACTTTATGCAGGACTTATTGCATGAATAAACAATTGTTTATTCATGTCCATAGCCGTCTATAAATAGAAGGCTCGAGAGGCAGAAGATACTTGAGTTTGAAGCTTAGCATTCACATACAAACACTCAAACTCCAACTGCTCTTCTCACCCACAGAAATCAAGATTCATTTGTATTAGATAATAATCTTACAATCACCTTGTTAAACTAATTTGTTTCAAAGTGATATAAACTTGATAATTCTGTAGGTCTTGTTTCTTGAAAGTCTGATTTCCATTTCCGCACATCTTTTTCACATATACTGAAATCACTTGCCATATTACGTAAAAAGAAGTTGTTAAGGCCGTACTGGGTCCAACAATTGGTATCAGAGCAGATTGAATAAATTATTTTCAAACGATCAATCGCTCTTCTTCTTTTTTCTAAATATGGCCAGCTTTCAAACCTGGAATAATGCTTTTAGCATTGGTTCTATGTCCAAACCTCCGGCTCTGGTCAGAGAGGAATACCCCCAATGGAAAATCAGGATGGTCAATTTCCTTAATGGTCATGACCGAGCTCTGTTTCAATCCATTGAATGGGGTCCACATATACCAATGACTGAAATACCAGCAATTCCAGCAACTAA
Organism: Helianthus annuus; assembly: GCF_002127325.2. Taxonomy (NCBI): domain Eukaryota; kingdom Viridiplantae; phylum Streptophyta; class Magnoliopsida; order Asterales; family Asteraceae; genus Helianthus; species Helianthus annuus. The sequence continues at coordinate 28,852,367 of NC_035434.2, read as the reverse complement.
CCAAACATCAGGAATCCCTGCCTCTCGTGCTCCCAAAAGTGAAATAAACTGGAGCCCGGAGGACAAGGATCTGGCGGTTAAGGATGAAAGAGCAAAATCACTCTTAATAATGGTCATCCCTAATAACATCTTTTCACAAGTTGATGCTTGTGCATCAGCCAAGGAAATATGGGATCAGTTGGAAAATCTTTGTGAAGGAGGAGAAAGGATGAAAAGAAACAAGAGAACAAACAACGTCTCATCCTATGAAAGGTTTAAAAGTTTACCTAATGAAAAGTTAAATGACACATATCAAAGGTTCACAAAACTTTTAAACGAGCTAAAGAAATTTGGAATAACTAAATCAAATGATGAAAGAAACATTAAATTTCTTGATGCTTTGCCTAGAGAATGGAGAAGTCTCACAATGACTTTGTCCTCAACCTTAGAACTAGGAAACATGAGTTTTCACGACTTATATAGCATCTTGATCCCCAGAGAGGAAGAAATATTTGAAGAAACCATTCAAAGAGGGGGATCTTTAGCTCTTATCTCTAACTCACAAAGACAAACAACTTCCAATGATCCACAACCATCAAGCAGCCAGGCCTTTGAAACTTCTGATTCATCATCAGATTTTTCAGCCTTTGCTGATGCAATAGCACTGCTCACCAAAACATTTGAGCAAAGGTGGAGGGGAGGAGGCCAGAGGTACCAGAGGAGTGATAGAAGGAGGATGGATGATAGATCTAAAGAAGATGTTAGATCTAAGGATAAAGGAAAGGCTGAGGTGGTGTGTTACAAGTGCAAGCAAAGAGGTCATTATGCATCTGAGTGTAAGACCAAGAAGCTGAAAGATGTTGCTTACTATGAAAAGAAGCTTGAGGAAGCTAAGAAGCAACAACAGCAAGTCAGCTTAATTGCTGGAACAGATACATGGTTATCTGATGACTCTTCTGATGAAGAAGAAGAAGAAATGGCCAACTTCTGTCTCATGGCACTTTCTGATGACATACAAGAGACTTCAGGACAACATGTAACTTTAGACAATCTTGATCTTGAACACAAGCTAAATGAGCTCATGTCAGATTTTTTAAACCTGCAAGTTAAACATCAATCAGATGGTAAAAAATCTGATAAGTTGCAGAGGACCTTGAATAAAATCATTTCTTGAAAACCAATTACTGATAGAACAAAGTTTAGATCAAAGAGCTAAAATTGAGTTCTATGAAAATGAAAGAAGAGATATTTACAAGAAAATCAATGACAAAGAAATTAATGTAAGAGGTTTTCAAGAAGCAAAAGAATTCATAAATTTCATAGAGTCCACTCCAAAGAACAAAGGAGAAGGATTGGGTTATGTAAGAACAAACAATAACAAACCTACTGTCTTTGTAAAAGCTACTCAACAGAATTCTGATAAAAACTTATCAGAATCTGATTCTGAAACTTGCAAATCAACATGTTCTGGATACTCCTTTGACAAGCCAAATTTTGAACCAAAAAGAAGTGAATGCAGTCAAGAGTTTGTAAAAACTCCAGAAGCAGGTCACTCATCTTTTCAAAACTATCCCTACATTCCATCACAAGAAGGAAAATCAGAAATTTCTGATGATTCCTGTATGTGTGTTGAAATACTGAAGCTTGTTCAACACCATCTCCAAAAGAAAAACAAAAATTCTGTTAATGGCTCAGCATCCAACAGAAATTCTGATGAAAGGTCATCTAGAAGAATTAATAGAACCAGAATATCATTAGAAAGTGTACCCAAGCATGCCTGGGTACTTAAAACCCTCTAATCATTTCATTTCAGGACCATCATGTGCAGCAGATCTGGTACTGCGACTCAGGAAGCTCCAAGCACATGACTGGAGATAGGAGCTTACTCAGCAACTTTTTCTCAAAGCTGGGTAAAATGGTGAATTTAAAAAAAAATGAAATGAACAAAAGGAACATTTGACCATTGAAGAAAGTTGCCTATAGAGGCTTAAGGTACATTCTGCTAAATCATGGTCAAAATTGTGATAAAGTTCTCTGTGATTTGTAACTTGTTTGAATAAAAAAAAATTTCTGATAAAACACCAGAAGATCTGATAAAATTTAAGAGAATCTGATACATCATCAGAAAAATCTAACAAATTATCAGAATCTCTGGTAACAAATCAGAAAGCTTCTTAAACCAAAACTGTCAAATGATTATTTGAACAAGTTGATACATTTCATCACCTTTATTCATAACTCAAAATTGACAAATTCATAATTTTTTTTTGTTGTTGTTTTTTTTTTATTTTGTTCTCTTTGGCAAACATCACATGACATAAGATTTTCTGAAAATTATCAATAGGTGTAGAGATTTTTTTCTTTTCTTTCTTCATTAAATACGCTGAAATGACAACAGTAGGCAATCATGATAGAAAACTGAAAAAAAGCCGCCTAAATCATTTAATGAAGAAGGGTTCAATCCGGGTTATTTTTAAGATCACCTGATAAAACAATAAAATAACCAAGATTGTGGTAGACAAGATTCAGTGGGTAGATAACATTTATGGCAGTTCTTAAAATTTACTATATATGTCTACCCCGTTAAGCAAAGACAATCACCTTCATCTAGAAATTCAGAAAATCTCTTCATTTCCTTCTTCACAGATAAAGATCTTCACTTAAAAAAAATGCTTACCATACAAGCTGATCGTTTCCCACTTCTTTTACATCCATACCACAACCTCAGACTCAGAACCAGTTTTGAGGGTCCTCTCTGGGATGGATGCCAAGCTGTGGTAAACATGCTTATGGCAAGTAACTTAGGAAATGCTATAACTGCCAACATAACAATATTCCCTGAAATCCTTCAAACATTCTGGCAAAATGCAAAATTGTCAGAAAGTCAAGATAGAGGGTGGATATATGTTGAAAGTAAAGTTCTCAATCAAACGATCAGAATAACTGAAAATACCATCAGAACAGCTCTTCAACTCAATGATGACAACAATGTTCTGATGTTCTCAGAAGATGAGATTGAAGAAACTTTGGAGCACATGGGGTATAATCCTGAAAATGATCCCAGAGCAATCAACAAAAATGGCTTCATCAAACCATGGCAGTTTCTAATCACTCAACTGGGTGCATGCTTCTCGAGGAAAACCATAAATCATCATGAAGCATCTAACAAGTTGTTAGAAATTTGACGAGCTGTCACATTGAAAGTTCCTTACAACTTCTCTTATTATCTAATGAGAGACTTTGCAAGCAACATGTGGTCAAGCAGGCCATTTTTGATGTATCCACGCTTTCTAATGAAGATAATCACAAGTCAGCTGGACTTTGGTGGAATTCCTGCTGGTTATCAAAGAGCAGAGCTGATTCTTCAGCAAAATACAAGCATAGTTTTACTTAGACCAACAAATAAAAATTTTGGTTTAGTAACCGAACAATGGGTACTATTTGAGATTGAATATGGAGATGGAATAGATATTGATTAAAACCCTTCATAAGTAGGTCTTATATGTGTAGACGGTATGTAGTAGATATGTTTATATCGCATCAAAAATGCTACATGTTTTGCTTTAAATCTTGTCTAATGATAACAAGAAAAATCTGGTAAGAATCAAATGAAATCTGATAGGATATGATAAATCATCAGAATCTGATAAAATTTATCAGAAACTTCATCAAATCATTAGAATTTGATTCAAATTCACCAGATAAAACTAAAACTTTTTTCAGAAATTTGTTAAAAAAAGGGTGACAAATTGAGGGGGAAAAACACATCAAATTCTGTTGACTTCTGTTGACAATATTTGATTAAAAGGGAGGAAGACGATCAAAGAAATGGAATTTTGGCTTAAAAAGAAAATGAAGTTGAAGAAAGGTAATTGGACCTCCTCAAAAGAGTAGGGTCCACAAAGAAGGAAAGGTGTCATACAACCGATAATGTTTTTCAAATCTAAATTCAGATGAAGCACTTCAGTGAAACTACAAAAGAACAAGTTGAAAGGGCACAACCACGATTACACGATTAATCATCATTAAAGTCTTGATACCCACGATCTAACGGTTATATCATGAATCAAAAAACCGACATCCCATGATCAAACGGTATAAAAGACAATTAATGATCCTTTAACCGCCACTACATGACACGATCTATGTACTCTCAACTCCATAAACCCACAACACTTTGCTAAAAAAATCTTCACTATATATAGTCCTTAGCAGAAAATTCAAAAGGATCATACCTACCTCACAAGTTTCAAACCAAAGCAAAACTTTCTACCTCACTCAAAAATCCCTAAATTTCAAACCCTAATTCAAAATGGCCGAAGTAAACCTCAACATCCCAATTGTTCAACATGATGTACCTTTCATTGACGACGATGAATTTCTGCCAATGAAGGAAAACAATTTGCTGATGAATACAGAGCACTCAGAATATGATGTGAGATGTCAACTTCTGATAGAATATCTCATGAACTGTCCAATTACAGGAGCTCTAACAAAAGAGAAAGAAGTACCAGAAAAACTGCTGCAACAATTTGTTCACACCTTTGATGAAGTCGAAGAAAACCAACTCTCTGCTCATGTATGGGAAAATGTTTCCGTAACATTAACTCCTGCAAGGGTAAGAGAATGGCTTGAACTACCCATTCTTGATAACTTGTTGAAGCACCAAGCAGGAAAGAACTATTAAGCTTTATTGTGGAGCTTGGTTACAAGAACAAGAAGATCAACAAAATTGGTTCAATCAGAAGAAATGAACTACCAGCAATATGGCAAGTGATGATGGAAGTATTAAAAAATGTCTTACTTCAAAAATTGGAGGAACTGATCAGATTAATCAAGCTATTCTAACAATCATGTATGGACTCATAACTGGGTTCAACATTGATTATGGATTAGAAATTTTTAACCTGATCAAACGGTCAATCATCACCAAAAATGGAAAAATAATCTCTCATTTGTCATATCCAAGATTAATTTCTATTTTTATTTCTGAAACATTTGCTGCAAGAGAAATGGAAATTCCAATTCTTGAAAATCCGTGGAGATCAAACACAATGAAGGCCTGGAGTTCTAATCATGGATGGGAATCTGACAAAGATATTCCTATATTACCAGAAAGCATGCTATGTTTCATTTCACAAGATTTGCAGTTCAGAATACAGCATGAGACTCTTCTAAATAAATCAGACTCCACAACAGAAAGGGCCAGCAGAGAAGTTTTCAAATGCTCTTCATCACTGGAAGGAGATGAAGAACAAAAGTCAAAATCATCAAAAGAAGCAGAAGGAGAGAGAATTCTGATGATTACCAACACATCAAATGATGCTGAAAATGATCAAATTCATGAAGGAAGAATTCATCCAGATTTTGATATACTACAAGAGACAGCACAAGAACATCATGCAGAATCACAATTGCTGGAAGAATTCATGAAGAAGTTCAATTTGGTGGCGCTGAAATTGAAACAACGGAAGTAATACATCATGAGGAATCTCATATCGCGGGTACATCTTTCTCAAGAACTGTTTTAGTTGATACTTACTCAAAACAAACTAATTCAGAAAGTTCAGTAAATGTTTCTTACAACTTAGAACATAAAGAAACTGAATTTGATAAAGAGGTTACTAGTGCTTTTAATCTCAACTCTGAATCAGAAAATGAGGAGGAGTATGAGGTCTCAACAGATAGAGATCAGGAAACTGATCAAGGAAATCTGGAAAAAGGTAATATGTTTACCTTAAAAACTTATGGAGAATCACATCTTCATGTTATTCAAGGACATAAGGAAATCCAGGATGAGAGTATGTCACTCACCACTGGTGGAGATGGTACTGGTAAACTTAAAGCTGCACCAAATTCTGGTAAAGCAAAAAGTGATCCTATCATTTCCAAAACAGCAGCAAATGTGTTTGCAGCTGGTATGTTAGCAGGAACATCTGTTGTTCCAAATGTCCCTGAAAAACCCATGAATCAAGAAAATCCGGAAACAATGTTGGAAAAAGGTTACAAAATTTGCAAAAGAAATCCAGTGGAAGAAAAACTTGATATTTTGCTGTCAGAAATACAAGATCAAAGGGCTGAAATGAAGATATTATCAAAATCAGTGGAAGCAATAAAGAAAAAGACTGATGATAACACTGAAGCACTAAAGTCCCTTCAGAAGATGAAAGAAAAGGCACCAGAACTTAACATTTCTGCATCAGAAATTCAAACGATTCTCACAGAAATAGAAAAGATCAAAACACAAGTTGAGAATGTGATGGAATCAAGACAGTCAAGCAGCAGAAATAAAGTTTTGGAAGAAGAAATTGCCATTCTAAGGGCAAGTAATAACAGTATCACAGATGCCCTTGAGAAGCTGTCAAAAGAATGGGCTGAAAATCAGAAGAAAGCTCAAGCTGAATTCAACCAAGCTCAGAAGAACATGGCCAACAACTCAGAACTGGTGAGAGAAACACAACAACTAGTGGAGAGAATGCAATTCAATATTGCAAGTTTAGCCAAAGTGGATCCTCAAAAACTCATGAAGCAAATTCCTGATTCAAGCTCACATCAGAAGGCTCCAAAGTCAACTCCTCAACAATCAACAACCACACCAATCACCAAAGCTGATACCACAGTGATGGGACCACCTCTAAATATTCCAAAAGAAGAAATGCTGGAAAGATTAGCAGCTGCAGAACCTCATGTCATTACAAATTTAAAGATGCTGGCTGCTGTTCCAAATCCAACAATATCTGATAACTCAGCAATAAGCAAATATATGAATATACAAACTATGAAGGAATGGGAACAAGAAGGTGAGTCAGAAGCAAAATCAAAGATTGTTAAGAGAAAAATCTCAGAATCCAAGTCTATCATGGTCAAAGAAATTGCCAGAGATGTAATGGTGTTTCCCGAATACAATCTGGTAAGCTACTACTTGACAAAAGAAGATGAAATACCAAGATCACTATCTCCTACCAGACTGGGGTTAAGAGAAGAAAGAATGAAAAGAGGGCCATACAGCATTCACAAACACAATGAGAATCCAGTAAGGAGAATTTTAAAGGTGGATGAAGTGAAAGTTGCAACTGATGATATAGGAGGAACTTACGTACAAAACAGATACACGCTTCAAAGAGAAAAGGGGGATGAACAGAAGGTGACTGATGAAGAACTAGCTGAACAGTTGCATCCTTTGGACATTTTGTTCATGAAGGATAACTATGAAAAGGAAAAGAAAAATAACCAAGAGATCAGAAGGGCGTTAAAAGGCATATCAAAGGCTGGAATGTTGTTGTTTGAAAGAATGGCTTTTTCAGACTTTGATCTATGCATCAATTATGACCATGTGCACAACAAAAAGGTGTACTTCAAATCACCTAAGACAAAAGTTCCCTCAGAAATACTGGATGATGCAAGATCTGGAGACATCATTATGCAGACAAACAAAGATGGAGAACAAGAATATGGTGCATTTTCAGAGATCAAGACAATAACAAAGCTCTGTTCAGAAGTGTTGACATCTGTAAGTACTCAAATCAAACCCTGAGGTATATCTTAAGAACCATGAACAGAAGACAAGAACATCTTCAGAAGATAGAAAAGAACTTGGAAGGAAGCAGGAAAGAAATTGAGCAAATAATTGAAGAATGGATTCAAGCAAGGGAATGGTACAAAGACATGTATGACAGCTGCAACAAATACATCTCATACAAAAAGAAGATAAAGAAAGGAGATATGCATAAGAGAGTGAAGCTGAATTAAAAATTGTTTATTTTTATCTTTTATGTAATTTGTTTTTCAAAAACTTTATTAACTAGTTTAAAATTTTGCAAGTATTAAGTTTCCACTGTTTGGAAATTTTATATTCATGAGATAGTTCATTTTCTTACAATACTTAGGGGGAAACTGTTAGGAAACTTTATTTGTAAGTATTGAAGAAAATCTCAATCAACTGGATCTCTAAAAAGATAACAGTCCTGAAGAACACAGCAAGATGAAGAAAATAGTTGGGACAACTGAAAAGCAAAATATCTACTACAAAGAATCTCAAGTTGATAAAGAGTTGATTTGGATTATCAGAGAAGGTCGTTTCTGATGGATCTGATGATATTTCTGATGAAATATCATCAGTTTCTGACAAATTCTGATGACAGACCCACTTGTCTAAAATCACAACTCTATCCTGCCACCCATGACCAAAGCATGACATTATTGGTTTTCATGATTACAAATGCAACTTGAACGATGGATTCGATGAATATGTCAAATTGCTACTTTATGCAGGTCTTATTACATGAATAAACAATTGTTTATTCATGTCCACAGCCGTCTATAAATAGAAGGCTCGAGAGGCAGAAGATACTTGAGTTTGAAGCTTAGCATTCACATACAAACACTCAAACTCCAACTGCTCTTCCCACCCACAGAAATCGAGATTCATTTGTATTAGATAATAATCTTACAATCACCTTGTTAAACTAATTTGTTTCAAAGTGATATAAACTTGATAATTCTGTAGGTCTTGTTTCTTGAAAGTCTGATTTCCATTTCCGCACATCTTTTTCACATATACTGAAATCACTTACCATATTACGTAAAAAGAAGTTGTTAAGTCGTACTGGGTCCAACAATCTCCCGTTATATTTGGGGATTAATTGGAGAAATTAGACATGTAGTCAAAGCTGCTAGACCTCAAACCATAGAAGAAGCTGTAGAACTAGCCAATACCTTGACTGATGAACTGGTGCGTACTAGAGAAGAAGACCAGAGGAGAAACCTAACCCAAAGGCTTACCCAAGAATTCCGTTCTGGGAATTCAAACCATAGGAATGTAGGTTCTACCTCTGCACCATACTGTAAAACCTGCAGAAAGAAGCATTCAGGAAGATGCTCCACTCATTGCAATTTCTGCAAAGTACCAGGACACAAAGAAGAGAACTGTAAGAGGAAACTTACTAATGGATTGTGCTTCAATTGTGGAGAAAAAGGCCATATCAAGCCAAATTGTCCGAAATTGGCTCCAGCTGCAAACAACAAGAACACTAAAAATGCTAGAGCATTTGTTCTAACTGCAGATGAAGCCAAGATGATTCCAGACGTCATAGCTGGTACGTTTTTAGTTAATGATACTTTTGCTAAAGTATTATTTGACTCTGGTGCAAACCAAAGTTTTATTAATACTTCGTTTTGAAAACTTCTAAATCAATCATTAACTAAACTACCACAAGAATGTCTAGTAGAGACAGCAATGGAGAAACCATTAGGATTTTTGAAATCTTGCAAGGAGCAAGAATAGAAATTTTTAATCAAAAATTTATTGCAAACCTTTACCCAATGAATCTGGCAGGATTTGATGTCGTGTTAGGAATGGATTGGTTAACAACCAATAAAGCTAATATTTTATGTGATCAAAAGTCAATTCAAGTAAAATCACCAAGGGGTGAAAAGATCACAATTAAAGGAGATAAGCCATCTAAATCCACAAAAATCATCTCTGTGATGAAAACTGCAAATTATATAAGAAAAGGATCTATAGTATATTTGATTTCTATAATCACTAACACTAACGGAAAAGAACTAAAAGACATTCCAGTAGTGTCCCAGTTTTCAGACGTATTTCCAGAAGAATTGCCAGGACTACCGCCAGACAGGGAAGTTGAATTCAGAATCCAGCTGCTACCAAGGACAGCACCGATTGCCAAAGCACCTTACCGTTTGGCACCCGCCGAAATGCAGGAGCTGAAGAAACAGTTAGAAGACTTGATGGAGAAAGGATTCATACAGCTAAGCTCATCGCCATGGGGAGCACCAATACTGTTTGTCAAAAAGAAGGATGGATCAATGCGTATGTGCATTGACTACCGTGAATTGAACAAGGTCACGATTAAGAATCGGTACCCATTACCAAGAATCGATGATCTGTTCGATCAACTCCAAGGAGCTCGATTTTCTCTAAAATCGATTTAAGATCAGGATATCATCAATTAAAGGTACAGGAATAGGATATTCCTAAGATCGCATTCAGAACAAGGTATGGTCATTATGAATTTACTGTTATGCCATTTGGTTTAACCAATGCCCCAACCACATTTATGAACCTGATGAACCGAGTATGTAAGCCATATTTGGATAAATTCATAATTGTTTTTATTGATGATATTCTCATTTACTCTAAGAGTAAAGAGGATTATGCAAAGCATTTGCACTTACTTTTAAGTCTATTAAGAAAGGAAAAGCTTTACGTTAAGTTTTCAAAGTGTGAGTTTTGGTTAGAACAGGTACAGTTTCTTGGAAACTTAGTTGATCATGAAGGAATTCATGTGGATCCAACAAAGATCGAGGCAATTACTAAATGGAAAACCCCTGAATCACCAACCGAGGTTAGAAGTTTCTTAGGATTGGCCTGTTATTATAGAATATTTATTTGAGATTTCTCTAGAATAGCCATTCCTTTGACTAAGTTAACCTGTAAATCCATTAAGTTTGAATGGGGACCAAAACAAGAAGAAGCATTTAGAATTCTTAAGCAAAGATTAACCCATACACCCATACTAGCGTTACTAGAAGGAACTAAAGACTTTGTAGTCTATTGTGACGCTTCTAAGTTAGGTTATGGATGTGTGTTGATGCAACGTCAAAAGGTTATAGCTTACGCATCCAGACAACTTAAGAATCATGAAGAAAATTATTCAACCCATGATTTGGAATTAGGAGCCATAATTTTTGCTCTTAAGATTTGGAGACATTACCTTTATGGTAGTAAGTTTACCATATTCACAGATTATAAGAGTTTAAGGTATGTTTTCGGGCAAAAAGAGTTGAATATGAGACAAAGACGTTGGATTGAAATGCTTAGTGATTATGATTGTGATATCCAGTATCATGCAGGAAAAGCCAATGTAGTGGCAGATGCTTTAAGTCGAAAGTATCATGAAAAGCCAAAAAGGGTACGTTCTCTTAAATTAAATCTACAAGTAGATTTAAATGATCAAATAAGAGAAGCACAAGAATCAGTAATCAAGGATGATACTGAAAAATTGAAAGGTATGATTAAGGAATTAGAACAAGTAACAGATGGAATTTGGAAATTCCATGAAAAGAGAATGTGGATACCTAAATTAGGAAATCTACGTCATCGTATATTAGAAGAAGCCCATAAGTCTAAATACACGATGCATCCAGGAAGTGGTAAAATGTACCAGGATTTAAGGAAACATTTCTGGTGGATAGGAATGTAAAAGGATATAGCAGCCTACGTTTCTAAATGTTTAACCTATTCACAAGTTAAAGCTGAACATCAGAAACCCTCAGGATTGCTGCAACAGTTAGAAATGCCAGTTTGGAAATGGGAATTAATAACAATGGATTTTCTTACCAAATTACCCAAAACAAGAAAAGGTAATGATACAATGTGGGTGATTGTAGATAGGCTAACCAAGTCAGCTCATTTCCTACCAATGAAAGAAATTTTTAGTATGGAACAATTAGCCAAATTGTATGTAAATGAAATTGTTTCATTACATGGAATTCCTTTATCAATTGTTTCTGATAGGGATAGCCGTTTTACCTCTCATTTTTGGGCAAGTTTCCAAAAAGCAATAGGAACCAAGTTGAATCTAAGCACAGCTTATCATCCTCAAACGGAAGGACAAAGCGAAAGCACAATTCAGACAATGGAGGATATGCTTAGAGCTTGTGTAATTGATTTCGGAGGTAATTGGGACGATCACTTACCTTTAATAGAATTTTCTTATAATAACAGTTATCACACAAGTATCAATGCTGCACCATTCGAAGCACTTTATGGACGAAAGTGCAGAACCCTAGTCTGTTGGGCAGAAATTGGGGAAAAGCAATTATCTGGACCTGAGATAGTGCAGGAAACAACCGACAAAATCATTCAAGTCAAGGAACGACTGAAAACAACATGTGATCGACAGAAGAGTTCTGCTGATAACAGACGTAAGCCGTTAGAATTCCAAATAGGTGATAAGGTATTGTTAAAAGTCTCTCCTTGGAAAGGAGTGGTAAGATTCATCAAGAAGGGAAAGCTAAGTCCCAGGTATGTTGGACCTTTTGAGATTATTAGAAATAGGACCTGTAGCTTATCAGCTACAATTACCAGAGGAAATGGCAGGAATACATGATGTATTTCATGTATCAAATCTCAAGAAGTGCTTAGCTGATGAATCACTTGTAGTGCCTCTTAAGGATATAGAGGTAAATGAGCAACTCAAATTTGTAGAAAGGCCTTTACAAATTGAAGATAGGAAAATCAAGAACCTCAAGCATAAGAGATTAGTTTTGGTCAAAGTGAAGTGGGACTCCAAAAGAGGACCTGGGTACACATGGGAGCTTGAATCAAAAATGCAAATGAAATATCCACACTTGTTCCAGTAGACTTCAAGGACGAGCTCTAAAAACAAGGTGGGGAGGATATAACAACCCTAACGTAAACCGACACCCTCATAATTTTTCCGACACCGTAAAAATATTTAAAATATCCCAATATATCCCTAAAAACACCCCATATGTGAAAACGGGCCCCGAATACCTTAAATATTAAAAAAAATAATAAAAATTGGAATTTTAGGGGCTTAGGCGGGCCGCGTAAGCCACCCCTTAAGCTTACGCGGGCCGCGAGAGATCAAGAACACGGCAACACCCCAGGCCGACACGTGTCCTCATCGTGGCAGGTCTAGTCGATGATCCGGATAAGCTAGGGTTTTGACCAGAGTTGACGCGGGCCGCGTAGGCCCTTGTCTTCTCTTACGCGGGCCGCGTAGAACCCGAATTCAGCCCCTATATAAGGAGGCATCGAGCCTTCAGTCTGTTTCGTTCAAAATCGTCTCTTTCTCTCTTAAAATTAAATAGTGGGCATTATACTCGGGTCTAATACCCCGCATAAATAGCTAAGTTCTGCTACGATGTAAGTATTATAACCCCTGGAGACGTATTAGATACTCTGCCCGATTGATCTAGGGTTTCGTAACGGCTGTCGTGGTTCTGCCCGACGTAGTCGTTGGAATGCTGTCTCGGGGAGGGTATTACTAATGTTAAAATGGGTTATTATACTAACACACGTGCATTTGTGTAATTTATAGACTATTCCCAGGAAATCCTTACTGAAAACCCTAAGACAACAATGTGAGTTGATCCACTTTTTGAAAACCTTTTATTAATTGTTTTTACAAAACCTTAAATATTTTTCCATGCGAATAGCAGTTATTGAGTATTTGTAAGAATAAAATTATCATGGGTATGTTGGGGTTTTGTATACAAAATTTGTTACCACCTGGTCAAGGAGTAACATTTCCACAAGTTGAGTCTGACAGTACCACGGGTGATAATTGATATAACTTGGAAACAAATATAATTGCGAGATCGCCCTCAATACTGTACACTGGGTTTTACTTAAACTTGATTAAACTGGGATTCACTCACCAGTATTTCCCACTGACAAAATGTTTTTAAAACGCGTTTCAGGTAACAATATGTGAAAGCCAAATAGAAGCCAGCTGGACAGCACTGAAGGCTTGGAAAAGTGGCAATAAAGTTACCTAAAAGAAATAGATGTTTTTCTTAAATAAAAATAGGATTTATTCCTATGAAATGTGTGTACTGAAAACTTGGGTTTTACCCATGTGTTTAATGTTATGAAAATGTGGTATTTTACTCTGATAAAATATTTCCTAACTACGGTCCTGATGAAAATTCCGCTGCCAAATTAGGCAACAATGTGATACCACCGAAACTGGCTTGCGGCTGCCCGCTCCCAGGATAGGGGACGGGGGTTGTGACAGCTGAATGCTCCGCTACTGCTTCTGCTTCCTTGATCGCCACTTTGACCCGCTTGTTGATAACTCATGGCGTGTGGATCCACCCATTGAGAATGATGCAATGGTGGGGTGGGATACGACACACTACCATCATACGGTGGCAATGTAGTATAATCCACAACTGGCGGGTCCACTTCAAGTGGTTGGCCTGCATGCCACTGATCATGCAAGCGTCTCTGGTGGTCGTCTAAGTAGCGATTGTTCATCTCTTCCTCATGGGCATACATATGAGCACGATTCCATTGCTCATTTCTGTCATAGCTATGCTTCAAAGCTCTCTCCATACTTGCCCCCATAAAAGTTTGTTGATTGAAGAGCATCTGATTCGGTTCAGACCATTCGCCAAAAGTGGGTGGTCGCCTCTGTTAAATAATCTGGCCCATATTCCCCGAATGAGCCCAATAGGGATCATAGGCCTGTTGTGCATAGTCGAATGCACTCCCCACATAACCAGACTGTACACCTGCTCCCTGAACTCCACCTGGACCAGCGCCCCCCATTGGAGCATCAACCATGAACGTATCTTCACGGTAGTCGTCGTCACCACTAACCTCTTCATCAGTCGTTTCGGGCTCATCAGCCTCGCCCGGTCGTAGTGGTCTCGCATCCGCTTTGATAACTCTCCATCTTCTCCCATCGGTCTTCAATTTATGATACCTTTCTGACTCCTTGTACTCCCATCTGATCCAAAATTCTTTATGTCAAACGGGCTAAACCTCTTATAAGAGCCTTTTTCATTGCCTTCAATTGCCCCATATTTCTTTAACAATGTCGTGATCAATCGGCAATGGGGTATAATTTTTCTTTCTCCGCTTTTTTGGCTCAACCAAATGTTGTTCAACACTAGAAATCGAAAAGGAACCTTTGGAGAACCATGCATCAACATATACAAGATTGGTACCTCTTGAAATCGAACCTCCATCTTGTCACCCCGCCGTGGGACGACATTGTGTGTACATACTACACCATGGATGAATTCCCCGATATCCACCTGTCTCTGACTGCCTGATGATTGCTGATTCGGACTCTGGTAGTCATTTGTCTTGCGCTGCTGTGCTTGAGACTGAACAGAAACTGATCCCTTGCTGGAATCCCCCTCCCATTTTCTCTTGTTGTCACTGGGAGTAGCAGAAATAGTGACAGCAGTAGTGGTAGCACTGATGCGTTTTGGCAGCTTGTTCTGTTCCACTGCCTGATCAGTGAGTCGATGAGCAAGACGCTGAATGTCTTGGATGTTGTTGAGGTTAGCCGACGTCACGTGGCTCTGGATTTCTGGCGCAAGCCCCTTGAGATACAACTCAATGCGCTTAACTGGAGGGTCCACCATCGTTGGACACAAGATGGCCAGTTCGTTTGACCGTTTCGTGTAAGCCTCAATCTCTGACCCCGTCATCTTCAAGTGGTATAACTCATCCTCCAACTTGTGGATGTCGTCTCGCGTGCAGTATTCTCGTTTGATCAGTTCTTTAAAATCTTCCCAGGGTGTGGCGTTAGCAGCTGCCAACCCTAGGATCTGAACTTGCGCGTTCCACCAGGTTAGCGCAATCCCTTCCAACGTGCCAGTGGCGTACTTGACCCTGCGAGCCTCAGGGCATTCACACATCTCAAATACCGACTCGAGCTTCTTAAACCAATGGAGGAGTCCCACTGCCCCCTCGGTGCCACTGAAAGTGCTTGGACGACAGTCCATGAAGTTCTTGAATGTGCAGACAGGTTGTGGAGCGTTTTGACCTGCTGCTGGTGCAGCTGCAAGTGCCGCAGCTACTCGTTCATTGATAAGTGCCGTCAACTGGGCTTGAGTCATGTTCACACGTCTAGACATGATCTTCATAGTAAAAGTAGAGTAAGTGAGAAAGGTTCGCGAGTAGTGCGATGACAGAAGAGTGTAAGCACATAGGTATTCTCATGTAACGACGTATATTAGGCAATGTAAACCTAGCATACTACGAGCAAAGTTCAATATAGTTCTAGCAAGCAGGTAATAAACGTAAACCTTATTACCTAGGATGTTGAGTCTTGCACGTGGAGCGAAGCGTCGTTGTGGGTCGTTGAGAGCACTGTTCTGGTTATAGTCTGGTTTTAATAAAAACGTTTTTCCCATATTAAAACCAAGTTCTCTATAACCAATGGCTCTGATACCAATCTGTCACACCCCCAAAATCCACACGCGGAGTACCACCGCTTGGAGGCGTGACATGACCAGGATCAAGCCATCAATCATATTGAACATAGCATAATATAAATAAGATAGTTCGTAAAACCCAATTCAATACAATTGATGTTCTAAACCAAACATAGTATCAATAGCGGAAGCGTAATAATGAAAACCCAAAGTATGTAAATGTAAACCCAAAGTAATGTTAAGTTTGATTGTTTAAACATTTTAACATGGCATCCACGATCCATGTTCCACAACGACCTGCTCCTTCCTAGTGCAAGCTCCATAAGTACCTAAGGTCCTGCAAGGCATGCAGTAGAGAGTCAACAACTAGTTGAGCGAGTTCACAGTTAATAGTTCAGTAATAGCAAGTCGTAATAGTACGTGTATCAGTATGTTCGTTCGTTATTCATGTAAGCATTGCGTTCGTTCATTAGGTCATGTATCGTATTAGTTCGTATCGCGGCCTCCCAGGCAGGTATGCGAAGATTAGGGGAAAGTTCCCAAGTATTCTAGACTAGGTTTATTTTGTATCGCGGCCTCCCAGGCAGGTGTGCGAAGATTAGTAAATTTAGTTCGCGGCCTTCCTATGGCAGGTGTGCGAAGTCAGTCATAATATCGCGGCCAACCCTTGGCAGGTGTGCGAAGATCAGTTCAATAAGTGTTACTAGTCTAGTCGTATCTTATCGTTAGGTTCTATCATCTGAGTATACACAATAATTCATCAAATCCCATTCCCACCCGGGAACCCCATGCCTTGGCTGTGTGAACTCACCTTGGTTAGCTCGGTATGCTAAGTATGTGCTCACAGTTTATCAATCAAGTCCTAGAGTACGCATGTGTACATAATCAGTTTGTATTCATGAAGTTGGCACGCAAGTATTTTCATAGTAGACATCGCATCAGTAAACACCAAATATCACATTGCACGTATTCGTAATCATACAAGTACCGTTTCATGCTTAACAGTAGTTAAATATCCCAGTTAACTTCTAACAGAGTTAAGTCAGGTTACTGTGCAAAGTATTCAAGTCGGCGAAACACAGGTTGGCGAAACACACTCTGTTTCGTCAACTACCCTTTGATGAAACAAAATTCTATTTCGTCGATAACCCTTGGTGAAACACATTCTGTTTCGCCGAGAGTTCTGTTTCGCCAAACAAGTCAATTACGTGAAACATCAGTTACGTCAAATATCAATTACGTCAATCATGCCGATCAGTTACAGTATCAACACAGAAACCCTAACCATTCTATCAGCCGTTATGCTATCATCGATCATCATCAATCACAGATCATTATGCACAGATCATAAAGAAATCATTCAACAATAATTAACAAATCGATAACATAATCATCACGGTTCTTAACGCCTAGCATGAACCCTAGTTTATGTCTATCACAAATCGATTAACATAACGCGTCCCTTTATCGAATCCCGTTAATATACCATCGCATACCGATCTAGATTACGTTAACAATAACAAACATTCAATCATACCCAACCGAATATCATCACCCTACGCTAGTTACCAGGTTTTACATAAGGCTATGTGTTTGATTAATCGCGCATAATAAGATCGAGAACATCATTCACATATACACAGAATTAGAATCAAACCGAACATGTAAATCACTAACCGAACTAAGAACGATCGAGGAATAATGATCCGACTTCGAAAGAGGGGAGGGTTGCCGTCAACAGAGAAAACAAAGAGCTCTAGGGTTTTGAGATTGCCAAGAGTGACGAATGAAATAGAGCACCAGATATATAAAGTCACGTAACAAGTTGGGCCCGAACTGGGCTTTCGGCGAATCTGGGCTCGGCGAAACATCCTGTTTCGTCGAGATTGGGTTTGACGAAACTAAACTCTGTTTCGTCGAGGTGAACTTGGCGAGACACGCTTGTTTCGTTGTGAAGGTTATCCAGGACTTAACGAGATCAAGTGTTTACTAACAGTTTACTAACAGGTTCACACTATAACATTAACACATATACATATAACCATCACAATACGTTTTATCATATAGCACATAACATATCCAACAATCATAATACGTTTCATTAGAGCACAACATGTATATTGTTACAAGTCAAACAAGTCAACAGCTAACAGTCAAGTCAATCGTGCAATAAATGCGAAAGTGAAAGTCGGAAACTCCAGTTGTCACAGTAGAGATCTTTGAGGCTCGGGTAGATATATTGATTGGATGGTTGGTCGTCAAACTTCGCTATTCGGTGCAATGAATTATAGGACATCTCGACCTTTACCCCGTTACACCATCCAACGAGCTTCATCTTGTTCGGGGCCTTAAACGGGGGACATTCAAGTGTGGCCATCCACTCTTGAATCTGAACATCATACATCTTCTTTACTTCATTATCATAACATTTCAAAGCTGCCCCCAACCCAATTCTTTAAACTTTGCCGTTATCCCGAACGGCCCAAAATCAGCTTCCCGGATCTCCTTTTCACAAATAAATGCCTCAGCCCTTTGCTTCAACCTGTTCATTTGCTCGTGAAACAAGTCCTCTCTCCATTCCGCGGGTTGGTCTAATAATGAACTAGATGTCCAATCCGGATTTGGACCCCTTGGAGGTGCATCCTCCTCCGAATCCGGGTCACCAACCCGTGTCAATCTCCTCCTCTTTGGTTGTTCCTCTTCCTCTTGAGGTTGTTTAGACGAACTTGATCCCGCTTTATCCTTCGTTCTCACCATACCTACACACATTTATAAACCACACACAACAATTCAAGTTAGTTCAACTTCATAAACTTCCCCACACTTGCTTGGCACTATTGATATGAACATACGAACCCCAAAAATTTCATCTTTCAAACAAAATTTGGGCATGGTGTCCCCATAACATAGAGTTTTTCCAAAAATTCTTCAATAACACAACACTTATATTCATATCCACATGTTCAACAATGCAACAAAATCCTATCATCTATCTACTACAAGCAAGTGTGTAAGCAAAAACAAGAATGGAACTTACAACCTGCAATGCACTAAAAAAATGAAAGATAATTGCATACCTTGGCCTTGTAGAGGATGAGAATAACAAACACTTCACTCTTAAGCAAAAATTACAAAAAATCCCCAACTTTTTCGGCCCTAGGGTTCGAAATTCGGCCCAACAAATGTGGTTTTCTTCCAATTCTTTACCCAAAATCAGAATGTATCTGAAATTCTGGTCAAAATCGACTCGAAAATCACTTGATTTGGTTGAGAGGTGAAAGAGTTATGGAGGTTTGAAGGTGACTAGGGTTCTTGATAGAAAGAAAGATGGAGAAGAAGAAAGGTTGTGGTTGGGGTTGATTGAACGAATGAGTGGATGAGAATAGGTTAGAGTTTGTTGTTAATTGTTTTATTACTATATTATATTTTCAGTTTTTTTTAAATACATAAAATGCCGAAAAGGGCCCACCATATGTGTCAGCTCGGTGCCGTAGCCTAAGGCACCCGCCATAGGTTACAACGACATCTGGATGAAAATAGAGCGCCGTAGGTCAGTAGCTTACCGCCGTAAGGGACTTTTTATTGAATGGCCGCCGTAAGCTACGCCCCCCACCGTAGCTTACGGCGGGTACTGGGCGATGATGGGGAGGGGGGGGGAAACCTTTATAATTTTTCATGTTTTATGTTTTGTTTCTTTTTTTTAGCTTTTCTAAACTTTATAATTTTTATGAGTTTATAAATTTTTGCAAACATGAAATTTCCCTACCCCCGTTAAAAACCCGTGTTGTCCTCAACACTATGTTCGGGAAATTCGTATGGATTTCCCCACACTTGTTTCAAACACAAGTTTTAAACGGGACTTTATTCAAACCAAAACAACTAAACTAAATATGTACAAACATCAAACCTGGGCCTCTCATGCTTCCTCGTCATCCAATGGGTGTAACATGTAACCCACTTTGTCAAGCTCAAGATTGTTAATGTCGTTACCTTCCAAATACGGTTTAAGCCGATGCCCGTTCACCGTTTGTTGTTTATTGGTTTGTTCGTCATGTATATCGACATCACCAAATCTTCCCACTCTTCGGACGACGTAGGGACCCATCCATTTGCTCTTGAGTTTACCCGCGAACATCTTTAACCTCGAATTGTACAACCATACCTTTTGACCCACTTCAAAGTTCTTCTTCCTTAGCTTTGCATCATGAACTTTCTTCAGTTTGTCTTTGTATGCGGATGCACATTCATAGGCTTCGTCTCTAATCTCTTTAATCTCATTCAATTGCAACTTTCGTACCCGACCCGCTTCGTCGTAATCCGCATTAACAGTTTTGATTGCCCAATGTGCTTGATGTGCTAACTCCATGGGTAAATGGCACCCCTTTCCATACACCACCAATAAGGGGTGGTACCAATTGGAGTTTTGTAGGCCATCCAATATGCCCACAACACATCGTCAAGTTTACTTGACCAATCTTTTCTACCCGTTCTTACCGTCTTCATGAGAATCTCTTTAATTTGACGGTTGGACACTTCAACTTGTCCACTTGTTTGCGGATTGTACGTTGTAGCCACGCGGTGGTTCACATTATAACCTTTTAGCAATTTCCCAAAATTAAAATTTTTGAAATGTGAACCGCCATCACTAATTATCACCCTTGGCACACCGAATCGAGCGAATATGTTGGATTGCACAAACTTACATACAACAGAATGATCATTGGTTCTTGTAGCAATGACTTCTATCCACTTCGTAACATAGTCAACCGCAACCAATATATACAAGAACCCGTTCGAATTGGGAAAGGGACCCATGAAATCTATTCCCCAAACATCAAACACCTCAACCACCAAAATTGGTTGTAAAGGCATTTCATCCCGCTTCGATATGTTTCCAACTTTTTGACAATTGATACAATTTCGGGCAAACTCACAAGAATCTTTGAAAATTGTGGGCCAATAAAACCCACATGATAACACCCGATAACCCATATTGTTCCCACTAAAATGCCCTCCACATGCCGATGAATGAGCATGGGTCAAAATCTCTAAAATTTCAGTTTCGGGAACACACCTTCTTATCACTTGATCGGGTCCAATTTTGAACAAATCCTGTTCATCCCAAATATATTGCTTTACTTGACTCAAAAATTGTTGTCGTCTCTTCTTCATCCAATGATTCGGAATTGCACCCTTAGCCAAATAATTCACATAGTAGGCATACCAATGATTCGGAATTGCTTATCGGGAAACCGTTCGTTAATCTCACTCGGGTCATCAACACCTTCCAATGGGATCCGGGACAAATGATCCGCAACAACATTTTCACACCCCTTTTTGTCCCGAATCTCTAGATCGAACTCTTGCAACAAAAGCACCCAACGAATCAACCAGGGCCTTGCATCCTTCTTTTCCAGTAAATATCAGACTGCGCTATGATCCGAATACACAATCACCTTGCCCCCTAAATGTATGATCTAAACTTGTCCAAGGCATACACCACCGCTAATAATTCTTTCTCGGTTGTGGTGTAATTCAGTTGCGCCTCGGGCAAAGTTTTATTTGCATAATAAATTACCACCGGCTTCTTGTCAACTCTTTGACCCAAAACCGCTCCAATGGTCGTGTCGCTAGCATCACACATAATCTCAAACGGCTTCGACTAATCCGGTGGTTGCAAGATAGGAGCTTCCTTCAACACATGAAACGCTTGCAAACATTTGTCAGTAAAATCAAATGGAACATCTTTCAATAATAAATTACATAAAGGTTTTGTAATTACACTAAAACCTTTAATGAATCTTCTATAGAACCCCGCATGTCCCAAAAATGATCTCACCCCCTTAACATTTTTTGGTGGGGGTAGAGATGAAATTACCCGAATTTTTGCTTTGTCTACCTCCATTCCCCGGTCCGATATCACATGCCCCAACACAATACCCTCTTGAACCATAAAATGGCTCTTTTCCCAACTTAGCACCAAGTTTGTCTCAACACATCTTTTTAAAACTTTTTCTAATTCGTCAAGACAAGAATCGAAACTTGGGCCAACGATGGAAAAATCATCCATAAACACTTCAAGAGATTCCCCGACCATGTCTGAAAATATACTCATCATACATCTTTGAAATGTGGCCGGGGCGTTACATAGTCCAAATGGCATTCGCCGAAAAGCAAATGTACTATATGGAGGTAGCGGCATTTAATTTTCTATAATCAATGCAAACTCGCCACCGGTGACCGGTCGGGTGGCAATTTGCTCGCCTTGTTCATCCTTAATTACCTGAATACTGGCCTTTTTAGGAACTACCTGAGTCGGACTTACCCACGCACTGTCCGAAATGGGATAAATGATCCCCGCATCCAACCACTTGATCACCTCTTTCTTGGCCACTTCTCTCAAGTTCGGGTTTAACCTTCTTTGTGTTTCACGGGTTGGTTTCGCATCTTCGCTTGTAATGATTTTATGCATTACAATGGATGGACTAATACCCTTTAAGTCGGCTATCGTCCACCAAATTGCCGCCTTGTGAGCCTTCAACACCCGTAACAACTCCTCCTCTTGAGCTACTGCCAAATTGGAAGCAATGATCACCGGTAAGGTGTCATTCTCCCCCAAAAACGCATATTTCAAATGTTTCGGTAACTCCTTCAATTCCACACTTGGTGGACATTCCAATGAAGGCTTTGTACCCGAATCAATTCCCACCGGTAAAGTATCCGTTTGGTGGGTCCATGGCGGTCTTCCTTCTTTCACCGCAAGAGCCTCTTGCTCCTTCTCTTCCATTTCCAACTCACATGCATGTACCTGCAAAGACAAATCACAAACGCACGAACCCAAAATCTCTTCCTCATACTCCTTTGGGTCGTATCCATCTATGAAATCTGCTAGAAAACACTCATCACCATAAACATTAGTACCATTAGTAAAAACATTTAATCTCATCTTTCTATTACCGAAAGTCATATCGACCGTACCATATCGACAATCAATAACGGCATGTGTGGTGTTCAAGAAAATCCACGGGATAATAACATTTTGTTGTTGAATTGGGTTCGCAGATGAGTAATCTAACACAAGAAAATCCACGGGATAATAAAATTCATCAACTTTAACTATCACATCCCGTATAATACCCCGACGAAGTTTATGAGATAAATCGGCTAATACCACCGTTGTCTCAACACGTTTCAATGGACCAAAGTCGTATTGGCCATATAACCCCCCCGGTAGGATACTTACTCCGGCTCCAAGATCCAATAACGCCCTTGCAGTTTGAAAATTTCCCACTTGACTGTTTATATGAGGCGTTCCCGGATCTTGTAGCTTAGGAGGAAGATCTCCTTTCAAGACCGCGCTTACCCGCTCCGTCAAGTCAACCAATTTAGGCACTTTTTGTTGCCTCTTTTGGGTAAACAATTCTTTTAAAAACTTGGCGTAAGCGGGTACCTGTTTGATTGCTTCAAGTAAAGGAAGATTAATTTTAACTTGCTTGAAAACCTCCCACATTTCTTCCTTTTGAGGACCCCGTTTTGAAATAAAATTTTTCTTACCCGGATCTAATAAAGCCGAGGGAAATGGTACTTGACTAGATCCCCCTTCCTCATTTTTATTTTCTTTTTCTTTATTAATTTCGGGTTTTTCAAAATTGGGTTTTTTAGAAGAAATAATGGGTGTTTCATTTTCTTCCTCACTTTCTTGACCCGTTATGTCTTCAACCACCCCATCAACCAAATCCGGTGAAGGATTCGTTTTGTACTCTTTCCCACTTCTCAAAACACTTACATGATGAATATTAATATTGTTACCTCTAGAAGTTTTATGAGACGGGTTTACCTTAGTATCGCTTGGTAATTGACCTTTATTTTTCTTCAAGTCCGCCACTTCGGTTGCGAGTTGACCCATTTGGGTGGTCAAAGTTTGAATTGCTTCGTCTCAGGCCTCATCCTTTTGTATGCATGCATGTAACACCTCGAAAATTTATGTCCAATAATGTATCGACACGTGTCATGGACTTAAAACGTGCAAAGGATTGATTTAGAAGGACTAAAGTTGACAAACAAGAAATCTATGTGCGTAAAAGGATTCAAAATGTCAACAATGAGTAAATATATCTTTCAATAACCCTACATGATGTTTATACCCTTAAACGAATAAATCATGGATCATACGAAGCTAACTGTGAAAGAAAGTGAGGAATTACAAACTACAGGGGCTAAATGTGTCAACATGTTTAAAGTATACCTCTGAGTGATCTTTTAGCAAACCCAAAGCTTTGTAATGGTTAATTATACTCACAAGAATGTGTGATAAAAATTTCACAAGGTTTCGATGAAGTATGAGAAAGTTATGACAATATTCGTATGCGAGGGGTTAAAAGCGTCAAACCGCAAAAGTATGTCAATTCGTAAGGTATCGGACCTTCCGGAATATGACCATGAGTTTAGAATACTCAATTTAACCTTTATATAGCTTAGATATAGGCTTAGAGGTGTTTGGTGCGCAAAAATAAACTTTTATGTCATGCAGGGACTAAAAGTGTCAAAAAGTGCACAAGTTTGCATTTTCGCGCATATCTTGCATTCCGAATATCCCCGGACACCCAAAAATTTATGTAAGCACTAAAATATTTTATTTTAGCGTTTGGCTTGATAAAATTCCATTCGTCGCGTAATTTGGTTCGTTTTTAGCGTCCGTCCGTGTTTCGTCGTAATTAGCCGAACAACGGGACCGTACGACCAAACGAACCGACACCCGGCATATTTTTTAGCATGTTTCATGTTCCCTATGCTTAGGCATCATTGTAGAGCCTTAAAAATGGGTTATCGGGCCTCAAATGTGTCGGGAATAACAACTATCAAGTGCAGGGGCTAAATGTGACAAGTTCTGAAACTGGCCATGTGCAGGTCAGGTCCTTACGGACCGTATGAAGGACCTTACGGTCCGTAAAGCATTGCCAGCAACCAGAATTTGAAAACCAGCTTTGGTTTTGCTCTTGTCTCTCAATCCTTGATTCTAGGGGCTGGTTTTTATGCACCCATGGTTTTCTAAATCAGGGTCACACTTGTAAGGCCAAGATCGAATCACGTTTATCAATGAACGATCCTAATGGCTCTCGAAAACCTATATATACCCCCCTTTTGTTTTGGGTTTCACTTGCACCTTTCTTCCATTCTGATTTCTCTGCATTCCTTGAGGGTCTTGAACTTCTTGAGAACCTCTTTCAAGTCCTTTGGACTTTTGTAAGTGATTCCTTTCATGCTTAGTTATTTGTTTAGCGTTTAAACCGAAAAGTCAAGCGTTATCGGTAAACACTTTGACTTTTAATCGGTTGAGCCATTGTTCGCGTCAAACATGGCTACGTGATCGTAATTAGGTAGGTATTTAACCCTCTAAAGGGCACCTCCTAATTACCACGTTTACTTAGTTTAATTGTCGGGTCAAATTAAAGTCAAATGGGGTAGTTCAAATAAAATTCATAACTAATGATATAAAAGTAATAAAAATCAGTTTTGTCACTTAATGACTTGGTAAATATTAGTTGAACATGTCTAAGCATGATTCAACCCGACAATTCTAAGTATAGGCTCGGTTCGCAACCGAAAGTCGCAAAGTTTGACCTTTGCTTTGACTTTCAGTTCTGACCCGAATTAGCTTGAGTTTATTTATGCCTTAGGGTCCTTTGTGATCATGTTATATGATAGTATAACCTCCAAAAGTTATACTACTTGGTTCTTTAGAATTAAAGACCATCGCATGTTTCCATAATGCCTAAATGTGACCATAATGCCCTTTAGTGTTAAAACAAGATTTTTGAAGATGTGAAAGGACTAAAACCTTTATTACTGATCTATAAGCATGTCCATAAAATTTCACATCAGTTTGATGTCTAGATTAGGAGATATGCTCATTAGCGTAATTAAGAAGCTTTTCGGTAAATTAACCGTATGATTAACATATAGCCTTTCTAAACCCAATTTTTGATACCAAACTTTTTACTCACTGATGTAATATAATATTTTAGGGTTTTTGAAGATTTTTATTTATTTTTAGGCTGAACATAACCCAGAGTTCTAAGCTTAATTCGGTAGTTGTCGGTTTTACCCTTTAAGCCATAAAATGAGTTTTACCCAACCTTTTGATACCAAATCTTTTTCTATTAGTATAATATGATAAATAGAATATGTTAAGCCTTCTGGAATAGTAAAAATATCAGCTTCCCTTTAAGAACCCGGAAATAGCTCAAATCGCCATTTTAAGCGTTTTTACGCGTTTCAAGCGCGTAGTATGTATTAAAACCATTTTAGGTGTATAAGACTTGATACCTACTGATGTTTTAAGTAAACTTTTATACTTTAGCAGTAAGCAAAAGTCTTGAACTCAAAATTCTAGTTTTGACCTTTTAAGCCTATGTGAAATGACCAAAATACCCCTTCGAGGCATAAGTTGGTTTTAAATTCATTTTTGGGCATAATGGAAGATATCCTAATGATATCACAACATATCAAAGGCATATTAACTTATGGAACATGTTCATGACTCTTATGGTTACCCGTTACGCATGTTTCGCGTTCGGATCGACCAATGTAACTAGTTTGCATATATTAGCCGAAACGGGTCAAACCAAATCGTTTTGTCTCAAAACCCAGAATGTGTATAAGTTACCCATATTAAACGAGCATACAAGCTTGTCGGGTCAAAACCACATTCTAAACCGGTCTTCGCCTTATCGTGCGTTTGAACCGTGTTTTCCTTTTGAAAACTAACCGGTCTAAGTATAAGCTTAATTAAAGACCCGTTAGGATTCTAATAGGTTATTAAAAACCTTCGTTCTAGATTAGGAGCCCAGTAAAAGATACGTGCACTTGCTGTATTTGAATTATACTATTGCTCAGGTAAATACCCTTATCTTATTTTCCCTATACGGGCTTGGGATACGGTACTATAAAAGTACCGCTTGGTCGGGTGTATGTAGTCATTTAAATCGTATTGTGATTGATGTATTTACATAACCTGTTTGATATGTATTATCTGGTGTATGGCCCTTGGGGGTTAAATGACCATGTCCCGGATATCCTTGGCATCATTCATGAAATGGCCACGACCTAAGTCCGGCCCTACAAACCGGCCCTAATGGACGACAAATGAGTAAAACTGTATACAAGATTATCTTGAATAATTGTCCCAAGTTATAAAATATTTTTGCCGAAGTGCATTCAAATCAATTTTCAAACTCTTTTCAAAATGAGTTAGTTAAGTTGTATTTACCAGTGCAAACTGACGTATTTTCCAAAAAGGCTAAGTGCAGGTGCTAGACGAAATAGGCTGGCTACTCCAGGCATCATTACTCAAGTCTCGCAAGCTTTAGATGTCAAAGTCTGTTGAACAATTTTCCTTTTTATCTTGATCCGCCTGTGGATCTGTTTCAACTGTGTTGTAATACTTAAACATTACATTTTGTTCAGTTGAAATAAATCTATATCTTTTGCTTCCGCTGTGCATTTATATGTTGTGTTGTTTGACTATGATGATATCAATGACGTCACAATACTCCCCACCGGGCCCACCGGTGACACGTGGAAAATAGGGGTGTGACAGGTTGGTATCAGAGCCAACACTGAGTGAATTAAACACTAGCCCTTTGTGCTTAATCTCAGTTACACAATTGCACATTCTTGAGTCTAGACAAGAACATAGGACTAATCCTAATTCGTTATATTTTGTTTCCTTTGTTATTTTCTGATTAGCCCTTGCATGGGCAAGTCGTTTCGGTTAGAAGTCCCATTTAGGGCAACCATTTCTATTATAATATCATTCCTTTTTATAAGATCTACCATTATGATAAAATGGCAAAAATCTAAAAGGACAAGACCTAGCTCAAGCGTCGTTCTAAGACAGGGCCAAGATGGTAGTTCCCCAATTAGATTCAGATCCTTGTTAACATCTCAAATTAGGATTGCTCTGCGATTAATATTAAAACAATCTTAAAGGTAAAACCTAGCCTAAATGTCATTGCAGACATGGCCAAGATGGTACAACCTATTCAAAAGATTTAAACCTTGTTAACATCAGAAAGCATGTTAATATGCTTGACAAAGTGTGATCTGATAAAATCACATAAGTCATTATTAAAAAGGGTTATTCTAAATTCCCTTATTTATATAATCATCCCTTAAGGATGAAGTGCCCACGGGCTATAATTAATGTCCTCTGGGACTAAGGACAGTGGTAGCCTACAACTCCCTGTCTAGAAAAGGTAATGAACTTTGATTCAAACCTTAAATATCCCGATTCTGTAAGAATCCTGGTTTAATAATTAAATCTGTCTGCGTGACTAGGCCTTTTGTGCTATTATATATAATTTAGGGTTATCCTGGATAATTAACTAAAATGGGTATTATAAACCATAGTTAATAAATCGTTTAAAACAATAGAAACTGTATAAGCTTCTATATAAACCTTGCCCTTGTTTTCTTTTATGTAGCAATTAAAGCTACATGGCGAGGTCGGAGGAAGTAAACAATCATTCTTTGGAAAGCCGCGATGATGATAGGGTTAATATAACCAAAGGCGAGCTCCGTACACTGATTGATACAGCTGTGTCTAAAGCTGTAAAGGAGCAATTCAAGGAGGTTAGTGAGACGTATAGTAGAACTTCTTCAGTACCCCACTCTAAGTCTGTTCCTAAGACTCATTCAGAAGCTCATAGCAAGCCACCCTCGAAGAAGGATGGACCTAAGAAAGAGAATGTTGAGCATTCATCTAATCAACACAGTGTTCCATCCAAGAGGATAGTGTTCGATGATGGAGCACGTACCAAGTCCTGTACTTATAAGTACTTTGTTTCCTGCAAACCCCGGGATTTCACTGGGGAGAAAGGGGCAATAGATTGTATGACTTGGTTAGATGAAATGGACACTGTGGTAGATATCAGCGGTTGTGCTGAAAGGGATATAGTGAAGTATGTATCCCAATCATTCAAGGGGGAGGCATTGGCATGGTGGAAGTCTCTCATTCAAGCTGCTGGGAAGATCCCACTCTATAATATGTCATGGGAGCAGTTTGTTGTTCTCATTAAGGAGAACTATTGTCCACAGCATGAGGTGGAAAGAATTGAATCGGATTTCTTATCTTTGGTGATGAAGAATTTAGATTGTCAAGCTTACCTCACCAGCTTCAACACCATGTCTAGACTGGTTCCTTACCTTGTAACACCAGAGCCCAAGAGGATTGCTCGCTTCATTGGGGGATTAGCCCTAGAAATCAAAGCCAGTGTTAAGGCTTCGAGACCTGCTACTTTTAGATCAGTTGCTGATCTATCTCTATTCCTCACCTTGGATGCGGTCAGGTTAAGATCGCTCAAGAACTCTGAAGAGAGCAAGAGGAAGCGTGAGGAGGATAGCTCACGAGGGTCGGAGAAGAAGCACAAGGGAAACACTGAGTCCAAGAAGTTTGGGTCTGGAAAAGGTAATCAGCGAGCAGAGGAAAAGCCAAAGTGCACGACTTGCCAAAAACGCCACTTTGGAAAGTGCAGGCTTGAGACCAAGTCTCAATCAGGATCACCTGCATGTGGGTTATGCAAGTCTAAGGAGCATAAGACTATTGATTGCAAAAGGATCAAAGATGCTACCTGCTACGGCTGTAACGAGAAAGGGCACATTAAGACTAACTGCCCTAAATACGCCAAGAAGCCTGAGGAAGCCAAGAAGACCAATGCTAGGGTCTTCCAAATGAACGTGCAGGAGGCCATTCAGGACGACAATGTGATCACTGGTACTTTCCTCGTAAATGATGTATATGCTAGAGTATTGTTTGATTCTGGTGCTGATAAGTCGTTCGTAGATAACAAGTTTTGTAAGTTGCTGAATATACATGTTAAAACCTTAAGTGTGAAATATGAGGTGGAGTTAGCCGATGGAACCTTAGAAACCGCCTCAACCATGTTAGATGGATGCGTTATATCTTTTAGGAACCACTCTTTTCCTTTGTCCTTGCTTCCTTTGAAGTTAGCCGGATTTAATATAGTATTGGGCATGGATTGGTTATCGCATAACCAAGCCCAGATCATCTGCAACAAGAAGCAAGTGGTGATGAAAACTCCGTCTGGTGAGTCACTTACCATTCAGGGAGATACCCAACACGGATTACCTGAGCAAGTGTCTATGCTCAAGGCATCTAGGTGCATGAAGAAGGGTTGTGTCATTTATATGGCACAAGTAACGGTCGACGAGCAAAAGCCCAAGATTGGAGATATTCCAGTCATTTCTGAATACCCTGAAGTTTTCCCTAAAGAACTACCTGGTTTGCCACCAGATAGGCAAGTGGAATTCAGAATCGACATCATCCCCGGATCAGCGCCTGTTGCAAGAGCACCTTATAGGTTGGCACCAACAGAGATGAAGGAATTGAGGACGCAGCTAGATGATTTGCTAGCTAAAGATTTTATTAGGCCTAGTTCATCTCCTTGGGGAGCGCCAATCTTGTTTGTCAAGAAGAAGGATGGATCAATGCGTCTATGCATCAATTACCGCGAGCTTAATAAGGTTACTCTCAAGAATAGGTATCCTTTGCCCAGGATCGACGATCTGTTCGATCAACTGCAAGGAGCAAGTTATTTCTCTAAGATCGATTTGAGGTCAGGCTATCATCAGTTGAAGGTTAGAGATGAAGATGTGCACAAGACTGCATTTAGGATTCGTTATGGTCATTATGAGTTCCTAGTGATGCCTTTTGGGCTCACTAACGCACCTACCGCATTCATGGATCTCATGAATCGTGTTTGCAAGCCTTATTTGGATAAATTTGTCATCGTCTTCATTGATGACATTCTGATTTACTCAAAGAGTCAAGCTGACCACGAGAAGCATCTCCGTTGTATTTTGAACCTGCTTCAACAGGAAAAGCTCTATGCCAAATTTTCAAAATGTGAATTTTGGCTTCGCGAAGTCCAATTCCATGGACATGTTGTGAGTAAGCGTGGTATCCAAGTAGATCCCGCTAAAGTTGAAGCTGTCATGAACTGGCAAGAGCCAAAGACGCCCACGGAGATTCGCAGTTTCTTAGGATTGGCCGGGTACTACAGACGATTTATCGAGAACTTCTCAAGAATTGCAGCACCCCTGACTTTGCTAACTTGCAAGAATAGTAAGTTCAATTGGGGGCCTAAGCAGCAAGAATCCTTCGATATATTGAAGCAAAAGTTGAGCAACGCTCCTGTTTTGACGTTGCCTGATGGAATTGATGAGTTTGTAGTATATTGTGATGCATCACACACCGGGATGGGGTGTGTGCTTATGCAGAAAGGCAAGGACATTGCCTATGCTTCACGTCAGTTAAAGGTGCACGAAAGGAATTACACCACCCATGACTTGGATCTGGGTGCCGTTGTATTTGCACTAAAGCTTTGGAGGCATTACCTATATTGAACGAAGTGTGTAATCTACTCTGATCACAAGAGCCTTCAACATTTGTTTAATCAGAAGGACTTAAATATGAGGCAGCGACGTTGGATGGAAACTTTAAATGACTATGATTGTGAAATAAGATACCATCCAGGTAAGGCAAATGTGGTTACTGATGCCTTAAGTCGAAAGGAAAGGATAAGGCCTATAAGAATCAATGCCAAGAGCATTGAGATAAAGAATAATTTAAATGAAAGATTGTTAGCAGCACAGAAGGAAGCAGTGCTGGAAGCTAACTATCCTGATGAGAAGCTAGGAGTAACTGAGGAGCAGTTATCCTACGGCAAGGACGGAATCCTAAGGTTGAATGGACGAATATGGGTTCCAATTTATGGAGGACTTCGGGATGTTATCCTCCAGGAAGCCCACAGTTCCAAATATTCCGTTCATCCTGGAGCTGATAAGATGTACCAGGATTTAAAGGCGAATTATTGGTGGATAGGCTTGAAGAAGTCTATAGTTGCCTATGTAGCTAAATGCTTGACGTGTGCTCAAGTCAAAGCTGAACATCAGAAACCGTCAGGTTTGCTACAACAGCCTGAAATTCCCACTTGGAAATGGGAAATGGTGACAATGGATTTCATCACCAAGTTGCCAAAGACTAATAAAGGAAATGATACTATTTGGGTGATAGTAGATAGACTGACTAAGTCAGCACATTTCCTACCCATTAAGGAAACCTACAGTTCTGACATGTTAGCCCAGTTGTATGTTAATAAGATTGTATCTCTGCATGGAGTACCAGTGGCTATTATCTCTGACAGAGATACCAGATACACGTCACATTTTTGGAAAAGTTTCCAACAGTCTTTGGGCACGCATTTAAATTTCAGTACGGCTTACCATCCTCAGACGGATGGGCAAAGTGAGCGTACCATTCAAACCCTGGAAGACATGCTACGTGCGTGTGTGATTGATTTAGGCGGTAGCTGGGATAAGCACCTGCCATTGATCGAGTTCTCCTACAAGCATTCAGGCTGCGCCTTTTGAGGCATTATATGGTAGGAAATGCAGAACGCCCATCTGTTGGGCAGAAATAGGAGACACTCAATTATCAGGACCTGAAATAGTTTTCGAGACGACGGACAAGATTGTCCAGATTCGTGATCGCCTGAAAGCTGCCAGGGATAGGCAGAAAAGTTATGCTGATAAGAGGCGAAAACCTCTCAAGTTTGAGGTTGGTGATAAGGTCCTACTTAAAGTATCACCCTGGAAGGGAGTGATGCGATTTGGTAAGAAAGGTAAGCTCAGCCCGAGGTATATAGGACCATTCGAGATCATCGAATGTGTTGGATCAGTGGCTTACAAGTTAAACTTACCTGAAGAGCTCAGTTGTATTCATAATGTATTCCACATCTGCAATCTGAAGAAATGCCTAGCTGATGAATCACTAGTCATCCCACATACAGATGTGCATATAGATGAGAGCTTGAAATTTGTGGAGAAACCTTTGTCGATTGAGGATCGACAGGTTAAGAAGCTTCGGAGGAAGCATGTGCCTATTGTAAAAGTTAAATGGGATGCCCGTAGAGGTCCCGAGTACACGTAGGAGGTAGAATCCACAATGAAGGAAAAGTATCCTCATTTATTTCAGTAAATCTCGAGGTCGAGATTTCTTTTAAGGGGGTGAGGATGTAACACCTCGAAAATTTATGTCCAATAATGTATCGACACGTGTCATGGACTTAAAACGTGCAAAGGATTGATTTAGAAGGGCTAAAGTTGACAAACAAGAAATCTATGTGCGTAAAAGGATTCAAAATGTCAACAATGAGTAAATATATCTTTCAATAACCCTACATGATGTTTATACACTTAAACGAATAAATCATGGATCATACGAAGCTAACTGTGAAAGAAAGTGAGGAATTACAAACTACAGGGGCTAAATGTGTCAACATGTTTAAAGTATACCTCTGAGTGATCTTTTAGCAAACCCAAAGTTTTGTAATGGTTAATTATACTCACAAGAATGTGTGATAAAAATTTCACAAGGTTTCGATGAAGTATGAAAAAGTTATGACAATATTCGTATGCGAGGGGTTAAAAGCGTCAAACCGCAAAAGTATGTCAATTCGTAACGTATCGGACCTTCCGGAATATGACCATGAGTTTAGAATACTCAATTTAACTTTTATATAGCTTAGATATAGGCTTAGAGTAGTTTGGTGCGCAAAAATAAACTTTTATGTCATGCAGGGACTAAAAGTGTCAAAAAGTGCACAAGTTTGCATTTTTGCGCATATCTTGCATTCCGAATATCCCCGGACACCCAAAAATTTATGTAAGCACTAAAATATTTTATTTTAGCGTTTGGCTTAATAAAATTCCATTCGTCGCGTAATTTGGTTCGTTTTTAGCGTCCGTCCGTGTTTCGTCGTAATTAGCCGAACAACGGGACCGTACGACCAAACGAACCGACACCCGGCATATTTTTGAGCATGTTTCATGTTCCCTATGCTTAGGCATCATTGTAGAGCCTTAAAAATGGTTTAGCGGGCCTCAAATGTGTCGGGAATGACAACTATCAAGTGCAGGGGCCAAATGTGACAAGTTCTGAAATTGGCCATGTGCAGGTCAGGTCCTTACGGACCGTATGAAGGACCTTACGGTCCGTAAAGCATTGCCAGCAACCAGAATTTGAAAACCAGCTTTGGTTTTGCTCTTGTCTCTCAATCCTTGATTCTAGGGGCTGGTTTTTATGCACCCATGGTTTTCTAAGTGAGGGGGCACACTTGTAAGGCCAAGATCGAATCACGTTTATCGATGAACGATCCTAATGGCTCTCGATAACCTATATATACCCCCATGTGTTTTGGGTTTCACTTGCACCTTTCTTCCATTCTGATTTCTCTACATTCCTTGAGGGTCTTGAACTTCCTGAGAACCTCTTTCAAGTCCTTTGGACTTTTGTAAGTGATTCCTTTCATGCTTAGTTATTTGTTTAGCGTTTGTAGGACCGGTTTTGCGACCGTTCGATTGCGTAACGAACGTTTCACGTGCGGAATCCGTGAATGAACGTGACCGAACACACGATAACGTACTACTAATGTGATTCAATTGCTAAACTTGACGTGTACGGTAAAAGAATCACAAATACAATACTTTCTCTCTCTACTTTCTCTCTCTAGAAAGTCTTCTCTCCAAGTCTTCTCCAAATCTTCTATCAAAATCTCTATCAAGAACTAACTAAACTAGTGACATAATCCCCTATTTATATGGTCAAGGCACTTTAATGATAGTTATCATTAATTAAAAGTTTGCCACCTTGCCATTTCTATCTAGATACGACATTATGCGCTTGATATCTTCCGGCTTTTCACTACGACTCGGATTGATGAAGGCGATAGAAAATAAATGAATCAACAATCTCCCCCTTGGATATTGCCGTAGTCAATCTCGTGGTGAAACTCGTAGCGACTTGACTTTCTCTCTCTCTAAAACTCGAACAAAGATGTAGTCGACAGACAACTGCACTAACAAACTCCCCCTTGGATGTTGACGGAATCTTTAGTGAGAGTCTTCAACTACTCTAGCTCAAACAGAATCCCGGTGGATCTGTCTTCAGCTTCCGTTGTTCTCTTTCTTCAGATTCTTCAGGCTCCCCCTTTCGTCAAGCTTCCGTGCTTTTGGGATCGACACCTGGCTTTGCGTATCAACAGATTGAATGTTGACGGAATCTTCAGTGAGAGTCTTCAACATGACATTCTCGGATATAGCTTGGTCTTCTTCAGAAATTCTGCCTGGATCTTTCTTTCTTTGGCTATAACTTTCATCAGACTTCCCCTATCACCCTGCTAGGATAGACATCTGGGATTTGTTACCACCATAGAAATTATCTCCTGACTTCTCTCTGTTCAGCTCATCATCTGCATCATCTGCATATATCTCAAACACTCTATCACAAACAAATAAAGTTGTGATTCAACTTAATGAATCAACAAATCATTTGAGAATTTTTACAAATTAAACACTAATCACAAATTTGAAACATTTCAATTTCTAATTCAAATTTAAAAAAAAATTAATGAATCATTTTAAACATTTCAAATGTCTTAACCAACCTGTATGTTCATCAAGTTTAGCCTTTGAGATTTTGAAAATCAGCTCTTCACCATCAGTTGTCGAAAATCTTTTTGGATTTTTGAAAATATGAAACATAAATGCAAAGACAGAAATTTAAATGCAAAACAAATATATTTTTGTGAGTTTGTGCAAGAGGATCATATCAGTTTTTGAGACATAACACAAGCACCGTTAAGCTTTTAATCGTTTTAAGTTCTAAACGATTCACGTAGATTGACGATATAATTTTCCTCTTAAATTTTCATACAATTTTCAATATATTCAGGATACTATTTAGGTATTTTATGAACTTAGTTCAATTCATGTGTCCCACCTCTTGAATATACTCCCGTATCCAGAATCCCAATATTCAGTCTTACAGGTATGAACACTACAATGATGTCTGTACATAAATTAGGGGAAAGATGCGAGAACTGAGGGATCTCAGGTCAGAACTTCCGTTCAGCAGAGAGATATCAGCTTCGACTTAGCAGTGTGTCCCCTTTAGAGGATCTTTTCAGCTACAACAGATGATTATCAATTTTATTGTCTAATCAACTGAGGGCTTTATGCTATGTTTCAAGCATTTTGTGGAAAGTATTAGCCAAGGACTAGGTCAGAACTACCGTTCAGCAGAAGTCCCGGAATAATACCCCAGACATCATAGAGTATAAACACCTAGTATATCAGAATACGAGACCTTTCAAACGAGATTTCAGGGGTTACCTATATATCCAAGTAGTGTTCCCCACGAATTTCATAAGTTTGAAATTTTAGGTTTATATCCCGAATAAATCTACTAAATGTACAAAAACCTATCGTCACATCATCAGTGAGACCGTTTATCACATTTTACATTACATTTCTTTAGCATGCTGTGATAGTCCACTGATTTACAATCATTTCCTCTTTTTCACAACAAAACTCATTTTTAAATTTTTAATGTTTTTGACATTTTCAAATTTTCTAATTTTTTAAAAAATTTTCTCCCCCTAAAATCAAAATATGTTTCAATTTTGATTTTCTGAGAAAATTTGAAACAAACTGTACAAACTTGACAACCTGATGAGAATCACTTCAATTCTCTATCCACCTGGCATAAACAATCAGAACTCCCCCTCACAACAAACTATTTTCCCATTGTGATTTCAAAACACTTAAGTTTGTTTTAATCAAAATGGCTTTTCCGGAAAACTTAGTTTGTTTACCAAACAGTTTAGGTACGGGGTTACTTCATCATCTTGTTTTCTACACAAAAGTAGGAAAATCCAAGTACAAGTTAATGTCCTTGATTTACCATATGCAGTCCAGAATCCTCTGTACCACTTGTAAAACATTCACAAACACAACCAAACCTCTTTACCGTTTGCATGATTGACGTTACCGAATAAAATTCAAGAAAGATGCCGATTCATGCTCCACGCTTACCAACCTGGGAGCTCCGGCAAGTCAGGTTTTTCATTTAAAAAGATCCACCCAAGCCCGACCAGCCTTGGGTGTTTTCGACAATTTTACCTCAACCAATGGCTCCTCTGGCTTTGACGAACCAGAATCATTTCCTGAATGTGGCTTGTCTGACTTTAATGAGTCAGATTCATCGCCGACATGTGGCTCCTTTGTTTTCGAAGAAACAGATTCATCGCCAGGAAGTGAAAACTTCACTTTCTTCTTTTTCTCCTCTTTTGTCCTCAGATTTGCATCTGATGAATTCGACTTGCTTGACTTTGCAGTTGAGGAAGTTGATTCATCAACACTCTTCTTCGATCTGTCGGGTGAACCCGAGGACAAAATTCTCTCTAAATACTCTCTTGCCTTCTTTCTCTTTTTCCTCAGTCGATCTTTCTGCCCCTGAGAAAGCTTCATTTTTGTTTCTTGAACTTTAGATTCTTTGACCTTCGGTTCTTTGACGTTTTGACCCAAAGCTTTCAATTCTTTGAGCTTGACAACGACTGGTATCTTCTTTGCCATTTTTTGAGAATTGGCCCTCAATCTTTCATGCGATCTCCTTGGGCAATCTCTGGCAATGTGACCTTTGATATTGCAGTTAAAGCACCTCCTGGTTTCATAACTCCAGTATTGGCAGTTAACAGCAATGTGTCCGTGATATCCGCAGCTGTAACACACTCTGTTATCGTACCGTATACCACCTTTACACCAAACGCTCAGATCATAGCATTGTCTGGCTTGGTGATATTCCTTCCTCAAGTTTGCTGGATTTGGCTTTGAAGTACTGTGGTCTGTCCTACACCCAACAATTTTTGAATTTTCATTTTCTACTTTTTGTAATTTTTTCTTTTGATTGGATGATCGTACTGATGAGTTTTTTCCTTCATTTGTAAATTTTTGTTTCTGTTCTACAATCTTCTTCATAGGTTTTTGCTTAGAGCATTCTCCCTTTTCAGTCGATTGCAAAACAGTTTTCTGAAATTTTCCTCTTAATTTTGAAATTGTTTTCTTTTTCTTAATTTCAGCATCAGACTCTGTCTCAGACTCATCTGCTGAATAAAATTTCTCATTTTCATCATCAGTTTTCTCATCACAATCTTCAACTTTGACTTTGTCAAAGTCTGTAACATTTTCACTTATCGGAACTGAATTGATTGGTTTTGGACAGGGAAAATTCAAACTGTCAGATTTAGTCACAAAACCTATCAATTTCTTCTCAAGTTCATCAATTTTGTTCCTCGAATTCTCAGCTTCACTTTCAAGTTGAGATATTCTCCCAAAATGAGACTTGATAGTTTTTTCATTATCATTCTTCAAATTTTCAAGAATAGATTTTTCATTTATCAAAACTTTTATCTGTTCCTGAAATTTTGATTCATTCACTTTCAGATTCTTGTTTTCAAGTTTAATCCAGAAATCTAAATCTTCTGAAGATTTCTGTTTGCTTTCAAGCTCTTTTACCAACTCTTTGATTTTCTTTTGAGCGCGTTCACCTTCTTTTTCAAGTTCGACAATTTTCTGAAGATGGGAATTTATCATCTTCGGTTTTTCAATGTTGTTTTTACTGAACACATTTCTCCCATCTTCAAGAATTTTCATTTGCCCTTCAAATTCTTGATTTTTCAATGTCAAACTGTTAAAATCAACCAACAGTTTGTCATTTTCAGCTTTCAACTTCTCACAATTTTCTTTCAAAATAAGAATCTGATTTTCAACAACGTGCTTCTCGTCTTTCAACTTTTTGACTTCAAATGCCAAACTTGCCATATCTTTCACGAGTTTGTCATTGTCTGTCTTAAAGTTGTCACATGTTGAGCACATTGTTTCATTCTTCACCGATTCTTCAGCTTTTGAAGTTTCTTCTGCTGTCGCTATAAATGTACCTGCACAGAACATTTTAACGAAATCAAAAGGATTTCCATTATTATCAATATAACAACCTCGTTTGAAATCGTATTTCAGCACATGTTTTGTCCTGATACATTTAGTAACTCTTTTGTGCATCTCTTCAATCACATCTGAACTTAGATCTAGCACATTATACTCCAAAACCTTGATCAAATCTTTCTTTTTCTTTCTAACTTCAAGTTCATGAGCTTTAAGTTTCTGATGAATTGATTTAGAGGTAGTTTTGAAAAATTTGAGTTCTCCCTTAAATTCTTCAAACATTCACCCCATTCAATCGGTAATGCATCTGCAAATTTCTCCAATTTTTCAACATTTGACGGATATATCTCATGATCTTTCAGATAATTCAGTAAAACACTATATCGGTCTTTAAGATCATCCAAAGTTTCGTCTTTCAAACACACAAAATATTTGAACCTTTTTGCCCATCCATCTTTGCTCACTTTTCTATAACCCTCATCTAGAAATCCGTGATGCCAATCATTAAATCTCTCAAAATGATAATTTTCTTCTTCATCAAACATTTTGATCTCACTTTCTTCGCTAAGTGACTTGATTCAAAAATTTGTTTTTCGCTCAAAGCTCACACAATTTCAATTTCCACAAAGCACACTAAACCAGTTTCAACAATCTTGAATGGTGTGATTGGGCTGTGATACCAAGTGAGCCGGTGGGCCTTTCTAAACAAATGGGCAGTGATAAAACAACAAACATACACAACCTGCCACCCAACAATCAATTTTAACTTGTGATTGGGCCTAAGAGATATATTGGGGCGGTGCCAAACAACAAAAATAATTTGTTCTTTTTTTTAAAAAAATGGACGGTGCAAGGGGCTTCGGTGATTGGGCTATTTTATCAAATGGGGCGGTTAATAAGAGAGCTTGCCGACAACCTTTAGTAATATTCTATCCATACTGTGATTGGGCCATCACTTTGTATGTGCAACTGGAATCGGTTTTGGGCGGTGCAATCAAAACAAAAACAACAACTTGCAATGCAGCCGACAACACTTTTCTATTGTTCAACCACAATCTGATTAAACCTCCACTTCAAATTTAATGAGCCTGCAATTACCTGTTCCGATGTAGAAGATGACAAAAACAGCGAACTGACTAATAAAACAGTTGGAGCGGACCACAAAGTGACATAAAGGCGGTTCTCAACTCACGACCAAATGAGCGGTTCAAAAGTGACACATGAGCGATTCATATACTTGACTTAAAGGCGAGCCACAGTAGACACTTTTGGAACGGTCCTCAACGATTTCCCTATGAGCGATCCATGCTAATTTCACATAAGCGATCCTAAATCTTGTCACATGAGCGGTCCTGAACTGAAATTTGACGCGAATCGGACCCGAAAAACCACGATTTCTCCAAAACGGCTTGGAGTTTCGATGTGAAACTTGGTAGGGTTTTAATTCTATGTATTTCGCACAATATATTAGAAATTCAGGCAAAACGAACCGTGAAATCACGTTCAATTTGTTGAATTTCCGTAAAAACCGTAAGAAACGAGTAGAAAATGAAGAAATCAATGAATCCGGATCTGATTTGGCTCTGAATTCGCTTAAATCTGGTACGAAATGATGTGTTTGATCTTGCAATCGAGCTCCTAGCTCTGATACCACTTGTTGGACCGGTTTTGCGACCGTTCGATTGCGTAACGAACGTTTCACGTGCGGAATCCGTGAACGAACGTGACCGAACACACGATAACGTACTACTAATGTGATTCCATTGCTAAACTTGACGTGTACGGTACAAGAATCACAAAATACAATACTTTCTCTCTCTATTTTCTCTCTCTAGAAGTCTTCTCCTCCAAGTCTTCTCCAAATCT
Organism: Helianthus annuus; assembly: GCF_002127325.2. Taxonomy (NCBI): domain Eukaryota; kingdom Viridiplantae; phylum Streptophyta; class Magnoliopsida; order Asterales; family Asteraceae; genus Helianthus; species Helianthus annuus. The sequence continues at coordinate 28,811,714 of NC_035434.2, read as the reverse complement.
TCTATCAAAATCTCTATCAAGAACTAACTAAACTAGTGACATAATCCCCTATTTATATGGTCAAGGCACTTTAATGATAGTTATCATTAATTACAAGTTTGCCACCTTGCCATTTCTATCTAGATACGACATTATGCGCTTGATATCTTCCGGCTTTTCACTACGACTCGGATTGACGAAGGCGATAGACAATAAATGCATCAACAATCTCCCCCTTGGATATTTCCGTAGTCAATCTCGTAATGAAACTCGTAGCGACTTGACTTTCTCTCTCTCTAAAACTCGAACAAAGATGTAGTCGACAGACAACTGCACTAACAGCGTTTAAACCGAAAAGTCAAGCGTTATCGATAAACACTTTGACTTTTAATCGGTTGAGCCATTGTTCGCGTCAAACATGGCTACGTGATCGTAATTAGGTTGGTATTTAACCCTCTAAAGGGCACCTCCTAATTACCACGTTTACTTAGTTTAATTGTCGGGTCAAATTAAAGTCAAATGGGTTAGTTCAAATAAAATTCATAAATAATGATATAAAAGTTATAAAAATCAGTTTTGTCACTTAATGACTTGGTAAATATTAGTTGAACATGTCTAAGCATGATTTAACCCGACAATTCTAAGTATAGGCTCGGTTCGCAACCGAAAGTCGCAAAGTTTGACCTTTGCTTTGACTTTCAGTTCTGACCCGAATTAGCTTGAGTTTATTTATGCCTTAGGGTCCTTTCTGATCATGTTATATGATAGTATAACCTCCCAAAGTTATACTACTTGGTTCTTTAGAATTAAAGACCATCGCATGTTTCCATAATGCCTAAATGTGACCATAATGCCCTTTAGTGTTAAAACAAGATTTTTGAAGATGTGAAAGGACTAAAACCTTTATTACTGATCTATAAGCATGTCCATAAAATTTCACATCAGTTTGAGGTCTAGATTAGGAGATATGCTCATTAGCGTAATTAAGAAGCTTTTCGGTAAATTAACCGTATGATTAACATATAGCCTATCTAAACCCAATTTTTGATACCAAATTTTTTACCCACTGATGTAATATAATATTTTAGGATTTTTGAAGATTTTTATTTATTTTTAGGCTGATCATAACCCAGAGTTCTAAGCTTAATTCGGTAGTTGTCGGTTTTACCCTTTAAGCCATAAAATGAGTTTTACCCAACCTTTTGATACCAAATCGTTTTCTATTAGTATAATATGATAAATAGAATATGTTAAGCCTTCTGGAATAGTAAAAATATCAGCTTCCCTTTAAGAACCCGGAAATAGCTCAAATCGCCATTTTAAGCGTTTTTACGCGTTTCAAGCGCGTAGTATGTATTAAAACCATTTTAGGTGTATAAGACTTGATACCTACTGATGTTTTAAGTAAACTTTTATACTTTAGCAGTAAGCAAAAGTCTTGAACTCAAAATTCTAGTTTTGACCTTTTAAGCATATGTGAAATGACCAAAATACCCCTTCGAGGCATAAGTTGGTTTTAAATTCATTTTTGGGCATAATGGAAGATATCCTAATGATATCACAACATATCAAAGGCATATTAACTTATGGAACATGTTCATGACTCTTATGGTTACCCGTTACGCATGTTTCGCGTTCGGATCAGCCAAGGTAACTAGTTTGCATATATTAGCCGAAACGGGTCAAACCAAATCATTTTGTCTCAAAACCCAGAATGTGTACAAGTTACCCATGTTAAACGAGCATACAAGCTTGTCGGGTCAAAACCACATTCTAAACCGGTCTTCGCCTTATCGTGCGTTTGAACCGTGTTTTCCTTTTGAAAACTAACCGGTCTAAGTATAAGCTTAATTAAAGACCCGTTAGGATTCTAATAGGTTATTAAAAACCTTCGTTCCAGATTAGGAGCCCAGTAAAAGAAACGTGCACTTGCGGTATTTGAATTATACTATTGCTCAGGTAAATACCCTTAACTTATTTTCCCTATACGGGCTTGGGATACGGTACTATAAAAGTACCGCTTGGTCGGGTGTATGTAGTCATTTAAATCGTATTGTGATTGATGTATTTACATAACATGTTTGATATGTATTATTTGGTGTATGGCCCCTGGGGGTTAAATGACCATGTCCCGGATATCCTTGGCATCATTCATGAAATGGCCACGACCTAAGCACGTGGTGTAGGCGTACACCTGACAGCTGCATTATGTAAAAACTGGTATCCCACTATAAGGAATCGACCTTGTGGGCATTTACCTGTGGCGCGTCAGTTAACTTAAGTCCGGCCCTACAAACCGGCCCTAATGGACGACAAATTAGTAAAAATCTATACAAGATTCTTTTGAATAATTGTCCCAAGTTATAAAATATTTTTGCCGAAGTGCATTCAAATCAATTTTCAAACTCTTTTCAAAATGAGTCAGTTAAGTTGTATTTACCAGTGCAAACTGACGTATTTTCCAAAAAGGCTAAGTGCAGGTGCTAGACGAAATAGGCTGGTTACTCCAGGCATCATTACTCAAGTCTCGCAAGCTTTAGATGTCAAAGTCTGTTGAACAATTTTCCTTTTTATCTTGATCCGCCTGTGAATCTGTTTCAACTGTGTTGTAATACTTAAACATTACATTTTGTTCAGTTGAAATAAATCTATATGTTTTGCTTCCGCTGTGCATTTATATGTTGTGTTGTTTGACTATGATGATATCAATGACGTCACGATACTCCCCACCGGGCCCACCGGTGACACGTGGAAAATAGGGGTGTGACAGTGCATCATCCATTTGATTTCTCCTTTGCATCTCCGCTTGCATACTCTTTAACATTTCCATCATCTCGTTTCCACCCGAAGACCCCCCTTGCTCTTAACCCGTCTGGTATTGCCTTTGGTACCCTTGATTGTTCCCACCTCTATATCCACTTTGATTATTGTAATGTTGGCGTGAACCAAAGTTACCTTGACTTCCTTGAAAATTCGGGTTTGCTTGATTTGAAGGGTTCCCGTACCGAAAATTTGGGTGGTTTCTCAACCCGGGGTGGTAAGTGTTAGAATTCATACTGTAGTTTCTACCACCCCCTCCTTGACCTTGCACCGCATGAACTTCTTCATATTGCCCTTCCACTCCTTGGTAATTTTCAGCCGCATGCCCTATTTCATTGCAAATAGCACAAACATCATAAATTTGGTTAGAGGTTTGTACATTACCATCGTCGACCGCATGCACTTGAGTTCGGGTAACGGGCGGTCGTGCTCTCCTCGACGCTTGAGCTTTTCGTTTTGATGTAATTGCCATTTGCTCCAAGAACTCCCAATCGTTATGCTCGTAGTTTGTACCAAAAGTCCCATTTGTGATGGACATTAAATCACGAGCATCTTCGGCACTTAACCCCTCATGGAAGGCATTCATCAATTCCCAAAGCTCAATCCCATGATGAGGGCAATTCTTGATCATCATATTGAAACGCTCAAAGGCCTCATGAAACATTTCACCTTGTTGTTGTTGAAAACTCCTCAATCCCTTCCTAGCATCATTGGTCTTTTGAGCGGTGTAAAATTCATCTAAAAATATTTGTTGCATCTCCGCCCAAGTGTAAATAGATGCTGAAGGTAGAGTGTAAAACCACTTCTTTGCCTTGTCTTCTAGAAAAAATTGAAATAATACCAACTTGACATCATCGGCCAAAAAACCTTGACTCCCAAGAGTGTTGCAAATCGAGTCATAAGCTTCCAAATGGAAATAAGGCTCCTCTGTTGCTAAACCCTTATACTTCGGCAAACTTTGCAATGAATTGGTTCTCACCTCAAATGTTCTCCCTTGGTTATTGTGAGGAATAACTACCGGTGAAGGATTGTGAGTAATTACCGGCCTAAAATGCGCTTCAATGCCTCTCGCATGTTCTCTAAGATGCCTTCTTGGTACACCCAACCGGCCCCTTGGACGAATAGGACCCATTGGTCTTTGTATAGGTCCTTGTGGTGCGAATGGTGGTTGAAACTGTTGTTGTGGCATCGGTGGGTGTTGAATTGGCCTTTGGAATTGTGGTTGTACATTTTGTGGCCGAACTTGCTGCAATGGTATAGGACGTTGCGCTTGTGGCCCTTGTGGCCTTGGCCGAATATGTTGGGTATGAGTTGTTGTTGTGGAATCCCACCAACATTTGGCATTCCTTGAATTTGACCTTGTACATAAGCAAACTCCCCTTGATCTCCATCACCCCCATAGGCATATCCGTCTTCATCATAACCCTCAAAATCCTCATATCCCTCATCATATCCATCTCCCCCTATACCCGAGTATTGCCCAAATGGAAGAGTCGAATATTGGAAACCCGACTGGTTCGATGGTCTAATTGTAGAAGTAGCATGGACAATAGTTGAGTTTGGTGCTATCGTATAGTTTGAATAGGATTGACCCGCACTTGGGAAGAAATGGGTGAGAGGTGGAATTGTAGTAGAAGGGTTAAAAGTAATGGTCGGTTCTTCTTGAGTGGTAATGGGTTGTGTGGTGTTGGTTGGCGTAACATCATGAGGTGGAGTAGGTTCGGTAGTGGTGTTAGGCATGGTAGTATTTGGTGAAGGTTGAGTGGATGATGGTATAAAAGGTGGTATAAGTTCACCCGTAGTGGGTGGTGGTGGTGGATCCATGTATCGAATTGTTGTGATTGGTGTAGTTGGTGTTGTTGGTGAACCACTGATTCTGTTTTCTCTTAGCAAAATTTTGTTTCCTCTTAAAATTCGCTCAATTTCCGAATCAAATTCCAATGGTGAAAGCTTGTGAGAGCTCCTAGTACGCATGCACCTATAAATACCTGCACACTAACACACCAAGCGTAAACCAGAAAAATAACAGACTTAAAAAGAACAAAAATAACACACGTTGCGCACTACGCTCCGGCAACGGCGCCAAAATTTGACGTGATGTCGTGGTCACAATCAAATTTAATCCAATTACTACTAAATAGATAGTGGCAAGTGGGTATCGAACACAGGGAGTTTGTGGAATATGTGTTATTTGAAGATTTATCTATGTTAACTAAAATTAAACTAAATGCAATAAAAGTAAATTTCAAGAGTTGGTTTGATTAATTTGATTTGTAAAACTAAGATTACTAGTCTAATTGCAAAATAAAAGTTTTGGTTGTAAACAAATTAGAGACGAGTAATCATCTTTAGTTTTCGGTTTGCTTTGACATTTTTGCTAACATTCCACTAGAAAGAACTACATAGACATAGTTCATATGTGATCAATTGCAGTGATGAAAGGGAACTAAGTACTCAGATTCCTAGAACGTGAGGTTGTTACTCGATGATCAATCAACCCTTACCTAAGCCTAACTATACCATGATATCTCGATTGCCAACGACACCAAGAACGTATGGTTTCTAATTAGTTTAATCATAAGAATCAACAATTTACTAACAATCAATCACACACCATAACAAGCAATTCAATAAAGAAAGAGATTGTTATTCTAGGAATAGAGAATTAAAGCATGAAGTCTTACAAAACCTTCCACCAAAGATGATCACAAAGTGTTTAGCCACTCATGGCTTGAATCAACATCATCATATTAGTTTCAATGTTCATGGAAATCAAAACACAATAAAACTAAAATTAACAAGTGCTCTTCAAGCTCCCAATCTCCAAAGATGCTCCAAAATTCGTTGCTAAGCAAGGTGTAACCGAAACATATCATGAGACACCATAAATCCCCTCAAAAATGACAATTAAATGCATGAGTTACATTTTGGCATCAGTCGGCGCCGTAAGCTACAGCACCTGCCGTAGCTTACGGCAGGTAGCAGGTCAACAGGGGTCAACATAAGCATCAGTTCTTTACGGCAGGGATGTACTGCCTTACGGCAATGGTTTTCTTGAAAGAATTGGGGCCGTAACCTACGGCCAGGGCCGTAGGCTACGGCGCTGAGTCTTGTATTTTCTTTATTTCTTCATCACATCTTTAGTTCATTCACATCTTATTTTTGCCAACTCCCGACATTCATCCAAGCTTCATAAAAGCATCCTTTATCCATTTTAACACCGGACAAAGTATGAGATTTCAATCTATTTAAAGGCCTTAAGGGTTGTCCTACGGACCACTCGTCAACTATATATAACAGTGAGAGAACTACTGGTGACGTCACCTTGAAAGCGAACTGACAATAGTTATGCAAAACTGCTTGATAGTTACAAAAGGCAGTGTTACATTGAAACTACTATAAACAAAGAGAAAACAACTAGATTCTCAAAACTATTGAAAAGATTCCAGCACTTTTGGAATCCAATACTTCTGGTCTTGTTTGACTTGGTCTTCTGGTCAACAAATATAAGATTGTTTTGTTTTTGTTGATAAAGCTTATCTGACATTTGAGCTTTGAATATAAATGAAGTATCAACCCATAATAAAAATAGAATAGTAAAAAAAAGGGAATTGAGAATCAATTCCTAGGTTGAATGAAAGAAAACCATTTATTTCTAAGTGAAAAATCACTAAACAGGCATTAACTTTTACATGTATCGACTATAGAGTAGCCGCATTATGGAAGTGTGGGTTGTAAACGAGACAGATTATCGAAGTGTAAGTTCCGAACTATAGAGAAATTGTCTCTACTTATTTGTCCTCATCAATAATAGAAAATTCTCAAATAAAAAAAAACACTTAAATAAAACTAAGTTTAAACTTATATATAGATAAGATATCATGTACAAGAGAGGTTTATTGTACAAAGTGTAGGAGACAAGCTCAACCATTGATCCCAAGATCAATGGCTCAAAACTAGGAGAGGTAGTTTTGTAAATATCAGGTTTAAACCATTGAAGTAACAAATAGAGAAAGAGTATTCTGGTCCTTTCTCACTTGAACTCATCACCTCTTGATTCAAATGGCTATAACTTTTCATATGTTAATATCTTTCTAAAAAAAATACAATGTATTAACAAGCATTTAATTCTCCTTAATTCAAGCAGTCCGTTGTTATAGTTTTCTTAAAAAAAATTACATGATTATGAATACCCATTACATGATTACGTGATTTTGAATAACCAGACATGGCTATGTAATTTTGAATACACATTACGTGATTTCATTATTGTATGTGAAACCGCAGTAAGTGATTACGTAATTACGTAATAATAGTTGACTATGTAATTATTATGTGATTTCATTATAGTATATTTTATGTGAAACACACTGAGTGGTTATGTGTAATCACGTAGTGGATTTATATTGGATGTGTAATCACGTAATGAGTATTCAAAAACACGTAGTCATATGTTGGGTATTCAAAACCACATAATTACATAATGAGCTAATAGGTCTTCAAAATCATGTATTTTTTTTTTAAATTATAGCAATAGGTTGTTCGAATTGAAGAGAATGAAATGCTCGTTAATATGGTGTAATTTAAAAAAATTCTAACGTACAAAAAAGTTATAGCCGTTTGAAAATCAAGAGTGAAAGTTGTTTAAGTAAGAAATAACTAAATTACCTTTCAAGCCAATGACACTTCTTCTTCTCTAATTCTCACCTACACTTAGTATGGAATTATTCACTAACTTATGAAATAATGAGATTATTATCCTCATAACTTATTTGGCCTAAAGAAACTAGTAACTAGTTTTTTTAAAGTAGTTTAAATGAAAAAAAAAATATTGTATTTATTAGTTGAAATTTAAATGAAAAACAAAATTGGATTTATTAGTTGAATTCCAGAAAGTGTCATCGACAAAATAATGAAGCAAAATATCTCGATGAACATGGGCCCGAATAATTTAAAAAGAAATTGTTAATATGTGATAGTTAATCAAACATCAATTTTTTTCGTTACTGAGAAATCTTAAGTATAAGAGTAAAAGGGTATAGTCCTAAATTCTGTGCCGACCAAATAGGTCGTGCGCGAGAATCTTAAGTATAAGAGTAAAAGGGTATGGTCCTAAATCGTGTGCCGACCAAATAGGTCGTGCGCGAGACCATACCCTTAACAGACTAATTTGGTTGCTTTCCCAACCTTGCGCCGACCAAACAGGTATGACCTAGATGGTGCGCAGGGTTAAGACAAACAAAAGACCAGATTTCACACTTGGCTCCTTGGATGAAAACCCTCACTTCCTGGACCTTGCGCCGGCTACTTGGGACATTTATGATAGCCGCGCGGATGAAAGAAGCGCATCTAATCTAAGAATAAGTACTAAAGATACAAGTGGCAGAATAACGAGCCAATAAGCGTCCAACAGGTTATACCCGATCGTGTTCCACATTGACAATCGTATAGGAGACAAGAAGGTACACAAGGACGCTTACGTGGCACCATTCAGCGTGCGCCGACAGTTGCACCATGATCTCCACTTAGCCGCTGATGACAGAACAAACAACAAGGACGACGATCAGGCCACATGGATCCAATCAACGTGCGCTAGTTCTCCTCTCGCCCAGAAGCACCAATAGTCGTGGCAGAGGGGACAAAACAGATATTACTTGTTGTCGACCGCAAGGCCCAAGGCTCATCAGCCCATCTCCTTTCACACCACTCTGGCTATAAATAGGGACCTTCACTTCAGGTTTAAGGATCCACCTCCTTGCTCTCTTACTCTCTTAATTACATACTTAATCCTCCAAACAAATACTTATTCTCACGCCAAAGAGTGGTTACGAGGAGAACCCCCTTATTCCCCTCTTCGTAACGAGCTTAACGGGGTGTTTAGTGTTTTGCAAGAGAATCAGTATAACAACCCTCCTGAACTTTTCCGACACCCTAATATATTTTAAAATATGCCAATATGTCCTAAAATACCCCCCATACGTAAAAACGGACCCCGAATACCTTAATTTTTTGTAAATTTAATTAAAAACAAGAAAATAGAGGCTCTGGCGGGCCGCGACAGACTCCGCCTGAGTCTACGTGGACCGCGGGCGAGATGTAGGTAGCGAAACCCTGGAGTGCCACGTGGCACAACACCCGGCAAGTCTATGGTGGTGACCAATCGACCCTAAGCCCTAGCTACCTATCTCGCGGGCCGCGAAAGAGACAGCTGTGGCTGTCGCGGGCCGCGAGAGACTCGAATTACAGCCCTGTATAAAGAGGGAGCAGTTTCAGTCTTCTCTCCGCGCAGGACCTCTTCAAGGCATTTTTCCTGATTAGCTCCTCAGCATCAGGCTCAGCCTCAGGTTCTTCTACATCAGGGCCCTTAGAGCCCGCGCTTCCCAAGCCACGCAAATCCGTCACCAGGTTGCCTTGTGACTTTCCACCTAGGGAATACGATTCCTCTAAGGAATCAGCTACATAAACAAAATCTTCTAGTCTACTTTGTCGAAATTGGGGAGTACCTTTCTGCAACGCAGCATCAGATGTCGCGCCGACCATTTCTGTCTTTTTAACGGTCGCGCCTCTGGGAGTAACTGTCTTCTTCTTCGAAACCCTCTTTGGCTTCTTCCCTCATGGTCAACACCCAAATTGCGCAACACACCTGCAAACAGGTCATGTGAAGGATTTAACTCATGTTCGGATGAGGCTACCAACTCCTAGCTGGAAAGATAGACAATCTATTTCCCAGCAGAAGTGATAGCCCTACAAGGCCTAGGATTGAAGATGTGCGCACCTTCGGTTGCGACCAGAGGAACAACAAACACTTCAAACCGCACATACATAAAGTTGGGTCGGTTCTGTTCCAACCAGAACTCCTCCCCATCACGCAAAGGCCTCGTGCCCATGACACCAGCAAAAGTGGGGAAAGCACTTTGATATAGTGCGGTTTCTACATTCAAAAAGGAGTGGTTAGCAAAAAATTAAAGGATTTTCCAAAACTTTCTTACAAACATAATACTCGAAGGAAGCTTACCTTCACCGCCAAGCAGTAAGACAGGCTCACTCTCACTGTCTTCAAGCCATTTATCGCTCATTCCGGCAGCGACCAACACTTGCTAACCAAAAACCCGGTTAGGCAGCGCCATCAGACTCTCATACCAGGCCACGCCGCGCGGAACCCTCATTTCTTCCTTAGGGATCGGCTCCATCCCTTGAAACTGCATCGCCATAGGAATCACCTCCGCGCAAATGAAGAAAAATTTCATCTTCCAATCATGGAAGCTTTTGGGGGGGCTGATTAAGATCTTCTTTGCACCACGCAGCGCAAAAGAGAAGAAACCTATATTACTTTAAAGCTGGTAAAAAAGTCTGAATTTATCAATGGTTAGCTCCTCTCCCTGTGACCGACAAACAAATTCATAGTGCCTCACGCGCACCATGCCCATCGAGCTCATCTGAGGTATATGGAAACCATAGTATTGAAGTATGTTACCCAAGAAATGGGTAGCCGGTAAACAGAAGTTTCCCTCAAAGAAGAAGTCAGCGAATAAGGTAATATACCCAGGTGGTACATCTGCAGCGGTTTACCCCTGTGCAAGGAATCGTGCATCCCACTCTGAGGCAAATTGCTGTCCACGAACGACCTATTCAAATAGGCCTTGGTCCCACTTCAACGGTAGCAAACCACCACCGGCCTCCTCTATAATGATAATATCATAACCACTCGACATCTTGAAGATCTGAAGAAATGATCAAAGAAACTTGAAGATTTGAAGAAGAAAGATTCAGATTTGAAGAAGCTTCAATGAAAGATTTGAAGATAAGAAGAGAGAAGAAGGGAAGATTCGAAGAAACAGTGATCTTCAATCTCCCTTTATCGTATATTTATACCCATCACATTTAATGCAATGGGTAACCATGCCGAAGCAACCACGTGTGTGTGTCCAACCAGAAGGTGGCACGTCAGGCGGGAAAAGCGAAACGACGGTTACCACGTGCGTGTGGGCCTCACTCGCCTGACAGCAGACGAAACGGCGCGCCTGACATAGTGACCGCACAACCGTCACTGTGTCAGCGGTCAACTCAAACGTCTCTATCATCACCAAGTTGTACCAACCTGTTAGTTGGTTTTTCAAATTTCAAGAAATTTTCCCCCGGAAATGAATAGATTACTTTAACAACAAGCTAGGAAGTTGCGCCGTGTGAATAACATAAATTCTCACGCGCGCCAACTTTCCTATCAAAGATGACTTTCAAGTTTTAAGAATTGCCCTGCGCAACAAAGCATGTCACCTCAGCATCAAGCCTGATAGTTGCGCCATGTTTATAATAATGCACTACACGCGCGCCAGTTGGGCAGCTGCGCCGCGTGTTACGTGCCACATTACACGCGCGCAAGCTACTCTAGCTTAGAAGATGCCTTATGAAGAACTGGATAAGAGCATGCATAACTTCAGACTTTTCTGTGTCCATAGCTCCACCCACTTGCAACTTACGCATGGAAGTAGCACTACACTGGGGGGACTTGAAGATGTATGGTCCTAAATCCTGCACCGACAAGACAAGACAGGTCACGCGCGAGACCATACCCTTAACAGACTAATTTGGTTGCTTTACCAACCTTGCGCGGACCAAAGAGGTATGACCTAGATCGCGCGCAGGGTCAAGGCAAGCACAAGACCAGATTTCACACTTGGCTCCTTATGTTGGTGCATATTTTATATGGTTGCCACTGTACGAATAGGCTAGATAGAGCGTGTGTTGAATATTGTATAGATTAGTGTGAAAACGGACAAGGTTGTGTATTGTAACTGTACATTCGTACGGATGGAGTCTATTCGCACGAATGGACATCAAAGTAGGTCCGCACGAATCTCCTTTAGGTAGATTCGCACGAATGAGTTGATTCATCCCTATGGTGCATCCGTGATTAAAGTCCATCCGTCCTTACATGTTCGTGCGGATGGACTATGCCTATAAATAGGGATGAGGTCTCCTCATTTGGACAAGCTTTGGTTCCCAGAGGGGAGATGCTGTCCAGTTGGTTTCGTGGGTCTGTAACTTCAAATCATTGAATAGAAACCAGCTTAAATTAAACTGTTCGGTGTTAATTCTACTTCTACTCCTTTCTTATCAATAATATCCACCGAACTGCTTATCTCGGGGCCAAAACTCCGTTAAACCTGTCAGATCCTAGAATCTCAATTGGTATCAGAGCTACGGTACCGATTCAATCGATCTAACAGTTGATCGAATCACTTACGCCCATAAATTTTGGATTTTTGGAGGTTTTGATGTTAAACTTCGAATAAACAACAAATTGGAGGTCAATTCACAGATGGAATTTGAAATTGAAGATATCGTTATGTTCGTGATTGATTTTCACACAACCTGTGAAGTTTCATCATGAAATTCGCAGAAATAAAGATTTTAGATCGAAAAATGTGATTGGGAATGTTCTTGAGATGGTCAGACATTTTCGAGCGGATGTGCAGGTTCGCACGGATGTGGATATGTCAAATTTACGAATGTGGGTGTGCTCATTCGCACGGATAGACCTCTTGGTTCGCACGAATCTGGTTCTCGGTTCGCACGAAAGGACAATGGTTCTTAAATGCCAATTCGTTCCAAAATCAGTTCATTCGCACGGATGGACCTACTCCATTCGCACGGATGAACAAATACTAAGAAAAGAATTTTTTGATTGCAATGATGAGTTGAGTCTCCAGAAAAAATTTGGTGATTGAAAATTGTTTCTAGTTTTTAACGACCAAGCTGTGTTGTTCGGAGACATCGTCTGGGGCTTTAGAGAATAGATATGATGATGCGATCACAAATTGTGGAAATTAGTGGGGTAGTCATAATACTGGAGGTGAATGATTATCATCTGGGTTATCTGACTACTAATAGGCCGTAAAGAAAAATTCGCAATGATGAAAATCTAAATTTTGAGGGAAAAATGACACATTTTCGGCATAGTCAAGTTTTTCAAAGAACATAATTAACTGGATTGCTCAATTTGAGGGGGAATTCAGTGGTAAGACGTCAGAATTTGCAAAAATGAGGGGGAATAAAAATTTCATATTGAAATTCCAGCATTTTTGAAAATTCGTGACGATGCAACAGTATTCGGCTGGTTCCGACTTCAGGATTGTCTGGGGATGAATAGGATATAGATTCGTGATTTTGTGATCATTGAAAGTTTAGACTCTAAAGATCAGGGTCAGATTGACGTCTTAGGGTTTGAGTCCCGGGTCTTCGTCAAGACGGTCAGCAGGATTAGCATCAGGAGATGCAACTGTATTGTGGATACTTATAAGATATCACAGACGTGTGATAGTCTAAAGTGTCAGAATGGTTAATCTTCGAGCAGATGAATTGTTTTTCGGACTAACCATTGGGGAATGATGATGTTTGTTGGTAAGTTGTTGCCGGGACTTGCAGAGAAGACTATATATCTGTTATCGTGACTGAAGAATGTGAATCTGATCATGGATGAATGTTTCTAAGATCTGAATGTGTTACCAGATGATGTGTTATCCGATGAAGATTTGCTGATTGTGGAGAATCTCGTTTATACGGATCTATCATTCAGGAAGGTGCCTAAAGGTGATCACGGAAAACGGGAGTACAGATTTTCATGGGTATTCATAAACTTGAAGGTTATTGGTGTAGTGTTCGAAGTTTCTATCAAGTGCCAGTTGGGTTTTTGAACATTAAAAAGATCAAGTAGGCGGAATGCGTGATCGATGGGGCTGAAATGGTAAATCAAAAACCGAACACGGATGTGGTTAAAGCTGAAACAGAGAAGCTGCATTGATTAGTTTCAAGTTGGTGAGTATTCGTGAAGATTGCAGTTTAACAAATCAGAGGACGAGTCGCGAATTGTGCAAACAAAGACCTGAAAATTCATTTCAGGGAAAATTTGAACATAAACGAAGATAATGCAAACCTAGATCATCAATCAAGGGGGGCATCTATTGAGGATTTCAAGATGCCTGATTGAAGTTGCAGAATATTCAATACACGGTTCTAAGTTTTAAAAGACATAATTCGACAGTGACGGCTGTGACACCCCAGGAAAACCAGTGAATGATTGAACTTACCTAGCTTCCTCAGTGAGTGCATACCAAATTTCGGGACGAAATTTCTTTTTAGTTGGGGATAATGTGACAACTCGTACTTCAAACCCGTCTTTGTGCTGTATGTAACGTATGTGAACTTGGTTGATTGATTAAATGACTAATGTTACGACATGTGATTATATGAACTTTGTGAATTATGAACGTTATGTGCTATATGTGTTACGTGTAGATATGATAAACACAACCCGAACCACACAACACTTCACAATCAATCGCACAAGCCCTTTGGGCCGTGTTGCTTGTAATCGGACTAGGGCAGCCCATGTAAGGGCCGGCCCACTCTTTCCAAACGTGTAAACACCCACCCATGGGGTTTATGATTTCATTTGTTACAAAAATCATAACACACTAGAAACCCTAGCTCTCTCATTCTCTCTCGTTCAAACCCGACGGCGAACAACCAGGCAAACAACCATTCGGATCGAGGATCTTGTGTTTCATTCGGCTTACCTTCTCGTTGTTCGAATTCAGCCGGTTAGTGTTTGATTGTTGTGATGTTTTTGATATGTGTTATAATAGTCACGCATGATGTTATAGGGTTCTTGCTTATCATGATTGATTATGTTGATTGAATGATATATATGTTTACTTGTCATGTAATCGGCTCGCTTGTACCGTATTCTAGATCGATTTAGTGTTGTTAATCACTTGATGCTTGAAGTAACCGGCTGTGATATAGTAGAACTCGGATTGATGATTAGTTTTAATTCGATTAAATGTTAATAGGTTGTTCATGTATGGTTCGGTTAGGGTTCTTGAAGAAACAATTGAATTATGCATGTTTGATCCGTATAAGTTGTAAGATTTGAATGGAAACTGTTAGTTGAATATGATAAAATTGGAAACCATTAATTTAGTTGCTACCGATTCCTTAATATCCGGAATGTTTAAACAATCGCACAAGTCCAAGTAGTATAAGATCAGATCACACAAATCTAATCCGAACGCACAAAGGGCCACTCGCACAAGGTACACAATCGCACAATGTTGTCTGATCGCACATCACAAGCCGGACCGCACAAGAGGTCCCCAGTCGCACAAGGACCTCTGAATCGCACAAGATGTTTGTTCACTTGTTTTTGGGCCGTATGTTATTATTGGGCTGTAGACATGGGCTGGGTATTAGAGTTGATCGCACAACCCAGTTCACTCGCACAAGGGTTACCGGATCGTACATATAATACTTGTTTAACCGATTGGGCCTCAAGCCCAATCCTGATCGCACAACCTGTATGAAGCGCACAAGTCACTTATGTTATTTGTTTATAGCTATTGGGCCGGACAGCCCAAGGCCCAACCGCACAAGACTTAGCAGTCGCACAAGCTGTTTGATGTTTAATTTTATTAGGCCGGGAATGATATTGGACTGTTTATGATGTTGGGCCGGAATAGGTCGGATCGCACAACATGTTGTGGATCGCACAACATGTTGGGCTAACTACTAATGGGCTGAATTTAAACGTTATATGCTTTTGTCTGTTATGTGCAATACGTGTTAATCCTGATCTTCACATGTTCATATTGTGCTAACTTATGTGATACGTACGTGCATTACTTGAACCAAACCTGACCTGTGTGGTAACCCTGTTAGGACGTGGTTGACCACCTTAGTTCAAGAAACCCTCTTTGTGTATCTGCCGAGCAACCCAAGGTGAGTTCACACTCTTACCAAGGCATGGGATTCCCGGGGTGTTGGGAATGGGATTGATAAGGATAAGGTTGAATAGATTCATACCGACACTATGCCTAGACTACCATATCACTATCCTCGGTTGTGAAGGATACTTATACTGATCACTATCCTCGGTTGTGAAGGATACTTATACTGATCACTATCCTCGGTTGTGAAGGATACTTATACTGATTACTATCCTCGGATGGGAAGGATACTCACGTAAAACCTGCGTGAACTTATACCTACTACTGTTCTCGGATTGTGAAGAACACTTATGGTTATGAATAGTCTAGTCAATAGAACGTACTAACGGCCCAGTAGAGCCACCTGATACTCATGAACTTACTATTACGCAATTACTTTCTGTGAACTCGCTCAACTAGTTGTTGACTCTCTGCTGCATGCCTTGCAGGACCTTTGGTACTAATGGAGCTTGCACAAGGAGGAGCAGGTCGTTGTGGGCAAGTGGATCGTGATTACCTATTAAACACTTATGACGTTTCAAACATTAACATTTATGTTGGGTTTTACTTTAATGCTTCCGCTATACTTAATTGTGTTGGTTTGATAAACACCTTTCGTATTGATGGATAATTATTACTATTTATTACGTGTTCAATATGATTGGTGGCTTGATCCTGGTCAGTCACGCTCCCAAGCGGTGGTACTCCGCGTGTGGGATTTTGGGGGTGTGACAACGGCCAAGGGGGAATCTGTTGGTGCATATTTTATATGTTCGCCACTGTGCGAATAGGCTAGATAGAGCGTGTGTTGAATATCGTATAGATTAGTGTGAAACGGACAAGGTTGTGTATTGTAAATGTACATTCGTACGGATGAAGTCTATCCGCATGAATGGACATCACAGTAGGTCCGCACGAATCTACTTTAGGTAGATTCGCACGAATGAGTTGATTCGTCCCTATGGTGCA
This sequence comes from Helianthus annuus, assembly GCF_002127325.2. Lineage (NCBI taxonomy): Eukaryota > Viridiplantae > Streptophyta > Magnoliopsida > Asterales > Asteraceae > Helianthus > Helianthus annuus. The sequence continues at coordinate 28,795,182 of NC_035434.2, read as the reverse complement.
TCCGTGATTAAAGTCCATCCGTCTTTACATTTTCGTGCGGATGGACTACGCCTATAAATAGGGACGAGGTCTCCTCATTTGGACAAGCTTTGGTTCCCAGAGGGGAGATGCTGTCAAGTTGGTTTTGCGGGTATGTAACTTCAAATCAATGAATAGAAACCAGCTTAAATTAACCTGTTCGGTATCAATTCTACTTCTGCTCCTTTCTTATCAATAATATCCCACCGAACCGGTTATCTCGGGGCCAAAACTCCGTCAAACCTGTCGGATCCTGGAATCTCACCTTGGATGAAAACCCTTACTTCCTGGACCTTGCGCCGGCTACTTGGGACATTTCTGATAGCCGCGCGGATGACAGAAGCGCAGCTAATCTAAGGACAATTACTAAAGGTACAAGTGGCAGAACAACGAGCCAATAAGCGTCCAACAGGTTGTATCCTATCGTGCTCCATGATTGACAATCGTACAGGAGACAAGAAGGTACACAAGGACGCTTATGTGGCACCAATCAGCGTGCGCTGATAGCTGCACCACGATCTCCACTTAGCCGCTGATGACATAACAGACAACAAGGACGACAGTCAGGCCACGTGGATCCAATCAACGTGCACCAGCTCTCCTCTCGCCCAGAAGCACAAACGATCGTGGCAGAGGGGACAAAATGAATATTCCTTGTTGTCGACCGTAAGGCCCAAGGCCCATCAGCCCATCTCCTTTCACACCACTCCGGCTATAAATAGGGACCTTCACTTCAGGTTTAAGGATCCACCTCCTTGCTCTCTTACTCTCTTAATTACATACTTAATCCTCCAAACAAATACTTATTCTCACGTCGGAGAGTAGTTACAAGGAGAACCCCCTTATTCCACTCCTCATAACGAGCTTAACGGGGTGTTTAGTGTTTTGCAGGAGAATCACCATCATAGCTTGGACGAGACATAGAAGATTAACCTTATTTGTCGAGGCATAATCCCAAACTAATCACCCGATTAGTTATGTGTTTCTTCAAAGAGTGAGAGGGGTGCTCCCCATGGGCTAAACTTTCTATCCACCCAATCATATAATGCCATATCAATTCCCCTCTTTAATTCCCATGTTGCTTAAAAAACATAAGGGGTGGTCACCACTAGTGGGGAGAGGTAAACTAATGTTTTTTCCTTTTTTTTATAAACTATTAATTAATAAATGCACCATATTTTTATCAAAATAAAAGTACATTAAATTAAAAAAACATTACATTAAATTAAACTAATTAAAATTACATTAAACTAAATTTAAAAAAAGACAATACTTAAAATTAAACCTACTTAAAAAAAATAAAACCATACAAAATTTAGAAACTACATGGCCAGTTATATTTGTGACAACTTGGATTTCCAAGGCTCTTTTGTGAATAATGTTTCTACTTGTGATTCATTATACATTGTAACTATGCATTCGTGATGAAATTCCAATGAAAGTGTTTGTTATATTTAGATTCATTATACGTTCCTACTTGATTATTTACATGTTAGCTAGTCGCACACCCCACCTCGATCGCACAATTCCTACACTCTTGGATCATGATGGTTTTCGGCCCACAATGCACACACCTAACCAAACCTAACCGGCCAAGCCCAAGCCCATCTCACATGATCCACATACAAGAGGAATAGATGGTGAGTGGTTATGATTTTGGAAAACATAACAAACCCTAACACTCCCCTCACCCTCCCTTGCATCGACGACAGCTTTGGTGGTCGAAGTCTCCTTCCTCATTCGAAGCCCTCTACTCCCGAGTCTATCACACCTTTGCAAGTCACTTGGTTACTATGAATTACTTGTTTCACATCTTGTTGAATGATCTTGGCTATATGTTAATTGAATGATGTGATTAATTGTGGTATATGTGTGACATAGGATTGTATGTTGTAGAATCGTTGATGAATATATGATAGAGCACGATTAGATCCAATCTGAATGTATAAGTGATATTGATTGTCGAACATGATTGGCATACTTATTAGGGTTCATGCACATTAGGGTTTAATGAAGTTAATTGTGCATAAGATCTGGTTTGAAAGGTTCAAATTAGGGTGTTCAATGATGGAGATGATTAAGCACTAAAACAGAATTACCGTTCTTTGTATAATGTTTGATCCGATTTGGTTGATAATCATATGCTCCTTGTTGTTAATGATTGGCAGTTATGTAAATTAATGGATAATTGATTGAAACAATTATAGAACATGTATCTGATTTCCATGAATTGTGGCAAGCTTTAACTGATTGCACACACTAAGCCAATTGCACACGTACATAGGGTTGTGATTCGGCAGCATGTCGCACACCTAGATGGTAATCGCACACCCTGGTTATGATCGCACAGTCCGAATGGGCCACACATGAATCGCACATTGGCCCAACATCACGCACTCAACTGGGCTTCACACTTTGGTTGGGCCACAGCTGACTATTGGGCCCAACAATACTCAAACAAGAACAGGATCGCACACTCCAGCCCAATGTCACCAATCGCACACTATTGCTTGAGTCGCACACCTGATCTAAATCGCACACGGTTATTGGACTTCATTCCTTAACGGGCCACTCATAAGGGGTTGTGCGACTGGACTGGTCGCACACCAAAAGCCGGATCGCACACCAGGATCCAATCGCACACCTTGGTATTGGGCCTCGAATTGACTGGGTCGTACATTATTGGACAAGTGAATTACCTGTTTGTGTGTAGTTGTGTTGTATGTTTAACTGATGAGTTGTAGGTGGCCCAAAGGTGCATTGTATATGTTATGTGGTAATTTTCTTGTGTGACTACGTGAACAACTTGAATGCAAACTGATTATGTGTACATGAACATCATAGGATTTGATTGATTAAGTGTGAACAAGTAACTAGTCTTACCGAGTAACCCAAGGTGAGTTCACTACTCTCATTACAAGCATGCGTCTGGTGGGGACAATCAAACAGGCAAACTAACAAACAGACTTTCATAAACCCATATCCTTGTAGGGGATATGAGGCAGTTTTCAGTAACAAACAAACTTTCACAAACCCATATACTTGTAGGGGATATGAGGCAGTTTTCAGTAAATGTTGATGTTGGATAATACACTCACTTACTATCACTTAGGTCCCATCTTACTACCGAACTAGTTGCTTGTAGGGCAAAGGGGTAATTAGTTGATAGCGCTATTAGGTTTGGCACCCTCACGACGTACCTGGATAGGACGGGCGCGAACTAATAACTTTAAAATCATGACCAATGTTTGATAGAGCATTGGGGAAGGGCAAAAAGGAGTCGTCTGCGGTATCGAGTTATTATCAACATAACGTAAATTAATACTTGGTAACAAACGGTTAAACACACTGTGAACTCGCCAGCTTTTTACTGATACACTTTTCTGCATGCTTGCAAGCCCTTAGGTACACTGGCATGGAACTTGCTGTCTGGGAAGCTGGAGTGGTCATGGGTCGTGGCAACTGGAATGCTCTTTTGAAGTTATATTGTCTTTAAATGATTACATTAAACTTATTGAACAAATTATTATGCTTCCACTGAACATGTTTGATTTCCTAAACCAATGTTTGAATTATACTATCTTTGTTTAATGGAAAGTTCTATTTTACTTATGGTTCAATGTGATTAGTGGCTAGATCCTGGTACGTCACACGCCTCGCGGGGGTTTCCGCTTGTGGTATTTTTGGGGGTGGGACAGTTTGGTATCAGAGCCACTGGTTATAGTGAACTAGGTTTTGAAATGTTTTCATAAAACTAGACTATGACCAAACAGTATCGAAAACGACCATGACACTCAGCTCCAGATTGCAAGGTTCGTCTTATGTTTACTTTATGCATTACTTACCTAGTATACACACACTCACGACATTGCGTGAAACTACATATTTGACATGACTACATGTGCTGCTTGTTTAAGTGATGCTTGATAGTGTGACACTACCCTTAGACTTTTGTGACCCCTAGTTTTGTGATGTCCTTCGTTTCGTTATTCGAATATGGGGAACCTTTTAGCACGAGTTAAGGGGAACTGAGACAAGCATGCAAATCTCATTATTATTATGTGTGCACACATAATAATAATGTGGGGTGCATGTGAGTCCCAGTGAGGCTTGATAAGTGTGAAAGGGATTCTGTTCCATTATCCGATGTGATAGTAGAGTTCCTTAATCTATAGAAGTCATAGTGATGATTGACTTCTACTCGCTCGCGATTCTTTTCTTTTCCACTCTTCTTGTATAGAATCATGAGCGGACGTGGCAGACGTAACAGTGGACGTGGAGGTGGCCGCGGTGGTGGACGTGGCAACATCGTGATGACTCAGGCAGAGTTGACAAATCTAATCAACACACGTGTGGCTGAGGCTTTGGAGCTCAGCAAGCTGGTACGATACATACCAGACAAAGCTTAGTCCTTAGTCATCATACTCGATTCTCATTCGTGCGTGTTTCCTCGTTGTTTTAGGTCAACCTGCGAACCAAAACCAGAACAATCCACCTATGTGTATGTTCAAAACGTTCATGGATTGCAAGCCTCAAACTTTCAGTGGAACTGAAGCTCCTGTGGAACTGCTCCGTTGGTTCGAGAAAGCTGAATCTGTCTTTGCCATGTGTAACTGTCCAGCTAGGGACAGGGTGAAGTTTGCTTCGTGCACCCTGGAGGATGGTGCCTTGACTTGGTGGAATGCTCAGGTGCAGATGCTGGGCATTGAGATAGCAAACGCGACTACTTGGGACGATTTCAAGGAATTGATACGGGAAGAGTACTGCCCTCGAGATGAAATTCAAAAGCTTGAAAACGAGTACTATAACTTAAAGATGGTGGAGTCTGAGATCGAGGCTTATACGAAACGGTCCCACGAGCTAGCGAACATGTGTCCTAATGTTAATGCATTAATGTCTATCGCCTTCGTCAATTCATTCCGTAGCTGAAACCGAAGAAATCAAGCTTTTATTGTAATATTTAGATAGAATTAGCAAGGTGGCATTTTGGTAATTAATGAGAAATCTCATTAGTTCCAAGGCCTATAAATAGGAGCTTTAGGTTTAAAGTTAAAGACTTTTGCTTATTTTGGTGATTTAGGAGATTCAAGTCTAGAGAGAGAAAGTCTAGAGAGAGAAAGTACTCTCTACATGATTCTTGTATCGTACACGTCATATCTTTCAATAGATTCACGATTCTAGTACGTTATTGTGTGTTCGGTCACGCACGTTCACGGATTCCGCACGTCGAACGTTCGTTACGCAATCAAACGGTGTCAAACCCGATCCTACAAGTGGTATCAGAGCTAGGAGCTCGATTGCACTGATCAAACACATTGATTCGTACCAGATTTCAGCGATTTCAGATCCGAATTTCATCTATTTCTTCATTTTTTTTCACTTTTATCACGTTTTTACTGTTTTTCATCAAATTGAACGGGATTTTACGGTCCGAATCAGCTGATTTTTTGATATGTTGTGCGAAAACACCTGATCTATAACCCTACCAAGTTTCAGATCCAAACTCCTAGCCGTTTAGGAGAAATTTCAGTTTTTTTGTTCTGATTTTACGTTATCAGAGATGAGGTTTCGCTCATAGTGCAATCACCTGATTTCGCTCTTTGACAGCTGATTTCGCTTTTGCAAACAATGATTTCGCTCTTGTTGTTTCAATAATTTCGCTCATATGACAATGTCCTGATTTCGCTTATTTGGCCATAATCTGGTTTCGCTCCAACGGTCCAATTATTTGATCAATTCTATACTGTAGGCCCAATCAGTTTCAAACACAAGTTAAAATTGTCAGTATATGTGTTAAATAGTTGCGGTCAAATCAAAGAGTTTAATACTTGTAAATTTGTGGACTTTGAGGTCAAATAGAATTGGAACAGATTGCTTTATCATCAGTGTTGTCGGCCAGATTCTGTATATTATCAACCCATGTGATAAATTGTTGGCCATTAGCTTAATTGAAAAGGTTGCATGTGAAGTTTACACTGATCAATATTCATATTAACTGTCCAATTAAATCAATAGCCCAATAGAAGAGATGTTTGCATGTGAAACATCAAAAAGATGTCAGGACAAGATAACTCATATTAACCGACCCATGTGATTCATATATCGGACAAATTAATTGTCAACAGCTCATTAATTTGAACGTCCCAATCAGCTGAATTTGTTTTGAATTTGTGGTCCAATCAAAATTTTTTGAAGTTTAATTGATTTGTTGTCGGTTCAGTGGATACGTGAAGATTAAATCGGTATTCGGCCCAATTTAATAACAATTCAATAATATCTAGTTTGAAATGTTAAAACCGGGCACATGAAATACTGAATTTACATTGGAAGGCCCAATAGCATTAAAGAGTAGATTAAAAATCATCGACCACCATTTCAAGTTTGCATGTAGATTTCATTTGTGGTCCAATAGGAATTACGTTGTGAATTGCTAGTTGTCGGCCCAATAGGAGTGTTTTGGTATTCAATTGAATAATAATAATTTGTGTACATTGATTGTTGTCAGTCCTTCAAACGGCTAAATCGTATGTCTTGCATAAACTTTAGTGGCCCAATCAGACCCATTTAATTGAATGAGCATGTGATACAACAGTAGTTGAGATAATCATGTGTGCATGCAAGATATTAATGTTTGTCGGCTAGATAAAGTGACCATAGTAGTTTGTGATATCATTTAAAACAGTTATAGATTTAGTGGTCATTTTGTCAGCCCAATACAAAGTAATTCATTAAACACTGTCGGCCCAATCAAAGGAATTTGTATGTTTGGCTAATATGGTGCAGCCCATGTGATCACATTGCTTGAATATATATCGGGTCAATAAAATCATATTCTAATCTGTTGTTGTCGGCCCATGTGTTGTTAAAGGTGATTTGTCAAGCATCGGATACTCGCCCGAGAGAATCCCCACTTGATCCGTTGTCGCCTAATCTTTGACATTCAATCGGATAGTCATTTGATTGTTTGAAATTTTGTATTGTTTGAAAATTTGTTGTTGTGAATTTTTCATTACCAAAGCATGAGTTCTGAGATTTATATTGCACTAAACAAGTTTGATAATTTTACAGGTATCAAGGGAGAATCAATTGAAGAGTTGATCGAAAGGTATGTCAAGTTATATTTCGAGATGGAGCGTTTGAACATTAGCAAAATGGATGAGACGTGGGTTGATAAGTTGGCGAATGCTTTACAAATTGATGTGTGGGGAACGTATTTGTTAGCTTGGAAGAAGAGCGGTGAATATTATAGTTTCAATTTGAGCTCGTTCGTCGAGAAAATTCAAGCTCAAGAACTTGAGATCCAAAAGATTAGAAAATTGAAGTCTGATTCAAGAGAGAAGAGTAAAGAAGCAACTGATGAAGCAAAATTCAAATCCAAGGAAATTGTTCAAGAGGTAGAGGAGCAGGTTAAAGATATTTCAGCTATCAAGGTTGAGAAGAAAGTTGAAGCTGAAAAGATGACCGAGAAGTGCTCAAATTGTGATAAATTTGAATCAAACAATGTCAAACTCTTGAAGGATGTGGAGAGTTTGACATTGGAAAACAAATTTTTAAAAGAAAAAGATTTTCGAAATCAAATAAAGATTTTAGAAGATGAGAAAGATATTTTTGGTAAAAATAATCTTGAAAAACAAATTGCAATAAATTCTCATCTTGCTAAAATCATTCAGCTTGAAAAAGAAGCTGAAAGTGATCGCAATAAAATTGCTGAGTTAGAAAATAAGTTGAAAGGTTTTGTGACTTCTGCATCATATGTTTGTCCAGAACCGATCAATTCTGTTCCAATAAGTGACAGTGTCACAAATTTTGACAAAGTCAAAATTGAGGATTGTGATGATAAAACTGATGATGAAAATGAAAAAAAAAATGAGAAAAGAAAAATATTTTTAGAATTAAAAGAAAAATTCAAAAATACAGTTTTGCAATCTACTGAAATAGGTGAATGCTCAAAGCAAAAAACCTGTAAAGAAGAATGTGGAACAAAAAACAAAATGTTAAAAAACCGAAAAATCTTCAAAATCACAATAAAAGCTCATCAGTTCAGTCATCCAATCATTATAAAAAATAAAAAAAATTGAAAAATCAAAACTCACAAAAAGTTGGCAATAAGTGGTGTAGGTCGGACCACAGTGCTCAAAAGTCAAATCCAGCAATCAAGAGAAGAAAGGAATATCACCAAGCCAGACAATGCTTTGATTTGAGCATTTGGACTGACAATGGTGATTGGTACGATAACAGGGTGTGTTACCGGTGCGGTTATCAAGGACACATTGCTGTTAACTGCCAGAGTTGGAATTTTGAGACGAGAAGATGCTTTAATTGTAACATCATAGGTCACATTGCTAGAGATTGCTCAATGAGATCAATGAGAAGATCGAGAGCTGAATCTCAGAAGCAGATGAAAAAGAAACCAGTCAATGTCAAGCCCAAAGAACAGAAGGTTCAAGAACCTAAAGTTCTAGAAAAGAAAGTGAAGCTTTCTCAGGGGCAGAAAGACAGACTGAGGAAAAAGAGGAAGAAAGCACGAGAGTATCTCGAAAGGATTTTGTCCTCGGGTTCATCTGTTGGTAAAAAAAAGAGTTCTGATGAATCACTTTCCTCGACTACAAAGTCAAGCAAGATAAATTCATCAGATACAAATCTGAGGACAGAAGAGAGAAAGAAGAAGAAGAAAGTTACTGGCGATGAATCTGTTTCTTCGGAAACAAAGGAGCCACATGTCGGCAATGAATCTGGCTCATCAAATTCAGACAAGCCACGTTCAGGCAATGATTCTGGTTCATCAAAGCCAGAGGAGCCAGTTGATGAGGTAAAAGTAGAGAATTCTGGTTTAACAATGGATGATGCAAATTTTCCACCATTGTTGAACGAGAATTCAAAAGCACCCAAGGCCGTCAGGCTTGGGTGAAACTGTTTAAATGAAAAACCCGACTTGCCGGAACTCCCAGGTTGGTAATTGGGGAGTAGGAATCGGCATCTTTCTTGAGAAATTCACTTCGGTGATATTTCGACTTTCAAAAGATAAATTAAGGACATTAAGTTGTACTTGATTCATCTTTCCTACAAGTGGTAATTTGAAGAACAAGGTGATGAAACCCCGAGTTTATGAAATGACACACAAAACTATTTTTTCGGAAAAACCATTTTGATTAAAACAAACTTAAGTGTTTTGAAATCATAATGGGAAAATAGTTTGTTGTCAGGGGGAGTTCTGATTGTTTACGCCAAGTGGATGGAGAATTGAAGCAATTCTCGTCAAGTTGTCATTTTACTTTGTACAGTTTACTGCTTTATTTTTCAAATTTTCCCAGAAAATCAAAATTTGAAATATAATTTTGATTTTAGGGGGAGAAAGATTTAAAAAAAATTAGAAAATTTGAAAATGTCAAAAACGTTGGAAATTCAAAATGAGTTTTGTTGAGACAAGAGGAAATGATAGTAAATCAGTGGACTATCACAGCATGCTAAAGAAATGAAATGTCAAATGTGATAAACGGTCTCACTAAAGATGTGACGATAGGCTCAGCTAGACTAGTAGATTTGCGATAACGATACAAACATAAATGAAAAAGCCTAGTTCTAGTGGGAAACATGGTTGAAAGCATAGTAATTAGTTTTGTCCTTCGTGATTGTGTACCTACTCAGTAATCGCTGAATGCCAAAGAGCCTAGAAACCGGTCAGTTTGTGAACTTTCACAACTTGCTGAAAAAGTCACTGTGATTGTGCATTTCATTTTGCAAAGATTTAAACTTGTTTGATTTCTTTATTTTGTTTAAGCATTGGACATCCTCTGTGTATACGTGAGTATCGACCTGGATGTTATTGCCTAAACGTTCTGCTTTATTTTCTTTGGTGTTTCGTTTAAGCTTTGGATCACCTCTGCGTATACGGAAGTATCGACCTGGTGGTTAAAGCCTAAACAACTTCAACTTGTTTTATTTTCTTATTTTGTTTAAACATTGGACTTTCTCTGCGTATACGGAAGTATCGACCTGATTGTTAATGTTTAAACATTCTGCTTTGTTTTTCGCACATATCATAGTTGATGAAAGTTTAAAAGCATTACTTGAGTTAGTGTATGGCATGATGAGGGGATATGCTGAGATCGTGGGGTCCATAAGAATTTAGTGCAAAATTAATGCACCTTAACGTATCTGTAAGCATTTCGAAAGTTCTTAGATTGAGTTTAAGAGGACAAATATATCGCCAATCAACGTGAATCGTTTAGAACTTAAAATGTTTAAAGCTTAACGGTGCTAGTGATTTGTCTCAAAAACTGATATGATCCTCTTACACAAACTCACAAAAATAGTGTTTGTATATATTTTATTTCTGCGTTTAAATTTTGTTTTTGCACTTATGTTTCATATTATTGAAAAAAATCCAAAAAGATTTTCGACAACTGATGTTGAAAAGCTGATATTCAAAATCTCAAAGGCTAAACAAGATGAACAATTGGTTTGGTTAAGATGATGAAAAGTTGGAAGATAATCCTCAAATGTTTAGATGATTAATTAATTTGAATCACAATATTGTGTGTTATATGTTTGAGAATTTTGAGTGAATTTTTGAGTGAATTCTTTTAGTGTCAAAATTATTTTGTCTTACGAGAGGTTGAGATGTGTAGGTTTCTGATTCTATTGCTACGGAAAGCCAGGCGTCGATCCCAAAAGCACGGAAGCTTGACGAAAGGGGGAGCCTGAAGAAAGAGACTACCAAGGAGGGGAGCAACTGAAGCTGAAGACAGATCCACAGGGATTCTTTTCGAAAAAGAGAAAGGCAAGACGCTACGAGATTGACTGTGGCAATATCCAAAGGGGGGATTGTTAGTGCATTAATGTCTATCGCCTTCGTCAATCCGAGCCGTAGCGAGAAACCGAAGAAATCAAGCTTTTATTGTAATATTTAGATAGAATTAGCAAGGTGGCATTTTGGTAATTAATGAGAAATCTCATTAATTCCAAGGCCTATAAATAGGAGCCTTAGGTTTAAAGTTTAAGACTTTTGCTCATTTTGGTGATTTAGGAGATTCAAGTCTAGAGAGAGAAAGTCTAGAGAGAGAAAGTACTCTCTACGTGATTCTCGTTGCTTGTACATGTCATATTCTTCAATAGATTCACGGTTCTAGTACGTTCTTGTGTGTTCGGTCACGCACGTTCACGGATTCCGCACGTCGAACGTTCGTTACGCAATCGAACGGTATCAAAACCGATCCTACACCTAACCTATCACGACCACCACATCGTAGAATCGAACTCTACATCAAAGGATTGGAGCACAAGTCAAGGGTCTAGTCAATGCAGCAAATCTTGACAACCTATATACCACGGATCATCAGACTGGCTCAAAAGATAACTGATCAGGGGGTGGAGCGTGGCTCGCTACCACCCCGTGTTACTGCCACTACTACTTCTACTACTACAACCCCCATCGCTGACAACAAGCGTAAATGGAATGACGTAGACAAGGCGACCAACTCGAACCAGTTGCAAAAGAAGCCTGACAACAATAGTTGCAGTTTCAGTCAGTCATCTTCGGTCAATCAGAACAACAATCAAACTTCGGGCTCTTATGTGGGAAAACAGCCGAAGTGCAACAAGTGCGGTTTCCACCACTATGGCCTGTGTAACCGAACATGTCAAAGATGTGACAAGGTGGATCACACGGCGAAAGATTGTAGAGCTCCGTATCCCAAGCAACAACAGCAACAGCCCCAACATCAGCAACAAAGGCAGCAACCCCAGCAGAATCGGGGTAATCAAAGAGGATGTTATGAATGTGGTAATGAAGGGAACTTCAAAAAGGATTGCCCACAATTGAATCAAAACGCCAACAACAACAACGGTGGGAACAATAATCGCCAAAACAACAACAAGGGAAACAACAATAATGGGAATAACGGTGGGAATGGTGCTCGTGGGAGAGTGTTTACTATTGGAGCAGGTGATGCAAGGAACAATGGCAACGTCGTGACTGGTACGTTCTCTGTCAACGGTATTTTCTCTTCTGTATTATTCAACTCTGGTGCCGACTGGAGTTATGTGTCTTTGGGGTTCAGTCGTCAATTAGGGTTAACTCCAACACCTCTCGAGACCAAACACGTAGTAGAATTGGCTGATGGGAAGTCAATTGAAGCCTCACATGTACACTTAGGGTGTAAATTTGATCTCTTGGGTCAAGTGTTCGACATTGACCTTCTTCCCGTCACCCTTGGTAGCTTTGATATAGTTGTTGGAATGGATTGGTTGTCAAAACACCAAGCTGATATACTTTGTAAGGAGAAAATCGTGCGTGTACCTCTCCCTAGTGGGGAACCGTTATCCATTCAGGGTCATCGAAATCATGGAACTGTCAGCATCATTTCATCTATGAAAGCCCAGAAGTGTTTACGGAAGGGCTATCCTGCCATTCTCGTGCTTGTTACTGATACTCAGCCTGAAGAGAAGAGAATTGAGGATCTACCAGTTGTTCGTGAGTTTCCTGACGTTTTTCCTGAGGAACTTCCAGGTTTATCTCCACATCGTCAGGTGGAGTTCCAAATTGATCTTACACCATGAGCAACCCCGATTTCCCGTGCTCCGTATCTTCTTCCACTAGGGAGTTACAAGAATTTTCTAATAACCTCCAAGAACTGTTGGATAGAGGCTTTATCCGACCCAGTTCTTCGCCTTGGGGAGCCCCACTTTTGTTTGTGAAGAAAAAAGACGGATCTTTTCGCATGTGTATTGACTACCGTGAACTCAACAAGGTAACAGTCAAGAATCGTTATCCCTTACCTCGCATTGACGATCTGTTTGACCAGTTGCAAGGGTCAAGCTTCTACTCAAAGATTGATCTAAGGTCGGGCTATCATCAGATGAGAGTCCAAGAGGAGGATGTTCCCAAAATAGCCTTCAGAACGCGGTACGGCCATTACGAGTTCGTGGCCATGCCATTCGGGTTAACCAACGCACCCGCAGTATTCATGGATCTTATGAACCGCGTGTGTAAACCATATCTTGACGACTTCGTCATCGTGTTTATCGATGACATTCTGATCTATTCTAAGAGCAAGGAGGACCACGAGCGGCACTTGCGTCTTATCTTGGAGCTCCTGAGGAAGGAGCAACTTTACGCTAAATTCTCTAAGTGCGACTTCTGGATTCGAGAAGTACACTTTCTTGGCCACATAGTCAACGAGCTGGGAATACATGTGGATCCCGCTTAAATCGACTCCATCACAAAATGGGCAGCACCAAAGAACCCTTCGGAGGTGCGACAATTTCTTGGTCTCGCTGGGTACTATCAAAGATTTATCGAGGGATTTTTCGAAGATCGCTCAACCTCTCACCGCTCTGACACAAAAAGGTGTCGTGTATTCCTGGGGAACGAAACAGGAAGATGCCTTCCAGCTTCTAAAGCAAAAGCTTTGCAGTGCACTGATTTTGTCTTTTTACCGGAGGGTACCGAAGATTTCGTGGTATACTGCGATGCCTCTATTCAGGGTCTCGGTTGCGTGCTGATGCAACGCGAAAAAGTGATAGCTTACGCCTCTCGATAATTGAAGGTTCACGAGAAGAATTACACGACTCACGACTTAGAGTTGGGAGCTGTGGTATTTGCACTTAAAATCTGGAGGCATTACTTGTACGGTACTAAATGCACCATTTATACCGACCACAGGAGCCTTCAGCATATCCTAGACCAAAAGGAGTTGAACATGCGACAGCGTCGCTTGGTGGAACTCTTAAACGATTATGATTGTGCAATCAACTACCATTCGGGCAAAGCTAACGTGGTAGCTGATGCCCTTAGCCGTAAAGAGACGAAACCCAAACGTGTTCGAGCTTTGCAACTCACCATCCACTCTAACCTACCTAATCAGATTCGTTCTGCCCAAACTGAAGCATTGAAGGACGGGAACCTTAAAGCCGAAGCCATGCGAGGCTTGGAGAAGCAACTTGTTGAAAGATCTGACGGTCTTTGCTATTTCATGGAGCGAATATGGATCCCTTCGTACGGAAACCTTAGAGAACTTGTGATGGACGAAGCACAAAAGTCTCGCTACTCTGTTCACCCAGGTTCTGATAAGATGTATCAAGATCTAAAAGTCTTATATTGGTGGCTGAAAATGAAAGCCCACATAGCGATGTATGTGAGCAAGTGCTTGACCTGTGCAAAGGTCAAGATAGAGTACCAAAAACTCTCTGGTTTGCTTCAGCAACCCGAAATACCCATGTGGAAATGGGAACAAATCACCATGGATTTTTTCATGGGGCTACCTAGAACTCAAAACGGGAACGATACCATTTGGGTGATCGTCGACCGTCTCACGAAATCAGCGCACTTCCTCGCAATCAAGGAAACTGACAAGTTTTCACAGCTGGTTGGCATTTATCTGAAGGTGGTAGTTTCTAGACACGGAGTGCCAACCTCCATTATCTCTGAACGTGATCCGCGCTTCATATCCGATTTGTGGCAAGCGATGCACAAATCATTTGGCTCACGTCTTGACATGAGCACTACTTATCACCCTCAAACGGAAGGTCAGAGTGAGCGAACCATCCAGACTTTAGAAGACATGTTGCGGGCATGTGTTATCGATTTTGGTAAAGGGTGGGTGTCACGGCCCCCGACCCGGTTTTACCCGTTTCAGGAGCCGCGGGACAGGAATCCCGTGGTATTTAATTTAGGCGACAGCGGAAGTCTTTTTAAAACAGGATCTTTCAATAATTTAAACTGCTCGTTTCATAACTTAGGGATAAATTCCCGTACTTTACAATAATGTGATTCCTCAGGGAAATCTTTATTTTCAAAACATGTTTCTTTTATTTATTTACATTGAGCCACTTTTCTAAGCTGAGAGTGCTCCACAGCACTTTTCCTTGCTCACAACAGATCACCTGAAACATGTTTGAAAAAGGTTTTGTCAGCGGGGAAATACTGAGTGAATCATTCATTTTACTGAAAACGACACATTTGTTATAATCTACAGTATTAAGGGGAATTACAATGTTTCTGATATCAAACCAACTACCCACAGTACTTGTCACTCGACTACCCATTGGCTATCTCGTTGTCCAAATGGTGTCTGTGACTGTGGTCAGATCACCCCTTGGCTAACTCGTTGTCCAAGTGTGACGGGAAATAAGTAATGTATACAAAACCCCACATACCGGCTGTAACTTGGTGATTACATAGACTTAATCACTATAATTATAACTTTAAAAATAACTTGGAGTTTTGTAAAACAGTTGATAAAAAGAGAATGACTCACATTGCAGATTTACGAGCAGAGTATAAGCTTTACTGATTAGCCTTCTAACCTAATTTAAATAACAATGCACACACAAACGGGATTAGTAACTAATTCAGCAGTTACGTCAATTCACGAGATTAAACCCTCACAACTATTATCAAGTGCGATACTTAACAATCCAATGGATTCACAACGAATGACAGAGCATAGTCCGAATTCGAACAGCACTCAAACATTCAAGTTGAAATCACAATGAATAACAAAGTACAAGCTCAATTTGAGCAGCACTCGGACAATCGTTGGATAGTTATAATCGATCGGACGTTGAATCGTAATAGCGATCGAGTTATTACCCTGATTGCGGCAGCACCTCGTGATTCGTGTGTGTGTTGTGAACTGTAATTGCTCTAACTCGTCGTGCAGACAGAATTTGTGCGACGTTTTAACACCAGAAGCTAAGTGCCAATGTCGGCTATTTATAGGAACTTTTGAGGTTCGCTTACGGACCGTATGCCCTGACCCTTACGGTCCGTAAGCTAAGCAGTCTAATCCATAGGCTGCCTAGGCTCGGTTATAGCTTAGGTGACTCAAGAAATTAACCAATCAGAACTGTGCAACGTTTTAATTTAGATAATTATCAACTAGGGTTTGCCCCCTTCGAGTTTTAGGGGTCCTGATCCTAATTCCGATTGTTCTGAAAATTCTAGGGCTAATGCAGAATTACTTGGGTGTCTCAATTAGGGTTTTCTTATTGACTAATTATTGTCCTAATTATTGATTTTAGCGACAGTTGTTACATCCTCCCCACCTTGAGAAAAATCTCGTCCTCGAGATTTACTGAAATAGATGAGGGTACTTTCGCTTCATTTCTGATTCCAGTTCCCATGTGTACTCTGGTCCTCTCCTGGATTCCCATTTGACTTTCACTAGCAATAGTCGTTTGTGTTTGAGAAACTTGATCTTCCGGTCTTCTATTTGTAGGGGTTTCTCTATAAATTTCAGCTTTTCATTTACCTCTATATCTTGAAAAGGTACTACCAGGGATTCGTCTGATAGACATTTCTTGAGATTGGATACATGAAACACATCATGTACGCCAGCTAATTCTTTTGGTAGTTGTAAATGATAAGCTACTGGTCCTATTCGTTGGATCACTGGGAATGGTCCAACATATCTGGGACTCAGTTTTCCTTTCTTACCAAATCGTACTACTCCTTTCCAAGGAGATACTTTCAAAAGTACTTTGTCTCCGACTTGAAATTCTAACGGCTTGCGGCGATTGTCCGCATAGCTTTTCTGGCGATCTCTGGCTGTTTTTAATCTTTCCTTGATTTGTGTTATCTTGCCAGTGGTTTCTTGCACAATCTCGGGACCTGATAACTGACTTTCTCCTATCTCTGCCCAACAAACGGGAGTTCTACACTTGCGTCCATACAGTGCTTCGAATGGAGCAGCTTCGATGCTCGAATGATAACTATTGTTATAGGAGAATTCAATTAATGGCAAATGGTTATCCCAATTACCACCAACGGTGGAGCTTGGAATTCCAGAGGTTCCTCTATGTCAGCAATGTAACCAGTGAAGTTGTGGGAGACTTCAATTGGCACAGGATAGAGGTTGAGATTCTGAAACACCTCGGATAGCTCACTCATGCTGTGTAGCATATATGCAAAATGCACAAAATGTTAAGTTAAAACTTTGGAACAAAGCTTAACAAATAAACATTTTTATTGCACACCAATTTGTACAACATAACAGGAAGGAGAACACACTCAGATTTATTTATTTATTTACTGGGAAGTACTTATTTCTAGGTTTAAAGTTTAAAGATTTGGATTTTCTGCTACGGTAGCGAGCAGATACAGATTTGCCCATTTTTCACCTAGGTTATTTTCCCCTGGTGGATTATTGCGAATTTCCTGAATCTCTGGGTTAAACCTCACTCTCTTGGTTTGGGGTTTCTTTTTCTCTTGACCCATCCTAATAATCAAATTTCTTTTCTCCGGTGTAAGCGGATTTTCATAATTTGCCTTTCGAACAAAGATTCCTTCCTCTAATTCGATGGGAGATTTGGAGGAAGAGGTTCCCTGTTCTTTAGGTGTACTATCTAATTTGCGATAGATAGCAGAAATCTTTTGTTTACCCATACTGTAATTTTAACAATTAGTCAGTTAATAAGCATATATTCATAGAATGACAAACAAAATTTTCCTAATTGTAATAGGCTTATATCAATTAGAACAGTGAGCTTAATCAGTAAGCTTAAAACAGTGGCTTTGATACCACCTTTTCCTGTCACGGTCCCCGACCCGGTTTTACCCGTTTCAGGAGCCGCGGGACAGGAATCCCGTGGTATTTAATTTAGGCGACAGCGGAAGTCTTTTTAAAATAGGATCTTTCAATAATTTAAACTGCTCGTTTCATAACTTAGGGATAAATTCCCGTACTTTACAATAATGTGATTCCTCAGGGAAATCTTTATTTTCAAAACATGTTTCTTTTATTTATTTACATTGAGCCACTTTTCTAAGCTGAGAGTGCTCCACGGCACTTTCCTTGCTCACAACAGATCACCTGAAACATGTTTGAAAAAGGTTTTGTCAGCGGGGAAATACTGAGTGAATCATTCATTTTACTGAAAACGACACATTTGTTATAATCTACAGTATTAAGGGGAATTACAATGTTTCTGATATCAAACCAACTACCCACAGTACTTGTCACTCGAGTACCCATTGGCTATCTCGTTGTCCAAATGGTGTCTGTGACTGTGGTCAGATCACCCCTTGGCTAACTCGTTGTCCAAGTGTGACGGGAAATAAGTAATGTATACAAAACCCCACATACCGGCTGTAACTTGGTGATTACATAGACTTAATCACTGTAATTATAACTTTAAAAATAACTTGGAGTTTTGTAAAACAGATGATAAAAAGAGAATGACTCACATTGCAGATTTACGAGCAGAGTATAAGCTTTACTGATTAGCCTTCTAACCTAATTTAAATAACAATGCACACACAAATGGGATTAGTAACTAATTCAGCAGTTACGTCAATTCACGAGATTAAACCCTCACAACTATTATCAAGTGCGATACTTAACAATCCAATGGATTCACAACGAATGACAGAGCATAGTCCGAATTCGAACAACACTCAAACATTCAAGTTGAAATCACAATGAATAAAAAAGTACAAGCTCAATTTGAGCAGCACTCGGACAATCGTTGGATAGTTATAATCGATCGGACGTTGAATCGTAATAGCGATCGAGTTATTACCCTGATTGCGGCAGCACCTCGTGATTCGTGTGTGTGTTGTGAACTGTAATTGCTCTAACTCGTCGTACAGACAGAATTTGTGCGACGTTTTAACACCAGACGCTAAGTGCCAATGTCGGCTATTTATAAGAATTTTTGAGGTTCGCTTACGGACCGTATGCCCTGACCCTTACGGTCCGTAAGCTAAGCAGTCTAATTCATAGGCTGCCTAGGCTCGGTTATAGCTTAGGTGACTCAAGAAATTAACCAATCAGAACTGTGCAACGTTTTAATTTAGATAATTATCAACTAGGGTTTGCCCCCTTCGAGTTTTAGGGGTCCTGATCCTAATTCCGATTGTTCTGAAAATTCTAGGGCTAATGCAGAATTACTTGGGTGTCTCAATTAGGGTTTTCTTATTGCCTAATTATTGTCCTAATTATTGATTTTAGCGACAGTTGTTACATCCTCCCCACCTTGAGAAAAATCTCGTCCTCGAGATTTACTGAAATAGATGAGGGTACTTTCGCTTCATTTCTGATTCCAGTTCCCAAGTGTACTCTGGTCCTCTCCTGGATTCCCATTTGACTTTCACTAGCACTAGTCGTTTGTGTTTGAGAAACTTGATCTTCCGGTCTTCTATTTGTAGGGGTTTCTCTATAAATTTCAGCTTTTCATTTACCTCTATATCTTGAAGAGGTACTACCAGGGATTCGTCTGATAGACATTTCTTGAGATTGGATACATGAAACACATCATGTACGCCAGCTAATTCTTTTGGTAGTTGTAAACGATAAGCTACTGGTCCTATTCGTTGGATCACTGGGAATGTTCCAACATATCTGGGACTCAGTTTTCCTTTCTTACCAAATCGTACTACTCCTTTCCAAGGAGATACTTTCAAAAGTACTTTGTCTCCGACTTGAAATTCTAACGGCTTGCGGCGATTGTCCGCATAGCTTTTCTGGCGATCTCTGGCTGTTTTTAATCTTTCCTTGATTTGTGTTATCTTGTCTGTGGTTTCTTGCACAATCTCGGGACCTGATAACTGACTTTCTCCTATCTCTGCCCAACAAACGGGAGTTCTACACTTGCGTCCATACAGTGCTTCGAATGGAGCAGCTTCGATGCTCGAATGATAACTATTGCTATAGGAGAATTCAATTAATGGCAAATGGCTATCCCAATTACCACCAAAGTCAATTACACATGCTCGGAGCATGTCTTCCATAGTTTGTATCGTCCTTTCACTTTGTCCGTCCGTTTGAGGATGATATGCAGTACTTAAATTAAGTCGAGTTCCCATTGCCTCCTGGAAACTTGTCTAGAAACGGGAAGTGAAACTACTATCTCTATTCGATACAATGGAGAGTGGGACTCCATGTAAGGATACTACTTCATCTACATACAACTTGGCTAACCTTTCCATGCTAAAGGTTTCCTTTATTGGTAGAAAATGAGCTGATTTGGTTGATCGATCCACAATTACCCAAATAGCATCATTACCTTTTCTGGTTTTGGGTAACTTAGTAACAAAGTCCATTGTTATGAGTTCCCATTTCCATACAGGCATTTCTAGCTGTTGTAGTATTCCTGAAGGTTTCTGATGTTCTGCCTTAACTTGCGAACAAGTAAGACACTTGGTTACATATTCTGCTATGTCCTTTTTCATTCCTATCCACCAAAAATTATTTCTTAAATCTTGGTACATCTTATTGTTCCCTGGATGTACAATATACCTAGATTTATGAGATTCTTCTAAAATCTTATTTCTTAATTCTCCCTGCTTAGGTACCCAAATTTGTTTCTTGTGGAATCTCCAAATTCCATCTTTTCCTTGTTCTAATTCCTTTAGGTAACCTTTCATTCCTTCGGCATCGTCCTTGATTGCCGTTCCCTGAATTTTCTTCAATTGTTCCATTAAATCTAATTGTAGATTTAATCTAAGAGCACGGACTCGCTTTTGCTTTTCATGATACTTACGACTTAAGGCATCTGCGACTACGTTTGCCCTTCCTTCGTGATATTGAATATCACAGTCGTAATCACTTAGGATTTCCATCCACCTTCTTTGCCTCATGTTTAGCTCTTTTTGCCCAAATATATACCTTAAACTCTTATGATCCGTATAGATGGTAAACTTACTTCCATACAGATAATGTCTCCAAATTTTAAGGGCAAAAATTATGGCTCCTAATTCTAGGTCATGAGTCGTGTAATTTTCCTCGTGCTTTTTCAATTGCCTAGAGGCATACGTAATTACCTTTTTGCGTTGCATCAACACACATCCGTATCCTAATTTTGAAGCATCACAGTAGACTTCAAAGTCTTCTATTCCGTCGGGTAAAGCTAAAATTGGAGCATTCGTTAATTGGTGTTTTAGAATCTTAAAAGCTTCTTCTTGTCTAAGTCCCCATTCAAACTTAACTGCCTTACAGGTTAGCTTAGTTAAAGGTGCAGCTATCCTAGAGAAATCTTTAATAAATCGCCTATAATATCCAGCTAATCCTAGAAAACTTCTAACTTCCATAGCCGTTCGTGGAGCTTTCCAATTTGTGATTGCTTCTATTTTGGCAGGATCTACGTGAATTCCTTCGTGATTCACCATATGACCTAAAAATTGCACTTCTTGTAGCCAGAATTCGCACTTCGAGAATTTGGCATAAAGCTTTTCCTTTCTTAACAATGTTAAGAGTGCATGCAAGTGCTCACAATGTTCCTCCTGACTTTTGGAATAAATAAGTATATCGTCAATGAAAACGATCACAAATTTATCCAAGTATGGTTTACAGATCCTATTCATCATGTCCATAAATACAGCTGGAGCATTTGTTAATCCAAAGGGCATGACTGTAAACTCATAATGACCATATCTAGTTCTGAAAGCAGTTTTAGGTATGTCCTCCTCTTGCACTTTCAGCTGGTGATATCCAGATCTTAAGTCTATCTTAGAGAAATACCTAGCTCCTTGCAATTGATCAAAAAGATCATCAATCCTAGGTAATGGGTATCGGTTCTTAATTGTAACTTTATTCAATTCCCTATAATCGATACACATTCTCATTGATCCATCTTTCTTTCTTTTTCACAAACAACACTGGTGCACCCCAAGGGGATGAACTAGGTTGTATGAATCCTTTGCTTAGTAATTCATCTAACTGCTTTTTCAATTCAAGCATTTCGGTAGGTGCTAATCGATAAGGTGTCTTAGCTATTGGTGTAGTACCTGGAATTAAATGAATTCTAAACTCTACTTCCCTATCAGGTGGTAAACTAGGTAATTCTTCAGGAAAAACATCTGGGTATTCTGAAACTATAGGGATGTCCTGGAGTTCCTTATTTTTAGTGTTAATGATTACAGAAATCATATACACTGTTTCTTGTTTCCTTGAATAACTAGCCAATTTCATTACTGAATGAATTTCAGTGGCTTCCGAGGTCTATCTCCTGAAATTAATATTACTTCTCCTGTGGGGGTACGGATTTCTACGGAATTCTTATCACACAGGATTCGAGCATGGTGGGTGACTAACCAATCCATTCCTAATACTACATCAAATCCGGCTAAATTCATAGGTAATAGGTTTGCAGAAAACTTATGACCTAACAATTCTATCTTTCCTTCTTGCAAAACCTTGTCTATGTTGACAGAATTTCCGTCTGCCGTTTCGACTGTAAAAATCTGCCTAAGGGTAGTTAGAGGTAAGTTAAGAGCTTGGCAGAATGAAGTATTAATAAAACTTTGGTTTGCACCAGATTCAAATAATACTTTTGCATAGACGTTATGCACTAAGAACGTACCCGCTATCACGTCTGGAATGAGTTCGGCTTCTTGAGTGGTCAGTTGGAATGCACGCGCATTTTTCTTAGTTATTCCATCGGCCGTTTTAGCTTTATTGTCTGCTGGTTGGGCTAACTTAGGACATTCAGGTTTGATATGCCCTGTTTCTCCGCAGTTATAACAGATTCTTGTTTTCCTTCTGCAGTCTTCTTCCCGATGTCCTTTCGCCTTGCAGAAGTTGCAAAATATATTGCACTATCCATAGTGTTTCTTTTTGCAATTTCTGCAGAAAGGAGGTGACGAGGATTGTCCTGTTCCTCTTCTTTTGAAGCGATTATTATTACCCGTACGAAATCCTTGGGTAATCTTCTGAGCCAATTCCTTCTTACGATCTTCTTCTCTTGTGCGGACTAGTTCATCGGTTAAGGTATTAGCTAATTCCACAGCATCGTCAATCGTGCGTGGTCTCGCAGCTTTAACGATGTTACGGATTTCTCCGATTAATCCCCAAATATAACGGGAAATGAGTACCGGTTCTGGCAAAGCCAGGGAAGGTACCACTCTCGCATATTCGAAGAATGTCGAAGTATATCCTCGACAGTCTACACCTATCATACGATGGCTCAGGAACTTGTTTGCCATTTGTTCCTTTTCGTATTCGGGACAGAATTTTCTTTCGACAAGACTCTTAAATTCTTCCCAATTCATAGCATAGGCCACCCTTCTTCCTTTTGCTTGTAGCACCGTGTTCCACCATTCTAGCGCCCCTTCTTTGAATAGATTCGAAGCATACATCACTTGATCTTCTTCAGCACATTTACTTATTGCAATTACTGCTTCGGTTTTCTCTAACCATCGCAGTGTTGCAGTTGCCCCTTCATTACCTGCAAATTCTGCGGGTTTACAGGCAAGAAATTCTTTGTAAGTGCAACCAGGTGTTGCAGCTTTCATTCTTTTTGGGAGTGGGGCCTGTTGCGGATCATGATCGTCATGATTGCCGCCTCCATTTATGCTGTTACTGCCGTTATCTTCCGGAGTACGTTTACTAGGAATTAATTGTGGTTTGGCTGGTTTCTGAATAGCAGCCACAATTTCTGGAATAGCATTGGCTATCCCTTGAGCAATAAAGTGCTCAATATCTTGTCTAGTTATATATTGATCTTCCTGATTTTGCTCAGACTGATTTACTTCATTAATTGGTTCACTATTAGCGTTTTCCATCTGCTAATTAGTATTAATAGGAATTATTAGTGTCTAATTATTGATAACAAAATCACAGATAAACACATAGATCAGTATAACATGCAAGCATAGTCAAAATTGTCGATGCCTCGACTTCTGTTTCGTTTTATATATTATACCTGCTTCAATACACACTTTTTATCTTACATTGTTTTATTGCCCATTTTACAAAGTCAGTTTTACTATATTAGTTATAATACAAACAAACTTCTCCAAACCCCTCCTATGTTTTGGTTCACTGGCAGTTTCAGTAACGACGCTCCCTCTCGTCGTACTTCCAGGAGATTTGTTCCCCCATTTCCCGAATCCTAATCCCGGTGCCTATCAGTTCTTCACCAAACTAACGTAGTTCCGCTAAATTTTCATAGCTCATTGGCGGATTAGGGATAGGTTCTGGATCAAACTGTGGGAGAAAACTATAGGGACTATTGACTATATTTTGGAATTGCCAGTCATTGGTCCACCATTCCTCCATTTGGCCTAATGGTCGGGTGTGAACTAGTGGGTCTGGAATAGCTGGTGCTAGGTTTATTGGGAATTGGGCTGTGACAGGATAAGAGAAGAGATTATCGTTGATAGGCTCTAGTATATCACAATTATCCAGTAGGCGGTCTATTTCGTCCTGGAATGTGATTTCCTCAGGCTGTTTAGAGCTTTCTCCAATCTCTATTCCCTTTTGCTTTAGGTCTATCCCTATTTCTGCTGGGTTGGAACTTTCTCCGGTTTCTATTTCTTTTCCCTTGCTCACACTTACAGGATTTTCTATTTTACGGAGTCTCCTAGGTTTCCTTCTGCGCACTTTTCGCCACCCTACATATCTTCTCCTCTTTTTAGGTTTTGCTTTTTCCAACGGTGGAGCTTGGAATTCCAGAGGTTCCTCTATGTCAGCAATGTAACCAGTGAAGTTGTGGGAGACTTCAATTGGCACAGGATAGAGGTTGAGATTCTGAAACGCCTCGGATAGCTCACTCATGTTGTGTAGCATATATGCAAAATGCACAAAATGTTAAGTTAAAACTTTGGAACAAAGCTTAACAAATAAACATTTTTATTGCACACCAATTTGTACAACATAATAGGAAGGAGAACACACTCAGATTTATTTATTTATTTACTGGGAAGTACTTATTTCTAGGTTTAAAGTTTAAAGATTTGCATTTTCTGCTACGGTGGCGAGCAGATACAGATTTGCCCATTTTTCACCTAGGTTATTTTCCCCTGGTGGATTATTGCGAATTTCCTGAATCTCTGGGTTAAACCTCATTCTCTTGGTTTGGGGTTTCTTTTTCTCTTGACCCTTCCTAATAATCAAATTTCTTTTCTCCGGTGTAAGCGGATTTTCATAATTTGCCTTTCGAACAAAGATTCCTTCCTCTAATTCGATGGGAGATTTGGAGGAAGAGGTTCCCTGTTCTTTAGGTGTACTATCTAATTTGCGATAGATAGCAGAAATCTTTTGTTTACCCATACTGTAATTTTAACAATTAGTCAGTTAATAAGCATATATTCACAGAATGACAAATAAAATTTTCCTAATTGTAATAGGCTTATATCAATTAGAACAGTGAGCTTAATCAATAAGCTTAAAACTGTGGCTCTGATACCACCTTTTCCTGTCATGGTCCCCGACCCGGTTTTACCCGTTTCAGGAGCCGCGGGACAGGAATCCCGTGGTATTTAATTTAGGCGACAGCGGAAGTCTTTTTAAAACAGGATCTTTCAATAATTTAAACTGCTCGTTTCATAACTTAGGGATAAATTCCCGTACTTTACAATAATGTGATTCCTCAGGGAAATCTTTATTTTCAAAACATGTTTCTTTTATTTATTTACATTGAGCCACTTTTCTAAGCTGAGAGTGCTCCACGGCACTTTTCCTTGCTCACAACAGATCACCTGAAACATGTTTGAAAATGGTTTTGTCAGCGGGGAAATACTGAGTGAATCATTCATTTTACTGAAAACGACACATTTGTTATAATCTACAGTATTAAGGGGAATTACAATGTTTCTGATATCAAACCAACTACCCACAGTACTTGTCACTCGACTACCCATTGGCTATCTCGTTGTCCAAATGGTGTCTGTGACTGTGGTCAGATCACCCCTTGGCTAACTCGTTGTCCAAGTGTGACGGGAAATAAGTAATGTATACAAAACCCCACATACCGGCTGTAACTTGGTGATTACATAGACTTAATCACTGTAATTATAACTTTAAAAATAACTTGGAGTTTTGTAAAACAGTTGATAAAAAGAGAATGACTCACATTGCATATTTACGAGCAGAGTATAAGCTTTACTGATTAGCCTTCTAACCTAATTTAAATAACAATGCACATACAAACGGGATTAGTAACTAATTCAGCAGTTACGTCAATTCACGAGATTAAACCCTCACAACTATTATCAAGTGCGATACTTAACAATCCAATGGATTCACAACGAATGACAGAGCATAGTCCGAATTCGAACAGCACTCAAACATTCAAGTTGAAATCACAATGAATAACAAAGTACAAGCTCAATTTGAGCAGCACTCGGACAATCGTTGGATAGTTATAATCGATCGGACGTTGAATCGTAATAGCGATCGAGTTATTACCCTGATTGCGGCAGCACCTCGTGATTCGTGTGTGTGTTGTGAACTGTAATTGCTCTAACTCGTCGTACAGACAGAATTTGTGCGACGTTTTAACACCAGAAGCTAAGTGCCAATGTCGGCTATTTATAGGAATTTTTGAGGTTCGCTTACGGACCGTATGCCCTGACCCTTACGGTCCGTAAGCTAAGCAGTCTAATCCATAGGCTGCCTAGGCTCGGTTATAGCTTAGGTGACTCAAGAAATTAACCAATCAGAACTGTGCAACGTTTTAATTTAGATAATTATCAACTAGGGTTTGCCCCCTTCGAGTTTTAGGGGTCCTGATCCTAATTCCGATTGTTCTGAAAATTCTAGGGCTAATGCAGAATTACTTGGGTGTCTCAATTAGGGTTTTCTTATTGACTAATTATTGTCCTAATTATTGATTTTAGCGACAGTTGATCCTAATTCCGATTGTTCTGAAAATTCTAGGGCTAATGCAGAATTACTTGGGTGTCTCAATTAGGGTTTTCTTATTGACTAATTATTGTCCTAATTATTGATTTTAGCGACAGTTGTTACAGTGGGAGAGACACTTGCCCTTGGTGGAGTTTTCCTACAATAACAGTTATCATAATAGTATCCAGGCAGCTCCGTTCGAGGCTTTATACGGATGGAAATGTCGATCTCCTCTCTGTTGGGCTGAAGTGGGTGACAGCCAAATCACAGGTATAGAAATTGTGCTCGAAACCTCTGAGAAGATTGTCCAGATCAGGAATCGTATGGCGGCAGCTCGCGTGATCGCCAGAAAAGCTACGCTGATAAGCGTAGGAAACCTTTGGAGTTCGCTGTAGGTGATCGTGTTATGTTGAAAGTCTCACCCTTGAAGGGTGTGGTACGCTTTGGGAAGCGCGACAAAATCAATCCACAATACGTAGGGCCATTCAAGATTCTAGAGCGAATCGGTAAAGTGGCTTATAAACTTGAATTACTTGACGAGTTGGGTAATGTCCATGACTTCTTCCATGTTTCAAACCTAAAGAAGTGTTTGTCCGATGAAACACTTATAGTACCGTTGCAAGAACTGAAAATCGACGACAAGTTACAGTTTGTCGAGGAACCTATTGAAATCATGGACCGGGAAGTCAAGGTTCGTAAGCACAGTCGAATACCGATCGTGAGAGTTCGTTGGAACTCAAGACATGGACCGGAGTTCACGTGGGAACGCGAGGATCAGATGAAGCTCAAGTATCCTCAACTATTCAAAACCGCTGAGTTAAATCCTGATGCAACTGGTGAATTTCGGGACAAAATTCCGTTACAAGTTGGGGATGATGTGTTACTCAAGGAAAACACACAGTCATCCTGATCTACTCAACAGTTCATTCCTCTCTGACTGCTTATCAAATTTCAGGATGAAATTTCTTTCAAGTTGGGGATGATGTGACAATTCGGATTTCCAAGGCTCTTTTGTGGATACTGTTTCTACTTGTGATTCATTATACATTGTAACTATGCATTCGTTATGAAATTCCAATGAAAGTGTTTGTTATATTTCGATTCATCATACGTTCCTACTTGATTGTTTACATGTTAGCTAGTCGCACACCCCACCTCGATCACACAATTCCTACACTCTTGGATCATGATGGTTTTCGGCCCACAATGCCCACACCTAACCAAACCCAACCGGTCAAGCCCAAGCCCATCTCACATGATGCGCATACAAGAGGAATAGGTGGTGAGTGGTTATGATTTTGGAAAACATAACAAACCCTAACACTCCCCTCACCCTCCCTTGCATCGACGACTGCTTTGGTGGTCGAAGTCTCCTTCCTCATTCGAAGCCCTCTACTCCCGAGTCTATGTTAATTGAATGATGTGATTAATTGTGGTGTATGTGTGACATAGGATTATATGTTGTAGAATCGTTGATGAATATATGATAGAGCACGATTAAATCTAATTTGAATGTACAAGTGATATTGATTGTCGAACATGATTGGCATACTCATTAGGGTTCATGCACATTAGGGTTTAATGAAGTTAATTGTTCTTAAGATCTTGTTTGAAAGGTTCAAATTAAGGTCTTCGATGATGGAGACGATTAAGCACTAAAACAGAATTACCATTCTTTGTATAATGTTTGATCCGATTTGGTTGATGACAATGTGCTCCTTGTTGTTAATGATTGGCAGTTATGTAAATTAATGGATAATTGATTGAAACAATTATAGAACATGTAACTGATTTCCATGAATTGTGCAAGCTTTAACTGATTGCACACACTAAGCCAATCGCACACGTACATAGGGTTGTGATTCGGCAGCATGTCGCACACCTAGATGGTAATCGCACACCCTGGTTATGATCGCACAGTCTAAATGGGCCACAAATGAATCGCACACTGGCCCAACATCACGCACTCAACTGGGCTTCACACTTTGGTTGGGCCACAGCTGACTATTGGGCCCGACAATACTTAAACAAGAACCGGATCGCACACTCCGGCCCAATGTCACCAATCGCACATTATTGCTTGAGTCGCACACCTGATCTAAATCACACACGATTATTGGACTTCATTCCTTAACGGGCCACTCATAATGGGTTGTGCGACTTTACTGGTCGCACACCAGAAGCAGGATCGCACACCAGGATCCAATTGCACACCTTGGTATTGGGCCCCGAATTGACTGGGTCGTACATTATTGGATACGTGAATTACCTGTTTATGTGTGGTTGTGTTGTATGTTTAACTGATGAGTTGTAGGTGGCCCAAAGGTGCATTGTATATGTTATGTGGTAATTTTCTTGTGTGACTACGTGAACAACTTGAATGCAAACTGATTATGTGTACATGAACATCATAGGCTTTGATTCATTAAGTGTGAACAAGTAACTAGTCTTACCGAGCAAACCAAGGTGAGTTCACTACTCTCATTACAAGCATGCGTCCGGTGGGGACAATCAAACAGGCAAACTAACAAACAAACTTTCATAAACCCATATCCTTGTAGGGGATATGAGGCAGTTTTCAGTAACAAACAGACTTTCACAAACCCATATCCTTGTAGGGGATATGAGGGAGTTTTCAGTAAATGTTGATGTTGGATAATACACTCACTTTCTATCACTTAAGTCCCATCATACTACCGAACTAATTGCTTGTAGGGCAACGAGGTTATTAGTTGATAGCGCTATTAGGTTTGGCACCCTCACGACGTACGTGGATAGGACGCGCGTGAACTAATAACTTTAAAATCATGACCAATGTTTGATAGAGCATTGGGGAAGGGCAAAAAGGAGCCGTCTGAGGTATCGAGTTATTATCTGTCACACCCCCAAAATCCACCCGCAGAGTACCACCGCTTGGGAGCGTGACTGACCAGGATCAAGCCATCAATCATATCAAACATAGCATTTAATATAAAAGTAAATAATGTAAATCATCATGACATGATTGATATTTCAACACCAACATCGTTTAAGTAGCGGAAGCATAGTATGTAATCTCAAAATAGTTATACGAGTTCATGATCCGTATCCCACAACGACCTGCTCCTCCCTGTGCAAGCTCCATATGGTACCTATGGTCCTGCAAGGCATGCAGCAAATAATCAACAAACTAGTTGAGCGAGTTCACAGAAAGTAAGTTCATAACATGCATAAGTATAGCTAGTGGGGGGCTTCCCATACTAGTGTGTACTAAAGGTGGGGGTTTCCCATGTTCATCCTGGCTAATGAGGACTTCTCATTAACGGTACTTACTAGACTAACTTCCGACCATGTGTTCTTCTTTACCGAGAACAGGAAAACGTACAGGGTCACGTAGGCTTTACGTGACGTGCCCTTCCCCGAGGACAGTGGTACGCGTGGGGGCTACGTAGGCTTTACGCAGCGTGGCCTTCCGACCTGGAAGCCAGTAGATGGTATTGGGTTACGCAGGCTTTACGTAACGTGTCCTCCCGACCCGGGAGACATATGGCAAGTATACTGGGTTACGTAGGCTTTACGTAACGTGTCCTGACTAACCTGAGGACGATGGTCTATAGTCTGG
Source organism: Helianthus annuus (assembly GCF_002127325.2). Lineage (NCBI taxonomy): Eukaryota > Viridiplantae > Streptophyta > Magnoliopsida > Asterales > Asteraceae > Helianthus > Helianthus annuus. Next base: position 28,764,996 of record NC_035434.2, on the reverse strand, counting down.
TATATGCGTAAGTACGAGTAATCATTCCATATCCATCATATCCAACCCAATTCCCAACCCGGGAGTCCCATGCCTTGGCTGTGTGAACTCACCTTGGTTTGCTCGGCAGATACACAGAGAGTACAAGTAGCAAGTAAATGGTCACTCACGTCCTACCATGGTTATTATACGAGTCAGGTTCGTATATAGCACGTATATAGTAATCACGTATAGTCATGGCAAACATGTACGCACGTAAGCAGATAAGACATAGCATGTGAGGATCCAATTGTCTAAGTCCAATCATACCCGGCCCAATGACATAAGCAGCCCAATAACAAAACAGTCCAGATTCTCAATCGGCCCAAATAGCAAACACATACAAGTCCATTAATAAACAGCCCACATATCAAATCATTGGGCCCGTGACAGTGAAGGCCCAAGACAGTGAATGTGCAACGGTGGTCTCGACTCGCAACGGGGTTTCGAGTCGCAACGAGGATCTCGAGTCGTAACGACTGGATACGAGTCGCAATGACTGGTTACGAGTCGCAATGGGCGGTCTCGGTTCATCATGGTCTGGTTACGAGTCGTAATCTGACTCGCAACCGTGGTTGCGGTTCGTGCGGTTTGGTCTCGAGTGGGGTTCCGACTCGCAACAAGCGATGCCGAGTCGCAACCGTGTGTGAACGACTTTCCTGATTTCATGCAATTCATTTAGGCAATTCAATCATCGTTGACAGTTTCCAAAAATCAATTATCAACTAACAGTTTGCCATTCAAGAATTCATCGATCAAACAGGGGAATAAATCATCAATTCTTATGAACCCTAATAATCCCACTTATGAACAATAACAATATTCATAACACTCAATCACATTATGATCCGATTTCATGAACGTTAACTCGAATTGCATAGCCAATCAACAAGACATTATCATTAACATCATCAATAACAAATCCGATTATATAACCTGTCCGGCCGATTAACAAACATCACTATAATAAGTACTCGCATCCAACATCAACAACCAATCAATTTTACTAACATACACCCTAGTTACATCGCATAACAGAACGATAGCAATCATGGCATCACGTATAATCGAACATGAATTCAAACAAACATACTAACCGGTTACAAGTAACGAGATGTGATCCGAACCAGAAGGGTGATCGGATGGCCTTGTGCCGTCGGTTCCTAAACAAGCCGAGAGAGAGACGAGATAGAGGAGCTAGGGTTATGTGTGTGTTTTCTTGTGTTGTAACAAATGAGAGGAAAACAAGACCCTTAGTTTTGGTATAGTGGTTGCGAGTGGGGAGTGGGCCGAGCCCACTCGGTTACCTAATGGACCGAATGTAAGGTGTAAAGCCCAAAGGCTTGTGTGACCGGTTATCGTGTGCAGTTTGGGTTCGGTTCAATTAACATACAACGTATATTACACAATACACATAACGACATCTCATAAATCACGTAATATTCATTAGCTCAAAATGTCACATAAACACGTAACGATACATCAAGCAAGCCTAGAGTTCGAGTTGTCACATTATCCCCAACTAATTGGAAATTTCGTCCCGAAATTTGGTATGCACTCACTGAGGAAGCTAGGTAAACTGTACTGTTCACTGATTTTCCTGGGGTGTCACATCCTCCCCCCGTTGATCTGGAATTTCGTCCCGAAATTCCGAAGTAGTAGCTTCAGCCTCAGTAGTGGTTGCCTTGTTCCCGAATAACTGGGGGTACTTTTCTGTCATCCTGTCTTCGCGTTCCCAGGTGTACTCTGGGCCACGTTTGGAGTTCCAACGAACTCGGACAAGAGGGATTCTCTTGTGTTTGAGGACCTTCACATCCCGGTCCGTGATTTCGACTGGTTCCTCAACGAACTGCAACCGCTCGTCGATAGTGAGTTCCTTAAAAGGAATGATGAGGTTTTCATCTGATAGGCACTTCTTTAGGTTCGATACATGAAAGACATTGTGAACTGCCCCGAGTTCAGCTGGTAGGTTCAGCTTGTAGGCTACTTTGCCAATCTTTTCAATGATTTCGAATGGTCCGACATACCGCGGATTCAGTTTGCCCCGTTTGCCAAAACGTACCACACCCTTCCAGGGTGAAACTTTCAATAAAACCCGGTCCCCGACCTCAAATTCCAATGGCTTTCTACGCTTGTCCGCGTAGGCTTTCTGACGGTCGCGTGCTGCCGCCATGCGTTGTCGTATCTGTGCAATCTTTTCTGTGGCGTCCACTACGATTTCTGGACCCGTGATCTGACTATCCCCCACCTCTGCCCAACAGAGAGGTGACCGGCATTTACGCCCGTACAATGCCTCGAATGGAGCGGCTTGAATGCTGGTGTGATAACTGTTATTGTAAGAAAACTCCACCAAAGGGAGGTGCTTTTCCCAGCCGTTGCCGAAATCGATGACGCATGCCCGAAGCATGTCTTCTAGAGTTTGGATCGTACGCTCAGACTGCCCATCCGTCTGAGGATGATAAGCCGTGCTCATGTCTAATCTTGAGCCGAAAGATTTATGCATCGCTTGCCATAGTTCTGATGTGAATCGTGCATCGCGATCCGAAATGATAGACGTGGGCACCCCGTGCCTCGAAACAACTTCTTTAAGATAGACGTCTGCGAGTGTGGAGAACTTATCCGTTTCCTTAATCGGCAGGAAGTGTGCAGACTTGGTGAGTCGATCCACTATGACCCATATCGTATCGTTCCCACGCTGGGATCTAGGTAGGCCTGTAACGAAATCCATGGAAATTTCTTCCCATTTCCATTGAGGTATCTTAGGCTGCTGAAGTAGGCCAGCTGGTTTCTGATATTCGACCTTGACTCTTGCACAGGTCAAGCATTTTCCAACATACGTAGCAATGTGGGCCTTCATACTAGGCCACCAATAAGTAGTGCTGATGTCGTGGTACATTTTATCCGACCCTGGATGTACCGAATAGCGAGACTTGTGTGCTTCGTCCATTACAAGTTCGCGTAAACCGCCATAGAGAGGAACCCAAATCCGGCCCGTTACATAATAGGCGCCGTCTGCCTTCTGTTCCATTTGTTGCCGTGAGCCGCGTAAGGCTTCAGCCTTGACGTTTTCGGGCTTCAATGCTTCTACCTGAGCATTTCGTATCTGTGCTGGAAGGCTAGACTGAATCGTAAGCTGTAGCGCTCGCACGCGCCGTGGTAAAGTGTCTTTTCGACTAAGGGCATCAGCCACAACATTGGCTTTGCCTGGATGATACTTGATAGCGCATTCGTAGTCGTTAAGTAACTCGACCCATCGTCGTTGACGCATATTCAAATCCTTCTGCTTAAGAATATGCTCGAGACTCCTGTGATCGGTGTAAATCGTGCACCTGGTACCGTACAGGTAGTGTCGCCATATCTTAAGCGCAAAAACAACAGCTCCCAGCTCTAAATCGTGCGTCGTGTAGTTGTGTTCATGAATCTTGAGTTGACGAGAGGCGTAAGCAATAACCTTGTCGCGCTGCATTAACACACATCCAAGTCCCCGAATGGATGCATCACAATAAACCACGAAGTCTTCTGTGCCCTCTGGCAATGAGAGGATAGGTGCACTGCAAAGTCTATCCTTTAGGTGCTGAAAAGCAGTCTCCTGGGGTTCTCCCCAGCGATAGGTAACACCCTTCTGTGTCAGTAACGTAAGCGGCTGAGCAATCTTCGAGAAATCCTTGATAAACCGTCTGTAGTAACCTGCCAGACCCAAGAATTGGCGTATTTCTGTCGGTGTACGCGGTGCAGACCAGTTCCTGATCGAATCTACCTTGGATGGATCAACATGAATCCCATCCTTGTTTACCACGTGGCCTAAGAAGTGGACTTCACGAAGCCAGAAGTCGCATTTAGAAAGCTTGGCGTACAGCTGTTCCTTTCGTAGGAGTTCCAAAATAAGGCGAAGATGCTGCTCGTGTTCCTCCCGACTCTTGGAGTAAATCAGAATGTCGTCGATGAAAACAATGACGAACTTGTCAAGATAGGGTTTGCACACCCTGTTCATAAGATCCATAAATACAGCAGGCGCGTTCGTTAACCCGAACGGCATGACAAGAAACTCGTAGTGACCGTAACGAGTTCTGAATGCAGTCTTGGAGACGTCCTCATCCCGGACTCTCAGCTGATGGTAACCAGACCTCAAGTCTATCTTCGAATAGTAACACGACCCTTGCAACTGGTCGAATAAGTCGTCTATGCGTGGAAGAGGATAACGGTTCTTCACCGTCACCTTGTTGAGTTCACGGTAGTCGATGCACATCCTGAACGTACCGTCTTTCTTCTTCACGAAAAGCACTGGAGCTCCCCAAGGCGAAGAGCTTGGTCGTATGAAACCCTTTTCCAAGAGTTCCTGCAGTTGCTTTGACAGTTCCTCCAATTCCGATGGAGCTAGACGATATGGTGCGCGAGCTATGGGTGTCACACCCCAACCAATGGCGGAAACATCGGGATGAGACGAAGTGTGAAGATTGCTAGAGACATCATAACGCTATTTGTGACAATATTTAGAAATTCCAAATTTCATTTCATTTCATAACTTCAAATAGTCAACATTACAAGAAATTCAAATACAACAAGTTTAACATAACAACATGATAACATAACAAAATTTGATACAACATATTAAACCCTAACGTCTATATGTGTATCTAGGCATCAACGCTACTTCTTTTCTTAGCATCGTCCTCATCAACCTGTAACATGTTTAAAATAATTCAATGCAAAAGCAAAGGCGAGTATACAAGTTTGGTACATACATAGCATAAGATAAAAATGTGAACAATTCCTCATAGCAAGCATGCGATTCAAGATAAACATTAAATATGGCATGTGTATAACATATCAAACCAAGAAAACGCAACTTGCTCATGACATAACCAAAGTTTCAGTAGAGGCGGGTCGTTAATCCTATAGCGCTACATATGTCAAGGTTTGGCTCGTACGAAGTTAATGATAAGTTCAACACATAAGAATCACCCAAATTTAAAGTATCAAGTCATCACATATACAAGCATGTTATAGGAATGTTCATGTGTTTAGACAAAAGTTCATGTGTAAGTTTCAATAGGTAAACATGTTACACCCCAAAAGTAGTAAAAGTAAAAAAAGGGGAAAAGTACAAGTATACTCACAAAGTTTGCATATGTTTTCCGATTATCCAGTTGTTGACGAGTAGAGATTTAGAGTCCGAATGTATAAGGGTTAAGGTTCAAGTATGTTTAGAGTCGAGATTCGGTGTTTAAAACAACATAAAAATAAGATATGAGAATAACATGGAAAATAATCATTTAGTACATATGATGCTTGTTCTTGACACTAGGAAACTCGAAGGAGTTTAGATGTTTTCATGGAACAAGGTTCCATTAGAATCGTGACAAGTTATCATAGTCTAGGATGATGTAATCTAGTACCCCGACATATGAACACTAGTTCATCATCAAAGATTCGATTATTCGAATAATATATTTAGGTTATATAATATATGTCCAATAGTTCAAGCATGAGGTAGAAGATTAAAATCTTCATTTTGGTACCTCTAAATGTCATAGAAGTCATGTAGGAGGTAGGAAGATCAAGTCTTCCATTTAGGCACCTCTATGTGTTCACCACTACACTTGATGTAAAAAAAAAACAACCAAGGAGGGTCATGAACATACAATAAAGAATAAGAAATATACACACTAACTAAGAGAAATCATCAAATCATGTGAGGATTGTATGTTTGGACAACCCAAGTTGTTCCATAATCACTCATGTATCAAAGACAAAGTTTGACATGACTTGTGGGTTAAAAACCCTAAACAAAACACCAAGTTTATGAGGTTTAATCCTCTGATTTTAAATGTCTCAACCTTGTTTTTAAGCTTAACCAACCATGGGATATGTTGTAAGCATTAGGACATAGGTATGAGATGTGTTAGACACAAGTTGCATAGGTTTAAACAAGTTTTTGATGAACATAAAAACAAACAGAAAGTTTATGGACTATTTCGGGGCATTTCCAGGTCTGATTTCTCCAAGGAGAAGTCTAGGAATCGAACCCCATGATTATACAAGCAAGTAGGAAAAAGAATCGAGTGAATCGGATAAGAATTGAGTGAGTTATGCTCATTTTCGTGAAGGGGTGTCAATCTACTCGAACCCTTACTTTCAGCTACGGTTTGGTGGATGTTTTGTGAGTTTTTAGGGTTGCAAAAGTGGTATGGAGGCTGGTTATAAGTGGTATTTATAGGGGGAAGGATTAGGGTTTCAATGGGTTGGGCTTTGGAAGTGTTTAGAAGGGGTTACACCTTGAAACTAGCCCACAAAACCCAACTATATGGGGCTGAATTTTGCTGAATTGGGCTGCCATATTTCTTTATTTTTTTTATTTTTTTTAAAACATTATAATGAGTAATTTTGTTAATTAAGTTGTGTAATAATATGCAACAATGTTTCCCCTAACTTGTAACAAGGTGAAATATGAAATAAAACATGATTTAACTAGGTAAAAAGTGTAATGTACAAGTTTTATTTACGAAGCAAGTTCCGTATTTTACAACGATTACGATGAAAGAATGGTTATAAGAACACAAGATTTCCAAAGATAGAATTTCACGTAAGGTTTCTAAATGTAGGATGTTTGAAAACGCAGGGCGTTACAGTCTCCCCTCCTTTAGGAAATTTCGTCCCGAAATTTATTCAAGAGGAAAACCTTGGAGAAAAGGGCGTTTTGGCCAAGCGAATCGAGGTAAAAAGCGAGTACATGTGTGAGTCTAAATAGTTTTGAATCAAATCGGATAGGTATATATAAAATGTGTCGTTTTCAGAAAGATCTTTGTACGAGACGGTTGTATTTAATGAATAGGGAGGTAGTTTGTATGAAAATTTTAAGACTAGTAGTAAATCGCATATTTGTAAAAATTTTCTTTATTAAGAGGGACGAGAAGGTTTGGTACTTTAAATAAAGTGATAACGGTCTACTAGTACGTTTACACAGGAGTTAAGAATAGAAAGACGATTTTAAAATTAAGGCGTCAAGTTAGGATTCGAACGTTTAAATAGGCTTGAGGTTCGTATTGAAGAAAAGAATAATAGAGGATAATGAGAGTATGGAAGTGAACGAGTGACTCTTAATGAATGCAAGTATAAGAATGGCATAAGTATTGGATAGATGAAAGTAGCGTGCTAAGAATGAAGTCTCGTCGTGGATAATCGGATATAATGCGTTTGTGAGTTGTTTGAAGTTTGTATTAGGTCTAAAAGGTCTGCAAAACACCGAATTTCTCATGGCACGTTTTACGAAATTTTGGTAACATGGTGAAATCACTTATATATAGGATGTACCAGCGGCGTATCCACCATGTTTTGACCATATTACATCCGTCTCGTATTCGGTGTCATGTTACGTTCCGTGTTTTTTTTTACCATACGCAGTAGTACGCTCTATGGTTTTCATACGCCTATCACTATAATCCCGTGTGCACCCGCGATTATATTGATTGTCGCATGATCCGCATAGCTTGTACTAGTTGAGTATGAATCAGGGTATACATAATTTAAAAATAAGAATGTGTACGTATAAGAGTATAGTATACAAGCAAGTCCATGCTTAAGTATGTATGGGACCCACGCAAGCGAATCCCTCGGGTTGCGCTCGTGTATAGGTACGAATGTATGAATCATTAGTAAGGATGAAAGGATTAGCATAAGTTTAAGTATGAATACGCATGTATGTATGAGTATAAACATAAAACGTGTAAGTAGTATATGTACAAGTAGAAGCGTAAAACGTATTAGTAGTATGCGTATAAGTACAAGCATAAAACGTAGGAACATAGGTGTAGGTATGAAAAATAAATATTGCGTATATAGTGTTTGTTGGGACGCCACGGATCTAAGTGTATAAAACATTCAAAAGGTCGAGTATGTAAATACGAACAATATAAGTGAAATTGTCGCGGTGAAATGGCAAAACGTGTATGATGATATGCATGTATAGTTGTTTAAACGAAATGTTGAGTTTATTGAATCAAATTTAGATTGAGCTTGGTTTGAAAGGTAGAATATAGTTTGTAAATGTAAAGGAACATAAAGTACTCATTGGTTATGCTTAACGTATTTTGTAATGATTGAAATGCTACTTTTGTTTAAAAAAAAAAAAGAGTTCACGTATGTTGAAAATTGTCGGTCCCCATGGAGTCTTTTAGCCCACGTGTTTTGAAATTTGGGTGACGAGTTAAGCGTTGTAGAGAGGGGTTTTTTTTTTTTTTTTTTTTGAAAATAACGGGTTTGTTTCATTTGCATCAAGACATGAAATTTTGAACTTTGAAGGTTCTTGTGAAAACGTCGACCCTAAGAAAAGAAATTTAGTAAAGGACTTAGTGATTGTTTAAAAAAAATAAATTTAACAAATGATTTATTGATGTTGAAAAGCGTATTTGGTAAAACGATCATATAACATCCATGAGATCTTATAAGTAATTGAGAAGGTTAGGTTGATTTCGATTAAGAATGGAAGTCTCTAGTATGATGATATAATGTGAGCGTATTTTAGTTAATAAATCGGATATGAAGTTCATGGGCAAGAGATTCATTAGACCGATTAATTGATAGGTAGCATTTCATAAGGTTTGGAAATTCGTGAAATAAAATGTTTTAAGACATGATTAAGAATCTCGTGTATATGATTTGAGTGAAAATGGATGGTAGAATAAGAAGTACGTTTGATAAACAATGTATTTTGAAATCGGTATAAGTAGGTATTTTGAATAATGATAAATGATTTAGGTATAAAACATGATCGGGTTTGCATAATAAAATATTTTGAAAGAGTAGTTTTGGTAACGGTCACCTAAGTAAGGGAATCACCCCTAACTCGTTGGTGAGGTCGTTTTAAGGGAAGAGGGGTGGAGTCAATCGTCAAGGTAAGGAAGTCACTCCAATCTCGATGATACATCTCCACTAGTTGTTACAAGGAATATGAATTTAAATTATATGAAAATCATGCGTATATAAGTGTATCGAAAAGGTTCGATATGTTGTGCGTGTGAAAAGAGAAATCAAAGGTAAACTCGAGGTTGAAAGATTGCATCGTATAAAATGAACAATAGAAGCACATGTTTGACCAAAGTTTGGAGTGTTCCAAAACGGAACTTTGACTAACCAAAGTGGTCGAAAAGTCTTTTGAATTTGAGGAGCATGTTTTGGCCTAATAGGTAAAATACTCTCGCCGACAAGTCGGTTAACGGTATTTACCCTTCCGGTTACTACATGTCCCAAATCAATCGAAATTTCGAGACTTGGCGGGATTTATGAAAAAAATGCCAAGGAGTGGAACTAGTCGACAAGGTGCGGGTTTCACCCCTAACTTGACGATTTCGTATCCTAAGTGTGGTTGGTACTCGTCGGGTCAAAATTTAACTTCGACGTGTTGACGAGGGTCCACTAGAACTTGAAATTTGAGATTTACCATTAAGATGTGGATTTCACTCCTAGCTTAATCGCGATATCTCGTGTAAAAAAAGAATAGGTAGATTGAGAGTCGTTCACCAAATTGTGGGTTTCACGCCTATTTTGGTGAATTCGTCTCATTTGTACAATATGAGTGTTGTCGGATTTAGAATAATCGAGTAAAATGCATGAGGGAAGTGTATGTCGAAGGAGATACACAAACAAGTATAAACACATAAGAAAGCATATCAAGGATGATACTTAAATAATGAAATAAAACAAGTATTAACACATAGAGAAATATGTCAAGAATAACACATAAAGAATCGAACAACGAAACAAGTGTTAACACATAATAAAACAAGCATTAATGCATAAGAATAACATGTCGAATATTACACATGAGTAACATACATGTTTAAAAGAGCATAAATAAGTAACAAATAAAGTATCATGTAGTAGCCCAAGCAAAGCATACGAATAAGGTTCTAAAACTATAGACTAGGCTAAAGCATTCCTACTTTTCCTAATTCCCTATAGTTATGGCTCTGATACCAATCTGTCACACCCCAACCAATGGCGGAAACATCGGGATGAGACGAAGTGTGAAGATTGCTAGAGACATCATAACGCTATTTGTGACAATATTTAGAAATTCCAAATTTCATTTCATTTCATAACTTCAAATAGTCAACATTACAAGAAATTCAAATACAACAAGTTTAACATAACAACATGATAACATAACAAAATTTGATACAACATATTAAACCCTAACGTCTATATGTGTATCTAGGCATCAACGCTACTTCTTTTCTTAGCATCGTCCTCATCAACCTGTAACATGTTTAAAATAATTCAATGCAAAAGCAAAGGCGAGTATACAAGTTTGGTACATACATAGCATAAGATAAAAATGTGAACAATTCCTCATAGCAAGCATGCGATTCAAGATAAACATTAAATATGGCATGTGTATAACATATCAAACCAAGAAAACGCAACTTGCTCATGACATAACCAAAGTTTCAGTAGAGGCGGGTCGTTAATCCTATAGCGCTACATATGTCAAGGTTTGGCTCGTACGAAGTTAATGATAAGTTCAACACATAAGAATCACCCAAATTTAAAGTATCAAGTCATCACATATACAAGCATGTTATAGGAATGTTCATGTGTTTAGACAAAAGTTCATGTGTAAGTTTCAATAGGTAAACATGTTACACCCCAAAAGTAGTAAAAGTAAAAAAAGGGGAAAAGTACAAGTATACTCACAAAGTTTGCATATGTTTTCCGATTATCCAGTTGTTGACGAGTAGAGATTTAGAGTCCGAATGTATAAGGGTTAAGGTTCAAGTATGTTTAGAGTCGAGATTCGGTGTTTAAAACAACATAAAAATAAGATATGAGAATAACATGGAAAATAATCATTTAGTACATATGATGCTTGTTCTTGACACTAGGAAACTCGAAGGAGTTTAGATGTTTTCATGGAACAAGGTTCCATTAGAATCGTGACAAGTTATCATAGTCTAGGATGATGTAATCTAGTACCCCGACATATGAACACTAGTTCATCATCAAAGATTCGATTATTCGAATAATATATTTAGGTTATATAATATATGTCCAATAGTTCAAGCATGAGGTAGAAGATTAAAATCTTCATTTTGGTACCTCTAAATGTCATAGAAGTCATGTAGGAGGTAGGAAGATCAAGTCTTCCATTTAGGCACCTCTATGTGTTCACCACTACACTTGATGTAAAAAAAAAAACAACCAAGGAGGGTCATGAACATACAATAAAGAATAAGAAATATACACACTAACTAAGAGAAATCATCAAATCATGTGAGGATTGTATGTTTGGACAACCCAAGTTGTTCCATAATCACTCATGTATCAAAGACAAAGTTTGACATGACTTGTGGGTTAAAAACCCTAAACAAAACACCAAGTTTATGAGGTTTAATCCTCTGATTTTAAATGTCTCAACCTTGTTTTTAAGCTTAACCAACCATGGGATATGTTGTAAGCATTAGGACATAGGTATGAGATGTGTTAGACACAAGTTGCATAGGTTTAAACAAGTTTTTGATGAACATAAAAACAAACAGAAAGTTTATGGACTATTTCGGGGCATTTCCAGGTCTGATTTCTCCAAGGAGAAGTCTAGGAATCGAACCCCATGATTATACAAGCAAGTAGGAAAAAGAATCGAGTGAATCGGATAAGAATTGAGTGAGTTATGCTCATTTTCGTGAAGGGGTGTCAATCTACTCGAACCCTTACTTTCAGCTACGGTTTGGTGGATGTTTTGTGAGTTTTTAGGGTTGCAAAAGTGGTATGGAGGCTGGTTATAAGTGGTATTTATAGGGGGAAGGATTAGGGTTTCAATGGGTTGGGCTTTGGAAGTGTTTAGAAGGGGTTACACCTTGAAACTAGCCCACAAAACCCAACTATATGGGGCTGAATTTTGCTGAATTGGGCTGCCATATTTCTTTATTTTTATTATTTTTTTTAAAACATTATAATGAGTAATTTTGTTAATTAAGTTGTGTAATAATATGCAATAATGTTTCCCCTAACTTGTAACAAGGTGAAATATGAAATAAAACATGATTTAACTAGGTAAAAAGTGTAATGTACAAGTTTTATTTACGAAACAAGTTCCGTATTTTACAACGATTACGATGAAAGAATGGTTATAAGAACACAAGATTTCCAAAGATAGAATTTCACGTAAGGTTTCTAAATGTAGGATGTTTGAAAACGCAGGGCGTTACAATGGGTGCTGCTCCTGGAGCAAGCTCAATCTGAAATTCGACCTGACGATGAGGCGGTAAGCCAGGTAAGTCTTCAGGAAACACCTGAGGGTAATCACGTACAATTGGAATATCCTCCAATTTCTTTTCCTTTGCCGATGCGTCTGTAACGAGTGCCAGAATGGCAGTGTGCCCCTTACGTAAGCATTTCTGAGCCTTCAAGAAAGAGATGATGCCAACCACAGCACCACTCTTGTCGCCTTGAACTTCTAGAGGTTCCTGACCCGAACGAGGAATACGAATAATCTTCTCGCTGCATAAAATTTCTGCCTGGTGTTGGGACAACCAATCCATCCCAATCACGACGTCGAAGCTACCCAAAACTATGGGAATGAGGTCGATAGTGAAAACTTGACCAGCTAGGATTAGATTACAACCCTGAACTACGTGCGTGGCTTCTAGACTTTTACCGTTAGCTAACTCTACTACGTGTTTGGTGGGTAAAAGGGTTGGTGCACGTTTTAGCAGTTGACACATTTTCACAGACATATAGCTTGTATCCGCACCCGAATCAAACAAAACAGTAACATAAATATTGTCGAGGAGAAACTTACCCATAACAACGTTGGGATCGTTCACTGCGTCGCCTCGACCTAGTACGAATGCACGACCACGAGCTTCATTGCCGTTATTGTTGTTGTTTCCCCCGTTGTTGTTGCCGTTGCCCTGGTTGTTGTTGTTGCGATTCTGGTTCAACTGAGGACAATCGCGTTTGAAGTGACCTTCAGCCCCGCACTGGAAACACCCCCGGTTTCCACGCTGTGGTTGCTGTTGCTGCTGCTGGTTCTGTGGAGCTGGTTGCTGAGGCTGCTGGTTCTGATTCGCAGGCCGTGGACTCCTACAGTCTTTGGCCTCGTGACCCATCTTTAGACACCTTTGACAACGACCCTTGTTACACGGGCCGTGGTGATGCCTGTTGCAGTTGTGGCACCTAGGTTGACTACCCTAATATCTCCTCTGTCTATGACTACCAGAGGATTGCTGACTGGGACTCTGATAGTGGTCAATCTTCTGCTGCTGAGCTTGTGGCTGAACAATCGCTGAACCTTTACTAGAATCTCCATCCCATTTTCTTTTACTGTCACCAGACGTAGCAGGAGTAACTGAGGTGGTGACGTTAGCAGTAGCATTAACACGCTTGGGCAGTTTATTCTGATCCACTGCCTGATCGGTGATACGGTGAGCAAGGCGTTGGATTTCCTGGATGTTTTCGAGGTTGGCCGACGTCACATGGCTTTGAATTTCTGGCGCCAATCCCTTGAGATATAACTCAATGCGCTTGTATGGAGGGTCCACCATAGTTGGACACAGAACGACCAGCTCATTAGACCGTTTGGTATACGCCTCGATTTCCGATCCAACCATTTTCAAGTTATACAGCTCGTCTTCCAGCTTGTGAATATCTTCCCGCGTGCAATACTCACGCTTGATGAGTTCCTTGAAATCGTTCCATGGGGTGGCGTTAGCAGCTGCCAACCCTAAGATTTGGACTTGGGCGTTCCACCAAGTCAGTGCTATCCCTTCCAAAGTACCGGTGGCAAACTTGACCTTGCGAGCCTCAGGGCACTCGCACATTTCGAATACCGATTCTAACTTCTCGAACCAGTGGAGGAGTCCCACTGCTCCTTCTGTGCCGCTGAAAGAATTTGGACGACAGTCCATGAAGTTCTTGAAAGTGCAGACAGGCTGCTGCGCGTGTTGACCTATTGTGTACGAATAGGACGAAGTTAAATACGAGAGTTAATGTAGGATCTAAAGATCCTAGTGTGTGCCTATACTGCAGGATATACTACCTGCTTGAGCTGCTGCAACGGCCGCAACAACTTGAGCTTGAACGAGAGCCTCTAGCTGGGCTTGTGTCATGTTGATTCGTCCAGACATGATCTTCATTGTAACAAGTAGCATACGTAAGAATGGTTCGCGAATAGGGCGATGACAGAAAAGTGTAAGCACGTAGGGATTCTCATGTAATCAAAGCATGTGTATCTAAGCGTAATGCGAGCAAAGTTCTAAACAGTTCTAGCAAACAAGTAATAAACATAATCCTTATTACCTAGAATGTCGAGTCTTGCACGTGGAGCGAAGCGTCGTTGTGGATCGTTGAGAGCACTGTACTGGTTATAGTCCGGTTTTAATAAAAACGTTTTCCCATATTAAAACCAAGTTCTCTATAACCAATGGCTCTGATACCAATCTGTCACACCCCCAAAATCCACCCGCGGAGTACCACCGCTTGGGAGCGTGACTGACCAGGATCAAGCCATCAATCATATCAAACATAGCATTTAATATAAAAGTAAATAATGTAAATCATCATGACATGATTGATATTTCAACACCAACATCGTTTAAGTAGCGGAAGCATAGTATGTAATCTCAAAATAGTTATACGAGTTCATGATCCGTATCCCACAACGACCTGCTCCTCCCTGTGCAAGCTCCATATGGTACCTATGGTCCTGCAAGGCATGCAGCAAATAATCAACAAACTAGTTGAGCGAGTTCACAGAAAGTAAGTTCATAACATGCATAAGTATAGCTAGTGGGGGGCTTCCCATACTAGTGTGTACTAAAGGTGGGGGTTTCCCATGTTCATCCTGGCTAATGAGGACTTCTCATTAACGGTACTTACTAGACTAACTTCCGACCATGTGTTCTTCTTTACCGAGAACAGGAAAACGTACAGGGTCACGTAGGCTTTACGTGACGTGCCTTTCCCCGAGGACAGTGGTACGCGTGGGGGCTACGTAGGCTTTACGCAGCGTGGCCTTCCGACCTGGAAGCCAGTAGATGGTATTGGGTTACGCAGGCTTTACGTAACGTGTCCTCCCGACCCGGGAGACATATGGCAAGTATACTGGGTTACGTAGGCTTTACGTAACGTGTCCTGACTAACCTGAGGACGATGGTCTATAGTCTGGTATATGCGTGAGTACGAGTAATCATTCCATATCCATCATATCCAACCCAATTCCCAACCCGGGAGTCCCATGCCTTGGCTGTGTGAACTCACCTTGGTTTGCTCGGCAGATACACAGAGAGTACAAGTAGCAAGTAAATGGTCACTCACGTCCTACCATGGTTATTATACGAGTCAGGTTCGTATATAGCACGTATATAGTAATCACGTATAGTCATGGCAAACATGTACGCACGTAAGCAGATAAGACATAGCATGTGAGGATCCAATTGTCTAAGTCCAATCATACCCGGCCCAATGACATAAGCAGCCCAATAACAAAACAGTCCAGATTCTCAATCGGCCCAAATAGCAAACACATACAAGTCCATTAATAAACAGCCCACATATCAAATCATTGGGCCCGTGACAGTGAAGGCCCAAGACAGTGAATGTGCAACGGTGGTCTCGACTCGCAACGGGGTTTCGAGTCGCAACGAGGATCTCGAGTCGTAACGACTGGATACGAGTCGCAATGACTGGTTACGAGTCGCAATGGGCGGTCTCGGTTCATCATGGTCTGGTTACGAGTCGTAATCTGACTCGCAACCGTGGTTGCGGTTCGTGCGGTTTGGTCTCGAGTGGGGTTCCGACTCGCAACAAGCGATGCCGAGTCGCAACCGTGTGTGAACGACTTTCCTGATTTCATGCAATTCATTTAGGCAATTCAATCATCGTTGACAGTTTCCAAAAATCAATTATCAACTAACAGTTTGCCATTCAAGAATTCATCGATCAAACAGGGGAATAAATCATCAATTCTTATGAACCCTAATAATCCCACTTATGAACAATAACAATATTCATAACACTCAATCACATTATGATCCGATTTCATGAACGTTAACTCGAATTGCATAGCCAATCAACAAGACATTATCATTAACATCATCAATAACAAATCCGATTATATAACCTGTCCGGCCGATTAACAAACATCACTATAATAAGTACTCGCATCCAACATCAACAACCAATCAATTTTACTAACATACACCCTAGTTACATCGCATAACAGAACGATAGCAATCATGGCATCACGTATAATCGAACATGAATTCAAACAAACATACTAACCGGTTACAAGTAACGAGATGTGATCCGAACCAGAAGGGTGATCGGATGGCCTTGTGCCGTCGGTTCCTAAACAAGCCGAGAGAGAGACGAGATAGAGGAGCTAGGGTTATGTGTGTGTTTTCTTGTGTTGTAACAAATGAGAGGAAAACAAGACCCTTAGTTTTGGTATAGTGGTTGCGAGTGGGGAGTGGGCCGAGCCCACTCGGTTACCTAATGGACCGAATGTAAGGTGTAAAGCCCAAAGGCTTGTGTGACCGGTTATCGTGTGCAGTTTGGGTTCGGTTCAATTAACATACAACGTATATTACACAATACACATAACGACATCTCATAAATCACGTAATATTCATTAGCTCAAAATGTCACATAAACACGTAACGATACATCAAGCAAGCCTAGAGTTCGAGTTGTCACATTATCAACATAACGTAAATCAATACTTGGTAACAAACGGTTAAACACACGGTGAACTCGCCAGCTTTTTGCTGATACACTTTTCTGCATGCTTGCAGGCCCTTAGGTACACTGACATGGAACTTGCTGTCTAGGAAGCTGGAGTGGTCATGGGACGTGGCAACTGGAATGCTCTTTTGAAGTTACAATGTCTTTAAACGATTACATTAAACTTATTGAATAAATTATTATGCTTCCGCTGAACATGTTTGATTTCCTAAACCAATGTTTGAATTATACTATCTTTGTTTAATGGAAAGTTCTATTTTACTTATGGTTTAATGTGATTAATGGCTAGATCCTGGTACGCCACACGCCTCGCAGGGGTTTCCGCTTGTGGTATTTTTAGGGGTGTGACAATATTTTTTTGCGATCTCACGTTTTCGGGCTAGTATGATTTCCAACATCTCTGGTGGAACATTGT
Organism: Helianthus annuus; assembly: GCF_002127325.2. Taxonomy (NCBI): domain Eukaryota; kingdom Viridiplantae; phylum Streptophyta; class Magnoliopsida; order Asterales; family Asteraceae; genus Helianthus; species Helianthus annuus. Next base: position 28,747,823 of record NC_035434.2, on the reverse strand, counting down.
CGTGTGGTGTAAGACCCAGTTTAAAATACCCGTTTTTTTTCACAGCAAATAAGCTTTACATAATATACTAAAAGTAGTCCTTACAAAAACTTTCAATATTCGAAACCCATTTAATAAAACATTTACTTGTTTAACCTACTAACAATGTTCCAAAATAAACTACTAGTGTTTACATAATAACAAAACATGGATCAAGTGCGGAAGCGTAACGTTAGGTGTTCGGTTCGAATCGATTGCTTGATCATCATCCTTCACTTGAGTACCTGAAAACTAATGTTTTAAACAGGCATTAGTGTTATTAACGATGGGAATTCACATATTTGGATTAGGATCGATAACTCATTCAAATCAAGAAGTAAAAATTTCAGCAAAACTGGGCTCCACCGTAATTTACGGTGTCACCGTAAATTACGGTGGGTTCTGGGCATTTGGGGTACCTACCGTAAATCAGTAGATCCCCACCGTAACATTTTAATAGCCACCGTAAATTACGGTGTCACCGTAATTTACGGTGGGCCCTGCACTTGTTTTCTTGCTTTTTGACCTTGAGCATTCAAGTTCCATTTTACAGCAAAGTGACCTTGAACAGGTTTATTACCCACCCAAGGCTAGTTACCCAAATTTAGGACCATCACCCGTTATCACTTTTGCTATCCCAAAAAGGGAAACACTCCCACATCGATCTATATATGAATAAATCCAAACTTTCGTATTTGTCATCTATACAACTATTCACAATTATCAATCAAGATCACAACTCCTATATAAGGAATTTAAACTTTACAACTATCATGGCATGTCAAAGTTTCGACTTACACAAAGGTTATATCCAAGCATTAAGTGATAGTGTCTAGCTTCATGTTTAATACAAGACTTGTTTTGACCCGTTTGGGTGCTGAATTAAGCACCATACAGGGCATGTAAGTATCCATGTTTGTCACTCGTTTTGACCCATTTCGCTTGTTTAGGTAACTAATCATTTTCATGGCATTTTGGTAATCTTGATTGTCATGTTTCAGAATTTATTACATAAACTAACAATTAGGTATAATGTAACGAAACAATAAATTCCGTACCTTCTAGAGCGCGTCTTTTCCTCGTGAACTCCCTCCGGCTTGTCCGCTAGATGAACCGGACTCTTTGCCTCTTAATCCTCTTGCGATGAGGATCACAATTCTAAGCTCGGATTTCGTTTTGGTTAGGATTTGAACCTCCAATTGCAAGAAACTGTGAACTTTAGGGTTTTGGAAAATGGGGGTCGCCCCTTTCTTGCTTCTGTCGACCAGACACACCAATTTGGTGTGTTTGGTTTGATTTTGTCACTATTAAAATTAAACTTTCGATTTTTGGCAAGATTAGTCCCTTAACTACCATTTCCTTTTAAATACCAGAGTTTTAACCAAGTGTAGATTATTTTCAAGACTTGTAAATTTTAACTAGGTTAAAGTTTCTACATGGTTATTTCTTGTTTATGAAATCCTTAAATTTCTTATATAAAGATTTATATTTTCGGGGTGTTACAAGTCCACCCCCCTTAAAAGGGTTTCGTCCCCGAAACCGAATTACGTACCAAATAATGTCGGGTGTAGACGTCGCATTTCCTCTTCGGACTCCCAAGTAGTGTCTGACCCTTTTCTGTGCTCCCATTTGACCTTGACTTGGGTTATCATTTTGTTCCTCAAACTTTTCTCCTTACGATCTAAAATCGCAATTGGTTTTACTGCATAGTTGAGGCTGTTATCCACTTCGATATCTTCGTAGTGGATATGAGCAGTTTCGTCGGCCAAACATTTTCGAAGATGTGATACGTGGAATGTGTTATGAATTCCACTCAACTCTTCGGGTAATTCAAGTCGATAAGCCACTTTACCAACCCGTTCAACGATTCTAAATGGCCCAATAAATCTTGGGCTTAACTTTCCTCTTTTTCTGAATCTAATAATACCCTTCCATGGGGAGACTTTTAGCATGACCATATCGCCAACCTGAAATTCAATTGGCCTATTCCTTTTATCCGCATATGCCTTTTGCCGGTCTTGAGCCGCTTTCAGGTGTGCCCGAACTATGTTGATTTTCGCATTTGTAGTTCGGATTATATCAGCAGGTGCTAGCCCTCGCGGACCCACTTCTCCCCAACATACTGGGGTCCGACATTTTCTGCCATATAATAGCTCATACGGAGCCATTTTAATACTCGCGTGATAGCTATTGTTATATGCAAATTCGACCAAGGGTAAATGGACATCCCAACTACCTCCAAAGTCAATAATGCAAGCCCGTAGCATATCTCCCAACGTTTGTATTGTCCTTTCTCTCTGCCCATCCGTTTGTGGATGGTAAGCAGTGCTAAGGAACAATTTAGTTCCCATCTGTTCTTGGAATTCACGCCAGAATTTCGAAGTAAACCGAGTATCTCTGTCTGACACAATGGATATCGGTACCCCATGCCTTGCTATGATTTCATTGGTGTATACCTCCGACATTTTCTCAGATGTATAAGTTTCACGAATCGGAATAAAGTGGGCGCTTTTAGTTAACCTATCCACGACTACCCAAATAGCATCAAAACCACGACTTGTTTTAGGTAGTTTGGTCAATAGGTCCATCGTGATTTGCTCCCATTTCCAAACCGGGATTTCTAACGGTTGAAGTTTACCATATGGTTTTTGGTGTTCCGCCTTGACTTGTAGGCACGTCAAACACTTTTCCACGTATTTCACGGTGTCCCGCTTCATTCCGGGCCACCAATAGTTTTGCTTTAAGTCATGATACATCTTGGTCGCTCCCGGGTGAATGGAATAACGGGATTTATGAGCTTCATCAAGTAGAAGCTTCTTAACTCCACATGTGTTAGGGACCCAGATTCTATTAAAACGAGTCTTTAGGCCGTGACTGCCCACTTCAAGGTCTTTAACTTGACCAATAATTCTTTCCTTTTTCCAGTTTTCCGCCTTTACAACTTCATCTTGTGCTTCTCGAATTCGTTCTAGTAAACTTGAAGTCACAACCAGTTGCATTGATCGTACCCGTATCGGGGTATAATCTGTTTTGCAGCTCAGCGCATCGGCCACTACATTGGCCTTACCGAGGTGGTAATGTATTTCGCAATCGAAGTCTTTGACGGTTTCCAACCACCGTCTTTGCCGCATGTTTAGTTCCTTCTGGTCGAAGAAATATTTCAAACTTTTATGGTCGGTAAAGATGGTAAACTTTACTCCGTACAAGTAATGTCTCCAAATCTTTAAGGCAAACACCACCGCCGCTAATTCTAAGTCGTGAACCGGATATTTATTTTCATGTATCTTCAATTGCCTCGAGGCATAGGCGATGACCTTGCCTCGTTGCATTAATACACACCCGAGCCCCAATTGAGAAGCGTCCGAGTAAACCACCATGTCTTCAGTCCCTTCCGGTAAGGTCAGTACCGGAGCGTGGGTCAACTTTTCCTTGAGTGTTTGGAAAGCTTCCTCTTGCTTAATGCCCCACACGAACTTTTCCTCCTTACGAGTTAATTTGGTCAATGGTAAGGCAATTTTGGAGAAATCCTGTATGAATCTCCGATAATATCCCGCAAGCCCTAAAAAGCTTCGGATTTCCGAGGGATTTCTTGGAGGGCTCCATTTCGACACAGCTTCTATCTTTGACGGATCTACTAGTACTCCATCAGCACTAATGAGATGCCCAAGAAACTGTACTTCCCGTAACCAGAAAGCACACTTCGTGAATTTTGCATACAGCTTCTCTCGTCTAAGTGTGTCTAGTATTTCCCGCAAAAGACACACGTGCTCGGCTTCACTCCTTGAATATACCAAAATGTCGTCGATAAATACAATTACCGACTTATCTAGCATGGGTTTGCAAACCCGGTTCATGAGGTCCATGAAAGCCGCGGGCGCATTGGTCAATCCGAAAGGCATTACGAGGAATTCATAATGCCCGTACCTCGTACGGAAAGCCGTTTTGGGTACGTCCTCCTCCTTGACTTTCAATTGGTGATAACCGGATCGGAGATCAATTTTGGAAAACCAACTTGCTCCTTGTAGTTGGTCGAATAAATCATCAATTCTTGGGAGCGGGTATCGATTCTTCACCGTGAGTTTGTTTAACTCTCGGTAATCGATACACATGCGCATACTGCCGTCCTTCTTCTTCACGAATAAGACTGGTGCGCCCCACGGAGACACACTCGGTCGGATAAATCCCTTGTCAAGAAATTCCTGAATTTGAGACATCAATTCTTGTAACTCCGACGGTGCAAGCCGGTATGGCGCCTTGGCCACGGGTTTTGCGCCCGGAATCAATTCGATTCCGAACTCTACCTCCCGTTCCGGCGGTATCCCCGGTAGTTCTTCCGGGAACACGTCTTCATAATCTCGCACGACTGGTACATCCCCAATTTTGAGGAGTACTTTTTCCGTTTCGCTTGCGTATACCATAAAGGCCTTGCATCCATGTTTCATGAGCTTATGAGCTTCTAGCATTGTGCATATCGCTGGGTTACCTCCTTTTTCTCCATATATCGTAAGTTGTCTTCCACTAGGAGACGTTAGCTTTATTTCCTTTCGGAAACAAACCACCTTTGCGTGGTAACGGGATAGCCAATCCATTCCCACTACCACTTGAAATTCTCCCATCGACATCGGGATCAAGTCTATTGTGTATTCCTCGTCATCAATATTCATCGTGCAGTTTTCACATACATCACAGACAATAAAGCTTTTATTATTACCTATCTCTACCTCTAAAGGCATAGGTAATTTTGTTAGAACAAATGAAGGGTGTCGAATAAACCCATATGAAACAAAGGATCTATTCGCACCAGTATCAAATAACACACGTGCGGGAATTGAATTTATAGTGAATGTACCTGAGACCACGTCAGGTTCGACCTTTGCTTCAGCAGCAGTCAATTGAAAAGATCTTGCTTTGGCTTTTGTGGCTTCACCTTTTGAGTCTTGCCCTTCTTTCTTTCCCGCCAATTCTGGGCACTCTGATCTTTTGTGACCCGTTCGGTAACAGTTGTAACAAACGGTCACTTTTTCCGGGCATGATATAGCCACATGTCCCGTTTTTCGACATATAGGACAAGGCTTATCTTTGAAGCGACATTCACCCTTATGATTTTTGCCGCAGATTTTGCAACTTGGTGTACCGCCCTTTGCATCTGATTTCTTCGTCGTTTCATTCGTTCTTTCTTTCTTGGTAGGGCTTGGATTTATATCCTGTGCCCTTCGTTCACCCCGCTCTATACTCTTTTTCAACTCAATCTCCCTTTCCCGAGCGACATTGACAATCTCGGTAAGGGTCTCATACTTTGAAGGGGTTATGAACTCCCTATATTCTGCGCTTAGCATGTTATGATAGTAATAAACTTTTTGCTCTTCGTTCGTTATCAGATCGTCACAGAACTTCATTTTGTCCATAAACATCCCCGTGATCTTGTCTATGGATTCACCCTTATGTCTAAGTTGCATGAACTCTTCCTTGATCTTGTTTATAACCGCTTTGGGGCTATGGTGTTTAAGAAACGGCGTCTTAAAATCCTCCCACGTCATGGCCTTGGCCGCTTCGTTTCCAATCTCCTTCTTTTTATTATCCCACCAGTCCTTCGCTTGACCTCTTAACTGACCCGTACCATAAGCTACGTAGTCATTCTCATCACAATGGGTTCTCTCGAATACTCCCTCGATATCGCCTATCCATCGCTGACACACGATTGGATCAACCTCCCCATTATATATAGGTGGTTTACAAGCTATGAATTCCTTGTATGAACAAGGTTTTCGTTCCCCAGAATTTTCCTTTGCTAGATTTGAATTATCCTCTAGCTTTTTGATTCTCTCTTCTACCACTGATAAAACCGTATTTTGGATTTTATCAATGAAGTTCGACAAACTGTTTTCGATCGCCTTTCCAACCTCTTCCGCAATCACTATTCTCATTTGTTCGGTGACTCTTGGCACCGCATCACCATCACCTCCGCTTGCCATCTTTGATACTGAAATGTTTACATACATTGTTAAACATTTCATTTATAATACATGTTTTACTTGTTTTGATTTGATCAAGTTTGTAACTTGACTCAATCATTCTTGTTTCATGCCTTTCTTGTGTTTGAGTGTGTTTACACACTCTTTTCCATGCATATTTGTTCGTGAATTATTTCTATACTCCATAAATTTTACTTAAGCAATTACTCTTACCGGATGTTGATCAAGCTTGAACCGAACACTTATTGGCAACCTTAAGCTCTGATAACCAACTTGTAAGACCCAGTTTAAAATACCCGTTTTTTTTTCACAGCAAATAAGCTTTACATAATATACTAAAAGTAGTCCTTACAAAAACTTTCAATATTCGAAACCCATTTAATAAAACATTTACTTGTTTAACCTACTAACAATGTTCCAAAATAAACTACTAGTGTTTACATAATAACAAAACATGGATCAAGTGCGGAAGCGTAACGTTAGGTGTTCGGTTCGAATCGATTGCTTGATCATCATCCTTCACTTGAGTACCTGAAAACTAATGTTTTAAACAGGCATTAGTGTTATTAACGATGGGAATTCACATATTTGGATTAGGATCGATAACTCATTCAAATCAAGAAGTAAAAATTTCAGCAAAACTGGGCTCCACCGTAATTTACGGTGTCACCGTAAATTACGGTGGGTTCTGGGCATTTGGGGTACCTACCGTAAATCAGTAGATCCCCACCGTAACATTTTAATAGCCACCGTAAATTACGGTGTCACCGTGATTTACGGTGGGCCCTGCACTTGTTTTCTTGCTTTTTGACCTTGAGCATTCAAGTTCCATTTTACAGCAAAGTGACCTTGAACAGGTTTATTACCCACCCAAGGCTAGTTACCCAAATTTAGGACCATCACCCGTTATCACTTTTGCTATCCCAAAAAGGGAAACACTCCCACATCGATCTATATATGAATAAATCCAAACTTTCGTATTTGTCATCTATACAACTATTCACAATTATCAATCAAGATCACAACTCCTATATAAGGAATTTAAACTTTACAACTTTCGTATTTGTGAACTTTAGGGTTTTGGAAAATGGGGGTCGCCCCTTTCTTGCTTCTGTCGACCAGACACACCAATTTGGTGTGTTTGGTTTGATTTTGTCACTATTAAAATTAAACTTTCGATTTTTGGCAAGATTAGTCCCTTAACTACCATTTCCTTTTAAATACTAGAGTTTTAACCAAGTGTAGGTTATTTTCAAGACTTGTAAATTTTAACTAGGTTAAAGTTTCTACATGGTTATTTCTTGTTTATGAAATCCTTAAATTTCTTATATAAAGATTTATATTTTCGGGGTGTTACATGTGGCCTGTTAAACTTCTCCAGATCCTTATCAAACCTAATCGATCTCAATGTCTCTTGATGTTCACCCGCTAACACCATAATATTTTCCTTTCGTTTCTTTTTAATGTCCACCAACTCTTGTTTCATAAATTTGTATTCTTGGAGCTTGTCGGACATACCAATTGACCTTTCGGTCGACGTTGCGGGTCCTTTATCTTTTTTCTCTTTCTTTTTTTGCCTTCTTAGAGAGGGGTCTAAGTTTATGTCGGGAATATCACTAGTGAATTCGATATTCGGTGTACACGCTTGATAGTTACCCGAATCCGATGACTTTCTTTTTTGCCCCGAACTACCAATCTCCTCACCCAACAATGGTACCGGTGCCTATTTCTCATGTTTTCTAACCACCTCTCACGCCTCAATATGAGGAAAGCCACCCAGATGTTTTTTTTGTAACCTTTTAGCGCTTGTTTCATAACATGAGCATCTTCACTCCCACTAGGCCGTAACGATCCTATAATAAAAATATAAATTATATTAAGGTAAAAAATAAAAAGTATGTAAACGTAAAAAAAATTATACCGCTTGATGCCAAAAGCCGTTGAATAAGTTCAACTTCCCTTGCATAGCTTTCCATTTTGGACGGACTTGATGAACGGTCCGGGATCATCCTCCAACGGTTGCATTGTAATGTGTGAGAACTTTTTTCCAAAATGCTTCCGATTTTTGTTGATTGTCTTTTTTCTAGTTTACACTACAATGCACATACGCTATCGCTAACGCCTCTTCTTGTTTCTTAGTCCATCTTTGCGGATCCGCCTTACCCCCTTTCCTTTCGGTTCATCTTCGACTTTAAGTTCTTCCTCTTTTTCGGCTTCTTTATTTTCATCTTCATCTAAGTCTTGAGTCTCGGCTACAAATTCTTCATCTTCGCCATCATCGTATATTGGAGGCATGTGTTCAACATTATCTTTTGGATATTGAGTCGGTGGACTCCGATAAGCAAACGGGTCAAAAGCGTTTTGGGCATCCGTAGGATACTCGTTACACACTCGGTGCAACCGTCGTGGGACCTTGTGGTAATGAAAAAAATTGTGGTGGATAATTGGGTTGGGGATGGGTGTTGTAAAAACCCGGTTGTGTATTTTGGGCATCAAAGTATGGAGGTTGAGAGTGTGGCGAATAACCGTGTTGTTATTGAAATGGCACACTTGAACCACTCGATCCGCCTCGTCTACTTTGCAAGCCGCGCCCACTCGCCTTCGAATCGGAACCCGAAACTTTTTTCTTGTCATCACCCATATTTTGTCTATCCATAGTATGCTTTGAGAGTATGTGAATTGGGTGAAAAATGGAATGTAAAATGGTAATATTTATAATGTATTTATTTGTTTTTTTTTAATCAAACGACTATGAAGCCGTTAAACACCCCAATGGTCCAATCACCAATGCTTCACCTAACGGTCATATTTGGAATCAGTGACTTCTCCCTGTAAATTAAACACCCCGTGCGGCAAAGAGTGGCGGCGACGGTGTTCCCCGCGTGGTGAAGGGGTTAACCGCGCTCTTTACCGCATGCAACCCGTTCACCCTAAGAATCTCCATAAAATGGAAATACTGTTTTTCAAATTTTAATTCATAGTCTCAAATTAGCTAATGCATGGGTAAGTGCATATGTTGTTACTTATATATAAACCAGGGTGGGGTTCGACTACAAAGTCTATTTTTCCTACAAAGTGTATAAAGTCATAAAACACCACAATTTCAGCCATAAAATACACTCAAAACCCACAAATAACAGAGTGAAGATCACTAAAACGTAATATTCAAACCCTAACATTCCATTAAAAACTTCAAACACACCATCATAAAACTATGTATATAAAATACAACATAAGAATCAACATAAAACACACTAATGTTAGTCATTCGATAATTAAAGCCTTATCATCCAAAATACAAAACAAAACCCACATATATGACGTTTTAGTAATCTTCACTTTGGTATTTGTGAGTTTTGAGTGTGTTTTATTGTTGACATTACAGTGTTTTATGACTTTTTACACTTTGTAGGAAAAATGGACTTTGTAGCCAACTCCCACCCATATAAACCATATCCAGAACTTATTAATGAATTGTATAACAAAATTAGGAGTAAGACTAAATAAACACACAACCCAAAATCCGGGTATAGGGTTATTTCTTTGTGAACCCTATTTGCACACTAGTACACAAAGAAGCAAAAGATGCGGTGAATTATGCCAAGAGATGAGGTCCTAGTCCCTAGACCTTTTCTTGCAAGTTAAAAAAAAAGGAAACAAATCTTAGATCGATTGCAAAAAGGCACATCCAAGTCTCGACCAATTTTCTTGATCTTATTGTTCTAGACCAATTTATATGTTGCTAATTATTCTGATTAATCTTGCTGAACTACAAAACTATGGAACTTATTTTAAATCTTTGAAAGTTTATATTTAGAACTAAAGTTTGATACATTTTGATCAAGAACATGCAAAAGGCTTAAATACCACTGTTAGGTTTGGATATAATCATAGACACAAAACAAAATCACTTTAGAATTTGTTATCCAATTTCTTACCAACAAACAAAAGCTAACAGGATTGGTTAAGTAAGGATACTAGACTACTAGTATAGCATAAGCTAATCTTGCTCTCTTTGAGCTCTAGGGAATCTATATATGTAGGGCCGAGAAGAACCATGAAATAAAACTTTGTGCATCTACAAACGAACCATCTTTGGATGTGTTGCTAGTTGATACCGAAACCCTACACAAACTTCTTTTGTTAGGGTGGCTCAACCGGTCTAAAGCGGACAGAAAAAATACAAGGCCCTTTTCTAAACAAAAATTAGATTCTTGCTTCGATTATCTAAAGAATATTTATTTAAATTATTTATATTTAAGAATCTTTTGATCATAGGCAAAGTTGGGTTATTGGACTACTAAATAAATTTGGATTTTTGTGCCGCTCCCCCTCCTTAGAGAGAGGATATGCTAGACGTTATGTAAAAACCATGCAAAAACAGAAGATGTGTCGATGTAGGGACTTGAATTGAGGTCTCTATGGGTACAACGTGACACCAAACTACATCAAAAAAAGCAAAGAGCAGATGATACATAATAATACGTCATTTAGTGATCAAGTGTCCTGTTGTATCCAAGGATAATAAAGGGGAGAAGTAATCAGGGTATCAAGATTTTTTGGTGCATAATAAGGCTACTCGGTGTGAAGAAGGGAAGTCTTTGGAGGATGCCCCTACATGTCATCGCCACGTCAACATCCAAGGAGGATGCCCCTCCAAGGATGGAACAAGGGAAATAGAGAAGAGGTCTCCCCCATTTATTTAATTTTTCTTCCCCTTTTGATGTGATGTAAAAACTTTTATGAAAACAACGGGACCAAAAACACTACAACAACATCCACTAAAAATATACAAGCAAACAAACTCTCAACCTTCAACTCCACTGAAGCCACCACCACTGGAAAATCCAACTCATCGGCAACACCACCGGAAATCGGTCCGCCACCGTAGATGGGTATTGCAGAACCGGTAATTTACCTGTCCCTCATCCCCTCACCTTCATTTTCTTGTTCTAAAAGCATTCTCACACACCTAATTTTTGCAGGTTTTAAAGAGAGAAACACCTAACTTTTTTTGAGTTAACTGCCATTTTCGTCCCTGTGGTTTGGTCACTTTGGCCATTTCAGTCCATTTTTCAAAAATGCGCCATTTTTCTCCCCGACGTTCTGCAAAGGTGCCATTTCAGTCCAAAAATCATAACCTAGTTAAGTCGGTTAGTAAATAAGGACTGATTGTGTAAATTTGTAACATAAAGGACTGATTGTGTAAATTTGTAACACCACCACCACTAGCCCTGCCACCACCACCACTCCGCTGCCACCACCACCACCACCACCGCCACCACCACCACTCCGCTGCCTCCGCTGCCACCGCCACCACCACCACCGCCACCACCACCACTCCACTGCCACCGCCACCACCACCACTCCGCTGCCACCACCACCACCACCACCACCACCACTCCGCTGCCACCGCCACCACCAATTTTGTTGATGATAATGTTGTTGCTGATAATGTTGTTGCTGCTGTTACTGTTGCTTCCTTCAAATATTAATAGAGGCGATGATGATGATGATGAATTTGTCGTCGTCCGTATCAATTTCACACTTAGGTCTACAAATCTACAGTTGAAATCAATTGAAGCTCGATTTAGGTTTTCTTCTAAATCAATAAACAGAAACCGATAAACATAAAAACACTATAAACAATTGAGTATGATAATATTATTATTAATCGATAACAGTGCAAAGAGTACCGGATAGTAGGGAACCGAAGCCGCAGATAGATAGAGTGCCATCGGGAGAAACAATTTGCTCGAAATCGGACTCCGTTGTGAGTTCTGTGTGGTGAGAGAGGATGTCGGTTGAAGACGATATGGTTATGTGGCCGGAAAAGAGGCTCCGGCGGTTGCGTTGTGTGAGTGGAAGGTGAGTGTATGGAATTGGTAGGGTGTGAGGTTGAAGATGGAAGACGCAATCGGAGCTTGTGTTACGCCATTGAAGGTGTGTTAATGGTGGAAATGATGGCTTGATTGAGATTGCATTCATGGAGTTTTCAAGAGGTTACGAGTTCAGAGCAGTGATTAATTTTTGAATCATCAAACATTATTATGTGTTATCCATGTCATTAATCCCAAAAAATGGCCCTTGCTAACTTTACCTTCGGTGTTCATCGTGTGAGGTTGGTATGTTAGCTTCGTGACGGATTACGGGATAACAGGTGACAGGTTAAAATGTGCAATCCGAATCCGACTCATATGGTGGTGGCGGTGGTGGTGGCAGCGGAGTGGTGGTGGTGGCGGTGGCGGTGGCGGTGGCGGTGGCGGTGGCGGTGGCGGTGGCGGTGGCGGTGGCGGTGGCGGTGGCGGTGGCGGTGGCGGTAGTGGTGGTGGTGGCAGCGGAGTGGTAGTGGTGGCGGTGGCAGCGGAGTGGTGGTGGTGGTGGCAGGGCTAGTGGTGGTGGTATTACAAATTTACACAATCAGTCCTTTATGTTACAAATTTACACAATCAGTCCTTATTTACTAACCGACTTAACTGGGTTATGATTTTTGGACTGAAATGGCACCTTTCCAGAACGTCGGGGAGGAAAATGGCGCATTTTTGAAAAATGGACTGAAATGGCCAAAGTGACCAAACCACATGGACGAAAATGGCAGTTAACTCTTTTTTTTAAGTAGCCGTTGAACGGCTTTATGTGATGAGTTGGAGGGCCGGCTGGAGAAGAAGACGGAGAGGACGACGACGGGACTGTGGAAATATTGTTAGGGGCCGGCGATGGGGCTAGACGGTCCCCATACCGTATAGCCTAACAAAGGCCAATTTCTTTGATTCATGAAACTAAATCTCATAAATCTTACTGGAAAGGTAGATTTTAGTTATAAATTTAAATAATACTTACCATGTGTTGTTCTTCATGTTCTATAATTTTTTTGGGTAAGAGGAAATATGGCACTCAAGTAAAGATTTTATAAATTTACTAAAAAATTTCACACAGCAAAGTGGGTTTGGCACTTAGGACAAGTCCCTATGTTACCCCATTGAGCAATCGATGATCAAATAACGATCATGAAGTGACCAATTTTATAGTCACATAATAAGTTAAATTAATACAAGCTGCTCTTCTTCGAATATATTTAATTAATACGTAAGATATTGATAAACTTCAATCTGTATCATTGTTATAAGTGTACGTACGTGTGTATATTTTCACAAATTATATAAGTGTACGTACGTGTGTATATTTTCACAAATTATAAGTCCAAATAAGCATGCTTGTAATTAAATATATATATCTCTTTATTTTCATGCTCAAAATGAATTCGGTAAGAACCAACCAAACAATCATCCGTCAGCAAGTCAAAAATAGATATCGAAATGAAAACAATAATCTTATTTATATTTTCCATGAATTGAACTAACCCCACGTCATTTGTCCATATATTCCAAACTGCCATAATTATTTTAATGACTGATTAAATAAAATTTGGAAGCTAATATGCGCGCAGACACATTGAATATTAAATTTAAAATAAATTAATAAATGCTATCAAGTATAGAAAGAATATCCTTCACCATTGAAACCAGAAAATACCTATTTAATTACTATGATTAATGGAAAACGAAATTAATATTTACATGATGAACATTCTTCATCCAAACCTAAATTAAAATTATATGGAAAATATTACATTTCCTGCAATACACACTTATTTCTGTTGGGAGTTAAAGTTTTGAACCCACAACCTGGTTTGACATGCCTGTGATTGTAACTAAATTAACTACTTTAAAAACTCATAAGCTTCTTCATACTCTTGGTTTGCTTAACATTTATAGGTCCACTAAAAAAGGGTTTTGGAGAAGAAATCCCCTTAATTTCACTAGGTTTTCTTGAGTGCTGGCTCTTGATCATCTTCTTCGGTCTTGCGGTTGTGTTCTCAAGCGAGGTATCAATTGTAGGAATCAAATACCAAGCGATTGAAGTGCATATAATCGCCAAAGATCGTCCAAAAAGTGTCAAGAAAACCATCACCAAAATAACAAATAAAGGCAAATTATATGAGGGCATCCACCACTCCTCTAACTTCCTTTTCAAATTTTGTTTCCATTGATCAACCCTAATAATCTTATTCTTTACCTTATCGATCAACGAATTTGCATGTTGTGGTTGGTTGGTTTCGATACTCATACCATTAGTGATCACATCTCCAGGAGGTTCTGAATTACTCCGATGATGATCCAACATTTGCCCTTTCAACTTAGGAAGTGGAGAACTTTTGATGTCTTCAAGGTTGTTTTGCTTATGATGATCTTTGTCATGTCTCTTGGGATCTTTTAACCTCACAATGATGGGCTTCACATCGTTGGAATTCGAGTACACGAATCTAACAAAAGAGATGTATTGTGACCCCTTTTGGGTGTAGATCTTTCGCTTCTTGTCCTCAATATCAGCCAAGAGAGCCTCAAACTTATCGAGCCCTCTATTCGAATATGGGTTCTTGTTGTATTCTTTGTTACAGCTGCAACAAAACATGGGACTTCTTGCTTTTCTTGAAGGTGTAGGGGATGGCCAAAGAACTTCAAAATCATCTTCTTCTTGGTTCTTAAAAGAGCCACACATGAAAGCCATGAATCTTTTTTTTTCTTTTGTAGGGTTTCTTGTTTTCAATCTTTCTTTTATGAGGTTTTCTTGTTTTCAAAACTTTTTGGGTGCTTATGGGTATATGTTGTACTTCAATTTTAGGGATAAGTTTTAATTGTGTGTTTGAGACTTTTGAGAAGACAAAAGGAAAAAAGTATAGTCAAGAGAAAGGTTGATAAGAATGGTTTGATGGAACTCTTCTGGAATAGACAAAGGGTAAAATAGGAAATTAAGGTGCTTTAAAGAAGCTTCTATATGAAAAAAATAATAAATAATTAAAAACATTGTTGTCGGTAATTGTTTTCGGGGCCCGGCATTGGTGGCGCAATTGAAAGTGGTTAGTTTTTTCGGTTTATATGAAAAAATGTAAATTTAAAAGTAGTAGTTCAGAACTGACTAATTCTAATAAAAAAATAAATATTTTAAAGGAAAGATATATAAAAGAGGGTGTTTCATGTTTGTTTGTACAGCTGGTTATTAGTTGTGCATGTATATATATGTTATTCCAGAATATAAATTCCCCACAAAGCTTTGATGACATGTAAATAATTAACAAACATAAATAGTGTGAAGAGACAAAAGTATTGTAGCACTCAACACTAGTCAACCATACTTAAAATTCCTTATTAATAAGTCGTATTGCATGTTGTGGACTGCGAGCAGGGTGGTGTGAGCCACGCCTTCGTCTACGTGGTTTGTGAGCACTATAACGGGGTACTGCGAGCGCTGAAGGGTGAGCTTGGTCGTTTGGGCGAGCGGCTGTTTTGGGGGTGTGGTAGCTTGGACGAGCAGAGATTAACCACGGTATAAGAGGATGAATCCGGATTGTCAAGTGAGCCACAACGAGTAGGTCTAAGGGTCCTTTTGATTCAGAAAATTTATAGGAATCGGAATTGGAATTAATTTCATCTATATTTGTTTTTGGTTCAAAAATGGAAAGGATTGAAATGGGATGAATTCCTCTAAATTCCCCTAGTTGATTAAATTCAATCCTCCCTACATTTGATTTCCAATTTGATGCGACTTAAAAAATTCCAATGGATTGTTTAAAACATCACCAAAAGAGTTAATTACACAGATAATTCTTGTGGTTTTGTGTAAAATAACATCTTTGAATACTAACTTATTTTTATAATAGGTTTAGGTTTTATGGTTTCGATTTTGTAACACTTTTGAGTATTAAGGCTAACTGACATTAATTTTTTGTTAAATAATTTTTCTGTTAAATCAGTGTAAAATGACTAAAATATCGTTATATATTTTTTTATTAGTACTCAAATGTGTTACTTTAATAAACCACAAGAACTATCTGTGTAATTACTCTAAAAATATAAAAACTCATTATATTTGTAAAAAAAATAATATTACAAAATAGGCTACATAAAAATATTTAATAATTATATTTCAAAATTAATTCACATACAATTATCAAATGTCTATTATGAGAGAAAACACTGTAGTAGGGACAATTATTAAACATTTTATTTGACAAATTTATAATATTATTTCTACAAATATAATGAGTTTTTATATTTTTTTAAAGTTAATTACACAGATAATCCTTGTGGTTTACTAAGGGTAACATCTTTGAGTACTAAAAGAAAATTATATAAGGGTCATTTAGTCCAATTTAACAGATAAATTAACAGCAGTTAGCCTTAATACTTAAAGGTGTTATAAAATCGAAACTATAGCACTTAAACCTGTTAAAAATAAGTTAATACTCAAAGATGTTATTTGTAATAAACCACAAGGACCAAATGTATAATTAACTCTTACCAAAATACCCCATCATTTCCATGAACATCCATCATCATAGTAAATCAAAACCAAAACCAAAACCAAAATCAAAACCAAAATCAAAATCAAAATCAGTGTTCAGTTAACAATAATCAAAATCAACGACCTTTGACAATGTTGTTAAAATAGTACAACAGTGGATATATTCTCAATTCCATAAGTTTAAAAGTCAGTTCTAACTTATTGTGTCTGTTTTTGTTTCTTTGCATGTGTATTATCTGGGCTTGGAGAATTGGATGTCTAAATGGGTTGGATATACAAGACTTATGCATTGGGCTTGAAGACAGAAGACATTGTCCGTGTGGGCTTATCAAGATAACAAGTGGTGTTAGTTGCAACAAGTCTAACAAATCCGGGTTATCCAGATTTGGTTATAACGGTTCATACCCGGGTGAATATATAAGAGTTTGTACCCTCATTTCAGTTCAGCATAGATATTTTTTCTTCTCTCTTTTGTTCTCTCAGTTAGGCGACTTAGGGTTTCATTCAGTATTTTCTACAAGATTACTGTCAAGTCTTTGATTCTCGTGCTCGTTTCGTGTTGATCATCTTGTTGATGATCATCTGAGAGTTCGAGAGTGTGTATCTCAGTTCAGTTTATAAAGTGTATCTCTGAATATTCAGTTCTAGGGTTTTATAAAATTCTGGTTTAGGTATCTTAGTGTTCATGCAGTGATACCATTATTTTGACATGGTATCAGAGCCATAGAGGCTCTTGGTGTTGTCGGTGACTTTTGATCTTCAAGTTTTGTTCCGTTGTGCTATCATCAGATCTGGTAAGATCTGTTTGTGAGAGTCGTTCAAAGAATCAGGGGATTCTAGTCATTGCCGAGATCTGTTCTTGTCGTATTCAAGCTCGTGCCGTTCAAGTAGCAGAAACCCTAGATCTAGGGTTTGGTTTTTGGATCTGAGTCTTGGTGGACTTTCCATTTGCTAGCGTCGGATCTGATTGATGTGGTTGAACTCGTGGAAGCTGCCGCTCCAGTTAGGGTTCAATCCTTGAAGATTGTAAAACCCTAACTGGATTTGGAGGAACCCTGACTTGGGATTCTTTGCTTGGTGAGATCGTTCTTTGTTTTACTCGTATTTTTACTGTTTTTTTTTTGCACCTAGTTGTTGTTGATGCCGGGGTAGTTTGGACACAGGACGGGTCACATCCTGTTGCATTCATTCTTTGTGCTTATTTGATGTATTGTGCCTTACTTGATTCTGTTTTTCTATTGTTAGCTGTATTGTGCCTTTTGTCTATTCTGTATTTAGGTTTAAAAGACTTCTACAATAAGGCCTACGGGGCACCTTGAGTGATGAACCCCTGATCTGGTCCCTGTTGTAGTTTCGTCATGTGTGATTATTTTTTGGTTATCTGGCCTAGGTTTTCTGTTTGTTGTTGTTTCCTGTGTTGTCCTGTTGAGTGTTTTTTTGTGTAAACTTGTTGTTTGCTACTTGTAACTGTGTTTTAAAATGGGAGATAGAGGTGGTTCTAGTGAAACCTTAATTAGCAAGTTAGAACCTAATCGTCCTTTATACTTACATGCTAGTGATTCCATTGCTTTGACTGTTGTTAGTGTAAAACCTAAAGGGACAGAAAATTATACGGTTTGGTCTAATGCCATGAGTTTGGCTTTGAGAGTCAAAACTAAAACTGGTTTTATTGATGGTACTTTTGCTGAACCTGAGGGAAATCCAATTCTTGAAACACAATGGGAAAGATGTAACTCGGTTGTGTTAACTTGGATCTTAAATTCTGTCTCAGAAGAGTTATATCTAGGTCATGTTTATTCCAAATCTGCTCTGAGGTTTGGAAGGAATTAAGGGATACGTATGATAAAATAGATGGGTCGGTGGTCTTTAATTTATATCAAAATATTAACTCATTTAGTCAATCTGGTTTATCTGTTGCTGAATATTATCACAAATTAAATATAATGTTGAAAAAATTAGATCAAATCTTACATATTCCTACTTGTAATTGTGATGCTGCAACTTAGTATAATAATTTCAGTCATTTAGTTAAACTCATGCAGTTCTTGATGGGTCTGGATAATGCATATCATTCTGTTAGAACTACTTTGTTGATTAGAGAACCTCTACCTTCTGTGAAAGATGCTTTTGCTATTGTTTTTAGGGAAGAGTCTCATAGGAATGCTAATGTGACAAATGAAAATTCTGTTGGTTTCTTTTCAAAGGTTAATCCTATTGTTGAAAATAAGAAAAAGTTTGGTAAAAATCAAAATCAAGGATTAAAGTGTTCACATTGTAATAAAACTGGGCATTCTGTTGAAAATGTTTTGAAATAATAGGCTATCCGTCTTGGGTTAGACCACCACGAGGGGGTCAAGGGAAAAAAGTTAGGTCTAGTAATAGTGTTAGTGTTGATGATTCTAGTGTTCCTGTTACATCTCTTACGTCTGATCGGTTGTCTAAATTGTTAAGTCTTATCAAGGAGAGGACACCTGAAATCCCTCAAAGCTGTAATGTGTCAGGTAGGTTTTTTTGTTCAACCGCGTTTTCAAAACCTTTTTATGTGTTTGGGAATAATCTGGGTATAGGAGCTAGTTAGATAATAGACTCAGGAGCTAGTAATCACATGGTGAAGTCTCTAACTGATTTTGTTGATGTTAGTGGTTTAAACATTCAAGTTAAACATCCAAATGAGACTAGTGCTATTGTAACCAAAATAGGTTCTTTAAAATTGACAGAAGGTGTTGTGTTGCATGATGTGTTTGTTGTCCCTGAGTACTGCATGAATTTAATATTTGTTCATAAGTTAACTAGAGATAACAAAATATTTGTTGGTTTTGATGAACATAGATGTTATTTACAGGACTTGTTAACAAAGAAAGTCCTGGGGATTGGTAGTCAACTTGATGGTTTTTATGTTTATGGGAACTCTGTTGTGTCACATGAGGTGCGTTATAATAGTACTAGTGTTTTTAAATTGTGGCATGCTAGACTAGGGCATCCTGCTGACCAGGCAGTTAGAAAGTTTGGAGATACTCTGAATATAACTTATGGGTCTGATCATGGTCCCCGTGATGTGTGTCACAGGGCTAAGCAACATAGGGAACCATTTCCTTTAAGTGAACACAAAAGTTCTCATTTGGGAAAACTTGTTCATTTGGATGTATGGGGTCCTTATAGGGTTGCTAGTAGAGAAGGGCATAAGTATTTTTTTAACAATTGTTGATGACTATTCCATGGCTGATTGGGTTTGTTTGATGAAAAATAAAAATGAAGTTTTTGAAAATATTCGCGATTTTGTTAATATTTTACTCACCCAGTTTAAACAAAAGGTTAAATGTTTTAGGAGTGACAGTGGGTCTGAGTTTATAAATAATCACATGAATATGTTTTGTAAACAGAATGGAATTGCGCATCAAACATCATGTGCCTATACTCCTCAACAAAATGGTATTGTTGAGAGAAAGCATAGGCACTTGTTAAATGTTACTAGGGCTTTACTTTTCAAAGTAATCTACCTGTTAGATCCTAGCATGAATGTGTTGTAACTGCTGCTTATCTTATAAATAGGACTCCATCTTCTGTTCTTTCTGGCAAAACTCCTTATGAATTGATCTACAATTTTAAACCCTTCTTAGATCACTTGAAAGTGTTTGGGCGCTTGTGTTTTTGTATTTTTTGGATGAAGTAATAAGTTGAATAGTCGGCTGAAAAATGTGTTTTTATTGGGTACTCACATGAGAAAAAGGGGTATAAAGTGTTTAGTCTTGATACTAAAACTGTATTTTTTTTCTCGTAATGTGAAGTTCTATGAAACTATTTTTCCTTTTAACGAACAATCTGTGTTTGAAACTTATGACTCAAATACTTTAAAAGCTGTTAATACTCTATTTTTTTATTTGTAAGAAAACACTGAGTCCCAACATGGTCAATCTGTGAGTGATCCCGATGATGAGAAGAAAGGTCCAGATGAGGCTAATGTGTGTTCACACGAGGATCAGCAGCCAGTGATTCATGATATACCCAATGTCAGAGCTGTTGATCAGCAGACAAGTGTGTTACACGAGTCACTTGGTGTGGTTGACCTAGTGACTAACACAAATGAAGCACAAGCATCTTCTAAGGGGGACACAGATACTGTTGATACTAGTGTGTTACCTAGAAGATCAACTAGAACCTCTAATTTTCCTAAAAACTAAACGATTTTGTAGTAGAAGGGAAAGTTAAATATGGTATAGAAAAGGTAGTTAACTTTACAAAGCTCAACTTAATTAATAAGTGCTTTGCTTCTGTGCTTTCTAAGACTGTTGAATCTAGGACTTATAAAGAGGCTGTCAATGATCCTAATTGGGTAAATGTAATGAATGAGGAACTTCAAGCATTGCATAGAAATCATACTTGGGATATTGTTGACAAACCAAAAGATAGAAGCATTGTAGGGTGTAAATGGATTTTTAAAATAAAATATAAGTCTAATGGGGAAATAGAAAGATATAAAGCAAGGTTAGTGGCTAAGGGGCTTAGTCAGAAAGAAGGTGTAGATTATGAGGAGACCTTTTCTCCTGTTGTTAAACTAGTTACTGTTAGATGCATTATTTCCATGGCTGTACAGAATAATTGGAAGTTGTATCAATTATATGTAAATAATGCGTTCTTATATGGTGATTTACATGAAACTGTATATATGCGTTTACCTGAAGGTTATCAAACTAGTAATGAAACTAAGGTGTGTAAACTCAATAAGTCATTATATGGACTTAAACAAGCCCCTCATATGTGGAATGAAAAACTAGTTAGTGTGTAACTTGACTGTGGGTTTAATCAGAGTAAATGTGATACATCTTTGTTTATAAAAAGTTGTGATAATGTGTTTATTGTACTTCGGGTATACGTTGATGACACTGTGATTACTGGCAATTCTGAGTCCGAAATAGATAAAGTAAAAGAAAAGATGAGGTCATAGTTTTTAATTAAGGACCTTGGGTTGTTACAGTATTTTCTGGGAATAGAAGTTTTGACTTGTGAGGATGGTGTTTATTTGTCCCAAAGAAAACATTGTACGGATTTATTGACTAAATACTGAATGCTTGCTTGTAAACCAGTTAGCGTTCCTACTGAACAAAGTCATATATTAAATGTATATCTTAAAACAAATAGTAAATTGTTGGAAAATATAACTGGATATCAACATCTTGCAGGGAAGTTGATTTACCTGTCTCATACTAGGCCTGACATTTCGTATGCAGTACATTTTCTCAGTCAGTTCATGCATAGTCCAACTGAAGGACATTTAAAAATTGCTTTTCATCTGCTTAGGTATTTAAAGGTTGCTCCTGGAAAAGGATTACTGTTTAAAAGAAATAACTCTTTTGAATTAACTACATATGTAGATTCTGATTGGGCTAAGTGTATAGGTTCTAGGAAGTTAGTCACTGACTTTTGTGTCTTCTTGAGTGATTGTTTAGTTTCGTGGAAAAGTAAAAAACAAACGACCGTGTCACGTCCTCAACTGAAGCTGAATATAGGGCTATGTGTGTTGCTGCATGCGAAGTCGTTTGGCTTAAAAATTTAGTTAAGTGAGTTACTAGTCTTTATTACACTTCCTGTTAAACTGTTTTGTGATAATAATGTTGCAGTGTCTATTGCAGCGAATCCAGTTTTCCATGACCGAACCAAGCATTTTGACCTTGATTTATATTTTTTAAGAGATTACATTTCTAAAGGCGTTATAAAATGTGTGCCCGAGCGTTAAATCTGACAAACAACTAGCTGATTTGTTTACAAAAGGAGTGTTGGTTAAAACACATCATGTGTTATGTAAAGAGTTAATGTTGTTTGATCTGTTTT
The DNA here is from genome assembly GCF_002127325.2 of Helianthus annuus. Classification (NCBI taxonomy): domain Eukaryota; kingdom Viridiplantae; phylum Streptophyta; class Magnoliopsida; order Asterales; family Asteraceae; genus Helianthus; species Helianthus annuus. The sequence continues at coordinate 28,725,645 of NC_035434.2, read as the reverse complement.
GCTAAAGGAGTTGTGAGGCGGTGTTAAAATAGTACAACAGTGGATATATTCTCAATTCCTTAAGTTTAAAAGTCAGTTCTAACTTATTGTGTCTGTTTTTGTTTCTTTGCATGTGTATTATCTGGGCTTGAAGAATTGGATGTCTAAATGGGCTAGATATACAAGACTTATGCATTGGGCTTGAAGACAGAAGACATTGTCTGTGTGGGCTTATCAAGATAACAAGTGGTGTTAGTTGCAACAAGTCTAACAAATCCGGGTTATCCGGATTTGGTTATAAAGGTTCATATCCGGGTGAATATATAAGAGTTTGTACCCGCATTTCAGTTCAACAGAGATATTTTTTCTTCTCTCTTTTGTTCTCACAGTTAGGCGACTTAGGGTTTCATTCAGTATTTTTCTTCAAGATTACTGTAAAGTCTTTGATTCTCGTGCTCGTTTCGTGTTGATAATCATCTGAGAGTTCGAGAGTGTGTATCTCAGTTCAGTTTATATAGTGTATCTCTGAATATTCAGTTCTAGGGTTTTATAAAATTCTTGGTTGGGTATCTTAGTGTTCGTGCAGTGATACCATTATTTTGACAAATGTTTGCAACGAAACTTAGCATTAGCAAAGATATATTTATCTTGTGCTCAAAGACCGCACAATATTGACGTAAATTATTATTAGATTTGTGGACTTCTTATCAAAACAAAAACAAAAACCAGAAGCTAAAAAATCGAACTTGACATCAGAGATCAATTATGTAAAGTAAAAATCAGCTCAACGTGTTACGTTCTAGAATCCATATCATTTATCAACATGGAATGTCATTTTTCCAAAAAAAAAAAGTAATAAGAATTCTATGCGCTCTTCATTTTTTTCCCATCATTTAACTCAATGATCCCTAAAACTTTCTAATCGATTATGAACACATCATCGATTTCGTATTTACAAAAGTTTACAAAGCTAAACCCAGAAACCAACCAAAATTCGAAGAAATTGATTTTTACAAAATTGCAAGCTATGAAATCGATTTGTGCAGACTTCAAAGAAATTAGTTGGAGCAAACTTGGAATTAGTCGATTCGAGCAAACTTTGGAAAAAAAATCGACCCATAAATCTAACAAAAAAGAAATTGATGATTAAGAAACAATGATGAAATGAGTGATTAAATTCAAAATCAGTTGGATTTTTTTGTGATGTAATCATTTAGATAGTTTTTTTATCAAGTAAATTTAATCTCAAAGCAAATCGTATATTAGGATGGGTTCTTGAGAAACTATTTACATAACCTAGAAACTAAAAAGGAATGTATACATGTTGGTGAAAATGGAATGAGATTTTTAAGGGCAGTTTTGGTATTTAAGATTTCATACACTTCAATTACTTAATCAAGATTTTCAATCAAACACCTTACATGATGTCAACAATCTCTAGCTCAGCTGGTGGGTTGGCTGGTTGTCTCCATTGGAGGCACCGGTTCGATCCCTGGCTGCTGCAGGGTGAGAAATTCGGGTGAAGGCTCGGCTCGGGATTCATCCCGGGTTCGAGTCCAACGAGGGGCGAGGGTTTACCCATTCCACGGGTTCCAGCGCATCAGGGGTGTGCTATGCTTTCTTGCGGTGGTCGAGTAGTCGGCCTTTGGACATAGTTCCGAAAGGGTGGGTTTACACGTGGAAAGCAGTTAGCCGTTAAAAGAACACCTTACATGATCACATTGGAATTAATTCCAAATCCTTCACATTCCAGTTCCGTCAAAACTTTCCAATTCCTTCGTAAATATTCATTGAACCAAACTTTGTTTATGTTTAGTGAAGTGTAATAAAGTCATTCTACAAAGGTTATGGTGACCACACTTTGTTTATGTTTAGCTGAGGTTAGTTAATCATCTGTTAATATAGGGGTTAGCTAATAACAATGTTAGGTAATCGTTTTCATGAGTAAGAAGAGGGCATAGGTCCCGAAATCAGATCTCGAACAAGGTGATTTCTTGTTTTGGATGGCGTAACGAGTGCAGAATCCAAGTTACACCACAACCAAGCGAGAGAACGTAGTCAATAACCAAGATATAACAATTAATGGGTTCGTGTATTGATTTCGACAGAGTTTCCGTACAAGTTATACACATATAAAGCTCTTTGATACTCTCTCTTTACACACACTCTCTCTCTCTCTAGCTCATTCAAGCTCTCTTTACAAATGATAGGGAAACAACTATTTATACTATCAACTCACATAGCCTATCGACAGTGGACATGTCAAAACGACATTAACACTGTCGTTGGCTTGTAGTAATTGACAGTGACTTCAGAAGATCATATATAGTCGACAATGACTTCATAATATCTTATATAATCAACAGTCACTTCACAGGATCCAAACCATGTCATGGCCCAAATCCTTTTAGGCCTTTAGTTGGACTTTTATTTTGAGCTTTGTTTGCATCTTATGAAGGGTTCAATGGTTGTGTATGTCTAAGTTATGGTTGGGTATGTCTAAGTTGTTGACGGTCAAAAAGTAAATCCGGATTTGTTATGGCACAAGAGGTTAGGGCATATTAGTGGTCAAGGGTTGGTAGAGGTGAATAAGCATCATGTTTCGAAGGACTAAAGAATTATGAAAAAAAGAATTGTGAACACGGGATAATGAGGAAGTCACATAGAGTGAAGTTTAGCAATAGAGTTGATAAAAAAGAGCTTATTCTTGACTATGTTCATGCAGATTAATGGGACTTGAATATTATGGGTAACGATAAAAGACAAAATGTCAGGAATTAATTGTAATGATCATGGAGTATAAATAGAATTGGAGTTAGATAATAAAGAAACTACTAATATGAATGAAAGTTCATATCATTTATAGCTGCAGAGCATGAAGATATCTTTGAACCATTAACATTAGAGAAGTAGTAAATTAGAGCAATAAAGAATTGTAGATTAAAGTTATGGATTCTCTTCAAAAGAATGGGACTTGAGTGTTGGTTAATAAGCATGAACCTCAAAAGCTAATAGTTTTCAAATCGATTTATAAGCTAAAGGAGAGGATTCAAGAAGTAGAAGCACCAAGGTTTAAAGCAAGATTGGTGTTAGGACCTTAAGGTTTATGCTATATTAGTGGGCTTAATTGTGTAAGATTATAGATCTCGAGATCATTATTACGAGATCTCGAGATGGACTATGAGGTTTTCGGTTATACTTGGGCTTAGGATATTGATATACGGGTTAGCCTTGTAACGCCCAGCGTTTCGATACTTCTATTATCTTGGCAAGTCTCGTTGTACTTCCTATTATGTTGTGCTTTTACACCCGAATCGATCGATCATAATGAGAAATGATACTATTGGAATCTTAAATTTTGTTAAACTATGAAACTTTTACTCTATGTGATGCTTTTGTGATATTTTATATGAACAATATGAATCTTGATTCTTGTGATGCTTTATATATGAACGATGTGAATCTTGATTCTTGTGATTCTATGAATCTTGACTCTTGTGATGCTAGAAACTTGACACTTGTTATGTGTTATACTTACTGAGCAAGAAACTAGCTGAAAATGCTACCTTGAAACACAGAAGCTTCCTGAGACACTTATGATAATACTACATACAACGATAATACGCAACGCAACATATAACCTAGCTCGCAAAACGAACCAAAGTCGGAAAACTAGCAAACAAGAATCGGCTGCTCGAATGGACATCCGATCGGATGACCATCCGACCGGATGGCCATTCGATCGGAAGGCCATCCGACCGCCTGCACACTTGCACCGACTTAACCCCATTCGATTAGAGCTGTCACTGTCACCTATAAATAGGACACTTGGCCCTTCATTCTCACCTTTCACTCTCCCATCCGACCACCTGCACTCAAGTCACTCCCAGACACTTTAATCGCGATTCAAGGCCTTTTCGTAAGTATTTATCCTTAATTCTTGTACAACTTTCATCTTTTATCACTTCTACGCCATATTCCTCATCAAAATCACAAGAACACTTCAATTTTTCCTCGAAAACCAACTGAATTGGACCTCTTGAAGGTGGTTTCCACTCGGTTGCTTATGCAAACCGTTGTGGAGCACCATTTATCCAAGATTGGTTCCAGATCTAGCGGATTTTCACAACTTTTATACAAATCTAAAGGAATCTCACACTTTTACACCAGATCTGACGGAATTTAACATGTTTCCGGCTTAGATCAGATAAAATTCACGTTTTACAACTGTTTTCCGAACTTTTCTTCAATTTATATACAAACATTGGTGAAATCAGACTCAAACAGACTCTCGACTCGTTCCTTAGCCGAAGGTTGGCTTGAAAACCGAATTTCACCAGAAAACGGGCCGATTAACGGGTCCAAACATGAAATTCCATTAGAAACAGCTCATCGGTTCGAAAGGTGGTGATACCCATCCGATCAAACAAGCTGGGTTTGGTATGTTTCCGTTGTTTGACACGTCGCTCACACTGTCTCAGTTAACTCGAAACTTAGAAAATTTCACGAAACTTCACTCACTAACCATCTGTTCGAATGGCCATCCGATCGGATGACCATCCGCCCAGATGATCCGATTATGATAACACTTGTTGTTTGTTTTACAGGACACTATGTGTCACGTCCCCTGACCCGGTTTTACCCGTTTCAGGAGCCTCGGGACAGAAACCCGTGGTATTTGTTTATTTTAGCAGCGGAAATTTTAACATGATCTTTTTAAAACTTGAAATGTCTGATTATTGTATTTCACAATTCGGGATAAACCCCGTAATTTACAATAGTGGAACTTCACGAGTGAATTCCCTGTTTTACAAAACATGTTTATTTATGTAACTGAGCCACCACTTCAAGCTTTATTAGTGCTTCGTAGCACTTTTCCTTAATTCACAGTAAGTCACCTGAAACATGTTTTAAAAATGTTTTATCAGCGGGGAAATACTGGCGAGTCATTCAAGTTCTACAAAATGACACATTGTTATAATATACAGTATTAAGGGTGATTACAATGTTTCTATCAACCAATTACCCCAAATCGGTATTTGTCACTCGGCCGTGTCTGTGACTATGGTCAGATCACCCATTTGCTAACTCGTTGTCCAATGGTGACGGGTATCAAGTAATGTATACAAAACCCCACATACCGGCAGTAATTGAAGATTACAAAGACTTAATCCCTGTAATTATAACTTTGAAACAAGTAGGGTTTTGGGAAACCTATTTGATAAAAAGAGAATGACTCACATTGCGGATTTAAACGGACAGAGTTTAGCCTACTGATTTTAGCCTAGTTAACCTAATTCAAATCACAATGCACACGAAAACTAGGTCAGTAACTTAATACAACTTTTATGACAACTCACGAGATTCAAAACCTTCACGACGAATGACAAAGTATAGCCCAAATACGGGCAGCACTTAAACATCCATCGGATTGGTTTTTATCGATCGGACATTAAATCGTAGCACTGATCGAGTTATTACCCTGTTATCGAGACAGAATTTTGTGCTATGTGTGTGTTTTGAAGTAAACAGACGATATCTCAGTGTAGGAAACGAGTTTTTACGTCGAACCAACGCCAAAATTCAAGTGCCAAACTCCACTATTTATACTGGAAAAACGACTCCCTCGCTTGACGCGAGGGCCTGTTGCGTGGCGTTAGGGCACCCCCTCTAGCATAGGGTTGCCTCGTGTCTAACTAGCTTGGGTGAGTCGACGGTTTGATTAATTTCGAATTTTACAGCAAACTGTGTAGATAATACCAATTAGGAATTAGGGTTTACCCCCCCCCCCCAGTTTTAGGGGCCCTGATCCTAGTTTCGAATGTTCTGAAAATTTTAGGGGTCATGCAATACTACTTGGGGTTCTCAATTAGGGTTTCCTAATGGACATTAATAAAATAGGATATAATAATTTTGGCGAGAGTTGTTACATCCTCCCCACCTTATTAAAATCTCGTCCTCGAGATTTATTGGAACAAGTAGGGATATTTTCGCTTCATCTCTGATTCCAGCTCCCAAGTGTACTTCGGTCCTCTCTTCGAATCCCACTTGACTTGAACCAGTACGAGTCTTTTGTGTTTGAGAAACTTGACCTTTCTATCTTCTATCTGCAGTGGCTTCTCCACAAATTTTAACTTTTCATTTACCTCTACATCTTGAAGAGGTACTACTAGGGATTCGTCAGATAGACATTTCTTGAGGTTGGATACATGAAACACATCATGTACTCCAGCTAGCTCTTCTGGTAGTTGTAGGTGATAGGCGACTGGTCCTATTTGCTGGATTATTGGGAATGGTCCTACGTACCTTGGACTTAGTTTCCCTTTCTTACCAAATCGAACTACTCCTTTCTAAGGATAAACGTTTAAGAGTACCTTGTCACCAACTTGGAATTCTAGTGGCTTACGTCGATTGTCTACATAACTTTTCTGGCGATCTCGAGTCGTCTTTAGTCTTTCCTTGATTTGAGTGATCTTGTCGGTGGTTTCTTGTACTATTTGAGGACCTGATAACTGACTTTCTCCTATTTCTGCCCAACAAACTGGAGTTCTACACTTTCGTCCATACAATGCTTTGAACGGGGCAGCTTCGATACTTGCATGATAACTATTGTTATAGGAGAATTCAATTAAGGGTAGGTGGTCGTCCCAATTTCCACCAAAATCTATTACACATGCCAGGAGCATGTCTTCCAGGGTTTGGATCGTCCTTTCACTTTGTCCGTCTGTTTGGGGATGGTAAGTTGTACTTAAATTTAATCGCGTCCCCATGGCTTCCTGGAAGCTTGTCCAGAAATGTGAAGTGAAACGACTGTCTCTATCCGATAAAATAGAGAGTGAAACTCCATGTAAGGATACTACTTCATCTACGTATAATTTGGCTAATCTTTCCATGCTGAAAGTTTCCTTCATGGGTAGAAAATGAGCTGATTTGGTTAACCGATCCACAATTACCCAAATCGCATCGTTACTGTCACACCCCGATTTCCACGTATCTCACCGGTGGGCCTGGTGGGGGATTATCGCGACGTAGTTTGCAACAATATAGTCAAACCACACAATATATGAATGCACAGCGGAAGCATAAAGATAATTATATTCAACCATTGTTTGTAATATCAAATGTATTACGAATAGTCGAAAAGTATCCACAAGGGATCAAATAAAAACATAAGTTTTGTTCAACAGACGAAGGCATCTTAAGCTTGCGAGACTCTTTATGATGCTAAGGAGAATATCCAGCCAATTACGCATAGTACCTGCATTTAGTCTTTTTGGGAAAATACGTCAGTTTACACTGGTAAATACATTCAACCGACACTTTTGAAAAATGTTTATTAAAAATTGATTTGAATGCACAAGGCACAAACTCTTTTATAACTTGGGAGAATTATTTAAATATATAATCTTGTGAACGAATTACATGTTCCTTATGCGTTCAGTAGCCCGGATCAAGTCCGGGTTAAAGATCAATAGACACACTACAGCGAACTATTTATGCACTGACGAGTGTACGCCTACACTCCGCGCTTAGGTCGTGGCCATTTCGTAAAATGATGCCAGGGATATCCGGGACATGGTCATTAATCCCCCAAAGGCTTTTAAGTAACAAGACTGTTTAAACGAGCCGATCAAATTTATTCAAATACCCACTCAATGGTGGAGAATTTGATGCCCGATCAAGCGGTATGCTATATACCGTAACCCAAGCCCGTATAACGGAAAATAAGTTAAAAGTATTTACCTTTGCAAGTATAAATCCTTAATCGAAATAAATTGCAGATAGCTTTTACTGGTCTCCTATTCTGGAACGGAGGTTTAAAAATAACCTATTAGAATCCTAACGGGTCTTTAAATTAGCCGTAGCTTAGACCGGTCAGTTTCAACGGATAGTTACGGTTTAATCGCGTGAAAGGCGAAAACCATGAATGGAATGTGATTTGGACCCAACAAGTTTGGAGACTTGTTTTATATGGGTATAACAACCACACTCTGGATTTTGGGGTCAAAACAATATGGTTTGACCCGTTTCAGCTAGTTTATGTAAACTAGTTACATAAGCCGGACCGTGCGCGCAAATGGCGTAACGGGTAACCGTAAGAGTCCTACACTGGTTTCCTAAGTCAATATACTTTAAAGAGGTTGTGGTATCAGTAGGATACCTTCCATAATGCCCGTAACGAGTTTAAATCCATTTTATGCCCCGAAGGGGTATTTCGGTCTTTTTAAAGATTATAAAAGAGGTTTCTGAGTTCTACAGGAAATCTGAGTTTCCCGAATAGTTTATAAAGTCTAAAATACTTTATTTATTATTTAAAATCAGTAGCAACTGGAATCGGGTCAAAAGACCTTGTAGAACTCAAGTTATGGCCGAAAAGGGTATATTCGGTATTTACCGAACCGTTGCCATAACCGTGGGTTATGAGCAGGTTAAAAATAATTAAAAATCTTTAAAAATCCCAAAATATTATTTTACATCAGTGTGTAAAAGTTTTGATGTCGAAATCTGGGTTTAGATAGGCGTTATGCTAATTGCGTTATTTAATTACTAAAGTTTCCGTAATTTGCGCTATTTAGCATAACTCCTATTCTGGACCTCGGATTGACGTGAAATTTTAGGGACATTCTTAGAAATCAGTAACTAAGGTCATGGTTCTTTCACATGTCCGAAATTCCCGTTTTAATTTAAAAAGGGCGTTACGGTCAACTTTTAAGCATTTAACGAAATTGTGTAAAAGACTCGGACAAACAACGAACCGGTCACAGAGGGTTATACCATCATGTAACCTGGTCCTAAGAGAGTCCTAAGGCATATCTAAATCATACTTTAACGGGTCAGAACTGAAGTCAATGCAAAAGTCAAAGTTTTGCGACTTTCGGCTCCGAACCGGGTCAAAACAGTAAATGGTCGGATCAAACAAGCTTAGGCTAGTTAATATACTTATTATCATGTTTTATGAGTGTTTAAACAGGTTACACGTCATCTACATTATTGATTATGCATTAAATCGCAAAATAGCATTTCTGTTGACTTTTTCTAAGCACGTTTGACTCGACATTCGGACTAGTTAGAGTGGGAATCAGAGGGTGCCCTTTTAGGGGTTTAAAGCCCACATGATTACCATCATATAACTATCTTTGATTCGACAAACCACTGGACCATTTGTGATTTATCGCAAAGTCAATCGTTAATTACGACGGATTGACTTTTAAGCTAAACTAAGCAAAAACTAAGCCACAAAAGGGTTGGCATACTTACAGAAGCTTGGTGCACGACTAGGGATGTTAGAAGAATGCTTGAGAGCTCCAGAGATGAACAAGAGAGCAGGTTTGAGGTGTGATTCAATTGTGTGCAATGTAGTGCCTTTTATAGTGAATTCTCATGCACAAGATCATTACAACTCACTCTACAATGGCTCATGGATGATCAGCAGGTGGCCCTGGGTGCTAGGGGGCATGTAGAGGGCGCCCATGCTTCAATTAATGCCTAAATGATCGTTCACAAGCTCAAACATTGAATCTGTCCAAGTTTACTGCATCTGGGGTCCTTACGCGACCCGCTTTAGAGATTATGCAACATGGACGCGGGCCGCATGAATCTTCATGTCAGTAAACGAATCAACATAAGGCGCGCGGCCCACATTAGCTCATCCATTTCCTTAACGTGGCCCGCCTGAGGGTTGATTTCAAAGATTTTCAAATCTTTTGTAATGATTAACCTGACCTTTCGGTTTTGAAGGGGTAACTTTGCGATTTGGCCCTCGATTATTTACAATTAAGGGCCTCGTGACTTTTATCCGCATTGTTAAGTCCCCGGTTAGTTTAATTACTATCCGAAAAGCCTTAACTTTTATTGTTGACGCTTTTAACCCCTCGCATACGAATTTGATCATAATTTTCTCGTTTTAAAACGGAACTTCGCGAAATTTATATAGTATATTCTAGTGAGCGTATTTTACTGTTACAAAGCCTCGGGTTTGTCAAAGGGTCACTCAGAGGTATAAATTAAACATGTTGACACGATTAACCCCTGTAGTTTGTAATCTCTCACTTTCTTCCGCGTTTCGCTCCGTACGATCCATGATTTATTCGTTTGAAGGTACGAGCATCATTCAGGGTTACTATACAGTATATTTACCCTTCGTTGACATTTATAACCCTCGAATTTACATACTTTCAAGGTTTGTCAACTTTAGTCCTTTATTTAGTATTTAATACCACGTGTAAACTCATGACACGCGTCAACACATTATTGGACACAAAATTTCGAGGTGTTACGTCCTCACCCCCTTAAAATAAATCTCGACCCGAGATTTACTGAAATAAATAAGGGTATTTTTCTTTCATCGTGGCTTCAACCTCCCACGTGAATTCCATTGAGCTCCTCCGGTAAGTTTAACTTATAGGCCACCGACCCGACACGTTCGATAACCTTGAAAGGTCCTATGTATCTCGGGCTTAGTTTGCCTTTCTTACCGAAACGCATCACCCCTTTCCAGGGTGATACTTTATGTAACACTTTTTCACCTACTTCGAAGTGAAAATCTTTACGCTTTGGATCTGCGTAACTCTTCTGCCTATCTCGGGCAGCTTTGAGACGGTCTCGAATCTGGACACTCTTGTCCGTCGTTTCGAAGACTATCTCTGGTCCTGATAATTGGACGTCTCCAACTTCCGCCCAACAAACAGGTGAACTACACTTTCTACCGTATAATGCCTCAAAGGGCGCAACCTTAATGCTGGTATGGTAGCTATTGTTGTAGGAGAATTCGATTAATGGTAGGTTCTTATCCCAACTACCACCCAAATCGATAGCACATGCACGTAGCATGTCTTCCAACGTTTGAATAGTACGCTCACTCTGACCGTCTGTCTGAGGATGGTAAGCCGTACTAAAATTCAAACGTGTGCCCAAAGATTGCTGGAAGCTTTTCCAGAAATGAGACGTGTATCTAGTATCTCGGTCAGGGATAATAGACACAGGTATGCCATGTAAGGCTACAATCTTATCAACGTATAACTGGGCTAACATGTCGGAGCTATAAGTCTCCTTGATGGGTAAGAAATGTGCTGACTTAGTCAGCCGATCAACTATAACCCATATTGTATCATTTCCTTTCCTCGTCTTGGGTAACTTGGTAATAAAATCCATAGTTACACATTCCCACTTCCATTCGGGAAGTTCAGGCTTTTGTAGCAAGCCTGACGGCTTTTGATGCTCAGCTTTGACTTGCGCACAAGTCAAGCATTTGGCTACATAAGCGGCTACAGACTTTTTCAAGCCTATCCACCAATAATTTGCCTTTAGATCCTGATACATCTTATCAGCTCCCGGGTGAACAGAATATTTGGAACTATGAGCTTCCTGGAGGATAACATCTCGTAGTCCTCCATAAATCGGAACCCATATTCGTCCATTTAATCGTAAAATTCCGTCCTTGCTAAGAGTTAACTGCTCCTCAGTTACTCCTAACTTTTCTTTAGGATAGTTAGCTTCCAACACAGCTTCTCTCTGTGCAGCTAACAACCTTTCAATCAAATTATTCTTCACTTCAATGCTCTTGGCATTGATTCGAATGGGTTTGACCCTTTCCTTTCGACTTAAGGCATCAGCGACTACATTCGCCTTGCCAGGATGATATCTTATTTCACAATCATAATCATTTAAAGTCTCCATCCAACGGCGTTGCCTCATGTTTAGCTCCTTCTGATTAAACAGATGTTGAAGGCTCTTATGATCGGAATAGATCACAAACTTGATACCATACAGATAATGCCTCCACAGTTTTAGTGCGAACACAACGGCACCCAGCTCCAAGTCATGGGTGGTGTAATTCTTTTCATGCACCTTTAACTGTCTCGAAGCATAGGCAATAACCTTACCTTTCTGCATGAGCACACATCCCATGCCAGTGTGTGATGCGTCGCAGTAAACTACGAACTCTTCGGTACCTTCAGGTAATGTCAGCACAGGAGTGTTGCTCAACTTTTGCTTCAGAATATCAAAGGACTCTTGCTGCTTAGGGCCCCAAACAAACTTTACCTTTTTCTTGGTCAGGGAAGTTAAAGGCGCAGCAATCCTTGAAAAATTTTCAATGAATCGCCTGTAGTATCCTGCTAACCCCAGGAAACTACGAATCTCTGTAGGCGTCTTTGGTTCTTGCCAATTCATGACAGCTTCTACTTTAGCGGGATCCACTTGGATACCATGCTCGCTGACAACATGTCCAAGAAATTGGACTTCTCGAAGCCAGAATTCGCACTTCGAGAATTTGGCATAGAGTTTCTTATGATGCAGGAGTTTGAGAATACAACGAAGGTGTTTCTCATGGTCAGCTCGGTTCTTCGAGTAGATAAGAATATCGTCGATGAAAACGATGACGAATTTGTCTAAGTACGGCTTGCAAACGCGATTCATGAGATCCATGAACGCAGCCGGTGCATTAGTGAGCCCAAAAGGCATCACTAGGAACTCATAGTGACCGTAACGAGTCCTAAATGCGGTTTTATGTACGTCTTCATCTCTGACTTTCAGTTGATGGTAGCCTGACCTCAAGTCAATCTTCGAGAAATAACTTGCCCCTTGTAACTGATCGAACAAATCGTCGATCCTGGCAAAGGATACCTATTCTTTATCGTGACTTTGTTAAGTTCGCGATAATCGATGCACAGACGCATCGACCCGTCCTTCTTCTTGACAAACAGGACTGGTGCTCCCCAGGGAGACGTGTCACACCCCCAAAATACCACCCATGGGAAACCCTATTATGCGTGTGACAAACCAATAACGAGCCACTAATCATATTGAACCAATAACAAGTTGTTAAATAAAATCATCAATTATTACTGAAAAGTACCGTCAATAAGTTTGAATGAAAACCAACATGTTCAGCGGAAGCAAATAAAAGAAACCATAGTTTAACTGTTTCAAATCAAATGTATGTATAAACCCATCATTCATATCCAATCAGCGCGAACCATGACCACTCCAGCTACTTCAGACAGCAAGTTCCAAATCCAAGTAATCTAACGGCCTGCGAGCATGCAACAAGTGTATCAGACAACGCTGGTGAGTTCATAGTTTTACGAAAACGTTGGTTACCGAGTGTTTAGTTAATCCATTGAATTTAATTCCAAAAGTAATGTTGATAATAACCCGAATACGGCTTCTGATTATTTTGCCCTTTCTCCAATGCTCCTATCAAAGCATTGGTCATGACTATGTCATTAGTTCAACACCCGTCCTCCCAGGTACGGGGTGAGGTTGCCAAACCTAAGTAGCGCTACTAACTAATACCATGTTACCTCCCAGGTAACCAAACAACACGGAGGGACTTTAAAGGTGATAGGAAGAGTATATTATCCAACATTCCCGTTTTTACCCAAAAGACTTATCCCTCCCGGGATACCCACTGACTGTCCCAACCACCGGGACACATGCTCAAGAGAGATGAACTCACCTTCGGTTTGCTTGGTATGTTACGTTACACTACTTGTTCCAAATCAATCAACCGAATCCTAGTGTGGTTACCAATAACAGTCAGTTCCATGTATTCATTATTCATGTATTCCTCGCATGCATTACTCAAGTAATAAACAACCAAGTACATATCATCACATAAATCATAGCAAGCATCCGGTTCATAGTTATGACACAAGTTCACGGTACACCAAAGCGCACGTCAAATGGTTCGGTTCACATTCAAGTGATCAAGTTAATTATAACTAGAAATCACGCAATATAATAAGCCGATTGTCATTGTGTAATCGTCTAACAGGCACACGAGTTCATATTACAGTTTCATGCCCCAAATAGACACTTAAAGATCTAGTACGTTACTCCCGTAGGTGTGCGGCCTGTATGGTTCAGGCCCACTCAGCATTAAGCCCAAAACAGTCAATATGCAACTCAAGTGTTAGCCATTTATACTACCCGGCCCCAAAATATATGCGATCCATTATTCAACATGTATCCTAAATTGTATATATTCTACCTATGATCATAACTGATAGACATCGATAACATGTATAGGTTGGAATACACAAAGTTTCATTTACATCAGTCTAGCACATATCAAATATTAACCAACCATATATGATTCTAATTAGATAACCCTATAGACTTCTTCAAACTATCTATCTATTTGTTAAATAATACTTATCTATCAAGATGAATCCCAAGTAATAATGTAGCCATGTGCTAATGTCTGACAACTTAGATTGGGTTTAGTATCATATCATCATCATCACGTGAAGCTCAAAAAAAATAGCAAAACATATAAAGTTCTTTGAGGATCTCTATTGGGCCGACATACATATAATGGGCGGCAACTTAGGAGAATAATTAATTCATCATCACAAAACTTCACATGATCTAAAGACATTTACGTGGAACTTGGGCAACAACTATATGCATTCTAACTTCTTATTGGACCTCACAAAGTAGTGGGATGACAACTTATTCTTATTGGACCTTACAAAGTAGTGGGATGACAACTTGATCAAATCACATGCAATCAAAGCACTGAAACATTTAATTTAAATCACCAACACATGTAAATCCTACCCAACCTAATATGTGTTCAGTTTCTTAATAGAATAATATAACTATATCAGACAATTTTATATCCCCTCCCATCATCAACAGATCGTGTATGAATACATAATGTCAAGCCACACATCTTGCCTAATAACATAACAAGATATACACACATTCAGGTCTTATAAAATTCGCATATAGTTCCTAGGATCATGCTCCAATCTAACACATCAATACATGTTCACATATAATTAAAATAATCAACAAGTTAGACAACCAAGAGAGAATGCTAACCGGTGATGGTGATCTCGACTGGGGGGGGGTTGCTACTACCGTACGTGGAAGGTGAAGTAAAGTAGGGTTTGCTTGTTGTGATACGGAACTTACAAGGTATTTACGTTCATAAGTTTATAAGGGTAACAACTAATCAAAGTGGGCTAGCAACTAACCAAAGTGGGCCAATTACAAGCTTACTTGGGCTACTCTCTATGGGCCAAGTTTAATTAAAACACACACAAAGAACATTCAAGGCACATTAAGGACTAGTTGGGCTCAAGAGTTCTATTTGGGTTAATATTGTCAGGTATAGCTATGAAGCCCAACATATACGCGACCCGACAAATGCCAATAAGTTATTTAATCAGGTTATCAAACGTTTAAGTTTAATGGAGTTAAGATCATAAAATTACACGTCACAAACCTTAAAGGTTCGGGTTTTCACATCATCCCCAACTTGAAAGAAATTTCGTCCTGAAATTTGACAAGTAAGCACAGAAAAGTGAAGTGAGGAATCAAGGTTGTTGCGGATTCTGCTCAGGTGCCACAGGGAGACGAACTAGGTTTGATGAAACCTTTAGCTAGCAGTTCATCCAATTGGGTCCTTAACTCCTTCATTTCGGTTGGTGCTAACCTGTAAGGTGCTCTAGCAATAGGTGCTGCTCCAGGGATGATATCGATCCTGAATTCCACTTGCCTATCTGGTGGCAAACCAGGTAGATCTTCAGGGAAAACTTCTGGATATTCCAAAATGACGGGAATGTCTTCTATCTTCGGTTTAGGCTCATCAAAAATCACCTGTGCCATGTAGATGACACAACCCTTCTTTAGACATTTTGAAGCCTTGAGCATAGTCACTTGCTCAGGCAATCCGTACTGGGTATCTCCTCGAATGGTAAGCAATTCACCAGACGGAGTCTTTATCACCACTTGCTTTCTGTTGCAGACGATTTGGGCCTGGTTGTGAGATAACCAGTCCATACCCAGAACTATGTCAAAACCAGCCAATTTAAAGGGAAGTAGAGATAGAGGAAAAGAGTGGTTCTTAATGGATATCACACATCCATCTAACACAGTGGAGACGGTTTCTATGGTGCCATCTGCTAGCTCTACCTCATAATTCACATTTAAGGTTTTGACAGGCATATTCAGCAATTTGCAAAATTTATGATCTACGAAAGACTTATCAGCGCCCGAATCAAAAAGTACTCTTGCAAAGATATCATTTACGAGGAAAGTACCTGTGATCACGTTATCGTCTAGCACTGCTTCTTTCGCATCCATTCTGAAGACTCTCGTATTGGTCTTCTTGGCCTCTTCAGGCTTCTTGGCATTTTTAGGGCAGTTGGTCTTAATGTGCCCCTTCTCGTTGCAACTGTAGCAAGTTGCATCCTTTATCTTCTTGCAATCCACGGTCTTGTGGTCCTTGGACTTGCATAACCCGCAAGCAAATGACTTTGACTGAGTCTGTGAGTTTGATTCGAGTCTGCACTTTCCATAGTGGTGTCTCTTGCAATTCTTGCACTTGGGCTTCTCACCAGCTTGTTGCCCATCCTTCCTTGACTCAGACCCTCTCTTGTTCTCACTGTTTCCACGGTGCTTCTTGCCCGACCTTCGTGAAGTATCATATTCACGCTTTCTCTTCTCAGCCTCTTTGTTCCTCAGCGATCTTTGTCGGACCGCATCCAGAGTGAGGGACAAAGAAATGTCAGCTACAGATCTAAAGGTCGCTGTCCGAGAGGCCTTTACACTTGCCTTTATTTCGGGGGCTAAACCACCGATAAAACGAGCTATTCTCTTTGGCTCTGGGGTTACCAGATACGGAACCAACCGGGACATCGTGTTAAAGCTCGTGAGGTAAGCTTGACAGTCAAGGTTTGTCATAACCAACGATAGGAAGTCGGACTCGATCTTTTCAACCTCATGCTGAGGGTAGAAATTTTCCTTGATGAGAGAAATGAATTCCTCCCACGTCATGCCGTATAAAACAGCCTTCCCCGAGGCCTGAACCAGAGACCTCCACCAAGCCAAGGCCTCGCCCTTGAATGATTGTGAAACAAACTTTACCACATCTTTCTCTGCGCAGCCACTGATGTCCACCACGGTGTCCATCTCGTCTAGCCACGTCATGCAATCTACCGCGCCTTTCTCCCCAGTGAAGTCTCGGGGTTTACAAGATACAAAATACTTGTAGGTGCAGCCCCTGGCGCGGGATGCATCAGTATACACTTTTTCTGGACGGACACTGTTTTCATTGGACGAGTGTTTATCATCGTCCTTTTTAGGCTTAGACGGTGGGTTGTTGTGAGATTTTGAGTGGGTTTTCGGCTTTGAGTGTGGTTTGGATATGGTTCTGCTCCGGGACTCAGTGTACTCTTCGTACTGTCGATCCCAGGCTGCCTTAACAGCACCGTCGACAAGAGCTTTCAATTCCGCGCCCGTGATATGAATCTGGGCGTTGTCATTTTTATCTTCTTTGGAGTGACTATTCAGTTCATTGGAATCAGCCATCGTAACTTGAATCTGCTACAGAAGATAACGAAAAAGTTTTATTTAGGAGTTTATTATGGAATTGTCTTTTATGGCAATTCATTAACCATGGTAAACAGAGACCATATCTGGTTAATTTGTTACTCACTTTTATTTAGGATTCGAACATAACTTATCCTAATTACAACAATATTGTTAGTGGCATAAAAGCCTAGTCACGAGGACGTTTTTATAATATTAGCCGGGATTACAGAGAATCAAGGCATGAAGGTTTGAACCGTAGTCCTTTTACCTTTTCTGACAGGGAGTCATAGATTACCACTACTTTTTGTCTTATATGACAATAATTATGGCCCGTAGGCACTACATCACTAATGGATGTTTATAAGTTTGGCCCGTAGGCACTACATCACTAATGGATGTTTAATAAGTTTGGCCCGTAGGCATTACATCGCTAATGGATGTTTAATAAATGATCATCTTTATTGACGATTTAACCCATGATTTACAAATCATTAATTTGGGCTTTGGAACCCTTAAAAAGGATTCTTATATAAGAATGACGCGTGCGATTTTAACGAATCACATCTGCCATGAACGTTAACATGATTACAGAGGTTAACTGGAAATCTGAATCTTTTAATCAGGTCTTACCGTCTTGGCCGGGTCTTATAATGACACCTGGCTAGGTTTCACTCTTTAAGATTCTTTATTTAGGCAGATTAATTTAAAAGGAATGTATTTTGATATATTTCATACATAATAACAAAATGAAATTCATAACATAACATTCCATTACTTATAGTAATGATTACACGCTGCCCTAAACGGGACTTTTTAAATAAATAATTACCTACGCAGAGGTTTATAGAAAAACAAGTCCACGCAGGGACCAAATACATAGATAGATGTCCACACAGGGACTAAAAGATAAGTCCACGCAGGAACTGAAAGTAATTGTTCGCGTAGGGACTAAACACGACAAATGTCCACGCAGGGACTAAATTGTAATAGTAAATACAACAATACATAAGGAGACTAATGGTCTCGTTTCTTCCTCCCTTTCAGTAGGTTTGCTAGGCC
Organism: Helianthus annuus; assembly: GCF_002127325.2. NCBI lineage: Eukaryota > Viridiplantae > Streptophyta > Magnoliopsida > Asterales > Asteraceae > Helianthus > Helianthus annuus. The sequence goes on along the minus strand of NC_035434.2, from coordinate 28,707,279 downwards.
CTTGAGAAATCCACGATTACTCTTACGTTCTTGTTCGAAGTCTTGTTCCACACGGTTTAGATGGTGGAGTATTTCTTCTTGCTCCGGTGGAGAAAAACGTGGCTGCTGCGACGGTTGTTGAACCGGAGGTCTAGGAGGTATCGGATACCCATGAGCTGAGTAATCTGGTCTCCAAGAGGTTCCATGGAGGGCATTATAATTAGCCGCTACCACATATGGATCGGCATCATAGTTATAGTTGTAGTGCGTGTGAGTTGGCTGCTCAATCGGCTTATCGTATCCGAATGGTGGCGGAGGTGGTGCAACTGGTGCAGAATTCACCTCTGCAGGGTGACCAGAAGGTTCCCCTAACTGTGGTTCTTCTTCAGGCACTGACGGAAAGTGACTCGCACTCGAGTGGCGAGGGGTGCTGAAATGGAATTCCCCTCCTCGGGTGGACATCCGCGCGCCTGATCTTCTACGCCTTGGCGGATCTGGAATTACTGGTTGAACTGGTGGCGGTGGCGGTGGCGTAACTGCCACAAACCGCGAATCCTCAGAAGGATCCTGTTGTTGCTGTTGATCATGAGGCGAGAGGTGATGAGATGGTGTGAAGTACCAATTACATTGGTCAAGCCTCGCCTGGTAACTGTCAGGACCTTGATAGGGTGTTCCATGAAAGGATGACCCATCAGAGATCTCGATTGGATGGTTGGGAGTACCCCTTGCAGGCTCGACGGGGTCTGTATCCTCGTCCATATCCACGGCATTATCTTCAGAAAAGTGATCCTCTGGTCCTAAAGGGTTATACCCTATTGGCTCTTGGACGTAATCCGCCGGGTTAAACTGTCCTATGAAGAAAGGTGAAGGATCGCCATAAGAATGGTGCGAAGCAGATCGCTGGAGAGGTATAAATGATGGTTGAGGGTTATTGGGGTCATTTTCTGAGTTTGGTCCAAAGGAATGACGGTATGAGGGTGTTGAACTATGCGAGGTAGAATGTCTTGCAGGCTCAAAGAGGTTTCTTCTTCGTCTCTGTGGTTCCTCACTTCTTGTACCGGAAGGAGCTCGCATGTTAGAAGGACCAGCCTCGTGATCATTGTGAGTAATGATCGTCCCTTTGCCTCTTCCTCCTCTTCCTCGTCTGATTGCTGGTGGCATATTTCCTGCTTTCAAAACTTTAAATAACAATAAACAATAAAAAGACAAACTGGAATAACAACTCGAATTTGTCCTATGTTCTTGTCTAGACTCAAGTATGTGCAATTGTGTCATTGAGATTAAACACCTTAGGATAGTGTTTAATTCACTCAACGTTGGCTCTGATACCAACCTGTCACACCCCGATTTCCACGTGTCTCACCGGTGGGCCCGGTGGGGGATTATCGCGACGTAGTTGGCAACAATATAGACAAACCACACAATATATGAATGCACAGCGGAAGCATAAAGATAATTATATTCAACCATTGTTTGTAATATCAAATGTATTACGAATAGTCGAAAAGTATCCACAGGGGATCAAATAAAAATATAAGTTTTGTTCAACAGACGAAGGCATCTTAAGCTTGCGAGACTCTTTATGATGCTAAGGAGAATATCGAGCCAATTACGCATAGTACCTGCATTTAGTCTTTTTGGGAAAATACGTCAGTTTACACTGGTAAATACATTCAACCGACACTTTTGAAAAATGTTTATTAAAAATTGATTTGAATGCACAAGGCACAAACTCTTTTATAACTTGGGAGAATTATTTAAATATATAATCTTGTGAACGAATTACATGTTCCTTATGCGTTCAGTAGCCCGGATCAAGTCTGGGTTAAAGATCAATAGACACACCACAGCGAACTATTTATGCACTGACGAGTGTACGCCTACACTCCGCGCTTAGGTCGTGGCCATTTCGTAAAATGATGCCAGGGATATCCGGGACGTGGTCATTAACCCCCCAAAGGCTTTTAAGTAACAAGACTGTTTAAATGAGCCGATCAAATTTATTCAAATACCCACTCAATGGTGGAGAATTTGATGCCCGATCAAGCGGTATGCTATATACCGTAACCCAAGCCCGTATAACGGAAAATAAGTTAAAAGTATTTACCTTTGCAAGTATAAATCCTTAATCGAAATAAATTGAAGATAGCTTTTACTGGTCTCCTATTCTGGAACGGAGGTTTAAAAATAACCTATTAGAATCCTAACGGGTCTTTAAATTAGCCGTAGCTTAGACCGGTCAGTTTCAACGGATAGTTACGGTTTAATCGTGTGAAAGGCGAAAACCGTGAATGGAATGTGATTTGGACCCAACAATTTTGGAGACTTGTTTTATATGGGTATAACAATCACACTCTGGATTTTGGGGTCAAAACAATATGGTTTGACCCGTTTCGGCTAGTTTATGTAAACTAGTTACATAAGCCGGACCGTGCGCGCAAATGGCGTAACGGGTAACCGTAAGAGTCCTACACTGGTTTTCTAAGTCAATATGCTTTAAAGAGGTTGTGGTATCAGTAGGATACCTTCCATAATGCCCGTAACGAGTTCAAATCCATTTTATGCCTCGAAGGGGTATTTCGGTCTTTTTAAAGATTATAAAAGAGGTTTCTGAGTTCTACAGGAAATCTGAGTTTCCTGAACAGTTTATAAAGTCTAAAATACTTTATTTATTATTTAAAATCAGTAGCAACTGGAATCGGGTCAAAAGACCTTGTAGAACTCAAGTTATGGCCGAAAAGGGTATATTCGGTATTTACCGAACCGTTGCCATAACCGCGGGTTATGAGCAGGTTAAAAATAATTAAAAATCTTTAAAAATCCCAAAATATTATTTTACATCAGTGTGTAAAAGGTTTGATGTCGAAATCTGGGTTTAGATAGGCGTTTTGCTAATTGCGCTATTTAATTACTAAAGTTTCCGTAATTTGCGCTATTTAGCATAACTCCTATTCTGGACCTCGGATTGACGTGAAATTTTAGGGACATGCTTAGAAATCAGTAACTAAGGTCATGGTTCTTTCACATATCCGAAATTCCCGTTTTAATTTAAAAAGGGCGTTACGGTCAACTTTTAAGCATTTAACGGAATTGTGTAAAAGACTCGGATAAACAACGAACCGGTCACAGTGGGTTATACCATCATGTAACCTGGTCCTAAGAGAGTCCTAAGGCATATCTAAATCATACTTTAACGGGTCAGAACTGAAGTCAATGCAAAAGTCAAAGCTTTGCGACTTTCGGCTCCGAACCGGGTCAAAACAGTAAATGGTCGGATCAAACAAGCTTAGGCTAGTTAATATTCTTATTATCATGTTTTATGAGTGTTTAAACAGGTTACACCTCATCTACATTACTGATTATGCATTAAATCGCAAAATAGCATTTCTGTTGACTTTTTCTAAGCACGTTTGACTCGACATTCGGACTAGTTAGAGTGGGAATCAGAGGGTGCCCTTTTAGGGGTTTAAAGCCCACATGATTACCATCATATAACTTTCTTTGATTCGACAAACCACTGGACCATTTGTGATTTATCGCAAAGTCAATCGTTAATTACGACGGATTGACGTTTAAGCTAAACTAAGCAAAAACTAAGCCACAAAAGGGTTGGCATACTTACAGAAGCTTGGTGCACGACTAGGGATGTTAGAAGAATGCTTGAGAGCTCCAGAGATGAACAAGAGAGCAGGTTTGAGGTGTGATTCAATTGTGTGCAATGTAGTGCCTTTTATAGTGAAATCTCATGCACAAGATCATTACAACTCACTCTACAATGGCTCATGGATGATCAGCAGGTGGCCCTGGGTGCTAGGGGGCATGTAGAGGGCGCCCATGCTTCAATTAATGCCTAAATGATCGTTCACAAGCTCAAACATTGAATCTGTCCAAGTTTACTGCATCTGGGGTCCTTACGCGGCCCGCTTTAGAGATTATGCAACATGGACGCGGGCCGCCTGAATCTTCATGTCAGTAAACGAATCAACATAAGGCGCGCGGCCCACATTAGCTCATCCATTTCCTTAACGTGGCCCGCCTGAGGGTTGATTTCAAAGATTTTCAAATCTTTTGTAATGATTAACCTGACCTTTCGGTTTTGAAGGGGTAACTTTGCGATTTGGCCCTCGATTATTTACTATTAAGGGCCTCGTGACTTTTATCCGCATTGTTAAGTCCCCGGTTAGTTTAATTACTATCCGAAAAGCCTTAACTTTTATTGTTGACGCTTTTAACCCCTCGCATACGAATTTGATCATAATTTTCTCGTTTTAAAACGGAACTTCGCGAAATTTATATAGTATATTCTAGTGAGCGTATTTTACTGTTACAAAGCCTCGGATTTGTCAAAGGGTCACTCAGAGGTATAAATTAAACATGTTGACACGATTAACCCCTGTAGTTTGTAATCTCTCACTTTCTCCCGCGTTTCGCTCCGTACGATCCATGATTTATTCGTTTGAAGGTACGAGCATCATTTAGGGTTACTATACAGTATATTTACCCTTCGTTGACATTTATAACCCTCGAATTTACATACTTTCAAGGTTTGTCAACTTTAGTCCTTTATTTAGTATTTAATACCACGTGTAAACTCATGACACGCGTCAACACATTATTGGACACAAAATTTCGAGGTGTTACAGTTACCTTTTCTGGTTTTGGGCAACTTAGTAACAAAATCCATGGTTATTAGTTCCCATTTCCAAACAGGCATTTCTAATTGTTGGAGTAACCCTGAAGGTTTCTGGTGTTCTGCCTTAACTTGTGAACAAGCCAGACACTTAGATATATATCTAGCTATGTCCTTTTTTCATTCCTATCCACTAGAAGTTATTTCTTAAATCTTGGTACATCTTATTATTACCAGGATGCATGGTATACCTAGATTTATGGGCTTCCTCTAAAATCTTATTTCTTAAATTTCCTTGCTTCGGTACCTAAATCCTTTTCTTGTGGATTCTCCAAATTCCATCAGCTCCTTGCTCCAATTCCTTTATTCTCCCTTTCATTCCTTCAGCATCATCCTTAATTGCTGTTTCTTGGATATTTTTCAGTTGTTCCATTAAATCTAACTGTAGATTTAATCTAAGAGCACGAACTCGCTTTTGCTTTTCATGATACTTACGACTTAGGGCATCTGCGACTACATTTGCTTTTCCTTCGTGATATTGAATATCACAGTCGTAGTCACTTAGAATTTCCATCCATCTTCTTTGCCTCATGTTCAATTCTTTTTTGCCCAAATATGTACCTTAAGCTTTTATGATCTGTATAAACGGTAAATTTACTTCCATACAGATAGTGTCTCCAAATCTTAAGGGCAAAAATTATCGCTCCTAATTCTAAGTCATGAGTCGTATAGTTTTCTTCGTGCTTTTTCAATTGCCTTGAGGCATACGCAATTACCATTTTGCAATGCATTAACACACATCATAATCCTAGCTTAGAAGCATCGCAGTAAACTTCAAAATCTTCTGTTCCTTCTAACAGGGCTAGAATTGGGGCGTTTGTTAACTTTTGCTTCAAAATCCTAAAGGCCTCCTCCTGCCTGGGTCCCCATTCAAACTTTACAGCTTTACAGGTTAGCTTAGTTAATGGCACAACTATCTTATAAAAATCCTTAATAAAATGTCTATAGTACCCAGCTAATCCTAGAAAACTTCGAACTTCCATAGCTGATTGTGGGACCTTCCATTTGGTGATCACTTCTATTTTGGAGGGATCTACGTGAATACCTTCGTGATTCACCATGTGTCCTAAAAATTGCACCTCCTGTAGCCAAAATTCACACTTCGAGAATTTGGCGTAAAGCTTTTCCTTTCTTAACAGAGTTAAGAGTGCATGTAGATGCTCACAATGCTCGTCCTGACTCTTGGAATAATTAAGTATATCTTCGATGAAGACAATTACGAATTTATCCAAATACGGTTTACAGATCCTATTCATCATATCCATAAATGCTGTCGGAGCATTGGTAAGTCCAAAAGGCATAATGTAAACTCGTAGTGACCATACCTAGTTCTGAAAGCGGTTTTAGGTATGTCTTCTTCTTGTACCTTCAACTGATGATATCCGGCGCGTAAATCTATCTTAGAAAAATATCCAGCTCCCTAAAGCTGATCAAAAAGATCATCAATCATAGGTAATGGGTATCGATTCTTAATTGTAACCTTATTCAATTCCCTATAATCGATACACATTCTCATCGAACCATCTTTCTTTTTTCACAAACAACACTGGTGCTCCCCAAGGGGATGAACTAGGTTGTATGAATCCTTTACTGAGCAATTCATCTAATTGCTTTTTCAGTTCTAACATTTAAGTGGGTGCTAATCGGTAGGGTGCTTTAGCTACGGGTGTAGTTCCAGGAATCAAATGAATTCTAAATTCTACATCCCTATATGGTGGTAATCCTGTTAGTTCTTCTGGGAATACATCCAAGTATTCTGATACTACAGGAATTTCCGTAAGTTCCTTACCATTAGTGCTAATGATTACCGAAATCATATACACTATTCCTTGCTTTCGTTCATAACTACCAACTTTCATTACTGAAATGAACTTCGTAGACTTACGTGATTTATCTCCTGCAACCACGATTATTTCTCCTGATGGCGCATGAATTTCTATAGAATTCTTATCATAGAGGATTCGAGCATGGTTGGCTACTAACCAATCCATTCCTAACACAACATCGAATCCAGCTAACTCATAGGTAACAGATTTGCAGAAAATTTATGACCTGAAAGTTCTATCTTACCTTCTTGCAAAACTAGATCTATGCTAATAGAGTTACCGTTTGTTGTTTCTACTGTATAAATCTGCCTAAGTTTGGTTAAAGGTAGTTTAAGAGCTTGGCAGAACAAAGTATTTATAAAACTTTGGTTTGCACCAGAGTCAAATAACACTTTCGCATAAACGTTGTGAACTAGGAATGTACCCGCTATCACATCCGGAATCATTTCAGCTTCCTGCGTGGTCAGCTGAAAAGCTATTGCATTCTTTTTGGTAGTTCCTTCTGCAGGATTAGCCTTGTTGTCTGTTGGTTTGACCAATTTAGGGCATTCTGGTCTGAAATGTCCAGCTTCTTCACAATTGTAGCAGACCTTTGTTTTCTTCCTGCATTCCTCTTCTCGATGCCCTACAGCTTTGCAGAAATTGCAGACTTCGTTACATTTTCCGAAATGTTTCTTTTTGCAGTTTCTGCAAAATGGCGGGGTGGAAGATTGCGCAGTTCCCTTTCTTTTAAAGTTGTTGTTATTACCCACACGAAATCCCTGGGTAATCTTTCGGGCTAACTCCTTTTTCCTATTTTCTTCTCGCGTACGCACCAGCCCGTCAGTCAAAGTGTTGGTGTTGGTGCATACGTCTGTCGACTTCGTCTTGTATCGAGTCTTGTATTGGTGTGGGCATGAAGTTCGAGAAAATGTGTCAAATCATGTAATTTCGCATGAAATGGTTTAGGTGTAATTCCACACGAAATTACCTTGTAATTTCGTACGGAATTGCAATTCCGCTTGAACCTAATTCCATGTGAAACTCTAATTTCGCATGATGTAATTTTGTTTGTCCAGTTCATGCGGAATTAGGCAGGCTATAAATAGGTGCTAGGTAATTCCATTTGAATGAGTCTTGTATGTGTGTTTCTGGAGCCGAAGTGCTGCCGAAGTGTTGTTTCGCTGTAAAACTTTGTCAAATCAATCAGAACAACATTTAAAGTGAATATCTTGCTGAATCGAACTCGATATGTCTGTTTCCGCCTTTCATATTGAGTAGAACACTTCTGAACGACTTGTTTCGGTCGGTAAAACGATCCTACAAGTGGTATCAGAGCTCGGGAGGAGGAGTTCTACCGATTTCAGCTTGATTTCATCTTGTTTTCTAACTTCTACACCTTCTTTTCAAAATTGAACAAGATTTCATGGTTAAAATGGTTTGAATTTCACACATCATAAGCAAAATTGTGTTTTAACAAATCCTTGAAAGAATTTGACCTAAAATCGAGCTAAAACCTGATCAATTTGACAAAAGTTTGACCGAAATGATGACATCAGCATAATTTCGCATGGAATTGCACCCTAATTTCGTACAGAATTACATCTTTTGGCTAATTTCTCTTGAAATTGTAGCTAATTCCGCACGGAATTATAATTTCGCTTGAGATAATTCCATACGAAATTATAGTTTCGTTTCAAGATTGTAATTTCGTTTGAACTTGTGTGTGATTCAATACGAAATTAAATTTCGTTTGATAATTTCGTTTGAAACTCTTAATTTCGTTTGAAAGTCTATTGTGCAGGTTAATTTCGCATGAAGAGGTATTTCGCTTGAATAGAGATTTCATTTGAAAAAACCTAATTTCGCTTGAAATTGTATGTTGTGAAAAACTTGTTATTGAAAAATGGAAGAAGAATTTTACAACGCATTTGCCACATCCCCGACTACTCCAGCTGCCATTGCTCAAAGCATGAACATGGAAAATGAAACCGGAACAATGCAAAAAACCCCCCTAAACAAATGAGCATTGAGGAGTATTATGGTTGGAAAGATCGATTTGAAAATTGGGTTCAAGCTAACCATTTGAGATCTTGGGAGTGTGTTGAGAAAAAGTATGTGCTGCGACGTACTGAGTTGGGAGTTGATAAAAAGATTTTTGAATTTACAGATAAAGAACGAGACATGTATAAAGCAGAGAAAGTGATGATCAGTTTACTCCAGCAAGCTATTAAAGAAGACATTTTCATATTGCTTCAACATGATAAAACTTCACGTTCTATTTGGGAAGCACTTAGAATTAAGTTTGAGGGAAGTGAGAAGATGATTAAGAGTAAAAAGGCATTGCTTAAGAAAGAATTTAATCTATTCACAAGTCTGCTAGGAGAAGATACAAGAAGTTGATTGAAAGATATTGCCACTTAGTGCGTTCAATGTATTTGTTAAGTATCAATAAAGAGCGAGAGGAATGGGTCGACAAATTAGCTGATGCTTTACCTCAGAAAGAATGGGGTACATTTTTGATGATCTTAAAGAATACAGGAGAATATGATGGCTTGACAACATCAAAATGATCATAAGGCGGACGAAATGATCACAAAAATTAAATGAAGGATTATTAATATAAGGATCATTATGTGAAGATGTTGTGATATGTATATTACTAACATCAAAATAATAGACTATTTAAAGTTCTACTTAAACGAAGACAAATCAGCTTTGGCCAGAAGTGTAATCATTTAAGCATGTGTGCAAAGTGGTTGTAACAAATCAGCTTTGGCCAGAAATTGAGACAATCACTTTAGTTATGCACTTGTTAAGTATGCCATCTATGAAGGAATTAAATCAGCTTTGGCCAGATATTAAGACATTCATGCTTATGATGCACACTTAACATAGCTTTCGTAATACTTGAATGATAATAGATGTATCAAATCAGATTTGGCCAGAAATGATACATCAAAAGCTCATTCAAGTTAAGCCATTTTGGTTTTGTAAAACATTATTTGATCCTTATTAATTAACTAAGTAATTACAAAAACCAATCATTTAATAGCAAACCACCTATTAGCGCGGGGCAGAGCCCCGAGCTAAATTTTAGTTCACATTAAACATCATAAAATAAAGAGGTTTCAGGTGAGATCTCGACTCAATTATGAGGTCTCGAGTGAGGTTTCGAGTCAAGTCTCAACTCATCTTGCAACATTATGAGGTCTCGACTCATTAATGGTCTCGAGTCGCAACCTCAGTGTCTCGAGTCATAATCATGGTCTCGACTACTGTGTTTTATGAGATCTCGAGTCGCAACCATTGTCTCGAGTTGTGAAGATTGAAGCCCTTAGTCGAGTCGAAACCTTATGGTCTCGAGTCGAAATCGTTGTCTCGAGTTGTAAACATTTGAGAACACTTATGATTTCGAGTTGAGGCCTTGTGGTCTCGAGTCGAGATCTTGGTCCCGAGTCGAAACCTGATGGTCTTGAGTCCACTACTATAGTTGTTAATGTAAAAGCATAAATGAAAATTCGAATTCTAAGGGATTTTGAGATATGGTTTCCTGTTTTAATGATGATCTAATTTTGTCAAATATTTCGAAAATTTTATCTGATTATCAATTAACAGTTTTCGAATAAACTTAAAAGATAAAATTGGATCAAACAGGAAAAACACTCATCAATCCTAATTACATTCCAAAACATAAATGAATTTTCGAATTTTCGTAAGAACATATTATGAACCCTAACAATAAAACATAAATTCTGGAAACCCGAAACCTGAATTTTAAGGGTTTTCTAAACAGATTTCGGTAATAAGCTTACATGTTTTGATTTCGAGATATTTAATACAAATTCTTTTCCTCGAAACAGTGATCTCGAGTGGATCTTTATGACTCGAAACCGGCTGTTAGGTTTATTAAGTTATCAAAATTCCGTTTTCCATATTTCTATCCCAGAATTGATGGATACGAAAACAGAACTGACTAATCAACATATGCTCTGATACCACATGTTGATCAGTTCTGTTTAGACATAATGGAAAACATATAAACATACCTGATTGCAGCAGTACAGGCCAGCAGAGAATCTAGATGGAGACGCAACAATAAGGTTTGACATGATTGTCAACTTGATCTGGTTCCTAAGGGTGCAATCTAATGATGGTGATGAAGATACCGAATAAGGGAGTTCGGTTATGGAGAGAGGGGCGATTTCATGAGTGATGTTATTGTGATTAGAGTCTAACCCTTTAACCCTTTAATTATCTCCTTATATATGCACCCAAGAGGAAACCCTAATTAGTTAATAAGGGTAATTTGGCCCATCAACAATTACCAACTAATTATTTAATAGGTTGTTATATATTTTGATCTATATAATGTAAATGTAAATGATTATAATGGCTACTAGATTAAATATAAAATAAAATATATTTAATCTTACACTATTGTATGTGGATGATATGTTAATAGCTTACAGAGACAAGGCAGAGATTGTAGCTACAAAGAGTAAAATAACGTGAAACAGATCGATAAAACCTAACGCTTAGTGTTTAAACGTGTTCAAGACGGAAGTTTCGATAGGTAGAACTCAATACGGCAGATATTAACGTGATAGGATCAAGTCGACATAGATTTCATTGATATACTAAAAGAGTTTACATCTTTAAGATCTGGGAGAATCAAGTGTGATATTTCCTTCAAATGAAACTTATCAAGTTCAAACGTATGGCCCCTCTAGTTATAGTCCATGACCTATACGTTTGATATATTCAAACTATTTGCACTCAGCCAAACGTATCTATCATTCGTTTGACTATTCCATGCATTTAAACACACACTTAGTACAAACTCTATCTAGCTTATTCGCACGGCATCGGACACAAATATACATTAACATATTCCCCCTTGTCTGTTGCTATTGAATCTTGAACTTCAAAGTTGGGAGTTGTGCTTAATATGATGCAACTTCAGTCACGTATTTGTTGATGCCATCTTACATGTGTTAATATATTCCCCCTTGACCGGTGCTTTAGGCTTGCAGAATTCTTGATCCGAGTTTTTGCAGCGAAACCAAAACCTTGATGCTTTTGTATCATTCTTCCCCCTTCATATTACGCATATCCAATTAGTCAGAAACTCAAGCTCAGTCGACTATCGTCCCCTCTTCCTAGGCTATATTTACGCCAATCAATTGTTTCTACTGATCGGCAACTGATAAAGTCTCGGTCTTTCAACTGTCTATAATAAGTCTCGGTTTTGTCTCAAAAACTCTACCAAAATCAAAATTTGTCTACGCAGTTTCTGACATGATCCTCTGATTGGCTATACTACAATCTTCACAAGAATTAACAAATTTGAAACCATCACTATAGCTTCTCCATTTCAACATTAACCACATCTGACTTTGGTTTAACGCAATTTTCATATTGCTCGATCTTCCTCAAAACCTCAAAACCCAAACTGGCACTCAATCAAACGTATCTCTCATCCATTTGATTGTTCCATGCGTTTAAACACACATATATACATATTTAGTACAGATTCTATCTATCATATTCGCACAATTACAGACACAAATATACATTAACAAAGAGGTTCATAATGAGGGAATTTGATATGAAAGAGTTAGGTGAAGCCAGAATTATTTTGGGTATGGAAATCCATAGGATAGAAGTCAAAAACTATTAAAGTTTACTTAATGCTTTTATATAAAGAAGGTGTTAACTAACTTCTTTAGATAAGAGTAAGGTTGTGGATACACCTATGGTTCAAGATTTCAAATATCGAGTAATAGATTATCCAATATATATATATATATATATATATATATATATATATATATATACTAGTGGGAAAGCCCGCGCGTTGCGGCGGGTGTCCCGACTAATATCATACTCAATTATGATGTCCTTACTAAGTAACTAAAATCTTTCAAGAAAACAAAGTTGAGCGATTGGAAAATCAAAGTGCATTCATATTTGCAAGAATATCTAAACCCTGTATCCTCGTTGACTTCCTCTGCAGCTCATTCTTGAAACCAAAAATTTTCTAAAACTCAGATATTATAGAGCAATTATAAAAGTGAATTGATCCATAACCATCAACATCCCCTAAACCCGCTTCCCACAATTTCAATACTTTAAAAAACATAAAAAAATTTCATATGTTTTTAGTATGCTTTAAAATACAAATTAACAATAAATATGAATAAAGAACAAAGATTCACCTCCAAACAATAAGGTACAACTATTAGATAAATAGCCAAAAGTAGTCAACACATTACATATAACATAAGCCTCTACTACACATACCTGCTTGTCACCTAGCTTATTGACACCATTCTCCAACATTTCTTTGTAGAATTGATTACCCTCATGGGTTCATTATCCAACTCCAGCAAATACTACTGAGAAACCACCTAGTAATCAAAAATAAATAATGCTATATAAGAAATGTTAAGCAAATTTTGGTGATGAAACTTATCAATAAAATATAAAATCTAAGTACCAAGCAAATTATGGTGATAAAACGTGTACCATGGGCCTTGGAAACACTGTTAATAAGCTCCACGATAATAATAGTTTTTTCGACACCAGGACCACTAAAAAAACCAATATTTCCTCCTCAAGGTGCAAGAAGATCCACCACCTAAAACATCACAAAAGTTTATTATAATTTATAACTCAAAATAGTGTGACAATATATAAATGTCGTGTGTACATCTCCATTCATGAATTATACAAATGACAAGGATCTATTGTTCAGATTCTTGTTCAACAAAAGCATGTGCTCCTCCATGAATAGGCAAATAGTGATCGGTCTCGGTTAAAAGTAGAAACAAGTTAAAAAAGATAAGGTTGTTGCTATTCAATGTGAAAAAAAGACTTACTGATTTCGCCCCTATGATTGACAGGCACTTCAGTAACATTACTAATACGACCAAGAGTAGCTCTGTCACCTACCATCACAATAACATATCCAAATTTAGTGTGATAATAAAATCATGAAAGAAAGGTATTAAGTGTAGTGTCTTATGTTGATAATATGAGATAATAAAGTGTTCATTCTTACTCAGTATTGTAAATCTCAGTTCTAGACATCGAGTAATCGATAATCAAGTAAATATACTGTTTCCTAAATAGGAAAAATCCAATATACTCAAGATATCCTTTTTACTTAGGTACGCAAATTGCATATTAGTTAAAAATGAGGAGTCCTAAAAATTAAGACTTTTGGATTATAACATTTGAATGGCTATTGCAATGAATTATCCTCAGACGTAACAGTTGTTAACCGGGACCCATAGTAACCATTAGGGAGGAAGATGACAATTAGTACGAGATTTTGACATGTAAACAAAAATTTGCTGCCTGGATGAAAAACAAAACAAAATATTTAATTTATGCATATTGAAAGAGTCAAAAGTGTATTTAGTAAACAAGTACCCGTAGTAGTCTCTTGTGTTGATGCAAGGGATATGAGAGATGATGGGCCTGCAGACTATAGTGGGGGCCTCTTCCATTACACCTACCCCAAATCGCTTTAGCGAACCCACAAATGATGAAGACATCGTCTTTGAGGCCCGCTTCAGTTCTGCAAAAGCAATATCTATCAAAACCAACTGATTTTTCATCCTTCCTTTCGTGTCAGCCAGTTAATAGATGAATCGAAAGATGATAAATAAGACGATGATGGGTTTTCAAACCAGAGGGAGGATGGAAAAATGCGCCGCTATAAAGAGTTTAGGGTTTCAAACCAGGTCGCTTTCTGGCTTGTACACTATACTCGATATACACGAGCAATCCGACCCATTTCGATCAGTGTACAAAATACCCTTTTGACCCGTTAACTTGGTCAAGAAAATATAAATATCAAGTATGGTGTATGTGCATGTAAAAAAGAAATAACACTAAGTACCAATTTGCCCTTCAAATCAATAACTCACATGTATTATCGAGTATAGTGTACAAGCTAGAAAATGACCTCCAAAGCATTGACCTGCAATATTGACAAACAAATTGTTAATAATAATTGACTTGCACCAAACTTTTTCGCCTCAGATGTTATCAAACCTTCACTCCTAAACTCCAACAACAAATCCCTCTCTACAACCGCCAACTTCTCTAACGCCTCAGCGGCCGCTTTCCTCACACTCCAATCCTCACTCTTCACCACAAACCCAACCAAAACACTCACCAAACTCTTCACAATAACCGAACTCGAAAGAACACCACCGACACCAATCACACTACCTAAAACCGTCAACAAAGCAGCTTTCGCCTTAAAATCGTCAACCTTCAACAACTTCTCAATCCTCAGTCCTCACCACCATCCTCAAATAAACCGGATCGGGATCCGGCGCGCCATCGAAGCCGCAGCTAAACAGAGAGTCGCGCCGATCTGAGAGTTCAAATCCTGTTCGGTCACCAACGCATCAATGAAATATACATAATGTATCAAAATAGTAATAGTAATTTTAAATGTATATAAATAAATTAAAAAAATGATCAATATATAAAAAATAGCCAAACTCGAGCTTAGGCGACCTCGGTCTCGGTTCAGCTCGTTTACAGTTGATAAAAGGCTAACCTTCACCCGGTCAGCATCAGATAAAGGTCTTGTTATGTAGATTATCAACCAATTTGACACTTACGCCTTCATGTCTATTCTGATCCTTCAGGTCATTAAGCAAATATTGTATATATATATATATAAAGCACCAATTATTCTCTCAAAAATATCTTCATCGACCCTTGTATCGCACCAATCATTAAACTTATTTAACCACTTCGAATTAATTGTTTTAGATAGTAAATGGGGATAATAGATAATAAAAAGTGAATACCAGACTCTCTATTCCGCTACCATAACCTTCAGTCAGTCCAGAAAGAAGATCCAATGAACAAACAACGAATTCTTTGTCAAGCGAAACCCAGCTAAAACAGGATCAACCTGCAACAAAAGTACATCAAATTCAGAATCAACTCGCGCACTAAAAAATAACTTCACAATGAAACTTTATGGGGCTGTTAAAAAAACTAAAACTCACTCCCATGTTCAACGTTGAGTTCGATGCCGGAGTCTGAAACTTGACACCTGCTTTTGCCTACAATATATCAGCATTAAAAAGTTACCGTCCACCCGAAAAATCAACGATGTAAGCACTCATTCACAATAACTCACAAATTATTCAATCACATATATATAACCCCTCTCTATATCATATATCCTTTAAGTTTAACCTTACACAGATAATCCACAGTTCAGGTAACACAAGGGACCGTAAATATAGCCCTAACTATAGCATAACGAGCTAATTCAAACAATAAATGATATTAAACAAATCAATTTATGAAGGATACATGTTAGAGTAAAGGGATTTGAGAACGGAATTCGAAATAGCGTACCTGATTCCATCGCCATGATGTACTTTTGAGGAAAACCTAAGCAGGTGGTCGGATTGATGAGATGAAATTGAAGAAATCAAACAAATAAGAGTCTAAATCAGTGTTGTTGTCGAAACTTTGTGTTGCTCCGGCATTCAAAATTGGTGAGATGTGTCTTGTGTGTTTAACCATGATGAACTTGAGATGAAATTGAAACATACGATGCTTCATCTGCAACCTGGAGACTCCCACCATTATTCGCATTCAATCTTTCGATCTTCACGTCTCAATTGCAATTGCAAGACGATTCATTTGCATGCTATATAATCGGATATTAGGGTTCATGGGTGAAATTCCTAGCCTACCCATGGAGCGTCTTAAAAGTCTGATGAACTTCCACTTCTACCTGCTTACAGTCACTTGTACATGCTTCTTAAAAATGTGTACCCCTACTCAAATTACATTTTTGTACATTACTTCTCCTTTTTATAATATTATAGATATATATATTGTGGCAGAACTCTAACTTATAAAATAGAGATAGTGGCCTCGGCCCACTCACAAAAAAAATAGCAGCAATTTTAATTCGGCCACTAGCATCCTACTCTGCTCGACTGGCTGGTTATTTCCTTATTACTCGTTTTCGCTCCATTTTCACCGGGACCCGGCAAAACACAAAATAATATAATAAAACACTAAAAACTAAAAAGAATAAATAAAAACTATACAATAATTATACACTTTACACGGGACAAATACGTGTATTTTACCACACATTAGTAAAGAGATAAGAAGATATTCCTTATGCTATTGTAGTAGTACGCCTCATGTATTTAATGGCTTATACATGACATGGCATTGGGTATGGCTTAGGGGGGTGGGGGTGGTGATCACTCATCACTTACAACACCCAATCAAGTTCCGCCATGTCATCAACCATTTTTTCATCACTCACACCCTTTTTTAGTGGCAATGGTCATCACTCACAACACCCAACAATAAACCCCTACACCCACTCACATCCTTTCCTTCATCACGCGTGAAGTTTTCCATGGAAACAATTTTTTCACTCGTGAATGTTGTTGGTGGCGGTGGAAGTTTTGTTTGTTTCACGCGTGAAACATCTCTATCACGGGGAAAATATTCCCCACCCCCATCCCCTTATACATGACATGGCATTAGGTACGCAGATCGTGTGGTTAGCATATTCTTAGCTAATCCAGGGTTGTTTGTTACCTTGGGAAGTTGTCAAGTGGATTATGAGGTATCTCAATGGTACTTACTAATAGTTGGTCTTATCTTTGGAAAAGACAACAACGAAAACAAGGTTATACTTGGTTCTATTGATGCAGGCTTTGCTTCTTCATAAGGGCAAACCAATAACGGGGTATGTTTTTCAAAGTTTTAGGAAGTGTTGTAAGTTGAAAAGCTACTCTGCAACATTTAGTGGCATAATCTACTACTGAATCAGAGTATATTGCTCTTACTAAAATTGTAAAAGAGGCTATTTGGTTGAAACGATTTGTGTCTGACCTAGGGGCTATTGTTGGCAATGCAATAGCTTTGTGTGACAATTAGGGGGTTGTATATTTGTCAATGAACCAAGTGTTTCATGAAAGAACTAAGCATATTAGTGAAGGTCGCACTTTATCATAGATATCATTATCTCCAGAGCACTAAATCCTTCTTCGGTTCTAGGTTTTTACATTTCTTGAGCAGTGGCGGATTTAGAAATTTTTTTTCAATGATTGACTAGACAACAATCAGGTGAATTTTTTTTTCAATGATTGAGCCGTTGCATTCAATGTTGGTCAACCATATTAATAATTCGTTTAAGTAAGTTTAAGGGTGTGAATCATAATATAAGCATTCTACAACAGTTAATATGACCATACTTTTGTTATATTTAGTTGGAGTTAAATGCCATTTTAGTCCCTGTGGTTTCGGCCATTTTGCCAGTTTAGTCCAAAGGTTTCATTTTTAACCTGTGGGTCCATAAAGGTTTCACAGTTGCCATTTTAGTCCACTTGGTTAACTTTATCCATTTTTTCTGTTAACGAGAAGGCCAATTTGGTCATTTTGTATGTAATTCTGTTAACTAAAAGGGCAATTCAGCCATATAAAATGACCGAATTGGCCTTCTCGTTAACAGAAAAAATGGATGAAGTTAACCCAGTGGACTAAAATGGCAACTGTGAAACCTTTTTGGACCCACAGGTTAAAAATGAAACCTTTGGACTAAACTGGCAAAATGGCTCAAACCACAGGGACTAAAATGGCATTTAACTCTATTTAGTTGAGGTTAGTTAATAGTCTGTTAATATAGATGTTAGCTAATAACAGTGTAAGGGTTTTCATTTGTATGATCACAACACTCATTCTTGTTTTCAATAATAGATAGATAAGTGTTTGGTTCTTAATTCCAGTTCATTGTTCCTCATCGTTGCTTTCTTCAGTTTAAGTTTTCTTCGTGTGTTTGATTAGCGATTTCCGCGTAAACGTTTAACAAATAATTTGAAAGCATTAACATTATACTTAGAAGTTCTTAAGTAGGTTTGACTACTATGGTAATGGTCATAGTTAAAGCAGCTATGTAATTACATACATGTATGTTCTCTCTTTTGATCAGTACTATGTATAGTGTTTGTATAACGAGATGTAGGTAGAAATGTGACTTACGGATAAGATGATTCAGGTTAAGTACTCATAATGTTGAACAAGATAATCGGGTGGTTTCAGAGGAGAGGGGTAGTGATGGTCGTTACAGGTGGCGTGAAAATGGGGGACAGTGGAGCCGGTGGTTGTGGGTGTTGGCTCTCTGTGGGTGTCAATGGTGAGGATGGATAGTGTTCAATGGTTGAAGACGGCGGAGGTTAGTGGTAAACATGAATTGGGGTGGTGTTGCGGTGGTGGAAGAGAAGAGAGAGATTAGAAAATGGGTTGAGTTGAAGGTGTATAGATAATCCCCCCCCCCCCCCCAATCCCAGTATATTCCGTTAGGTATCTAACGAAATATGCTGACGAGAAGGGCTCCGTGTGTAAAAAAATAAAAGACTGGGACTCAACATGCGAGATTTTGAAAAAGAAGGCTCATGTTGATCCCGCCCCTAAACCGCATGTACGCTAATTGCACTTTACTCCAAATTCAAATCAATAAAGTCAAGAGTCAAGGACTAATGCCATTTTGAAGGAAAAACATACAATTTTGAAATTAGATTGCTCATATCAAACCGTAGTTTACAACTTAATTCAACTCATTCTGCTTCTACTTACTTCCTTGACTATTTCCTATATCAGTCAACAGTATGAGATGTTTAGACACTCATGTTTAAATGTTTTGAAACATGTTATTTGATTTTGGGTTATCTGAATAATATATTTTGCGTTTTATATAATGTGTGGTTATGTTTATTTTATTTTAAATTGCAATTCTTGAGATTAACTTAGTAGACTACACGCAAAGTCCTGTGGTTTGAACCAAATCTTGGATTTTGTCCCCATGTTTCTTGTTATCTTTTGGTGTTAGTCCAAATGGCTAACGGGGTTAACTTTTTCTGTTAGTTTAAAGGTATTTTTTGTATCATATGGTATTGAATTGTTCAAACTGTTAATAATATTTTAGATGTATTGATGCATTTGGATTTTGGACTAATTTTTTTGGATTTGGAATTGTTAACCATGAGAATTAAAATGGAATGGATTTGGTTGGCGATCAAAGTGTTGACCATTTTTTTTTCCGGACCATGCAGTTTTGAAATAACCAACAATTTTCGTTCCGGCTCAACCCATGATCCAACCCGACTAAGAGGTCCAAGACTGACCGACTAAGAGGACCGAGGACAAAGAGACAAATACCCTAGTTGCAAACCCTTGTCTGTCAGTCTTTGTCACCAGGTGATAGTCAATGCGTCTACGGTCTGTTTGGGCCGAGGCGCTTGCCTTACTGATGCCTTACGAAGCCAGCCACCTTGCATATGCGTGAGGAGCATATGTCTCACCAGAGCGCCTTGGTGCGTGTCTTGTAAAGGAGAGGTGAGAGCTTCAACAATATAACCCAATGTTAAAATATTGTTCAAACTCGTTGATTAATTTGTCTCGCACCCGTCTACAAGATGGCTTACAGCAATAGTAGAGTATTAAGGATATGATGGGTGGTTCGGGTTTCAACGGTGTATGCCCATGAAAAAAGGGTAAATGCACGGTACCCTGACAAATTTACAAACAAACACCTCATAATTCTAATTCCTACAAATTCCAACTCGTTCGACAAACTCCAACTGTGAATTGCCCCTTAGTTTCTTGAACTAAAACAATTTAACATGATGTAGCATTAGAAACAACTTTCGGTCATTTGCAATATGTTCGACCAATTTCCCTTCTACCTAACGTTTTATGTGGCGTTTTAACAATAAACCACAACCAAAATCGATTCATTTATAAGTAAATAGTTCAAAATTGTTGCCTCCAATTGGCATTACACAAATGTTGGACCGGCGATGTTTATCGATAAAAACTTAGTTATAAAAGCACCTCAAGCTTCCTCTCCTTCCAATCTATGCACAAAGAGAGAATTTATCACAAAATGTGCAAATAACTAATAACAACAACAACAACAATAACAACAACAACAACAAGTTAACAATCGACCAAATATCGATACTAAACCAAGTGAAGGCCACTAGCTAGTGCTACACATACTAGAGAGATGGGTTTTGGTCATTAACAAATCCCTAATATTTGAGTTGACCACAACATACAACGGTCACTAGTTTGTTTGTTAAGGAGCATAACATTGGGGGCTTTTCGTATCATATCACCTTGACCTAGAATGAATAATACCATCCCATTTTGTCCCAAAACCTCTTCGATGGTCATGATTTTCATGGTCCACATGTGATTTATTTACACCGCGCGAAACTGTGATTTGAATAACAACTTTGTCATGAACCGTATTTTATGCCACTTAGAAGAAGAAGAAGTAATCAAATTCATATGGATGAGTGGAAACATAAAAGTGAAACGAAAAATCAAGCAATAAAATATATTACCGTTTGCATACCGTGACAAAGGGATTGTTTCCGCATCTTCATGGTGCCTTGATCTAAAAGGAGAATTAGATGTTGCTTGCAGGTTCGGGGTGGCCTTGTCTTGTCCGGAGATCTGTTCATTTTATTAAGAAGAATTTATTAGTTCTCAAATAAAACAATAATAATGGAAATCAAATTATAAAGAATGTAATAAATTACTCCAAATCTCAAGGTTCGATTGTAAAGGGTAACAAGGCCGGTAAAAAGCCTCACAGCATAATCTGCAATTTCCTCAGTTTCATATTCCGCAAATGCGAAACCTTTCGGTTTATCAGTTTCTTTATCCCGTGGAATGTGTAAATCAACTACCCGTCCAGCTTGAATAAGGATATCGTATAAGACCCTATCGGTTACTCTCTCATCCAAATTACCTTTACAAAGAAAGATTTATAAAAATCAGGTTAATAGGTTTGTTTTGCCTTAATTTAAGACCGTGTGTATGCAAAGTTGAACGCACTATTGTATGCAGTACTGTGTCTGGAAGATAACCAAGTTTATCGGTAACTAATCACAATGCTTTACATTCTAATTGTAATGATTTCCAAAACAAGTATCAACAACGACAAATGATTATAGGTTAAAAAAAAACGATCCTCGCTTATAAATACTTGAACCAAACGCATAATTCAAATTTTCAATCATACAACTCAAACATTTCAATGCTCCTAAAAAGATAAGACGGCGTGTATGCAAAGTTGAACACGCTATTGTACACACTGTGTCTAGAATATAACCAAGATTATCAGCACTTGATCCCAATGTTTTACATTCTAATTAAAATCATTTCTTAATTTTCAATAAATGAAAATGATTTCCTAAACAAGTTTCAACAAAGACAAGTGATTATCAGTTAGAGACAAAACAGTTGATCATCCTCACTTAGAATACTTGAACTAAAACACATAATTCAAATTTTCAGTCGTATAATTAAAAAATCCCCATACTCCTAAAAAGATAAGACTGCGTGTACGCAAAGTTGAACGCGCTATCGCACACACCGTGCCTAGGAGATAACCATCACCACAGTTGTCAATAGCGGCTATAGCGGACCTAGTCAGACCTATTCGGGCCATTAATCGCTAGTCGGGCCAAGTCGGACCTAGTCGGTCTAGTCAGACCTAGTCGGGCCTAGTCGGCCAGCAAAAAATCGGCGATTCCGGCCAGATTTCGGCAAAAAACCTGTATATTCCGGCCAAAACCTCTAAATTCCGGTCAGTTTCCAACCAAACCATGTGAATTCCAACCATCACTATGACTTTATCAGTACCTGATCACAATGTTTTACATTGTAAAAGAAATAATTTCCTAAACAAGTTTCAACAAAGACAAGTGGTTATAATTAATAAACAAAACAATAAATCCTCACTTAGAATACTTGAATCAAAACACATAATTCTAACTTCCAATCATACATTTCAACATTTTTCATACTCCTAAAAACATGAAATCTGAATTCCAGATGAACATTTCATAAATGAATATTGTGTTATACATCAAATCAAAAAAAAAAAAAAAATTCTACAATCCTCATACATTCATCATGTATCAATAACTTGCCCTAATTACAGTTCATTCTGTTTCATATTAACATTATATAGAAATATTTGGAGATAATCGTATACCTAATCCGATATCTTAATCATCGTGATTCATGAATCAACAAATTAATTGAAACAGAAAGTGAAACAATAAGAATTATTAACTGTGATCGTTGAAGAAGTGATAATCTAATTATTGCAGTAGGTGAATGGTTACCGATGTAAACAGTGCAATTAGGATCGGAGGACATGATCAACGGCGGATGAGATAAACGGAATCGATGACGGAGAAGGTGGAGAATAAAAGCTCTGCTAGTTACAGTTTTTCTGTTTCAAAGTTAATATTAGAGTAAACTGTCAATGGTCCTCGTCATTTTTTCACTTTAGTTCAAAACTCAAACCTTTTAAATTTGGGTCTTTGTAATTTCAATTTTGTTGTTATTTTCATACAAAATCAAAATATGTCCAGATTTTTCAGTTAACATTTAATTTTTTGTCTTTTTCCTCTCTTTTATTGAAGGACAAAATGGTCTTTTAACGTTTTATTATAACAAATTAAAAAATCTGACCATTTTGCCCTTCATTGATAGGGATGAAAAAGACAAAAAGTTAGATGTTAACTAAAAATCTGATAAGATTTTGATTTTAGATGAAAATGGCAACAAAATTGAAACAATAAGGATCTAGATTCAAAAGGCTTGAGTTTTGGACTAAAGTGGTAAAAGTGATTAAACCTCAGGGACCATTTTGACAGTTTACTCTTAATATTATATGGAAATATATTAGACTGCGGGGTATGGTGGGGCTTGGGTTGGCCGTGGGTTGGGGCGGGTGATGACACGTGGAATGCGAGCCCCCCCCCCCCCCAACTGCCTGGTACGTGTCCGCGGGGTATGGTGGGGCGTGGGTTGGGCTTGGGTTGGGTGCACCGCGTGGCAGGGTGGTTTATAAAAAAAATATATATACAAAATTTAAAAAAATCACACAAACATTTATAAAAAAAAACATACAACTTCATTATTTATAAAATTACATAAACCTAAAAATTACAAAATAAGAAACCTAAAGCGTTAAATAAATTTCAAAAAGGTCCATCTTGTCGAACGCCTTTTTTTCCTTGCCGCGAAACTCTATGTTCGCCACCGCCACCCGGTCCTCGTGGCTTAACTCGCCCCCGGGAATGGCTTCGTAGTAAGCCTTGAAACGGTCGAGCTTGGGACGTAGCTCGCGCCATTTATGTTGGCACGCGTTCATGTTGTGGCGGTCGTTACCGACGTTTAGTCGGTAGGCCGCGAAAGCTTCCGGCCAATATTTGGTTTGGCCCGGTGGCCGCCCCTTCATAGCGTCAACGACGCTTGTGACTAGGGCAAGTTCTTCGTGGTGGGTCCAGGATGCCATAGCGGGTTCGTGGGATGTTGGGTTTGTGGTGACCGGCTGGGGCAGCGGGTGGGTTTTGTCGAATTTTTGGGACCATGGTGGGGGTTGGGATGGACCACCCGGTTGGGGTTTGGGGGTATTTATAGAGGATGTTGGGGTTTGGGTGACCGGTTGGGGTGACCGCTTGGCCAAGCCAACGGTTTGAATTTAAAAATTCAAAACTTTTGGGATGGCCCGCTATGACGTGGCGGGTGAGCCAATGATATTCAGCCAACTAGGATGGCCAATCCGCCCCACGCCTGGCTTGAAACCCATGCCCCAAGGGCCACGCCGAAACCCATGCCCACCCGGGGTGGTGGCTTGGGCGTTTTCCCGCTACCCACGCCCAAACTCTCGCCCCATATCCCGCAGTCTTACTTCCAGTTAACAGGTTGTTACGGTCATATTAGTATAGGGACCTTAAATGTAACTGCAAATAGAATTGGGGGTTTGTAATACCCTAATATGGTACTTAAACATAAGAAACTTGGTAGCCATAAATTGAATAGGGTTATCAATCTTGCTTGATTACAAATTTGTTATCGATCTTGCTTGATTACAAATTTGTTTCGTATCACAGGTAGTAGTGGGATTCCCGGTGCCAGGCGGTGGAGATTCGGTCAGTATCAGTTTGGATTGTTACTATAGTGACACTTGCTGGTAATGGAAAGAAAAACCTAAAAAAATGAAGTCATGATATGTCCAAAAGAACATCAACACTCGCTTAACATTGATCGAAAACCTAAAAAACGAATGTCAGTACCAGTTTCGATAATAACTAGAATTAGTATCAGGTACCGGTACCGAGCCCATTTTTAAGGATTTTCGGTACAGGTACTGGTACTTATTTTAGGGGATTTTCGGTACCTGTTGGTATCAAGCTCATCCTAATATAATATGTCTGTGATGAAGCCTTCGGTGACAATCGGTGAATATTTTTGGGAAAGGGTGTTTCTGGTCAGGGCCAGTTTTCCCCGGGTCCCATCTGCATGCTCTAAATTATTTTATTTAAATACTCTGGTTGCAATATAACTTATAAACCTGCTGTTTAAGAAACCTCATTATGTAATAACTCACAAGTATTAGCTTATAAGAAACTCATAGAAAAAACTATCACAAGTTTCATTCGATTAACAAACACGACATGAATCAAAAACCGCCAACGGGCATACCATGTCAGCCAACTTCCGACAAAGAAACGTGACATGACTCAAAGACCGCCAAAGGGCATACCGCATAACAGCCAGTGCTGGTATTCATTTCCTGGCTGTTTTGTCAAGAATCTCGATATATTTCTTCGGGATCCCGTATTGTTCAACTAGATATCTTGCAAGAACATCAATCACCCCACCTTGAACCAAAACCTCATGTCCCTTCTTCCCTGTTTACAAAAGCATTTGCAAAGGTTATAATTATAGTTGTTAATGGCGAATAGCGACAAATAGCAATAAGGTACCTATATGCTACATAGTGAATAGCGATAAATAGTGGGCGCTATTTTATAAATAGAGATACACTAGAAAAAAAAAATATTTTTTTATATGTAATTGTATATTATATCAAAATACACTGGTATATACACTATTTTAGATGTATATTTAACAAAAACCGAAAATCCAGCTTTTTTATAGCTATATTTAATTGCTATTTATATTAAAAAAACAAAAAAATAAATAAACTGTCGCTATTATCGCTATCTATTGCTACAAACCTAATAGCGAGCCTAGACCTATACGCTACGTAGCGCGCTATAGCGATCGCTACGCTCGCTATTGAGTATTGACAACTATGGTTATAATTGTTTCTACAGAAACTAGTAGATTGTTAGCATGGGCAAATAGTCAAATTCCATTTTATAAAAAATGCTTTCATACTCCATATTTAAAGTATGAATTTCCGACAAAACATGAAAATTCGTGGGTTTGGGTTAAGTCTAAACGAGTTTAGGTCAGTTTCGGTTCGAACCTGCAAACACATTTAGCTGACCGTCATTGTTCGGTTGACATGGTGAGTTCGCGGGTTGACCCATTTAACCCGTTTATTTTTATAATGTAAAAAAAAAATTGACATAAATTAAACTAATTGTTTATTGTATGCTAAAACTTGAAGATAAAAGAGAAAAGAGCATAAAGTTTTATAGTTTCAACGTAATTAATTTATACACATTTGTGTGTTTGGTTGTAAATTTGTAATTATAGAGTATCCAAAATTCCGGTTAAACGGATTATGTTCATGTCAACATGCGAAGCTCGCGCTGCAAACACGTTTAGCTAAGCAAGTCAAGGGTCCACAGAGCGAATTTGCGTGTTGACCCATTTTACCCTTTTTATAACTTTTTTAAATACTTTTTCAGGTCATAACTTAAAATTATTGTTTATTTTATGCCAAATAGAAAGAGATATGACATAAACTTAAACGCAACTCAATTTACATACATTTGCATTTTTTGTTGTAAATTTGTAATTTTGGACTATTAATATGCTTAACAGAATAAAATGGTGTTAAACATGTCGTGTTACGGTGTTAGTGTTCAGATTCGTGTCAAATTTCCGAGTTCAACCCGCGAACACAACCCATTTAACACCCCTACACATTTAACGATCTATCATAATTTCGGTTAAACCATACCTGGCAATTCCGATACAGACGTACTACAAGCAAACTTCTTTTGCAATTCCGATGCCAAAGGTTCCGCATCAATCAAAAACGACTCCATTCCCGTAAGTTTCGTAACCTTCTTATTTCCTTGTCTTCGTTCAGTCATAATCTGCATTGGTTTCAACCCGCCTTTTCTTACAACGGTTTCTTTTCCTCTAGTAACTTGATGATGCGCTTGCATTCTGTTTACAAACGTCGGCGCCAAATCCTTTTTATGTATCTCCGAAGGGTACGTTGATCCTTTCTTAATAGCTCCTTTGAATAACGCGTCACATAAAATCGCGTCTAACACCACGATTGACTTATTTGTCGGTTTGACCAGGTTTTCTTTTTCGATGTAAGCGAATACGACTTCGGTTGCTTCGGATTGAGTATATAGTTGGCGGGTATCGGCTCCCACTGATGTGAAAATTGGATTTACGTGTACGCTTGGTTTGTAAATCTCTATAACTTCCATACGGTTGTTGGTATTGGTTTCGTTAACGGGGTCAACGGTTTGTTCTTTTTGCTCGACTTGCTGCTTTTCAGGTTTGAAAGATGTGTAATCGGGATGCTTGCGATTTATTGTCAAAACCATAACTTCTTTTTTATGCTTATCTTCTTTTGATGAAATCTGAAAGTGATGTAAATACAACATGAGATGAGGATACCAGAATTTATTATATATACAAAAGCATGTATGTATACAAAAGCAGAATTACTCACTTGTATGTTCCTTTTTTCCAAATTTTATAAAAGACTAAATTACAAAAATCGTCCTTTATGTATGTCACTGATTGCAAACTGTGTCCTTTGTCTTCAATAATTACAGAAAACGTACTCGGTGTTTGCAAACCCTTGCAAGTTATGTCCTTTAGCCCTAACTTAGTTATTTTTTTGTAGTTAAATCTGACCAAATGAACCCCACATGAGGGTATTTTGGTCATTTTACTCCTATGTGGGGTCCACTTGGTCATATTTAACCACAAAAATACCCTCATGTTGGGTCTATTTGGTCAAATTTAACCACAAAAATTAACTGAGTTAGGGCTAAATGACATAACTTGCAAGGGTTTGCAAACATCGAGTACGTTTCCTGTAATTATTGAAGACAAAGGACATAGTTTGCAATAAGTGACATACATAAAGGACGATTTTTGTAATTTACTCTTTATAAAAACACAATATTTCATGAATTATTTACAAACATACATCTGTATTAAATGCAAACCATATGGACCATCCATGTACTTTTGGCAAAGGTTGGGGACTAAATGTGTTACAAAATGCAAACCACAAGGACCATGTGTGTACTTTTGGAAAGCTAGAGACCAAATCCAAAATTTTGGTCAACCACAAGGACCATTTGTGTACTTTACTCAAAAGAATAGCGTTCAAAGTATATTACCAGTCCTTGAGAAGTTTTTGATTGTAGCCACTTAGATAGCTTTTTGTGTGACGACTTCTTAATATCCAGCACGGTGCCAGGTGGCCTACAAGGTAAGACATGATTCGACCTACAAATGCAAAAAAAAAAAAAAAAAAAAAAAAAAACCAATAAAATCAGTTAAGTAAAAAAATTGTTATATAAAAAGAGTAAAATGCCATTTTCGTCCCTAAGATTTGGCCAGTTTTGCGACTTTCTTCCAAATGTTTGTTTTTCGCATCTGGATCCAAAAGATTTGAAATCATGTTATTTTCATCTGACTCGTTAACTCCATCTATTTTTCTCCGTTAAGTCAAGTGTATTACCGTCTTTTTAGACATTTTTTTATTAAACGAAAAACACTATAAGAAATAAAGTCAGCAGAGGTGGATCTTTATTTCTTATAGTGTTTTTAATTTATTAAAAAAAAGTCTATAAAAAGACAGTAATACCCCTGACTTAACAGAGAAAAATGAATGAAGTTAACAAGTCGGATGAAAAATGCAAAAAAAATACCAATAAAATCGGTTAAGTGAAAAACTTGTTATGTAAAAAGAGTAAAATGTCATTTTCGTCCCTAAGGTTTGGCCAGTTTTGCGACTTTCTTCCAAATGTTTGTTTTTTCGCATCTGGATCCAAAAGATTTGAAATCTTGTTATTTTCATCTGACTCGTTAACTCCATCTATTTTTCTCCGTTAAGTCAAGTGTATTACCGTCTTTTTAGACATTTTTTTATTAAACGAAAAACACTATAAGAAATAAAGTCAACAGAGGTGGATCTTTATTTCTTATAGTGTTTTTAATTTATTAAAAAAAGTCTATAAAAAGACCGTAATACCCCTGACTTAACGGAGAAAAATGAATGAAGTTAACAAGTCGGATGAAAATGGCAAGATTTCAACTTTTTGAATCCAAATGCAGAAAAACAAACCTTTGGACGAAAGTCGCAAAACTGGCCAAACCTCAGGGATGAAAATGGCATTTTACTCTATAAAAAAGTTAAAGCACTTAAACAAATTTGTATGACACTTTGATCACAAGCGCACACACACATATAACATAAGTTCGCAATAGAAACTATCACTTAATTCTTACCATAATGTGCTTCCAGCAATAGGAAGATCTTTATCCTTGAGTGTTGTATAAAAAGCTTGCAGAAGACATTTATCCAAAAGTGCATCAACATCCTCAACCGAAAGACTAACTTGCTCCTCCGTAACGCCCTTATCACTTTCCGTCAACTTCAGATCACCAAGATCAGTAGTCACTTGTTGGTCAACATTCGGGTTTGACTCCGTTTTTGAAGATGAATCCGCATGGCTAGCATCTGCGTCATTCATAGCCACCTCTGATTCTATGTTATCCGCATCATTATCGTGATCACTGGCGACTTCAGTATCGGATTGCTGAGAAGTAGTCGTTAAAGAAGGATCTTCGAAGACGACGTCTTCTAGAAAGCCAGCATTCGGCACATATCGGGCTTCAGCTGATTCCCTGACAAGATTTTCATAGAAAATAAATATAGTCACATAAATCCCCTAAAGGATTACATGTCAACGAGTTATGTCTATAGAAAGCCACCCTGATCCATTGACCTAAAAACGGGTCGATATTAATTAGCTATATTTTCGAAAATTAAATGGGTCTAGCATGATCAAAATGCTTACAACTTCCTATAGCTTTTACCAAATAAATTAGATTGATATTTTAAAATAAGAGTAAAATGCCATTTTCATCCCCTGAGGTTTGGTCAGTTTTGCAACTTTTGTCCAAGGTCTGTTTTTCCGCATTTGGATCCAAAAGGTTTGAAATCTTGCCATTTTCATCCGGCTCGTTATCTCCATCCATTTTTCTCTGTTAAGTCAAGGGGTATTTTTGCTATTTTTGTTAACTTAAAGGGCAATTCGGTCTTTTTCACTTTATGTACAAGCATTTAGCATAATGTACAAGTATCCAAAAGACCGAATTGCCCTTTAAGTTAACCAAAAAACCAAAATACCCTGACTTAATAGAGAAAAATAGATGGAGTTAACGAGCCGGATGAAAATGGCAAGATTTCAAACCTTTTGGATTCAGGTGCGGAAAAAGAAACCTTTGAACGAAAGTCGCAAAACTGGCCAAACCTCAGGGACGAAAATGGCATTTTATTTTTAAAAACGATAAGTTTTGTGAAATAATTACCAAAGTGCATCCCGGTAATGATGGCTTATCTTTAAAGCCTTTCCACGAAGACCGGCTTTTAGAGCCTCGGAGCTACTCATGTAGGTAGATCCCACCTATCAAGATAAAAAAATAAAAATACTTTATTATATATATCAATTATCTATATGTATTATAAAATATGAAAGAAGAAAAGGGTAGAAACTTACAGCAATTGGAGCTGGATTACCGGGAACGATAACAGCCCATGGTTCACCAGCTGAAAACTCAGGGAGACCCTCGGCAGTTATATGGATGCCAGGAAACATCAAATCTGCCCCTCCGATTACGTAACGTGACACTTCACCCCCTTTTAGAATGAAAGCAGGTAGAAGATGCGGAACCTTCCATAGTGCATAAACTGCGTTTTTAAGATTATAAATGTCAGAAAAAGCCAAAAATATCTCATCCGTTTACATGTTCTCGTGAAGTAAACAGTTGATATAATAATATAAAAAACTAGTAAACGGTGAAGTAAAAAGTTGATATAATAATATAAAAAACTAGTAAAGAGTGATTGCTTCTAACATGAATATGTTGATCATTTACAAACAAAAAGAACAAAAGAAGAAAATCAGGCCACCTATAGAAAGTAACACAAAACACCCAAAATGTAGACTCAACATATATACGTTTAGAGTACGAACGTATGCTTAATATTACCATGTAATAAATACACAAAATTGACACAGGAAAAAGAGAAAAAAAAACCTAAGTAACGTAAACCTAGTGAATGCGTAATCAAAACTAACACATACAAGTTCACAAATTGTCATACTAATTTACCCTCAGTCCAATGCATAAAAAAACATTTATTTCCTTTATTATTTAGAATATATATATATATATATATATATATATGAATAAAAAGGAGACCCTATATGGCATCGTAACCAAGCATTAATTTCAAGATCACAAAATTTAAAAATTTAAATCATGAATTTAAGTAGCTAATAGTATCATAATGATTGTAGATGCTTTAACATGAACAACTTTTAAATATTTGCCAATTTTACAAATAGCTGATTGTATACCTGTTGGAAATATAGTTGTGCCTCTGCTATCAACATCAAAGAACATTGGCAATCCACCTTCCAAACTGTAGATAAGAACACGGTTTGGCTGCTTTGAGACAGTTATCTCTACCTAAAATAAAAACAAAATAAAATAGTTATACATGCTACTTCCTTAAGAACTACATTCTACAAACTAGTTATAAATGCTACTTCCTTAAGAACTATATTATACAGACTATATGAAATAAATGGAAACTATATTCCGAGCAACCATAAATAAACATCATATGTAAGCAAAAGTGGTTTAGTGGTATGATGCTTGCCCCTCACATAGTTGTTAATGGCGAATAGCGACAATACCAATAAGGTACCTATATGCTACATATCGAATAGCGATAGATAGCGGGCGCTATTTTATAAATAGAGATACACTAGAAAAAAATTATTTTTTTATATGTATATTATATATTATATTAAAATACCCTGGTAGATACGCTATTTTACATGTATATTTAACAAAAACCTAAAAATCCAGCTATTTTATAGCTATATTTAATTGCTATTTACATTTGAAAAAAATAAAAATTAAAAAATAACTGAAATCCCGCTATTTATGACTACATACCCTGTAGCGACCTTCAACCTATACGCTATGTTATTGGCTATAGCGACCGCCATTGACAACTATACCCTCACAAAAGTGGTGTGGGTCCAAATCCTTGCAAGTGCAACGTTTGGTGGTACTTGGGTGTAAAATATTATTGTTCGAAAAAAATATGTAAACAAAAAGCAACGTTTTTAACGGCAAACTCTTACGTAATCAGAATCACATTCGCATAATCAAATTTTTCTTACGTTGGAGCGAATTCAACTTCAATAATCAAGTCACATAATACAACAACAGCAACAAGCGTACCGAGTAAATGTAAATCCCACCCAATAAATTAAGTCACATAATGACTAATACTTTCACATTTAACACAATCATCATCAGTTTCCATCTTTAACTGTAATTAAACTGTCTGTAGACATTCCAAAAGCGAAAATCATAACCAAATGACAATAATACACATCCAAACACCAATTTGTTAGGGCAAAATCCTTTACTGGCTACAGTTTCGTTTAACAAACAAACCAATTCAACTCAGGCAGCCACTACTCCATTCAACTAAAATAACAATTGAATCAATACAGAATCAAACAACAACATCATGATTCACCACAATAACGAAGTGTTGCAATTAAGATTAAGGAAGGGAAAAGAAAAGCTAATTGATTACCGAAAAAGAAACAGACCTTAGGGGGGATTAAGATGTCTAGGTCGGAATCGGAAGCATTGGGGAAGCGGTCTTTGATTGTTCGCTTCAATTTCTTACGGTCAGCACCCGATAATCGTTGTTGTGATTTTGCTTCCACTGATTTCTTGAACATTTTTTAATTGAAATGGCTCTGGATTATTGTGTTGTTCGGTCAGTAGTCTGACAGCAGAAAACCAAGGGTATGAAAAGGTGAAGCTGATGATGAATCGCTTTGGAGGCGCTTTACCTAATTTCCCCTTGTTATGTATTAGTTATCGTTACAAGTCCCTCAAATTCTTCTGTTTTACGTATTGAGACCCTGTATTTAAAGAACACACCTCCATAATCGTTGTTTCGGATTATGAAGACAAGGAGAACTCGAAAGGGAGCAGACGGGGGAGACACGGAGGTGGTGTGTTATGTGCTAAAACCATTGCAAAGTATGAGACTTGTCCAACATTGGTTTAATGAGCAACCAAATGGGCTCTCTCACCCACCAGGCTAGTCTTTTGAGCTAAGTTCTCTTGTTTGATATGTAACATGGTGGGGGTAGAGACGGAGGTGGTGGGAGTGGATGGGTAAACAATCGAAACCACACTACATCGCCATAAAAACCACAACTGGAGAGGGAGGGTTCGAGAACTCTCTGTTATAAAACGAATTCGCAACAACCTTAGTTTGAAACCATCTCTTGATATACCCCAACCACCATAACCAACGAAGCTTCCACCCATCGAATTCCCCCGACAACCTGCAACTATCTTTCAGTCAGTT
The DNA here is from genome assembly GCF_002127325.2 of Helianthus annuus. Lineage (NCBI taxonomy): Eukaryota > Viridiplantae > Streptophyta > Magnoliopsida > Asterales > Asteraceae > Helianthus > Helianthus annuus. Next base: position 28,674,032 of record NC_035434.2, on the reverse strand, counting down.
TTTTTTTTTTTTTTTTTTTTTGCAAATTTGGGCAAATTAAAGGAGGAAATTGATGAATGACGAATTGAGGTTGTTAGGATGAGAAGAAGGAATCTATAAATTCGATTTGAGTGTTTAGTTGGAAAAACGAGGGACACTTAGGAGAGGGTGGAGGGTGGTCGGTGAAAGGTTGAAGGAGTGGGGGTGTGTCCACATGTCACACCCAATCGATGGCGGAAACTGTTAGTGCATATTTGTGACAACAACTTTTAGATTTGGGTCTTTCGATATCTTGTAATTAGTAAAACGATAAATGGTTAGTGGGTTTAGATTTGTAATAGTTAATTTGTAGTGATTGGGCCAAACCAAACCTACATAGGGGGGATGGAGGCGAATTGGGCCTTGCCCAGTTCGAAGCCCATGTGGTAACCCTAGCCCATGTTGCAAACTTGTCATATATAAACAAGTCTTTGTATTAGGGTTTAGGTTGATCACCATAATCACTAGAGACTAGAGAGAGAATTCGTGAGAGAGAAGCTTGGACGAATTTGTGTGGGTAGGGATCTTGATTGATTGTAACAAGTTTGATAGATAATCATTAAAGATCAGTTTGTGGTGATTTCTTCTTCTATGATTTTCTGTGATAATCTGATCTAGAGGATTCCGCACTCTAGGTTAGATAGATAATTCTATAAAAGATCAGGATTAAGGGACCTACAATTGGTATCAGAGCATTAGGCTCTTGATCGACTCGTTTCAGAATTGTTTGCTACAGAAAACTAGGGTTTTAGGAGGTGTTGGAGGTTGGTTCGTATTTTGGAGGCTATTCTAGGGTTTCAAATTTTGGAGTTTTTGAAGACTACTTGAAGAACAAGGGATTTCGGATCATCAGTATGGATTTCGGATCATCATTCATCGATTTCGGGTCATCTTTATTGATTTCGGATCATCAGTGTTGATTTCGGATCGTATCTGTTTATTTTGGATCATAATTGTTGATTTCGCATAATCTCTTCTAATTTCGGATCATCCTATTTCGGATACACTGTTTCGAAAGGCATTCTGGATAGCAACTATTTCGGATACACAATTTCGGACTGTTTCGGATAAGGACTATTTCGTACTGTTTCGGATAAGGACTATTTCGGACTGTTTCGGGTATTATTGTTTCGAATTACTGTTTCGGATAAGCTTTTTGGATTACTATTTCGAGAAGAACTGTTTTTGAAAAGGTGGAACTTTAACCAGCTGATGTATTCGGTATTAAACGTATTTGAGTGCAAAATTTGATCTGCAAACAATCTTAGCAAACCGACTGCACGGTTAGATTCGTGTGATTTTTATGACAAAAAAGGCACGAAAATTCCGAAAAAGGTTTTGGACATAATTTATATAATATCAATTAGTAACATTGCTATGCAATGTTGCTTGTACTCTTTGCAATAAAGGTTGTATGACAGTTAAACTCAAAACTATGTGATGTTTTGTAATTTTGTGGTTTGGGTTAGAAAGTCACACACTTTCCTTTTAACACTCCTCTCTCTCTCTCTCTCTCTCTCTCTCTCTCTCTCTCTCTCTCTTAACTTCCAGATTCTTTATTTCTCTCTAGAAACATGACACCATTGTTACCGGTGATAGTGGCTTTCACCGCCGATCTCCGTCGTCCTTCTTAGTCTTGGTGTCGACATATACCTATTGTTACTAGCCAATCTTTACACCCATTTTCTTTGCCCGACAGTTTTTGTTTGTTACGGTTTGAGAAGTCGTCGGTCGGTGGTGATGAAGGCGGTGGGTGAAGCACTAGGCCAACTGTAACGAACCATTATAAATTTGCAAGTTTGGGGTGCATTGTTGTTTAAGAGAAAACCGTGTGTTGTTTTTGTGGTTGTGGTTTGGGTTGTGTTGTGTTTAAAAAGTCACACCCACTCTCTTTCTCTAAAGCATTAGATTCCAGTGGTGGTGGTCGGCCAAGCCATCGGCCGGTGGTGATGAACCCGTTTTGGACACTTGGTGCATGCGAGTGTTTTAGCCGGTGATGATGGTGGCCCGCGCGCTACTTGGCATGGCAACTCCGGTTGCAGCCGTAGCGGCACTGAGCCGTGCTTTGTTGATGATGACAATGAGGATGTTTGAATCTGAGTCTCTTTCTTTTGCGATGACGATGATGATCTATAGATCTGAGTCGATTGTTTTTATGTTTTCGGTTTTTTATGGTGGTAGTTGAGGTTCTCACGGTGGTGGTGGTGGTTTTGGTGTTATTATCCAAAGGAGACTATTCAATTCAAACCTGATTATGAGTTTAAGTTGGTTATTAAATCCGACTTACGAAAAATAGAAACCAAGTATGTTTACGGAATTCTTTTTTAACATTCTTAGAGATGATTATAACATTTTTTTAAGATTTAATTGATTATATAACCTACATTTTCATTGATTCATATTAGTGTTCTTAATGATATTTAACTAATTTTAATTATTATGGATTTTTATGACACAATATTTATCATGTTTTGTAAAACGAGTTGTAAAATACTCTTGTGGGATTCCTGATGTATTGGAAAATACATCGGTATTTGCGTCTAGTTTTAGTTGTTGGTTATTCGTTTTTAGTATCGGTTTTAGGTAGAATGTATATACTTTTGATTGTTTTGTGTTTTCAGGTACTTGGAGCTGAAACGTGAAAGAAACGAGTGAAATATGACAAGAGAAATTGTCGGGTCAAGAACCGGGAGTTCGTGAGCGAAAGTAAGTCAGAAAAAGCAGTTCTGGAGTGCCCAGGCGGGCCGCCTCAGCTTACAAGACATTCCCAAGCGGGCCGCATCAACTAAACAAGGATTTCTGGAGTTTGAATGGTGCGCGGCCCGCGTAAACTTACCACCATATGTGAAGCGGGCCGTGAGGGGTTTGTTTACGTAAACCGACTTTAAACAGCATCAGTTTGTAGGGTTTTTGGGGATTATAAAAGGAGATCATCATCAACAGCCGTGATTATCATCCCAATTACGAATTTGGACGAACTTTAGGCGATCATAGAGGCTGTTCTCAGGCGTTTGAAGGCTCGGGACTGCTGGGAATCATTGTTGAAGCACAGAAGCACACGGGATTGGAGTTCACGGGTTTTATAATCTTGTTTCTCTTGTTTTCGTTTGTGTCTTGTTATTTGATGATGAATTCTGTTTTGACCATGATTGACACTATGTTTTTAGACATGATTATTGGCTAAATTTCTGTTACTACCTAGACATGGTTGAATGATTGCTTAAGTTTTGATTATTTTTGGATTTATGGAAGCTATGGATTGTTTATAAGTTGTAAACGGTTTGTTCTATCAGTTAGATGTGTTTGCGTGCTTGATGTTATTTGAATACTGATTATTGCTTCGTTCGAATCTTGGTGACGGTCTTTATCACGGAATAGAATCGGGCTAGGGTTTCAGGTTTTGGTGAGTGTCTATATCACATAATAAACCTTAGATCCTTTAGGGTGAAAATCTAGTAAGTAACCTTAGTAGTAATAATTGGTAATCTTATAAAATCAAGTGTTCTACTAATCATCAATAGCTGTAAGGTGCGAGATTATTGCTAGGTCTAAGTGATTAAACCGCAAGGTGGGTCCTTCTTAGGAAGTTAACCTTTTGGCTGCTGTCTAGCAAGTCTAGCTGAGAAAACAAACCTATCCTAGGTTTAGGTCTCGTAAGGGAGTGAGCCTTGTAGGATACTTTTATAAACCCATTTAGATGTCTTGTAAAGGAGTCTAATAACCGGTAAATTAACAGCCTTTAGGGGATCTTAGCGCGCTCTTGAGAAGGATTAGGGGTCCTTAGATTTCCCGAGGGGTGAGAATCCCAAGATCCCGGTTCCATAGCAGACAACTTCCATTTATAATCAATACTAAAAGCAATCAGGATTCCTGTCTAGGTAGTTCCTTCATCATCTTTGAGTTCGGTTTTCGTGTGAGTTCGTGCCGTGTCCGTCCGTTCGTCTAGTTAATTTAGTTTAATTTTAATTATAATTTTAGGATTTTTAGAAACCCCCCCCCAAATCAATAAACAATTTAGTGTGTCGTGTTAGTTTAAGTCTAGATAGAGTCGTAGCGTAATTAGTAGAGTCTCGTGGGTTCGACACTCGGACTTACTTTAGCTTTACTACATTGATCGGTTCACTTGCCGATTGTGTGGTTTAGGGTTTAGGTTGAGTCTTAGTTTTATAAATTTAAAGCTTAGAGAGTCTAGAATTAGGGTAATTTAGTTAGTTTTATTTGACCCATTTTCAGCACATCAATTCCTGATTTACAAAAGGATATAATTAAAAAAAATCAGCACGGAAATATGGAACGAGAGATGGTGAATATATAGATTAAACAAAAAAAAATTCTAATCTATATATATTAATAAAGGAGATGATTTGGGCTATTTGTCCTTGAATGGTGAAGCCAAATTGATGATGTGGCAACCATTGCTTGAGTAGAATGTGATTTTGGGAGGGAAACAACTCTAAATACTCCCTTTTTCTTTTGCACGCGGGATCCGTTTCTTTTTTCGGGTCAGAATCTGGATTTGAGTCACCCGAATATATAGTCTCTTTTCCTTTGCCATTCCTAACCCTAATTTCCTCCTCCAACAATTGATGCCACTGCTCTGCCGACATCATCTCCTATTTCATATTCTTCATTAAGAAATTTGAGGATTCTTCTTCGTGACACCATCTCTATTGAAACCCTAACTTCACCTTCTTCATCAAGAAATTTTTGGTTCATTGTTTTGCATGTTGCTTGCTATGTTATAGAATTGATGAGTATATCAATCGCTATTTGTAATTGAAACCCTAACTATCAAAAAGCGATTCTGATTCCATCAATCTTGCCTAAAATCTGGTGTGTTCTTCGATCTAAACAGGTATCTACTTAATCGTTCTCTCTTGGTTTCTTAAACGTTGGTTGTTCTTTCTCATTAGTTTCTTCATATATGTAGTTTGATGTCTTCATAATCCATTTCACATTTTCGGGTTTGATTAGGATTTATTTTTATTCAGATTTCGTTTTTTTACGAATTAGTTTCAGTTATGGCTTTTTTTTCCAGATTTATTACATTGATTTGTTCAGACTAGGGTTTGTTTTTTATCAATTGTTTTCATTGATTTGATTTTACTTTTGATGTTTATCTTACCGTTCGATTCCTCTCCATCAAATTTTTTTGTTAAGATTAGGATTTTTGATTAATTGTTTTCATTGATTTGATTTTACTTTTGATGGTTGTGGTTCAAGGCACAGGGCGGCGGCTAGGGTTCCACCACCACATAAAGCTGACACTTCACTCTCATTGTTATTGTTTTACCATACCCGGATTTTGACCCGACTACATAAACTCCTTAATTAACCTAATTACTCATTCGCCTCATTCAACAACGCTGCTGTGCAAAACACGGTATGATTTCGAAATTCTCACATATTATTCAAATTAGTATGTTCATCTAATAGATTTTGTTTGTATTTTCTATAGATGTATACTCGATTATATCGTAATGAGGGATTTTAACATGCCTTCGCCATTCTATTCTTCAATCATGTAATAAATAATTTTTTGGCTAATTGTTAATGGTTTTGTTAATATGTTATATTTTTTTTCACAAATTGCAGGTCGGCATCTACTTGGTTTTGCGATGAAGGTAATCATCAAATCCTAATTCCATTTGGAATTGACGTAGTCTGATTTTGGTACTAAATTGTTGCGTAGTTTGATTGTATATTGGTTATTTTAATCGTTCTTAAGTCTTATTTAACCATGAGAGGACCGATTACAACACTGGAATTGACGATTGTATATTGGTTATTTTAATTGTTCATAAGTCTTATTCATTTATTTTAATGTTTCAACCTTTTTTATTCATGCCTTTGTTCTTGATTGTGGGTTGACTAGAGTGTCTTTCCTTTACTAACACAAATTTACATGTTTGTTTTAGGTAAAATATGATAGATTTGGAGACAAGTTCTTTGCAATTCAAGAGTTTATTGTAAGATTGTCAGATTTTATTCACTGCCATTCTTGGTGCCTTTTGATTAATTATAATATATATTGATTATGAAGAATGCTCGACTTTATTTATTTAATAGTTTTTGTTTTATATGATTTCTAAAGGATATTTGTTACAGTTGATACTTTTGAAACCTTATTTAATTGAATAAAACGGATCAAATTTGATAAAGATCTAAGTATTGATTTTTACTTTTGTTTTTTCCCAGATGTGGGAAGGAAAACTAAAAGAGGGGATTATAGTGGAGATTGTACCGCCAAAATCATCTAAAACAGAGGTCCGAAGGTTAAAAGATGGCGAAACTATTGGCAAGAGTACACATTTTGAGTTTTTTTAATTTTCTTGCGTATACGAGTTTTCATGAAGAATTGAATTGTTGGCTCCAATTTGAGGAAAAAAAATGTCCAGCTTTTTTAGCTTAAAAAGATGGTGTTTGCTTTAAAAAAAAAGTTCGTGACTAATGAGAATGCGTTAATGAGTGATGCTAATCTCAACCACCATGTATTTATCGGGTAGTTAACGAACTTACATTGTGATTCTATAGAAAGGTCGTGGCTGTAGCAATAGTTAACCATCGCATCACTCGCTGGATAATTAGTTCGTAGATAGACGTATGGGGGTTGCTGGTTTTAATGGTCAAGATACTCAATTTTTCCCAGTGGTGTAAAGGTTTGTTTATGATACAGTTCACAATGCCAATTTTAATTAAAAAAAATTCTTGCCACATTCATTCTTTTTTTTCCTTCATTTAAAACTGATCTTTCTCTTAATGTACCTGTAGGATGCAAGTGGAATCATTTACACAGCAACTGTTGTCTCTGTTACAATCTCCCAATGTGGAGGTATGCTTTTATTTATGCCCAGCATCCATTGTGTATTCTTTAGTGAAAGTGTGAAACCAGTTCATGCTAATCTTTTATTTATTATACACGATGAGAGTATTGAAAGAGGCACTTATTTTTTTATCAATTGAAGTAAACTTGAACTTAATACTGATTTCTTCATGTTATTTCACAACATTTGAGGCATGTTGAAAATTTGGTTTAGTTGAAATACATATATTAACCCGAAAGGGAACCAATTACTTGGAAAGAAAAGTTATGTTATTCCACATGAACATTATGTGAATCAGGTGATCTATTTTTTAAGTGGACAAGTCATGTTTGATTAAGAATCAGATAACCTCTCATACTTAATGGGCATACTTAAAAAGGTTGACCCATAAGATTTTTTTCGGTCAATACAAATTAAAGAGATGAAACCTAGCCTACATGGGAATTATACTTAGGTGAAACATACGACCTTTTTATACCTTTTTTAGCACTAATTTAAAGCCACACCGTTGTGATATTAAATATGATTTTTACTAAAAAAATTGAATGTTGTTGGTTATCAGGTGTATTTGATACATTCACATAAGGGATGAGCTTGGCACCAACCGGTACGGACCGGTATTTGAAGGTAAAAACCGGTACCAAAAACGTAAAATGTTGGTACCGAATCGGTACCAAAAATCAAGTCCGTTCGGAAATTTGATATCGGTTTCGAACCGGTACCCGATACTATTTTCTCATCCGTAATTCACAGTGAAAAGGCGTCTTCAGTTACTAGAGCTATAAGTTGAATGACATTATGTTTAAGTCATATATTCATGTATTTAGATTAAGTTATTGATATACTGACCTATTTTGATCTATTATACCTGATGCTAATGTATGGTGGTTCGGGTCTGCCATGACATGTATTACATGTATGCTTAAAAATTAGAAAAAAATAGTAAGTTTTCTAATCCATGTATTTCTGGTAATCGTGTATGCTTTAATATCACAAGCTAAGGGTGTACGGGGTGTAAGAGTGGAATGCATTCGGTGACCCCATTCACCTAAGGGGAACACCGCCGCCATCCCTTAGGTGAGTGGGTGAGGGGAGTGAAATGGATGGGGGTTCACCGAAGAGAGGGGAGGAGAGAGGGAGAGCTTGACCAATCAATGCTTTTCTTTTTTTTTTTAAAAAAAAAAAAACATTTCACCTAAGAGGGGAGTGCCGCCATCAATTTAGGGTGTTAGAGGAGTTTAAGAGGGGAGTTGACGTGGCACACGAGGATTGGTTGGGCGTAAGAGAGGGGACTCACCTCTTAGGTGAGCACCCCTTACACCCTAAGGAGTGAGTAACTAAGTTTCTAATTTAATCTTAGCATTTCTGGTAATTAGTCACACACAGACATTATTTTTGGAGTTACCAAAGAAGACTGGGTCTTCTATTAGTATGTAAAATATGGAATTCGGGTAGAAGTGGTTAGGTAATGGTTTTGTTCACATGAAGAACATAGCATCAGTAAAATATGTGTGCTTTACTATATCCCTAAGATTGATTCCAATGTCCAGTATGCGAGATGTTTCTCTTCAAAGCTCTAGGAAGAAACTAGAATTGACGGGTGCTGGGGTTTTCTTGTGACGTCAGCCCGAAGCTCCAATTGAGCCGGTTGAGAAATGAGGTATGTTGTTTCCATTGCTTAAGTTGTTGCATATGCTACCATGAAAAGAAAAAAAATATATGGTCTTCGATCTTAAATTGACTTTTTACCAACTTAAAATTTGGTCCCTTTAATCCAACAGATCATCATTCAACAGTTGTGCTTATCAAAGTAAGTGTAACTTTTTTGATAAATGAAGTAAAGAAAACAAAGTAAGGGTAACTTACTAATAAAGTCACCAAGTTGAACAGTAGGGTTGTTAATATAAGGTTTCAATATTGATTAATAGGTGTCTAAATATTTTATATAGTTTGTGTTTATGTCATGTTAGGATTTTAACTAAATAAAGTTAATCATGATGATCTGGCATTGTGAAATGATGTTGAGTTGGATCAACTTGCTAATGGAGAATTGGACTCGAAAGGGCGTTAGACTTTTATCCGACTTGCAATTATCAGGTATATATTTGTTACATAATATTCATGTTTTTCAGTTGAAATGTTGTGTATATTGTTGAACTTTATCAAATTTGATTAAAGCCTAATGTAGTAAAAATTATGTACAGATTGTTAATTTTTGTATTATGTATTCTCTTTATTTGTTAAGTTGTATTTTGTGATTATTCAATCTATGATATTTAGCCTAATAATACATTATTATGTATTGTATTAGTTCGTTGATTGTTATTTTGTGATTATGCCATGAATAATATTCATTATAATAATTCATTAGTATGTATTGTTTGCATTTGTTAACAGCAATGGTTCCTGGATTTGTCAATATTATTATGGACGCTTCAACGTCTTACCTGGTGTATTTCATGTTACACAAATTAGTTTTAGTTATTACTTTTATATATTGTCTTAACTTTATTTCAAATTTTACTAATATTAATTACATTTACAGCCATTGACACCATCTAATACTATGGAGAATGATCCACATGGATATGTTGTTGGTCTGTTGTTCTTAAAACAGACGAAGGTGACCTTTGGACTGTTGTTGTGAGATAGACGTCGTCCAGATACCAAATGTGTAATGGTTGGCGTACTTTTGAATTTCTTCGTCGTTCAAAAAAGTGGGTCAATGCAATGGTTTAGTGAGTTGGGTTGTTGAAAACAAGGGAATGAGGAGTATGTATGTTGCATGAATGGAAAAGTGTGAAGAATCAATGTTTACAGCATGGGTACAACTTATGGATCATAAGGTACAACTTTTATAGCTCTAAACTTGATATGAAGATGTACAATTGGGTTTGGCTTCTAAATTTTATAAACAGACCCAAAATGAGAACTAATGATGGCCCAAAAGTTGATTTGAGTTTTATATTATAAGAATGTAGGGTCAAAAATAAAAGTTGGCTTTTTTTTTGTTAGAGTTGACCGAAAAGTCAATAGAAGTAATAAAAAAATATCTTGGTTAAAGATCTATGCAATTTATTGATGCATGTGGTAAATGGGTCATAGCTTAATTGAGCCTCAGAGTCAGAAGTACATTGGAAACGGCCATTGAGTTCTGGTTCGATCCCCCCCTACCCAAGTGTATTTTTGAAGGAAAAAGGTCAAGCCCACTAGGTTAGGGTGTGTATTCTCATTATGTATATGGTGGTTTTGTTTTTTGGTAACCATGAGAACCTGTTACTAGAATACTCACAAGATCCCATTATGCATTTATTTATTTTTTTCTTTGTGTTCATCAGGTTGACAAATGATAACTAACAGATCATTTATTTTAGATTTGCTTCTTTCAGTAATTCTTTACTTTGGCACCATGGGTTCATTTATGATTTATGTGAGTTCTACTTCATCAATTCTTTACTTTGGCACCATGCTTTCAAATTTGCTTTTTTTTTTTGTGTTTATTATATACTTTATCTTGGATGGTTTATATAATTACTAATTTGCAACATGGATGGTTTATATAGTAACTATTCGACTTCAGTCTTCTATGGTTACCCCTTCAAGAGTGGTTCAGTATGATGATGGTACATTGTACAGGTCTATGTGATTATATATGTTGTTTTGAATTTTTGAAAAGTGTTCATGTTTGATCTTTTGGTTGCAGACGGTGAAAGATGGAAACAAATTGATTTTGATAAGCAAGGAGCGTATTTATTTAAATAGGTGAAGATAAAGAAGTGAGCGCAGAATGCATTGTGCTCATGGGTGAGGGCGTACAGCGTGCATCGCGGGGAGTTGAAGAGTATATTCATTGTGAAAAAGCTTCATTTGAGACACGTGGCGAAAAGTTTTGCACTGAAGGAGCAGCCGTCCGTCACTGGTGGGGAGATCGGTTCAGAAGAAGCACACAGAAAAGAGGAAAAGGACACACAAAGTAAAAGAAGGTTTGAAAAAGAAGAGAAAGATGGCAAACCTGGAGGAGGTATATTCAATTATTCATTTGTTTTTGTTTTTTTTTATTATTATTAAAAAGGAAAAAGAAAGAAGATATATAAAAACGGTTGGGGTGTGACAGGGAGATTGAGTTGGCAAATGAATGGTGAAAGATGATTGATGGTGAAGGTGCAAATTGCAAGCAAGCAGCTGGCTGGCTGGAAGGAGAATAGAATGAATGTTTTGACAACCACCAAAACAAGTAATTATATTACATTACTGAGAATGAGATGATGGATAATGTTATTTGAGTTTCAATTGATAATTAGGTTCCTGTTAATACTTTGCGTTTCTTAAATTGGTGTAATGTTTGGTTTTTATGCAATTGAATTTGGTGATTTCAAATTGCTTAGGTGTGAACAGGTTCATGTTAGTATTATAGATAGCTCGATAATAATACATAGTTATATTAAGCCTCTAAGAATTAATTTATACTTTGTACTAAAAGGTCTAGATTTAGGTTTCAAATTGGTACTTCCTTTGAGATACAATCATCTAATGCCTTTGTTATGACATAAGTTTTGTGGTTTATTAATGTTGGTCTTTTTGGAGAAATGTCGGTTGTTATCTAGAAGAAAGAAAGACTACACTTTCATTTTGAGCATATGTCACTCTCCACATGTGGTTGGTCAAATAGAAACTCACTTGGTGATTTCATTTAGTATTTTCAATCTAGAAATAAGACTCAAAATAGTTTTAACTTATTGCAATGAATATGTGAGAGAGAATTTTATATAGGATTAGACGATAGACAACAATGGAAACTGATTGATTTGTAACATATTTGCATAATTTGTTTTTAGATTGGCAGATCCAAAAGGAAGCCCCTTTGAGGTTAAAAGTGTTATTTTTATACTTTTATTTGTTGTAAATTAAATTTTCCTACCCGGAAAATTTCCGGGTGATAACCTAGTCTTCCTATATAATAAAGGAAAAGTTATGTATGCCAGGTGTCCTCATATCCAACCCCCACCCTAATTTAATCTTAGGTGTTAATTTCTCACAATTTTGATTTAAAAAAAAAAACTCAAACAAAAACATACGCATAAAGGCTGGATAGAAAGTCAACCATAAAGACAAAATTTCTTTTTCATCTTCTTACTGCAGGTATTCTTTCCCCTTCATCTTCCTTTTCCTTCCTTCCCTCTTTATCCCTCTGTATTCATTCCACTTTGAGCTAGGTTTCAAAAAACCCAAAACAACACTTCTGAATCTCACTTTCTGACTGAAACACATATCACACAGTCACGTCTTTGCATAAAAATCCAATTCCTATTCAAGAAACACAAATCTCTCACAAGAAACACAGATCCTACGGTTGTGGTTGATTTTTAGCTATTGAAGGAAGGGGTGCTGTTGATTCCGGCGTAATTAAGTCGGAGCAAACACTTTAACCGACAGTAAGTTTTTATTTCTTTCTCATCCCGTAAAAACAATGTTATGATCTTCTCACACAAAGCATTTGATGTTGATTCCGTTATGTATATGTAATTTTCTAGGGTTTTGTTCCACTTTTGCTGTTTTTAGAATAGAATTCTTTGGTTTATATGCGTGTTTCCGGTGGAGAAATTGATGTTTTCTGGACAGAATTTTAGTTACTGTTGTATCAGAATATTATTAGGGTTTTGTGATTTTATTCACATTTGCTGTTTGTCAAATTGTTTTCTGTTTGTGTTTATTTTTGGGGGAAATTCGATGTTTTGGGAGAAAGTAATGTATTTACAGTGAATTGCTAGCTATGCCTCAAAACACGATCACTTTGAAAGTGAATTGTCAATTTTGTTTTTTTTTTCTTTCTAAGAAAGGGTTATGTAAAATTGGTATTTTTTTAATATAAAACTATTTTGTTTAAAGTGAATGTTGGACATTTTAGTTGTTAATTACCTCTTCTTGAATGGTAAAACTTGTGACCGCTGGATAAAAAATCTTTTCGCTGATTTGTTTCTTGTCTTAAGTAGGAAAAAAAAGATGTAAGTATGTTATAAACATGTTGAATTGATGGTTAGTGTTAGTTTGAGAATAGAAGTTCGACATTGATCCTAAATTCATCAACTTGTCAAAAGAACAAAAAGTATTAATTAGATGATATTTGGACATAAATGAATCGAACCCACAGATTATAAGCAATTGAAACCTGATTCATCTTTTCACAAGCATTTCCACTTGAATTTCTTGAAACTTCAACTTCACAATGTAGTTTTAAATTACTGCTCTTCATGTTTTCATATTGTATTTTTTTCATATGGTGGTAATCAACAATTTATGTTCATTTCAACATGTTTTTTCCCATCAGAACAATCAGCAGACATACGTGTCTGCCTGGCCCACCATGGTGCGGTCCGAGCTAGCGAGCTGATCCAACCACGAGACGAGTTGAGAAGCACTATGACCCAAATCAAAAGCGACGTCCACGCAATTGGTAAAAAATGTCAGAAAACTCCACCGTCAAGGAAAAAACCAAACCAACTCCGTCACCAAGGCAATGGTGTTAGCTGCCATCGCCCTTGCTGCTATTTTTACGGTTCCCGGTGGGTACAACGATGATGGGCTGGCGGTAGTGGCCGACTTGACGTCAATCAAAATCTTCTATCTTTTCAACGCGATGGCTCTTTATACGTCTTTAGCGGTTGTGGTGATTCATATGACGTTGGGAATTAGAGGTGAGAAGAAAGCCAAAAAAGACAAGTGGTTTGCACTTCGGTGGCTTTTATGGCATCATCTTATATAGTGGCGGGTCGGAAGCATGAGTGGGTTGTCGTTTCTATTACTGTGCTTGGTGGGGCTATAATGTTGGTGGTGGTTGGATTGATTATGTGCTATGTGGGTGAATGGAAGATAATGCGGTCATTGGGAAGGTTGGAGAAGATTGCAAAAAAAAAAAGATGGACAAATTCAAGCAAAAACTAGAAGCATTCAAGTATGAGATGATTTGAGTTATGCCACTATGTTCTATGCCACTGTTTATGCTACTGTTTCAGAATATGTTGCTTTGACTACTTGACTCCTTACTATGTTAATGTCTTATTAACCTTTAACATTATGATTATGACTTCCTTAGTATTGTTATCAACTTCTATATCTTGATTAATACATTATCATCTTTTAGAGATTCATTAATTTTCACCATGTAATTGTTATGATACCGCACGGGCTCCTCATCAAGCAAGAAGACAATTTAATGGATTGACTTGTGTATGCTGATAGAAAGACGATAGCCACGATGAGTGTTAGTTACCAGGTATCGACATATCACTTGCTCACAAGGAGATGTCGATATGGTACCATATTCTATATTCTTATGTTCCCCTTAAAGTCAAAGGGAACAAAATGCAATCTCAGCCATTGGATGAAGATGAAATTAAATCCTGACCCTTATAATTCAGAAAAAGAAGGGGAGGTTTTTTTTGTTCACCTTCTAGAAGGAGCAGTTACAAAAATTTAGGATGTTGACTTCTCCACATGATCATGCAACCGTTTTGCAGTTGCATATTAACACATGTGATTATTACAATTTTTGACAGACCCACTTTTGTAGGATATACAAATCAAAACATAAAACAAACTATACAAATCAAAATATAAAACAAATTTATAATCGTAGACGATTCCAGATATGTGAAGGTCCCCTTCTAAAAATGCTCTAAAATCTTAAACCTGAAAAATAAGCTATAAATTCAGATTTCTAAAATGTAAATATCTTTTCTTTAATGGCATAACCATCCTTTTTAAACTAAAAATAGCTAATGATAACTTATTTTACGAAATACTTATTTTGAAAACTATAAATTATTTAGCAGTATACATAAAACATGCAGATTCTACATATTAAATTAAAAAAGTATAAAGTAAATATTAATTTAAAAAGTACAAAGTAAATAACTGTTACCAAAATATTTAAAGTTTTAACTGCATCCCGGTTATTTTTGTTCCCTCCAAATTCTCTAAGTTAGTTTTAAAAGTTCCAAAAAAACATGGAACATGGGTAGTAGAAGTTATTTTGTGGTACATGTGGCAACATTTTACTGCCACCACCTGTCCCTAAAAGCATCTATATAAACATGCAAATAACTTAAAAAATAAACCATACCTTCTTTCAACAAAATTGCTCCTGAATGCTTATTATCAGAAAAGAAATGCAGCCAAACGTAAGTTTCTTCATTTCTGCACATTTAGCTACCATTTATACTATATAACTATTTTTACCTTTTGTATTTTAAGATGGAGCCAACTTTCCAAGTTGAAAAATATGATCCCAAAATCGAAGAAGAGAAAGAGCAGCAACACCTTGAATTACCAGTAAGTAAACATATTCAAAAGTAACTTTTTTTCAGTTCTACACATTTAGCTACCATTAATACTTTATAATGTTTTTTTATCTTTCGTATTGATGGCTTACCGAGTTGAAAAGTAGGATCCCAAAACCAAAGAAGAGAAAGAGCAGCAACACCTTGAATCACCTGTAAGTAAACATATTTAAAATTTATGTTTATTTTGTTGAAACCTGTAAAAGTGATACCTAGTGATGGCATTGATTATGTATTTTTTGTAGAAAGCAGTAAAAAGTGTTGAGATAATAAAATGTGATGGAGATTCAAGTCCAACCGCTTCAGAAATTCTCCGTGAAATCAGAGAGTAGGTTAATCTGAATTACGTCAGTGTCATATATTTTAGTGATATTAAATTTATCCAGATGACGTAAATTTTAAATCTCTGATTCATATAAGTTGCCTTAGTATAATTGATATTAGTGTCTAACCTATATAACTGTCTAACCCATATAACATAGAATCCTACAAATGAATACGTTAATAATAATTATTGATAATAGTAATTACCTTATTTATCATATTATATTACTGTATATATATACACACACAGTATAACCGTCTCTGTTGTTATGATTATAAATTTATTATAGATATGTCTAAGTCGAGTAAGAATAAAATTTTTAGCAAAATATACAGCTAATATATAAAAAAAACTTATTTAAACAATTTAAAAAAAATACATCTACATAAGTTTTTCTTAAACTAGACATTATTTGTGGTCTACCCAGGTTCGATTTTAGTATATAAAAAAAACTTACTTTAACAACAAATATAACTACTAATTAGGATATGGTGATAATGGGTAGAGTTAACCGCTCTTGTAAGCAGAAATCAATGCTCTGAAAGCTTTAAATATAGCTTCTATGCCATATTTCACATTTACATTCATGCACATTAGTAAAG
This sequence comes from Helianthus annuus, assembly GCF_002127325.2. Taxonomy (NCBI): domain Eukaryota; kingdom Viridiplantae; phylum Streptophyta; class Magnoliopsida; order Asterales; family Asteraceae; genus Helianthus; species Helianthus annuus. Next base: position 28,657,927 of record NC_035434.2, on the reverse strand, counting down.
CTTCTATTTTTTTATTGTTTATGTGTTTTAGATACATTGACATTTTAATGCTGACTTTAATTCAGGATTACACGTATATAAAGATTCCTACATTATCTTTAAACACAGGTAAATCTTCTCTTTTTCATTGTTTATTTATGTGTTTTAGATACATAGATATCTAAAGGCTCTCTATTTTATTGATTATGCTTTTTAAAACATAAACATACATTATCTTTTTTCATTGTTTATTTATGTGTTTCTATAATCTTAATGCTTATTTATAAGTGCTTAAATAAACTCTTTATAATAGACATGTTAAAAACTCAAAAGTTATCTGATGATTCTGATACAAAACATAATGCTAAAAAAGCCTACTCTTTTAAACTATTCTATAACACACAAAAGCATAATCAAGAAAACAAAATGTCTTAACGCTTACCTTATCCCGTTATGCTAATTATCTTCATATAAACTTTTTACATTGTACAAAATGTCTTAGCACTTAAAACGCTTACCTTATCTCACTATACTTAACTCACGTTCAAAATTTTGACAAATAATTACAAATGTATGTCTTAAAACTTAATGTTCCATTTATAGCATTTGTATGTTAAAAAAGTTTATTTTGTTGTTAAAAAAAAACTTTTTCCATGAAAATGTTCACTGAAAGCTAAACACTTTTTAACAGTTAAAAAGAAAGTGGGTAACTAGGCACTTAGGGCATGCTTGGCTAAGCTTTTTGAAATAACTTATTGACTTATTGGCATTTTGAAAAGTAATAAGCTTCAAAATGATGTTTGGCAATGAGGGTGTATGTGAGGAAAACGGCAATAAGTCAATAAGTCACTCCATACTGACTTTTACAAAAAGCCAATAAGTGTCAATAAGTTGTTTCAAAAAGCTTAGCCAACAAAAATGTTGGTGCATGCATCTGTCGACTTCGTCTTGTATCGAGTCTTAGTCTTAAATTGTTAGATCAGGGCATGTTTTACGAGAAAATAGGAGATTGTATGTATTTTAAGAATTAGTTTCGCTTATAGTGACATAGGATAGGTTCGCTTGAATGTCAGTTGAAGGTTCCGCTTGAATGACATGTACAATCAAGCGAAACCTCCACAACTATATATAGCCTCACAAGCGGATCATTTGGAATGAGTCTTAAAAACTGTACCGAAGTGCTGCCGGTCCAGGATTTGAATGTAAACTGTCAGAAATCAATGCAAATAGAAGTTTAAAGTGATTTGCTAGCTGTTCCTAAGTCAAATACTTATTTTCCGCATCTGTATTTGATAGGATATCCTCTGAACGACTCGTTCGGGTCGAGACATGATCCTACAAGTGGTATCAGAGCTTCAGGAGGAGGAGTTCTGCAGAGAATAGCTGGAATTCGACTCATTTTCTTACTTCTACACCTTCTTTCTTCAGTTCAGAAAGTTTCACTGGTCAAAATCGGCTCAAAATTTCACGGATTGTGCGTAACAGTATATAGACAAACCCTGGAAAGTTTGATGTTAAAATTCACATTAAAAATGGGTCAAATTAGCTTCCGAGTTAGTTCTGCTTTTACGGACATTCCATAGTTTCGCTTTTGTGACAGGGTTAGTTCTGCTTCTAGATACACTTCATCAGGAGGTTCCGCTTCAAAGAACGTGTTAGGTCCGCTTATTGTTACATAAGTTCAGAAGTTCCGCTTCAACATTCAGTGGTTCCGCTTCTAAGACACTTTGTTGTAGTTCCGCTCAAGAGTTCCGTTTGAACAGACAGTTTCGCTCTTCTGTACAAGATAGTTCCGCTTCAAAGACCATATAGATTCGCTTTTATAAACAACCCTGAAGATCCGCTTTTGTGAAAAATTCTATAGTTTCGCTCTTGTGAATATTTGACTGGTCCGCTTATTTGAACAGTCTGTGGTTCGCTTATTTGTACACTCAGTAGTTTCGCTCGTGTGTTAGTATACAAAAGGTTTCGCTTTTAAGGCTGTTGTGAGAATTTTGTAAAAATTGAACATGGACGAGGAATTTTTCAACGCATTCGCTACTCCGGTTACACCGATCACTTTTGCACAAAATACAATGCTCGAGAACGAAACGGGAACAATGCAAAAACCACCCAAACTCATGAACATAGAAGAATTTAAAGGTTGGGAAGGTCGTTTTGAGAATTGGGTACAAGCTAATTATCTAGATGCTTGGGAATGTGTCGAGACAAAATATGTTCGACCGATGAATGATGATGAAGAGCCTATTCCGATAAAAGATCTAGGTGCTGATGCTAGAAAGAAATACAAAGATGAGAAAATGATGTTAAGTCTTCTTCAACAAGCAGTGAAAGAGGATATTATGGTGCTTTTGCAACACAATGGAACTTCATATTCGATTTGGAAAGCTTTAAGATCAAAGTTTCGTGGTAGTGAAGAAATGGTCAAAAGCAAGAAATCGCTTCTAAAGAAAGAGTTTGATCTGTTTCGCGGATTAAAGAATGAAAGTACAAGAGAGATTATTGAAAGATACTGCAATTTGCTTGCTAACATGAAAAGATTGAGTATTGAGAAAAACAATGAAGAGTTGATCGAAAAACTTGCTGATGCTTTGCCATATGAGACTTGGGGCACATATCTGATGATGCTCAGACACAAGAAAGGTTTTAGCAATTTGACACTCAGCAAGTTTATTGAAAAGATCGAAGCTCAAGAAATGGAACAACGAAAAATTATTCAAATGAAAGATTTTGATGGTGAACAGGATATCGGGTTATACTATAAAGCAGGGGTTAATGAGAAATCATCAAACTTATCTCCAAAGGTGGAAACTGCTTACAACGCCAAAAATTCACCTGAGAACTCATCTAAAGGATCAAGAAGCAAAACAAGTTTTACATCATTTCCGTCCTTTGATCCAAATATTTCAGCAACTAAGAGTGGGAGAAAACGTCAGTGCAATATTGTTTTAAATCTTGAAAATGATCAAGATTATTCTGATGAAGTAGCCAAAAGTCAAATGTCTTTACTAGGAATGGTTTTGGAATCTTATACTTGTTTTGTTGCAGGTCGTATCGGGAATCCAATGTTAACCAAGGAAGACTACGACCAGATAGATGCTGAAGAGATGGAGCTGATGGATATTAAATGGTGTTTGGCTAGTGTACTAAGGAGAGCTGAGAAATTTAAGCAGATAACGGGGAGAGATGATCTTCGTGATGCTAATGTTTCTACTTTAGGTTTTGATAAATCTAAAGTCACTTGTTTTCGTTGCAGGGAAAAAGGTCACTTCAAGAGGGAGTGCACTAACCGCGAAGCAAGTGGAGTTCAAAATCCTTTCAACAACAACAATGATTATTACAGAAAAGCCATCTACCATCAAGTTGCTCAATCACCATCACAACAACATCAACATCAAGCACAAACTGCACATGGAAGACCCATAATTGAAGATTCTGGAAAGAAAGCATGTGTGGTTAATCAAGATGAAAAGAAGTCATTCAACTGGGATAAATATATTCCAGATAATGCAAAAGCTTGTTTGATTGATCAAGAAGATGAAAAGCTACCAGATGGTTTTAGCTGGGAAAATTTTACTTGGGATGATTATATTCCTGATCAAACTAGAGCTTACACTGCTTTCATGGCAAAGGTTGAAAGTGATAGTGATGATGATACTGAGTATTGGGCAAGAAAATTCAAAGCTGATATGAAGCTGATCGCTGAAAGTGATAGTGATGATGAAAAAGTTAAAAAGAAAAAGAAAAAGGTCAAAACACCGGTGAGCAGTGATGATGAAGATATTTTTGTAAATAGAAGGCAAAAGATGAAAGAGGTTCCAAAGTTTAAAGTTGATGCTGAAGTTAATGCTAAAAAGATTTCTGTGATGTGTGAAAACTGTGAGATTTTAAGAAGAAAAACAGTGAACTGATTAATAACATAAATCAGTTAAAGGAATCTTATGATATTCTGAACAAGTCCATAAATCAATACAATCAATCAAGTGAAGAACAAGCAACAGCAATGAAGACACTTCAGGGAGCATTCATGATCAAACAGAAAGTTGTGAACAATTACATCGAGAAGTGTGCTGCTTTGGAACAAAAGCTTAAGTTGCAAAGAATTGAAACTGAAAGAGTTAACCGTTTGTTAAAAAGTTACTCATGTACTTCTTATGTCATTGACAGGATTTATCCGACAGTTGAAAGTATGAAGGCATGGGAAGATGATGAGGTAACTGAAGAGAAGGAAGCTGGAAAAATTGCTGATGAAAAGACTTCTGAAAAGAAGAAGAAATGACACGAAGAAAAAGACTGACAAGAAATATTCTGGTAAGAAACAAGGTGTCAGTTATAACAAGTGTCCATCTCCGCTGGAAAATGGATATTTGCCAAGATACCCAAATGATGAAAGAGTCAAAAAGGCAACGAATTTACAGTGGGAGTCAGAGTCGTCAGTCAATCTACCAGGATGTGGTGTTTACATCGTCTGACACTGATCAACAGTCTCAATTGATGAAGAAAGTCGTGGATCATGTGTTAGAAAACGATGAAATAGAGGAGTCAAAGTCGGAGTTCGCGTCAGAGTCAAAGTCTGGGTCAAGCACTCCGTGTCAAACAGAAAAACAGGATAAAATAGTTTATGATAGAAAATTTTTGTTATCAAAATCTAATTTGGATGATGGATTGTTCAAAGTTGCATACACTTTGAATGATTCTGACAAATTATATTCTGATGAGGAATTTCCAATAAGAGGTGTCAAAACTGAATTGATAAACAAGGTTTTCAAACTCACAGAAATTAATATTTCTGAAATAAAAGATGAAAATCTTACAAGAAAACCAAGACCTTACACCTCAAGAGTGCAACAAAGATTGAACAAGAAAAAGAATTACAGTTCTGGTTCAGGTTTCCAAAAGAAATCAAACCATAACGGTAATTTCAAAAAGAAAGGGTTAGGTTTTACTCCTAAAGAAAAACAGAAAAATGAAAAATATGTTCGTGATTTTAAATCCAAAATGTCATTTGTTTCAGGCACATCAACTGATGAAGAAGAAAAGACAAATTTCTGGAGGGAATCAAATAGTGAGTTCCTTGCAAAGAAGCAAGATGAATTGAAGAAGATGGCTGAGGAGAATACAGATACGAGAACCTGTTTCCGGTGCAACATTGTTGGACATATTGCCCGAGATTGTTCTACGGCAATACAATCAAAACAGGGAGTATCTCGTAAACTCAAAGAAAAAGTGGTTGAGTTCGAACCACCAATTGATAGAACAAAATTGTTTAAAGATTCTACATTTGAAATTGGTGAGAGTTCGAACAAGTTTTACAAGAAAAGAGCTAAATCTGACAACCAGAAATGGGTTGTTAAGAAGGTTGGTGAAAGCTCTAGCGATGATTCTGATAGGTCAAAATCAGAGGAGCTATCTTCGGGCGATGAAACTGATTCCATAAAATCAGTTGAGCCACAAGTTGTTTCAAATTGTGAAGCTGTTTTAAAAGATGAAAAATCAGTTCCGATTGTGAATGATGAGGAGTTTCCATCACTCCGGGCTGAGAATTATAAAAAGAAAATTGGTAAAACTGAAATTTCTAACCAATTTTATAATGATAAACTGGAATTTGATGCTGAGAAGGTCTTTAACCCCAAGGTAAAACATATCTTTGGAAAGATGATTGATCGAAAAGTCAAAGGGGTTAAAGAATTTTATGAAAAGAAAACAAAGAAAGAAAAGGTTGAACCATCCCTGGTTTGTGACTGGGATGGTACATACTATGGATAGTAAGTTTCAGGACTTGCCGGAGCTCCAGGTTGGTAAGCGAGGAGCATGAATCGACATCTTTCTTGAGATTGATTTGGTAACGTCAATCATACATATGGTAAAGAGGTTTGTTTGTATTTGTTGAACAAGTGGTTAGAAGATTTGAGGGTGCATTGATTGCATATGGTAAATCAAGGACATTAATTTGTACTTGCATTTTCCTACAAGTGATTGAGAGACAAGATGATGAACCACATCCCCGAACTTGTTATTGATAAACCTACAGGTGGTAGAATCAATTAAACTTATTTTCCGGAAAAACCATTTTGATTAAAACAAACTTAAGTGTTTTGAAATCTAAATGGGAAAATAGTTTGTTGATAAGGGGAGTTCTGATTGTTTATGCCAAATGAATGGCGATTTGATGTGTTTTGATATCAGTTGTCAAGTTTTGTACAGTTTGTTTTGTGTTTAAGTGTGTCTAGAGCTTAGATATTTTTCAAATTTCTTTAATGTGTTTGCATTTTAGGGGGAGTAGAAAATTTTCAGAAAATCCAAAAACATTAGAAAATTTGAAAAATACAAAAACATGAAAAATTTAAAAAATGAGTTTTGTTGTGAAAAAGAGGAAATGATAGTACATCAGTGGACTATCACAACACGCTAAAGAAATGTAAAGTAAAAATGTGATAAACAATCTTAATACGGATGTGTCAGTAGGTTTTCGCACATTTAGTAAATTGAAACGAGATATAAACCTAAATTCAAACTTACTTGATTCGTGGGTAACTATTCTTGAATATATGGGTAACCCCCGAAATCTTGTTTGAAAGGTCCCATATTCTGAGATACTAGGTCTTTATACTCAGTGATATCTGGGGTATTATTCCGGGACTTCTGCTGTATGGAAGTACTGACCTAGTCCCCGAATAATACTTTTTGCAAAATGCTTGAAACATAGCATCGCCCTTAGCAAGCTGATGAAACAATAAAATTGATAGTCGCTGCTGTTGTAATAAAAGATCCTCTAAAGGGGACTCACCTAAAGTCGAAGCCGTCATCTCTCTGCGTATACGGAAGTATCGACCTGAGCTCTCACGGCCCTCGCACATAACCCCTTTACAGATATCATCTGTGGTATACTCACCTGTAAGACTGAATATTGGGATCTGGATACAGGAGTATATTCAAGTGGAGTGATACACAATTGAGTTTAAGTTTCTAAAACATTAATATCATATCTCGAATCAATTGAAATTTGTGTGAAAATTTAAAATGGACCAATATACTGACAATCTAGGTAAATTGTTTAGAACTGAGTATGTTTAAAGCTTAACGGTGTTAGTGAGTTGTCTCAAATCTGATATGATCCTCTTGCACGAACTCACAAAAATATTATTTGTAAATATTTCATTTCTGCATTCTTATGTTTTACAAGTAGTGTCAGTTATCATCTTTCAGAAAATACAAAAATATTTTTGGTGTGTTTTAGCATAAATTTTTGAAAAAGTCAAAAAGATTTTCGACAACTGATATTGAAAAGCTGATTTTCAAAATTCTAAATGCTAAACATGATGAACAGATGGTTTGGGAGAGTGTGTTGTTTTGAGAAAAAATGTTACAATTTCAAGTGGTTCATAAGTATCTGATTGATTGATGTGTTTGTGATAGTTTATATGCTTAATTGTTTGTCATAAAACTTATGTTTGTGGTAGAGTTTTGTTTAGGAAAAGTCAATATTTGAGGGGGAGTACATGTTGGAGCTGAGGAACTCAAAAGATGTCAACATCAAAGTGAGGGAGTTTGTTGGTGATAAAAGAGAAAGAGACGAAGATAGAGAGAGAGAAGCCCAGAGACTGATCAAGACTGAAGATGTGAAGATACAGCGTTGTCATGCCTCGATAGTCGACTCGTCAACATCTGAGGGGGAGTCTGTTGGTGCATGCATCTGTCGACTTCGTCTTGTATCGAGTCTTAGTCTTAGATTGTTAGATCAGGGCACGTTTTACGAGAAAATAGGAGATTGTATGTATTTTAAGAATTAGTTTCGCTTATAGTGACATAGGATAGGTTCGCTTGAATTTCAGTTGAAGGTTCCGCTTGAATGACATGTACAATCAAGCGAAACCTCAACAACTATATATAGCTTCACAAGCGGATCATTTGGAATGAGTCTTGAAAACTGTACCGAAGTGCTGCCGGTCCAGGATTTGAATGTAAACTGTCAGAAATCAATGCAAATAGAAGTTTAAAGTGATTTGCTAGCTGTTCCTAAGTCAAATACTTATTTTCCGCATCTGTATTTGATAGAATATCCTCTGAACAACTCGTTCGGGTCGAGACATGATCCTACAAAAAAGGACAAATAAATACTTACATAAACTTTGGATAAATACTTCCTCTGATTAAAAAAAACTTACAGCTATTAGAGCGCATCATAACCATGTTGGATCATCCTTACAACTTCTGGATTAAACACAAGTCTCGAAAGAAAAAAGAAATGTTTAAATATATAAGCAAAAAATTGATGTCATAACATAAAAACCAAAAGAATATAGATGATAAATTACCTTCTTATTAGAACTCTTTAAGAAGCTCATCATGTTCGAAAAGATCGTTTTTCTTACCTTGTCGCCACCCCTCAACCAAGTTCAGAAGCCGCAACGTTGACGAAGGCATATCAACAAAATTATATGGATTTAAAGCGGATTGAGGCATATCAGACACAAAATAGGCAAATGACCACTCTTTTGGGTATAATGCTACGAGCGAAAGAGGGGATGGATGAGATGCGTTGGAACAACTCCAGTAAGGTTATCGACTAGAACGATGGCAAATCTACGAAACTATATAGAACAAAGGTCGATGGAGGATGTTGGTATATTGAAGTTGTTTGCATCTTGAATTAGGGCAAAAATTAGATGAGATTCAAAGGGAAAAGAGGGGACGTCTGATGGGGAAAAGGGGCGTCTTAGGGTTTCTGAATATATAGCAGCCCGAAGGCAAAAGGCCACTATACTGGCCCAATTTATTTGTTTGCATACGAATTCTGAGCCCAATGGTGATTGATTATTCCTTATATAAATCCATGATACATTTCACCATATAAAAATTGATACTGTTCTTTTTATTAAAGGTAATAATTACACATTTTAATTCTATTAAAGTCTAAAATAAATATTAGAAATATTTAATAATATTTTAGATTTAAAAAAAATGCTAACATATTTGGGACTTGAATATTTTCTCTCTTGTATAAACACTGTGTTCATCTCTTTTCATATAAGTTCATGTCCCATGAGGCCAATGTTTAAAACTATTGGTTATAATAATATATCATTCATATCTTTTCATGTTTATACGTAAGGTTTTCTTAATACAATTTTATAATATATCATTCGTATTTTTCATGCTTCTACGTAAGGATATTTTTAATACAATTTTATAAATTAGAGGCGACATTTCTTAACATGTTTGTTTAGAATACAAACAAAAAAAAAATACTAATGTCATTAATAATGCCCGTCCACCGGACGGGTATAGAACTAGTTACCATTGCCTAGTGGCGGATCTAGAAAATCCGCATAGGGGTAACGTTTAAAAAAAGGGGTAATGAAATCGAAAAAACGTCAAATTTTTCCAAAATTTACACTACCGTCGGAGCATCAAGGGGCAACGGGGGTTACCCCTTGTAACACTATAGGTCCGCCCCTGCCATTGCCATGCTTGTGGATATGCCATATTACCATTGCCATGCTTGTGGACGTGCTACATTCGAACACAACATGTAGTTCAAGACTTCAAGTGTCATGTAAATATTGTTGACCCTAGCAGAGAGACCCTTAGATTTATAACACAAACCATCAACCCTACGACATGCACCATAAATACGAGGTAGCTAATTTTTTCTACGTAGTGTCATCTATATCTTGGCTGTTATTTCTTTCGCATCCGAGTGATACTCATATTTGTTGGTCTTTCTCATCAAAGATTTATGCTATTTGATTTATCAAAAACCTTATTTTGAGACTAATATGGTTTGTAGTTAAGTGAGAACTATTTGACTACGTTGTGATGCTTTGTAACCTTAATGAGCATATTTACCCATTTTGACCTGTTATATGATTAACCCAACCCAACCCATATCATACAAATTAGATGTGAATCATAGGAATCTTATCGGTTTCTCCATCATAATCACATATATGAAGCAGCCCTTTTTTGGGCTTTAACCATTAAAAGAGCGAGAAAATCATACTACATTAACTAAAACGTTGGATCGAGCCACACTTTCATGTTAATTGTTTTGATTTTAGAGTTAATTAATGCATTAAATACTTATGTCATTATACCGTTGATGTATCCGACAACACTGTTAAATAAGATATTTTATTGTGAAGTAAATTCCCTAAGTAATTCAATTTCTGTTTTTTTTATTAGTAAGGCTTGTCAAACATTGGTCTTAGTATGAAAAGTTATCAGGTTATAAATAGGGTTTGGGGTCGGATAATCGGGTTTGGGACGGATAATCGGGTTTGGGACGAATAATCGGGTTTGGGGTCGGATAATCGGGTTTGGGACGGGTTTGGGATTAATTTTTTTTTCGCTGGTTTGGGACAAGTTTGGGATTTGGTGATATACCCGTTTACTCGACTCGATTACCCAATAAAGTGTACCCGTTTACCAGATTGTATACCCGACATAATTTCTTTTATATTTTCACACATGTGTGTGTATATATATATATATATGATACACCCATTCTATACATATATATATATATTTTATTTCGTATACTCTGTAACTATTTCATATATTTTTATAGTGATAATATTTAATGTAACTAATTCGTAGTTACCCGATAGATACCTCATGGGTTTTGGGGCAGGTATATCTAACGGGTAATTTTTTTAATTAACAGGTTTACCCAAAACCCGCGGGTATATCCGATGCCCGATGGGTATTTACCTGCTAGAAACCTGACGGATTTTGGGACGGGTTTGGGACAAGCTTATCGAACCGGATTTAAGTTTGGGATTACCTAAACCCGTCCCAAACCCGACCCATTGCCATCCCTACTTATAAATCATATAAAAAAAATACTTTTATAGATATATATTTTTTTAAAACAACCCGTAACCTGTGAAGCACACGAGAATATAACCTAGTATTAGTGTATAGTAGGTTTACTCTAAAATCGTATGTATGTCTTCATTTTAAATTTTGTTTATGTTATATATTAAATTGAATGAATGAAAAGGAAACAAGAAAAAAGGTAAAAATGGAGGACAGTTGTTGGTAGAAATGGAGGTATATCTGTACAAACTATCGCCAATGCTACGTGCGCCCTTAGGCGCCCTTCGCTGCCACGTTATCTGCCACATCATATCCTTACAAATCCTTAAAAACCCCTTACTTCATCTCCAACCCAACAAATATCCATACCCTTCTAATTTTCTCATTACCTACCCACTACACACAATATTTAAATAAACATTTTTTTCTTTTACTTTGGACCCACCCACATGCAAAAAGCAACAAAAACAAAGCCCTTTTGGAAGGGCTTAGTTGATAAGGGCACTCTAAGAACATAAGTTTACAATGGTAAGGGCTTTTAAGGGCCTTTAAGAACATCCCTCCAAAAGATGAATTCAAGATAGTCTAACCATGTAGTCCACAAATTTCCGAAACCATGTGTAGTTGAAAAACCATGAACCATGTACACTATCCGGTTTTTGCATAGATGCTTTATAATTAATCAATTTTAATTTTAATTTTTGTACTACAAATATAACTTCTTAACTTCACTGCTAAATTGATTTTTAGAAGTTGATTACAAGACATTTTGTATGGCATCGATATATACATCCTTGATGTATGGTTAGGCGATGTGACTATGAAACGTTTTTGATGTAAAGGTTAAGCAATGTGACTATGAAACGTTGATGTAACAAACACATGGGTTTATTAAGTATGATACATATGACTAGATCCCCACCGCATCGCAGCGGGTAATAAATCTAGTATATCATTGAATTCGATCGTCGAGACGAGTCTAACGGTACGATTTGGTAAAAAACTGTTTTTGGTCAGTTTTTAAACGTTTTTAGCAAGCCGGTTCGGTAAAAATGTCGAATATATCAAATTTGAATGACTTGTTGAGGACGGAATATGAAGTTGGCACTACTAACAAACCGCCAAAGATGATGAAGGTAGAGAATTACCTTACGTGGACAGACAGGTTTCAGTCGTTTATTGAATATCAAGACACATGGATGTGGATCTATATTCAGGATGGGTATGTTAACCCAACCCATGATTTTGAAGGCAGACAACGGGTCACTGCCTATGTTAATATGCAAGATGCAGAAAAGAAGATGTATGAAGCTGAGAAGAGAGCTCTTGCTGCGATCAAAATGTCTTTACTTGATGGCATTAGACATACTTTTAAGAGATACACTACCTCGATAGAGATGTGGGATGCGTTAGAAAAGAGATATGAGGGCAATGTTGTTGTGAAAAAGAACAAGGTTGACCTGCTTAAGAAGTAATTTGCTATCTTTAAATGTATGAGAAATAAGTCCCTAGAAGATATCATCACAAGGTTCTATCATTTAATGTCAGAGATAGACAACTATGACATAGAGGGATACACTGACATTGAGATAAAGACAAGTTGCTAGATGCTTTACCTGCTAAGTGGGATATTTATACTCTCATGATAAAAGGGCGAAGATGATTACGAGACTAAAGACTTAGAGGAGGTTGTTGGAAAACTGAGAGCTTACGAGCTCAACATTATGCTGCGCCATTGGTCGGTTTGAGATTTATAAGGTCTGAATTTGATGGTTTGAAACATACAACCGACCATGTGAATCAAGTCAACCATTTTCAGTAATTATATTTTTTTTAATATGTAATATTCATGAATAATCTTTATCGCTTTTTCTATTTTCCATAGTCTAAACCATTACATCGATGCATCTTAATAGATCTTACTGACCCAACCAACCCGACTGGTTTAATACCATTTTATAAAAACCTAATTAACCATTTGACCTAGAACTTTCATCAAAACCAACAAACCCAACTGAAAACACCCCTTACATTTAGAGTAAATTACAAAAATCGTTCTTTATGTATGTCACTTATTGCAAATTGTGTCCTTTGTCTTCAATAATTACAGAAAACGTACTCGATGTTCCTTGCAAGTTATGTCCTTTAGCCCTAACTCAGTTAATTTTTATGGTTAAATCTGACCAAATGGACCTCACATGAGGGTATTTTGTGGTTAAATTTGACCAAATGGACCCCACATGAGAGTAAAATGACCAAAATACCTCATGTGAGGTCCATTTAATCAGATTTAACCACAAAAAGTTAATTGAGTTAGGGCTAAAAGACATAACTTGCAAGGGTTTGCAAACATCGTGTACGTTTTCTTTAATTATTGAAGACAAAGGACACAGTTTGCAATAAGTGACATATATAAAGGACGATTTTGTAATTTACTCTTTTTTTAGTCAATTTCAAAGGAGAATTTCATTAGTTAGGTAGTAGAAATGAAAATTATGCATAGTTTTGTGGCTAAACTTGAAGGAAATAAACATCTCAAAGGGGATAAGAATCATAAGATTGAAAGCAACGTGACATATAAACAAACAAAACACAAAACACAAAACACAAAACACGTAGATTATCGAAACAACTACCCAACAAGATCTCAAGATCCGACTTGTGTAGGGAAGAAGAAAGATTCCATTTCTTATTCGTATGTATGATCCAAACAGAATTAAGTTCCCATCAATCTGAATCCAATTCTGGCACTTTCATAACCCTTTTGATTTTGTTATCTACTTACTTGACGACTTCTTATTATTGATTCATCGATTATATACGAAGAGTTTATCAGTTCCGAATTGGAATTGGAATTGGTTGGGTTGATCATATTGATATAAATGTCGAATTCACCGAAAAGGGGAGTAGGAGCAATTGGTTCTTGGCTTCACAACAAGGTTGTTGATCCTTTCATACAAATTCTTAGCAGGTAAACAACTATTGATCGTCTCGGGTGGGTTTGGTTCGTTGTAACTAACTAGCTAATGAGCTCGAGCTTGGCTCGTAAAAAGCTTTTCGACCGAGTTTTGTAGAGTTTTCTTTTTATTATTAATGAGTTTTGATATGTTACTTTGATTTCAGGGGAGCAGAGCCTAAGCAACTTGCATTCTCCACGGCACTCGGGATTTCGTTAGGATTGTTCCCAATTGTTGGTATGCTCTTGATTCAAATAAAGCTACAATTTGATTTATGTGTTCACTCTAGAGAGATTGAAATGTTTATGATGTGTGAAACAGTAATACCTAGGCAAAATTGAGATTAAACATAAATGTTCTTGCACTTCTTTTAAACTACAACTGAATTACACAATAAACGAGGTTATGTGGGGCCATATCAATTTATAACTAATAAAAGGGGGGCTATTAGTTGTTTAGGGGGCTTTATCCCATTTCTTGTTTGTAAACGGGGGGCCCCTATTGGTTGATGTTGGATGAGGTGGCGCATACGTGGCGCTGTGGTGGTGCACAGTGGCGAAGCTTGAGATTTCCGACCGGGGGGTCGAAAACGTATATACACAAAAATTTCTATAAAACGGGGGGTCGAAAACGTATATACCCAAAAATTTCTATACGAAAACTATATACTCTCCACTCCTGAGCGAAAAGTTCGGGGGGTCGGCCGCCCTCTCCCGCCCCCACTATCCTTCGCCCATGGTGGTGCAATGGAGCGCCTAGGGGCCCCATTTCATACCGTGTAGCCTAAGTGAGTTTTTTATTTGTTGATGAGAACATAAAAATAAAGATGTGTTATGGAAGAAATACGACAAACTAATAAAACATCTAAAACTTCGGTTCTAATCCAACTTTCACTAGTTAGCCCCTTGAAGGTCACATGCCCAACGTAAGGTGCACTTTACCTGGTCCCACTAGTTAGCAGGGTATTGGTGGGATCTTGTGAGTTTTCCTTGACAAGTATATAAAAAACAAACTCAAAAGGGATAAAGTGGTTATTTTTTTTATTGAATGGTTTAGGTAGCACTGTCTTCTGTATATGTATAGTTATTGTGCATTTTGAGTATATAATTATTATGCATTTTGGGTATCTTCTTATGATTGTTGTGTTATTTTGATAACTCCTCACATACATATATGTATATATTATGACAGGGGTGACGGTGTTCCTCTGTGGGATGGCAATAGCAGTGCTCGGGTCATCTGTAAACGCTCCAACTGTTATGCTGGCAAATTTTGTTGCCACTCCGTTAGAGCTGAGGTGAAGTGTAGTACGTTTTTTCAAAAACTAATAATATGCGTAGTTAGTTTGTTACATATTATTCGTGTACATTGTACATTAATAAATCTTGATATCCTAAATTTCGTTTTATTATTTAGTCTGATGGTGGTGTTCTTACGGTTTGGTGAGTTTGTTACTGGTGGAGCTCATTTTCCTTTGACAACTGATGCTTTAAAGAAGGTATTAACTGGTGAAGCTTCAACAGAAATCTTTCGAAGCATCTTTAACGCGGTATGTTACGCTTTATGTATAATAATTATTGTGTTGATTGTGTGATTACCGAAAACAACAATAATCTGCATCTGTAAATAAAAACAATGTAGGAGGTATATGCTTTAAGAATAGACCTTGGGCCACTTTCAAGTTTCAATGTGTTCCACGCGTTTCTCTCATACGTATGTTTCGCTTTTTTTTTTTTTTTTTTTTTTTTCAGAATGCCCTGGTTTCCTCTTACATATTTTTTATTTTGTAGAATGACCCGTTTCCCTCTTGCCTGTTTTTCATTTTTTCGAATGACCCGTTTCCATCTTTTCTGTTTTTCTTTTTTCAGAATGACCCATTTCCCTCTTACCTATTTTTCTGTTTGTAGAATAACCCGTATCCATCTTACCTAGGGCTGCAAATGAACAGAACGTTTAGCGAACGGTTCGTGAACCGTTTGGCTAGAAGTTCGTTTAATGAGCGAACATTGACAAAAAAATTCGTTCGTTTAGTTAAATGAACGAACATGAATAGAGGCGGTGTTCGTTCATTTATGTTCGTGAATGTTTGGTAACGTGTTCGTTTATGTTCGATAGATCATTAGGGTTTTAATTTTTTTTTATTTTATTTAAATTCTTCAAAATTCCCACTAAAATGTATTTAATCATTGTTAGTGTATTGCATATTACATCCCTTTTAATACATGTTAGCTTCTATTCTCGAACGCTTCTTTGTGTTCAGTTTTGTTCATTGTGTTTGTTACCTATATTTTAATGAACGTATATAAACACACTCATTTCCTTGATGAACGAACACAAACAAAAAAACTCATTCAGTAAGCGTTCATGAACATTTCGTGAACGCATTTATATCCTTATCGAATGAACACAAACAAGGCCTTGTTCGTGTTCGTTCGGCTCGTTTGCAACCCTAATCTTACCTATTCTTTTCTTTTAGAATGACCCGTTTCCCACTTACCCTTTTTTTGTAGAATGACCCGTTTCCTTCTGACCTATTTTTCTTTTTGTAGAATGACCCGTTTCCCACTTACCTTTTTTGTTGTAGAATGACCCGTTTCCTTCTAACCTTTTTTTTGTTGTAGAATGGCATGTTTCCATCTTGCCCATTTTTCCTTTTTTTTTAAAACGACCCGTTTAAGAGAAAACATAATCCCAACAAAATGGGTTAAACTTGCTACATTTAACAATTTAATCAACATCTTGCAGTTGTTGGGGTGGTTAGTTTTAGCACCCTTAATCATGGGGGCACTCTACATCATACTTTTGCCCGGTTTTGTGATCCTCGTACATAAGTTCAAGTTCAGCACAGGTTCGAGCCCAAAGCTAGCCACATCATCAAGCACAGAATTAAGGCTTAAGGTACGAGATATTTGATATGCCTACAAGCACAAAACATCACACAACTACAAACCAATATCGAAATCTCTTAGAGGCTGCTACATAAATCGGTTGACATTGTGATTTGGCAATGCAAGTTTCTTTGAATTATTATAAAGAATATCGAATATTGCTTATTAGCAGGTTGTTGAACATAAAGGTGAAGAAGATATGTTATGTAACCAAAGCCTGGACAGTTTTTAAGACCCTTGAATTATCAGTTTTGTTCTTTCATAGTCTAAACTATATAATAGTTATAAACTGTTTAAACTTTGTAAATATGTAATGCAAATGGATTATATTGTTGAATGTTCAAAAGTTTCAATGGGTTGGGATCGTGTTGTTGTTGGCTATAGCGATGCAGGGTGGTGTTTGGGTGTCGTCGTTTGAAGTTTTGCCTAGATTATTGTTACGGGATGTTTTTTTTTTCTTTTCTCTATTTTTTTCTTGTGTGTGACGATTGTTATTGCCGCTTTAAAAGTGTTAAGATGTTACAAAACAACACATGTAAACAGGAAAAATGGAACTTATTTCAAGTTGTATATGAACCCAAATGTTTAAATGAAATGATGCAATTCATAATCTGGGGAGATTATTTTGGTGTTTGAAGTTAGGCTTTAATTGGGCAAAGCAATAGAAGGTTCCATAAAGTGAAGACAAAATTATGGTACATGACAAGACTTGAAACCAAAATTCTTTTTATTTTATTTTGGTGTTCCTTTTGAGTTCTTTTGTGATAATTTTGATCTAACTATGCTTTTTAGGTTATGCTTTTCCGTGGGTTTTCTTTTTATATTTTCGTTGTAAAATATAATAATAATAATAATAATAATAATAATAATAATAATAATAATAATAATAATAATAATAATGCTTAATGTATTTAACGAGTTGACGTTATTCCGTGCGTTGCGGCGGGATGTTGATACCTTATTCCATAAGGCGCGGGCAATTAAAAATAACCATTCGACTTACAAACATTGGACACAGACAGTAAAAAACGTTACATTGCAAGTAGAATGGTTACTTTTTGTAAAAATTTAGACTCGATGAAATTGGTCGAAACTCGTATATAAATCATTTAAACTATGGGACCAATTAATCAATTGTTTGTTTTGTCACATTTGCATGCCCCTACAATGCATTAGAGTATATGAGAGTGTTAAAAATTAAAATGTCTATTTCGTAATCAAACAATAAGCCTTTACGCACTTAAAAGTTGTCAATTGAGGGCTAAAACTTAAAAGGAAGCATGTCAAAAGATGGGACTATAGCAAGTGACTCGTTTAGGCAGGTTTTGTTGCTAAGAAAACCCGGATGACCGAGTGACCCTATCAGTGATTACTTTTCTATTTTCATCCATTGAAAAAAATCAGTTGCACACAAATGGGTCACACATTAATTATCACCATTGTTTTTTGTTCATATCTCTCATTTCAACTATAGTAAATTGAAGTTTCTAATCATTTGACTCCAATTTTATAAAAAAGTTAGCAATCTCATGGATTCTAAAAGAACAATCTCATTTTCGGATTCTAAAAGAATAATTGCATTTTCTTCTTCTCTGTTGAATTGAATTCACTTTTTTCTTCATTTGAACAAAGCTATATAAGTACTCTTACTATCTTCAACGAATATATTTTGTATACATGGCCCATAGTCAGGCAACTTCTTGTCTTTCTATCGTCTACAACAACAATCAACTCAAAAATCATAATAAGAGATTAGAAAAACTTACAAATGAAAAGAGTGAGAGATTTGAAATACGAACACAACAAATGGGTCAAAAGCCCTGAAACAAACAATGGAAAAAATGTTACAAATATGCAAACAAAGAATAATATAACCAATATAATCAAGGTGAAAGATTATAAAAGTGGTTACTTCGTTTTCAATCTCCTTGCATCCAACATCCCACCAATAATAATTACATATAGTTTATGGAATTGTATGCCAATAACACCACATCATGTCTGAGATGTACCACTAATGACTCAAACTTTTAACAATTAGTTTTACACAAATTTTCTTTATGAGAATTACAAACCACTAATTGGGAGTTATGATTAGGGGTTTGATGTCCCGAACTCGAATGCATCTTTGGACTTAGATTATGGATTGAATTATTTGTCAATCTATTTATCAGTACCAGTACCAGTACCCTATACCAGTACCCTATGTATGAAAAATAAAAAACTACTAAATCGATACTAATATGAATCAATTCATTAAATCACTACTAATAGTAAACTAACATTCATCAATTCATCAAATCGTTACCGACCATATCTAATACACGGAAAGCCGCTCTTTGCAGCGGCGGCGTTAAAATGTGGAAAAATAACGTCAAAAATAAGATAATATAAAGGATTTGACAAATTTCTCAAAAGGAAGGATAAGAGAATCGAACCAAAGGACCTCCGTAATGAAAGTAACCAATGTGGTGCGTAATGGTTAACGCTTTTTTGTGTGTGCTATCCAACATGGCAACCATTTCTGGGCATTAAGGGCGCTATACACTGTGTCGATGGGGTGTGAGAGGCGTGAAAGGCGCTCAAGCGTGAGGCGAATGACAGGCGCGAAGACAAAAGTGAGCAAATATTCCTATGTGGCATTTTTTAGATTGATCACTCTCATGGGCGTAAAACTTTACACACAGCGTCACAACCTAAGTAAACAAAAACAACAAAGAAGCAAAATATTGTTTATGTATATGTATATAAAAAATAAAACTACGTAAAATAAAAAAAATTAAAAAAGAAAAGAAAGAATGAAAAAAACCATGTAGAGGTTTGGAAATGGTAAAAACGTAAAACTCATTCATTCATTCATTCTTTTGTAATAAATGAACAAATCATCAGATTCACATCCCAAAGTTTTCACACTCTCTCCACCATTACCCTAAAACGAACTGCAAAAGATCTACGGGTTGGATCTGTAAAGATCGGTGCGTCAACGCTCCTTTCCTTCGTGGTTGTCGCCAACAACTACTCTCCGGTGCACCACCGCTAGCATTTAACATACATGATCACAGGTAACCGAAATCTCCATAGCAGAACGATGGGACGACGGCGATGTTTAGTAAGATTACGTTGTTGGTGGAGGGTTCACACTCATCGTTGACATTGTTCTTGTTCTTCCTTGGTACCATTTTTAATATGAAGTTGAGAAATTATGTGGTAAATGATTGTGTTACCGTGTATGTGGTGTTGGCTTTGAGGATTACAAAAGGTGTGAAACGGTGGCGGGGAAACGGTGGTGGCGACGCTCCGGAGTACAACGTAATTGAATAACTGCAACGAAATTGATCAAATAATATTTTGGAAAACTTTCAATAAAAATCGTGTCAGTTACCATTCAATTAATAATTAATGCATATGTCCAATAATAATACTTTTTAAAAAGCATTGAATCAAGTTGAAGATGATAACATCAATGATTCGGTGGGATTAGTGAAATCAATTGAAACGGTGGGATAATACGTGGACCTATGATACGGTGTGATAATTGCATTAGTTGAAGCGGTGGTGTTATGGCTGTAATTTGGTGGGTTTTTTTGGACGCAACGGGTAGCGGGTAGATTTTTAGTTGATAATTATATAAGGGTATAATTAGGACTTAAGCAACCTTAATACAAGACAATCTTAGCTCATTTACAAAATTTAGCGAAATTGAAGTTTGAACTAATTCTATCCAAAAATCTTGTTTAGTTGCTCATGATTTTTTCTAATGATCAAGGCAAATTACATAAGGATAGCAGGTAGACGAGCAACAAATTGCGCTGCCATCCCCTTCTGAATAGAAAACCATAATCTACTAACAACAAAGCCTCACCCTTGAGGGGTCGAAAAGTTGATGTGGACCACACGCTGAACTCTAGCCAAGAACCGAACCGCCTCCGGCGCCAAGGATCCGAACGTGTCAAATGCCAGGGGGACAAAGGCATGCTGATTATCCTCACAAGCTTTCGCGTGCTTTTCCACCTTCTTTGACTGCTTTCAGTACCGTTTGCCCCGCCACAAACCCATTTTCCCAGAACCCGGCTAGGAGGATACACCTGTGAGATCGACACAAGCATGTTTCCCGTCCTCCCAACCAAAAACTAGCACGTCAGCCCGGGAATTCCTTAATTAGAATTTCAAGGAACCGGAAAGAATTCCAAGGAATTCCTTAATTAGAAGGAATTTAAAAAAAAATTCTACTCATCCAAGAAAGTTATGTATGCCAACTGATTATATAAAAATCCCCCATTGTTCTTTGATCACAACATAACCAAAAAAGCCCATTTTATTTCTTTTTCAACATCGTCCATTGTTCTTCATCAAAGAAGAACGAACGTGCACTTAGAGTTCCTTATCAACTCATAATTTCATTCATGATTCAATATTGATTACAAGGAGGTTTATATATATTCTACTAGTTACAATAACAACCCTCTAACTTATGACAATTAAATATTTGGCTTAATATTCCCCCGCAAGTTGAGGACGGGTAACGACCTGCAACATGGATCTTAAAAATTCAAATCTTTGAGTTGATAACGGCTTCGTGAAGATTTCGGCAATTTGATCATCTGTTTTAATAAATTGAACCTTCAGATTTCCTTGGCTGACTTGCTCACGAACAAAATGGAAATCTACCTCCACATGTTTAGTTCTAGCATGAAACACCGGGTTTGCTGAAAGGTACGTAGCTCCAAGATTATCACACCAAAGAGTGGGTTTATTCAACTTAACTCCCAGTTCTTGTAGAAGAGACTTTAACCAGATTAGTTCAGCAACCGTATTAGCAATAGCCTTGTATTCGGATTCAGCAGACGACCTAGAGACAGTTTCCTGCTTACGAGCTGACCATGATACTAAGTTCGAACCCAAGAAGATAGCATAGCCCCCCGTGGATCGACGGTCGACCGAGCAACCAGCCCAATCGGAATCCGAATATGCTCTAATAGGAACCAACCGCTCACCCCAATGTGAATCAGCAAAGGCATGTAATGTAGACGTTGAGTTCGATGTCAAACGAAGGCCCAGTTGAGACGTTCCCTTGAGATAGCGAATTATACGTTTGACAGTCGAGTTCATGCATGAACTGACATACCCTGTTGACAGCGTAGGTAATGTCGTGCCTAGATAAAGTGGTATACTGAAGTGCTCCAACACAATGGCGATATCTTGTGGGACCGGACATAAGTGGGTCGTCCTTGGGATCGGACAAGAAATTTCATTCGTTTAGTTAAATGAACGAGCATGAATAGAGGCGGTGTTCGTTCAACTATGTTCGTGAACGTTCGGTAACGTGTTTGTTTATGTTCGATAGATCATTAGGGTTTAAAATTTTTTTTTTATTTAAATACTTCAAAATTCCTACTAATAAAATGTATTTAATCATTGTTAGTGTATTGTATATTACATCCCTTTTAATACATGTTAGCTTCTATTCTCGAATGCTTCTTTGTGTTCGGTTTTGTTCATTGTGTTTGTTACCATTATTTTAATGAACGTATATGAACACACTCATTTCCTTAATGAACGAACACAAACAAAAAAACTCATTCAGTAAGCGCGTTCATGAACATTTCGTAAATGCATTTATATCCTTATCAAATGAACACGAACAAGGCCTTGTTCGTGTTCGTTTGGTTTGTTTGCAACCCTAATCTTACCTATTCTTTTCTTTTAGAATGACCCGTTTCCCACTTACCTTTTTATTGTAGAATGACCCGTTTCCTTCTGACCTATTTTTCTTTTTGTAGAATGACCCGTTTCCCACTTACCTTTTTTTGTTGTAGAATGACCCGTTTCCTTCTAACCTCTTTTTTTTTGTTGTAGAATGGCATATTTCCATCTTGCACATTTTTCCTTTTCTTTAAACGACCCATTTAAGAGAAAACATAATCCCAACAAAATGGGTTAAACTTGCTACATTTAACAATTTAATCAACATCTTGCAGTTGTTGGGGTGGTTAGTTTTAGCACCCTTAATCATGGGGGCACTCTACATCATACTTTTGCCCGGTTTTGTGATCCTCGTACATAAGTTCAAAATCAGCACAGGTTCGAGCCCAAAGCTAGCCACATCATCAAGCACAGAATTAAGGCTTAAGGTACGAGATATTTGATATGCCTACAAGCACAAAACATCACACAACTACAAACCAATATCGAAATCTCTTAGAGGCTGCTACATAAATCGGTTGACATTGTGATTTGGCAATGCAAGTTTCTTTGAATTATTATAAAGAAAATCGAATATTGCTTATTAGTAGGTTGTTGAACATAAAGGGGAAGAAGATATGTTATGTAACCAAAGCCTGGACAGTTTTTAAAAACCTTGAATTATTAGTTTTGTTCTTTCATAGTCTCAACTATATAATAGTTATAAACTGTTTAAACTTTGTAAATATGTAATGCAAATGTATTGTATTGTTGAATTTTCAAAAGTTTCAATGGGTTGGGATCGTCCTTGGCTATAGCGATGCAGGGTGGTGTTTGGGTGTCGTCGTTTGAAGTTTTGCCTAGATTATTGTTACGGGATGTTTTTTTTCTTTTCTCTCTTTTTTCTTGTGTGTGACGATTGTTATTGTCGCTTAAAAGTGTTAAAATGTTACAAAACAACACATGTAAACAGGAAAAATGGAACTTATTTCAAGTTGTATATGAACCCAAATGCTTAAATGAAATGATGCAAGACATAATTTGGGGAGATAATTTTGGTGTTTGAAGTTAGGCTTTAATCATGGGCAAAGGAATAGAAGGTTCAATTAAGTGAAGACAAAATTATGGTATATTAAAAGACTTGAAACCAAAGTTCTTTTTATTTTATTTTGATATTATTTTGGTATCTTTTTGAGTTCTTATGTGAGAATTTTGCTCTAACTATGCTTTTTAGGTCATGCTTTTTGAGTTCTTTAATCCGATCATTTTATATGGTCGAATTGACCTTCTAGTTAACATAATTACATATAAAATAACCGAAATGCCCTTCTAGTTAACATAATAAAGGGATGGAGTTAACCCAATGAACTTAAATGATAATGTTTGAAACTATTTAGACTAAAATGGTAACGTTTCAAACCTTTGGACTAAACTGATAAAATGACCAAAAACACAAGTACAAAAAGGCATTTAACTCTTTACAAAATTTAGCAAAATTGAAGTTTGAACTAATTCTATCCAAAATCTTGTTTAGTTGCTCATCGAATGAAATTGAAACCGGAAAGAATTCCAACTAATTCCTTAATTAGAAGGAATTTAAAAAGTTTTCTACTTTTCTACTCATCCAAGAAAGTTATATATGCCAAGTGATTACATAAAAATCCCCCATTGTTCTTCGATCACAACATAACAAAAAAGCCCATTTTATTTCTTTTTCAACATCATTCGTTGTTCATCATCAAAGAAGAACGAACGTGCACTTAGAGTTCCTCAACAATTGTTCTTCATCAAGTTGATTTTGATCACAATTGTCTACCAACAACTATTCATCATGGTTGGGATGGATTGAACAATCAAAGAAGGGGGCGGGTGTTATCGTCGGTAGTTTTGTCATTCAAATATTTATTAAAATTCGATTCCGTTGATAAAATGTTAGCTTGGAATGAGAGAATCACACAAGAGAGAGAGAGAGAGAAAGAAAACCCAAATCAAACTTAGCTCAATAGCTTGGGGTTGTTATGTTTATAATTGTCACAACTAACATTCTTACACATATTACAATTCAGTCCCTCAGCTAACTAATGTTACAATTATTACCCTCAACTATTACTATTGACTTATTCCGTAACAATACCCCCCCCCCCCTTTTAAAACATTTTTGTCCTCAAAAATTGAAATTGGGGAACCGGAGTTGAAAATCTTCTAAGAACTCCTAAGAGGCTTCTGAAACAGGAAGACCATCCCAATGAACCAACACCTTCATGGCAGCTTTGGAACCCCGCTTTACCAATTGTCTGTCTAATATGGCTCTCGGCTGGAGTACAAATCGCGAACCTTGAGGAACTGGTCCGCTCACTACAGTGGAACCATGTGCTTTCTTCAACAAGGAGACATGGAAAGTGTGATGGATTTGAGCATAGTCAGGTAAGTCCAACTTGTAGGAAACCTTGCCAATTCGTTGTAGCACTAGGAATGGGCCAAAATATCTAGGTGATAATTTCCTGTTGTGATGATTTTTTAAGGATTGTTGTGCAAAGGGATGTAATTTGACATACACCCAATCCCCAGGCTCAAAACTCTGTTAATCCTATGTGCATCACTTAATTGCTTCATTCTGTTTCTAGCCCTTTCAAAATTTGCCTTCAACATAACAATCATTCCCTTTCTATCCCTGTGATAATCTTCAACTGCTGCAACAGTGGTTTCACCAGGAATATAAGGAATATGAATATTAGGTTTTACTCCAAATAAGGCTTCATAAGGAGTCATCTTTATAGTTGAATGCCAAGTAGTGTTATACCACTATTGGGCTAGAGGAATCCATTTCACCCAAGTTAGGGGAGCATCCATGCTCATAGCCCTCAAGTAGGATTCCAAACATCTGTTTAGAACCTCTGTCTATCCATCAGACTGTGGGTGATAAGATGATGACATGGCTAATTCAATCCCCTGTAACTTCATAAACTCTTTCCAAAATGCACTTAGGAACACAGGATCTCTGTCTGATACTATAGTAGCAGGACAACCATGGATTTTGAAGACATTATCCATTACAACAGTGGCTACAGTAGCAGCTGAATAAGGATGACTTAGCAACAAGAAATGGCCATATTTAGTTAGCCTATCCACCAGCACTAGAATTGTATCCTTTCCCTGAACCTTAGGTAATCCAGAAACAAAATCCATTGAAATATCACTGAAAATGGATTTTGGAACTGGCAGTGGTTGTAATAACCCAAGTGTAGCAGTTGTTTCATACTTAGCTCTTTGACAAACTGTGCACTCTTTGACAAATTTATGCACATCTTTGGCACATCCTTTCCAATAGAAAAAATCTTTAATTTTGTTGAGTGTAGGGGTCAAACCTGAGTGTCCACCAGGGGTGATGCATGGAAAAGGGTCAAAATGTCATTTTTAAGAGAAGATTCATTAGGAATTAATAGCTTATCCTTACTTCTTAAACACTGACCATCCCAACTTTTGTTTGTAACAGTCTCTCCTTGTTCCAACTTGTCAATAAGGGCCTTGGTATCATAATTGTTTTTCCAAGCATATTGAATCTTCTGCCATTGGGAAGGATCAACAGAGCTTAAACTGATCTGAAATAGAGCCATTCCTTGCACCCTTGATAAGGCATCTGCTGCCACATTCTCAACCCCTTGTTTGTAACAGATCTCATAGTCATAACCCAATAACTTTGACAACCATTTTTGTTGTAAAGGAGTGACTATCTTTTGTTCTAAAAGATACTTCAAACTTTGGTGATCAGTCTTGATTACAAAAGGTTTTGTTATCAAATAATGATGCCACTATTTGACTGCCATGATAATAGCCAGTAACTCTTTTTCATACACTGATAAACACTGTTGTTTAGGAGCTAGTGACTTACTGGCATATGCAAGGGGGTGTCCTTCTTGCATTAACACTGCCCCCATCCCTTTTGCAGATGCATCAGTTTCTAAGTTGATTTTTTTTTTTTTGAAAAATCAGGAAGTTTCAGCACAGGCGGAGTACTAAGGGCCTCTTTGAGTTGATCAAAGGCCAACTGAGCCTCATTGTTCCATATAAAACCATCTTTTTTTAGTAATTCAGTAAGAGGTTTGGCTAAGGATCCAAAACTCTTAATGAATCTTCTATAGTAGCCTGCTAACCTTAGAAAGCCCCTTAACTGTTTGACAGTGGTTGGAATAGGCCATTCTTGGACTGCTTTTAACTTGTTAGAATCAGTGGATACACCCTCTTTAGTAATGATATGGCCTAAATATTCAACTTTACCCCCACCAAAAGAACATTTTGACTTTTTGGCCTTGAGAGAGTTGATTCTCATCAGCTGCAACACAGACTTCAAGTCCAACAAATGTTGTTGCCATGTACCACTGTATACTAAAATATCATCAAAAAAGACTAATGCACACTTCCTGAGCACATCTTTGAATGTGGCATTCATTAATGATTGAAATGTAGCTGGTGCATTAGTAAGGCCAAAGGGCAATACCGGAAATTCAAAATGGCCTTGATGAGTTTTGAATGCAGTTTTATAGATGTCAGGCTCATACATCCTCACCTGATGATACCCTGATCTCAGATCCAGTTTAGAAAATATGCTAGCACCCTGTAACTCATCCAACAGTTCTTCAATTAGAGGAATGGGGAATACATCTTTAACAGTTGCTTCATTTAACCTTCTGTAGTCTACACACATCCTCCATAACCCATCCTTCTTTTTGACCAGCACTACTGGTGCAGCAAAAGAACTACTGGTGTGTCTTATAACTCCTGAGTCCAACAATTCCTGTGTCATTTGTTCAATAATATCCTTCTGGGCAGCAAGATATCTATAGGGTTTTAGGTTCAAGTTCCCTGCATTATCTTTCAATACAATTTTGTGATCAAAGGGCCTTGAAGGAGGTAAACCCTGTGGTACCTCAAAAATGTCTTCATATTCTTGTAACAAGGAGTCTAATTTAGCATTTTCTTCAGTATCCCCAATGACTGGCTTATACATACACTGCTTAGTTTCTGAGTTTTGCATGGTAAACAACTGAGCTTGAGACAATTGATCTTGAGTTTGAATTATACTAGTTATTTTTTCCATGGAACACAAACTTACACCTTTTTTCTTAGTGCCCTTTAACTCAAAATCTTGACCAGCAATATTAAATTTCATAGTCATATTCTTAAAATTCCAAATGATGTCATTCAATGTCTCCAACCATTGAATACCCAATACTAAATCATAGTTATTCAAATCAATGACTAGCATGTCTGCAGTGAACCAGTTACCTTGCATAACCCACTGGAAGTCCTTACAAACATTCATACACTCACCTTCTTCCCATCAGCTACTGTTACTTGTACATTCTGCACATGTTTTATAGGGCATTTTAACTTTTGAGCCAATGCCTTGCTCATGAAATTGTGGGTTGATCCACTATCCAATA
The DNA here is from genome assembly GCF_002127325.2 of Helianthus annuus. Classification (NCBI taxonomy): domain Eukaryota; kingdom Viridiplantae; phylum Streptophyta; class Magnoliopsida; order Asterales; family Asteraceae; genus Helianthus; species Helianthus annuus. The sequence continues at coordinate 28,630,159 of NC_035434.2, read as the reverse complement.
AAATATACAAGTATTTAGTACCAATAGTACCAATTACTTGCATTGTTGAAAAGGATGGAATGGCCATTATAGCATTCAGAGAGATTTGGGGATCTCCCTGAATATCAGCCACATCAATCACCAACCCTTCTATTTCTTGTTCTTCAACATGTAACATCCGCCAAAAAGAGATATCCAACCCGTTTTGAATTTTGGATCCTAACCCTTGAAACCTTGGATTTTATTTTTTCGCGAAATAGATAACCATCGAAGGAATTATTCCTTAATTTAATTCATTTATCAATTTATTTATTTACTTGTTTAAATAATTAATTTAATTAAAATTTCAACTAAATTTTTTAAAGGTAATATAGTTTGTTAAAAATAATAAGTTATATGTTAACAACTTAACAAAGTTAACCTATCTAGTTAATTTATTTTAAAAGGAGTGTAGTTAACTTAGTTAGCTCAGTTAGTCAAACATCAGGGACCACTTGTGCATTTATTAGAAACCATTTTTGCTAAATTAAAAAGAAACAGAGAGTAGACACGGGACTCGAACCCGGGTAGCCACATTCACCAAACAACAACCAAACCGCTCCACCACTAATCAGCTTCGTTAACATATGTTATTCCTTCGATAAATAAATCCGAGATTCTCGCTGGTTTTCTTTTTAAACAATTGCCGCCAAAACCTCAACACGTACAGCTATCACCTTCCTTTCTTTGGTCGATCCCTGATTAATCGGAATTATAATCTGTCCGCGCGTTTCCATCTTTATAACCATCATGAATCTAGTCCTTTTATCATGCGAATACAACTCAATCAGAGATCGTTACCAAGATTACGGGTCCTTCGAACACTATAAAACCGAAGATCCTTCTCACGTTTCACCTCCACAATTCTGTTTCGATACATCTCTCACACAACCCCACAACATCTTCGCACAACCTTACACTTTGCCGGAGAAAACCAAAGCCACCGAAACCTTTTCCTTCTTGAACCGCCACGAATGAACACGGCAACCACCACCTTTCATCACCGGTTTTGGACGCTCTCACTCCCACTCGATCTGTTTCGGCACACATCTCGACACCCTCATACCCTCACAGCACCTTTTCGTACCTCCCACACACTCACCGGAGTCTTTATCATACGACTTGAAGCTTCGCCGGAGAACTCGCCAGAGGCACTCGGAGTCCACGACGAGAACCACCTTGTTTCGTTTCGGTATACACTTCTTATCCTTGTTGTTTTGTTCGTTTAAACTCCTGTTGTATCGCATCCACTTCTGATTTATTACATTGTCGATCAATTAAAACTATAGTAAGACACATAACAGTTTACATATGAATCTTATTTTGAAGAAGATGACACAACAGTGAAGGTTTAAAAATAACAAAAATCCTAACTCTACACATAAACATTTGCAGATCAGTTGGTTACACAAGGGCGCGGGTTCAAAACTCGGCTCCAGGTTGTTCTCTGCAATTTTTTTAAATTGGAGCTGTTAACTTTTAAATCCATTTTCTGATTTTAATTCTTTTAATTCTTTTGCTGTTTTAATATCAATTCATTTTCTGATATAATTTAACACTTTTAAATGTAACAAAATTTACTATTTTTGTTTTTAAATCATTTTTGTTATATTCAATACCTCTTTAATCATAATAATAAAATCTAATGATAAAGGATTTATACTAATCTTTTTAGAATACAAAAATATCAAAAATAGAATTAGTTTAAATTAGAAATGTAGTTGTATGGTGAACAATAAATATTAACCTAATATTAACAAGATCGTTATCGTTTAGGAAAAACACTCTCGTACGTTCTCTTGGACAACCTCCTTACCAAGAAATACGCAATGCAATCAAAAGTGAGTATACTCGATCCCATTTTCGTTTTAAACACATTTGGGTGCAACATGTATTCCATATTCAAATTACACAACACTTGAGTCTTGTTTTAAACACACTCTATCCACATTAAAACATGAAACAATTTGATGCTTGTTAATCTCTTATGCTATGCAAATTGAACGTGTTAATCTCAATGCCCTTGAGTCTTGGGGTATTGCGATGTTGAACGATATGTGAACGATATGTGAACGATATGTGAACGATGTTGAACGATAATGTGAACGATATGTGAACGATATGTGAACGATAATGTGAACGATATGTGAACGATATGTGAACGATATGTGAACGATATGTGAACGATGTTGAACGATGTTGAACGATGTTGAACGATATTGAATGGCAAAGTAGTAACATGTATCATTTTATTCATGTTGGATATGAGTATTTAAACATTTTATTCTACTTTATGCTATGTATCAAACCTGTATACTCGCCAACTTTTTGTTGATGTTATTTTAATACATGTTGCAGGTTGATTAGTACAAGACTCAAGAAACAAGCTAGGATGGCTTTAGATACCCATTTTAGCAATTAAACAATGTTTGAATCTATGTTTACTATTTGAAACAATGTATTATTCGTTAGTTTTAATAAAATGATTTAATTCATATTGTCACATTTAGTGTTATGTTGTTTTGAGCAATTTGTTCGTCTCATCCTGATGTTTCCGCCATCGGTTGGGGTGTGACACAACATATTCCTCAACCTTAACCAGAAATAACTGTTTCTTTCCTTTACAAACCCTACTGTGCCTAGGGACATATACTTTTCATTACAAAAGAAACATTCCCCTTTTGCCCTTTTATCATCCATGTATTTGTTAGTGACTTTTTTTAGGAACCAAATCATTGGAAGGCATAGAATTAACAGGTGTTGCTAATACAGGTTGTTTAGCAATACTGGTTATATTGTTGGTCTTGGTAATGTGCTGTTTGTAACCACTTGAACTGTTACTAGCCACACTATTCCAACCCAATGTTTTGTTTGTTTGTTCCTGTAATCTTGCTAAAGAATAAGTTTCTCTTAAACTCTTTGGTTTGAACATCTTAACATGGCATTTGATTTCTGGTTTCAAACCCTCAATTAATAAACTAATTGTATATTCATTAGGTAAGGTCACTTTATTCAATTGCAAATCAAATTCATCACAATAATCTTCCAACTCACCGGTTTGAGTCAGTTCTTTTAGAGCCCCCATAGCATCTTCTATTAAGGTTGCAACAAATCTAGTAGCGGCATGCCTTGTGTATTCATCCCATGTGACATCACAAATCTGTTTCCCAGAAGACTTCATGAACCCTTGATACCATTGCAAGGCTCTTCCCTCAAAGTGAATAGCAGCATATCTAACCTTGTATCTTTCAGGGGTTTCATCAATTGAGAAGAAGTGTTCACACTTATATAACCATCCTTCTACATCATCACCATTAAATTTTGGGAACTCAACCTTTGTTAAACGGTTGTTACTGATTCTATCACCCTCATTTCTTGGAATCAAAGTGCCTTGTTGTTCCAATTTTGAGAATGTTGCCTGCATCTGATCAAAAGCTGCTTTCAGGCCCATTAGTGTTTCTTGATTTTGTGTTGTAAAAGCATCTATTCGGTTGATGTCTTTTGCAAGACGTTCAACTTCCTGGTTTCGAGTAGCCATCTGAATGAATCAACAAGAATGAATGAAAATTGCAGAAATGAAGGAAGAAAATGAGAAAACAGGAATCAAGAATCAGGCAACTGATTAATGATATGGAATAGAATGACCACAATTGATCACTCCAAAAATCAATGGAAATGAGTAGGAATTTGAACGAATTGACAACTGATGACGGAATTGGAAGGAAACTCGCTGAAGAAGATGATCGGAAAACTGGTGGTAGCCAGAATCAATGAGCTCCGATGAGAATCGGTTGGCTCTGATACCAATTGTTAGCTTGGAATGAGAGAATCACACAAGAGAGAGAGAAAGAAAACCCAAATCAAGCTTAGCTCAATAGCTTGGGGTTGTTATGTTTATAACTGTCACAACTAACATTCTTACACATATTACAATTCAGTCCCTCAGCTAACTAATGTTACAATTATTACCCTCAACTATTACTATTGACTTATTCCGTAACATAAAATTACCAACCAAACAAGTTACATAAATTCCTTATATTCCGATTATTTAATAGATCCAAAGTCCTTCAATAACATCATGTGAACCAGTTCTTGTGTATGTATGTTTCCTTTTCAGTAGTTAAAGAAACACCAAGTCTAAATCATAGGATTTACCCTTGCGGGATGGGAATGGTCTTGTCAAATAAAGGTGAATTCTTAAACTTTCCTAACATTTAGGTGTTGTTTGTTTACCTCTTAATGAGGCTCTTAATGGTTTAGATCTCTTGCTGGTTTAGCACTTAATGGTTCAGCTGTTTGTTTCGCGAGCAGTCTGAATGGTTCAGACATTTGCCTCTGAGTGGTTAAGCATTATACTGAGTTTGAATGGTTAAGACCTCTAATCTGAATTGGTCAGACATTTTCCTCTGAATGGTTAAACATTATACAGGCTCTTAATGGTTCAGAGCTCTTACTGGTTAAGCACTTAATGGTTCAGATCTCTTACTAACCATTCAGAAGTTGCCAAACAACCCCTTGATAAGTAGTTTTCATGAGAAAGCTAACATTCGCGAGAACCTTTAACATGAAATAAAATTTCCTTTAACTCTACTAAGGTGTTGTTTGGTTCAATTAATGCCCCTTCATGAAATGTCTTGTTACAAAATGTACAAGTATGCAACCTTTTGGTTGATTGATCTCGACATTCGGTAACATATTTCTGTCATATCCTTCTTTTAATGAATATCTGGTTTGGTGCTCGACTTGGATTGGGGTGAGATTGTGGTTCTTTTTGTGAATCCATGCTTTACAAAATATAAAAAAAAATATTTATTATATATATTTCTAAGGTAATGTTTTTATTCATGGAGTTTAAAAATGAAGATAAAACATACTCATAGCAGTTTGACCCTTAAAAATGATGTTTTTAAAGAAACAAGAGCACCATTTTGACTCTTGAATACGCTTATACACCGAGTCATTTACACTGATCATGTTCATTTGCAACATATTATATTAGTTTGTCATCGATTATTCATATTATTTTATTAGTTTGGCATCGATTATTCATATTTATCACACACTTAAAAAACAATGGCATTTGTATGACCTTCAAAAAAATACGAATATAACAATTTTTGAGATTCAAACAAAGTTAACCTAGTTTGATTTAAGTTCTAGATATACATATATAAATCTAGTTCGATTTCGAGATTCAAACAAAATGTTACACAAGTTAAGATGAAAGAAGAGTATGAACCTACGATTAATTGCCGTTCTTTTTCCTATTCGGATTTTACTTTGGATGACTTTGGATGCTTTTATTTTGGTTCGGTTTGGGTGGGAGAGTTCGATGGATCGAATGTCTAAAACGGTTGATGATGTGAAAATTAGGGCTTTTGTTTGATGAAAAGAATAAATAGCAAGGGACAAAATTAACCTAGCCGGCCCTACTTCTAGACATCACCGGTTTTCCTGCCTGGCTGGCTGGCCAGATGCTAAACGATTTAAACATGCCTAACCGGACCACCTTGATAAATAGCCGCCAGTTCGGGTCTAACAATATTGCTTGAACCTCTATAGGTCTGTTTTGTCATTTTCTCTGAACTTTACTTCCATTATATGATTGTTAGGGTTCAAAGAAATGATAATCCTTTTCACCTCTCTTGTTTTCTACGACTATGATAAACGAAATTACCTTATACTTGTATAATGTTTAAATTTTTGTAAATATGTAATGTTAATCTATACTATATAATAAAAGTAATCAATGAGAGGACACATATTATTCATTGAAGCCATCTAATTTTTAGTTTTATCGTCTCTCTCATACTTAATTATAGATAATTAATATTAATTAAAAGATAATTATAATATAATATTTTGAAATATTTATTAGATTTCAAATTATTTATCTTGAAATTAAAAAAAGACGTACACTAAATATAAATTAATATAATGTAAATGATTTATGATTTATTTATTTTATTAAACTAAAGTAGTTAAGGGTATAACCTATTTCGAAAATGTTTATAAAGAGTAAATAAAAACATGAGTATATTACAAGTTTTGTCCTTTATTTTTATACCAAATTGTAGGCGGTGTCCTTTGTCTTTAAATTTGACGAGTTTTGTCCTTAACGTTTCAAAATCCTGCACGTTATGTCCTTTAGCCCAAACTCAGTTAGATTTTTTTTGGTTAAGTATGGTCATGTGACTTGCACATGAGGGTATTCTTGTCATTTTACATTTCTATAGGCTATTTTGTAAAAAATTATTATTTATGGGCTATTTATATAAAACTAAAAAGCTAAAAAGAATTATAAAAATTCTTTCTTTCTCTCTCTAACATACAACCTGCATCTCTCTTCTCTCTCTTTCCCTCCTCTCTCTCATCTGAACCAACCTCCATCTTTCTCTGCTTTCTTTCTCCTCTCTCTAAGATATCAAGCTTTCTGAAGAGGGTTCCGGCGATGTTAAACGTAGAAGATGATCCGTCGTTGTGGTGATGATGAGTGACAATGTATCCAAACAAATTTGGGTTCCGGCGATGTCAAACGAAGAAGACGATGACGGAGACTCACCCTGGTTCTACCAATTCTTTCCAACTCCTGCCACCGTTAATTCACGGCTAAAGGAAGTTAATTTGGTGACGGAATCTGATGTTATTCATGTTCCGAGCTATTCTAGTAAGTTTATGATATTATTGACTGTTGGTTTGGTTTTTTGTATTGTATTGTTGCTGGATTGTAAAACCCTAGTTCTTCTTTTAATTTATGGGAATTGTTTTTGTGGTGCTTTTTGGTTGGTAGAAAGTATTGATTACAGATTTTCATAATTGGGGTTATTTTGAAATTGGTGGTCGGAATGGGGTTTGGGGACAAATTGAAAGGTTGGGGGTTTTGATTTTCCAGTGGCGGGGTAGGTTCGGGTTGGGATTTGAGGGGGTGTCACTGCTGCCGGAGTTTGTAGCTATTGATTTGAGACTGTTGGTAAAACAGAGACGGAGAAGAAGGTGAGAACAGAGAGGGGAGTTAAAGGCTTTAAACTGGTGGGTTCATAAGTGGGGTTATTTTGTTTTATTTTTTAAAATGATATTAAATAAATGGGGTAAAAAGCCTAAAATATCCTTGGGTGACCAGATTTAACAAAAAAAATAAAAATAAATTGGGTTAGGCTCAAAGGACATAACGTGTAAGATTTTGAAACATTAAGTACAAAACCCGTCAGTTTTAAAGGTAAAAGACACCGCTTGCAATTTGGTGTAAACATAAAGGACAAAATTTGTAATTTACTCTAAAAACATTAATCAATGTTAATTGGTTCTATACTTTTATTTTCGTGTTCAACTCTCAACTCAAATACGGTATTCACTATGTTTACGTGGCATTTATAAGAACCATCACCGCAATCACCCCATCCATCATATATCGAGTATATTCGTTAGTTTTTTTAAAGATATATTTTTTTATTAGATTCATTCAACCCGTGTAATAAACGAGGTTTTTTAAAGATATATTATTTTTATTATTTACTATACAAAATTGCATTTATGCAACTCGTATAATACACCGGGTTTTTAAAAAAATAATTTTTTTATTATGTGGTATATAAAATTAGATTTATTCAATCCGTATAATACACAGGGTTTATAAAGGTATAACAAGATATAACTTTTTATTGATTGATATATAAAATTGCATGTGTTCAAACCATACAATACCTTGAGTTTCTTAAAAATGTAACTTTTTCATTATTTAATATATAAAATTAAATTTACTCAAGCTGTACACTACATTAGGTTCCTAAAGATATAACTTTTTTTATTATTTAATATATAAAATTATATTTATTCAACCCATGTAATAAACGTGGTTTTTAAAGATATATTGTTTTATTATTTGGTATATAAAATTACATTTATTCAACCCATGTAATAACGGGGTTTATATTTTTTTATTATTTGGTATATAAAATTACATTTATTCAACCCGTGTAATACATGGGGTTCTAACCTAGTGTATTATATTGTTAAATGTTCAAAAGTTTCAATGGGTTGCAATCGTATTATCGTTGGCTATAGTGGTGCAGGGTGGATTTGGGTGTTGTCGTTTGGTTTATTGTTAGGCTAGAGGGTGTGGTTTAAAGCCCTAGGGGCTTTATTACGCCACATAAGCGTCATGTAGGCGACACATAAGCATGGGGCTTTATCATTAACTTACACGGTGTGGAATAACGCCCCTTATAAAGCCCCTTTTAACTATATTAAAAAAAAGATAAATAAAAAAAGCTGATTGGTTGATGAAGGTGTGCCCCTTGATTTCTTCCACTCGCGCGCGCTAACTCTTTGGCGGGCCAAGGACAACGCCCCCTTTAAGGGAGGCGGGGTGGGGGTGGGGCGCCAAAGGGCGCTATTGAGCTTATGTGGCGGGGTGGCGCGAAGCCACAACCCCTGGCCTTAGAGATGATGGATTTTTATCTTTTTTTTACGGGAATTGCTATTGTGGCTAGGGCTGGCAATTTTACACGAATACACGACACGAACCTTGATATGCACAAAATGCAACATATAAATTATATCATATGTGTCATAAAACTAACCCTTTTTTAGTACTAATGTTGGAAAAAAGTGTGTTTTTGTCTTCCTTTTGTATTTTCAGGATTAAATGAGCTCAAATTAACAAAAGAAACAAAAAGACAGCAAAATCTAACATAAATACAAGAAAAGCAACAAAAGTGGAATGCCCGACCCCTCAACAGCCTCTTCCCAAGCAAAACCAAGGAAACAGAAGACTGAACACGCCCCGTGCTCAGCGAGCATGGGGCCGTGCCCAAGAAGCAGCAGAAAAGACAAACCTTTATAAGCTTCTATTGCCCACCACGGGGCCGTGCCCAGTGGACACGGGGGCGTGGTCAGACTCCTGCAGGCGCATTTATTGTAATTGCGAATTACAATTAATGAGGAAAGAGACAAGGATGGACACGGGGCCGTGCCCAGCGGGCACGAGGCCGTGCCCGAGCTTCTGTTCAGCCTATAAATAGGAGTGCTTGGAGACATTTCAACTCATCCCTTGGCACACCACCTCTCTCACACTTCACCCACCACCCACCACCACCATAACACCATCATCCACGACCATCATCCATTGTCCATCATAGAGTGTGTGAGTCGTCTCGGGATCTAAGATTGATCGTAAGAGTTCTTGACAATCAAAGGCCATGTTTGCCTAAGTCTCTTACATCACTTGGTGAAGACAAGTGTTTAGTGTAATACTTTTTATTTTTAATCTTTTACACTTTTTAATTGTTTTGTATTAATGACTTTAACTACTAGTTTCTGATGTTGAAGGTGATTCTTCCTTATCGTTTGTCCGTGGTGTCTTGGCATTATTTTACTGTCTATCTAAAATAAAAGATTTTCACCATTCATATCTCCACGGTCTATATGGAGGTATGTTGGCTACCTGGTCGGGGGTTAAGGGAACGGTTTGGTAAGAGTCTTGCCGTTGTTCAGCGTTTAGAGATCCTGCAAGGGACCTGGGTCAAATTTAGTAGGACGTCCTTCAATACCCAAAGGTATTGGATGGCGGGGGTCCAAACTCTTTGATCCTCTCATAAGTTAAACTACTATTAAAACTTTAACCCAGCTATTTAGGACTGTATCCATGCTGACTCAGACTACTTAGCTGAGGGTAACGTCACCTTCAAAAGAGGAGCTTACCACATTATGCATTAATAACTTAATTAATTATCTTTCAATAATCCGACCCTTTAGGATTGTATCCTTGCTGACTCAAACTACTGGGTTGAGGGTAACGTTGCCTTCAAAAGAGGGGCCTACTACAATAAGTAAGATAATCTCTTAAACAAGTGCAAAAGTGCGAAAATAATCAAAGGTTACACTAACACACGAGTCGGATCCAAGTGATTCATCTTGTCTATCTGTTTTTTATTTATTTTTATTTTCAGCATTTTAGTTAGTTTTATTTTCTTAGTTTAAAAATCTTTTTCTAACATTTTGATTTGATTAGACGTTGAGGATAAACCGGTACTAAAAGCTCTTGTGTCCTTGGATGACCTCGGTATCTTACCAACACTATACTACGTCCATGATGGGTGCACTTGCCCATATGTGTGTTTAGTGTTAGTAAATATCGTGTTTTATAAATTTAAAACTTGGCAAAAAAAGTGTAAAAGGGCTTAAGATATACATCCAAATTATAACACCTCGCACACATCAAACCTACACGAAGTTAACAGGTATCGTGTATGGCCTTAACATGTATCGTGTACCAAACAGGTAGACACGAGATTACCTGTTAATTTTCGTGTATAAACAGGTTAAATACCTGTTTACCTGTTAATACCCGTTAGTACACGATAAGAAATTAAATTAAGTAAAACTCATCAGCAATGTGTGTGTGGGTTCCTTAATTTCTTTCTAATTTCATTCCTCATTCAATTCAAAAAAAAAATAAATAAATAAAATAAAACCCTAAACTCACTCAACTCTCAGATAGCATGTCGTGTTCGTGCTTTTGTTCGTGTTAACAGGTATTAACAGGTAATTTTCGTATATAACAGTCGAACAGACGTGTTAATAGGTAATTTTCGTGTATATCGTGTCGTGTTCGTTTTTGTGTTCGTGTTTGAAAAAAAGGACACGATAAGTTATAGTGTCGTGTTCGTGTATGGGGTTTCGTGTATCGTGTCTTATCGTGTCGTGTCTTATCGTGTACGGGTATACACGATATGCCAGCCCTAATTGCGGCTCTAAATGCGTTAAATGTTGCAACTTACAAAACTAAACCGGTAAACAAGATAATGAAACGTATTGCAAGTTGTATATAAACCCAAACGCCCAAATGAAATGATGCAAGTCAAAATTTGGGAGATAATTTTGGTGTTTGAAGTTAGGCTTTAATCATAAACAAAACATTAAAAGATTTTCATAAGTGGAAAACAATATTATGGAATATGAAATGACTTTAGAGCAAAGTTTTTATGGTTTTGGTGTTACTTTGTTTTTGTAAAAATATACTAGTATCCAACTAATTTCTTCCTAATCGACTCGAACTCATACAAACCAAACATATCTCTATCCAACAAATTTAGGAAGCTTAGTAACCCATTTACATACCTTCGACCTGGAAAAGAACTAAAATAGCCTTCATGATGCATATTGATCGTGAATATGGTTGGATACAAACCTGCATTTGCAAAATCAAGAGTTAAATGCTAATTTAGTCCCTGTGGTTTAGGCTATTTTGATAGTTTAGTCAAAATGTTTTTTTTTGCCTATGGGTCCAAAACGATTTCACCATTGCCATTTTAGCCTACTGGGTTAACTTCATCCATTTTTTGTTAACGAGAAGGGCAATTCAGTTATTTTATATGCAATTCTGTTAACTAGAAGGGCAATTCGGCCATATAAAATGACTGATTGCTCGAGACTTCATAACGCAAAATGTGACAAGTATTTAATAAATGATTTCATTTCTTTGCTAATAACAAGTACACTGTTTGAAATTGAAATACAACAAGTTTGAAATGAACAACTTACAACAATAATCGAATGACTAAACTAATAAACACGAATTTAAATTTGGTGCGTTTCTAGGCATAGTACTAACTTATGTGCATCATCATCATCACTATAATCCTGCAACATGTATTAAAGTATAGTTCAATACAAAAGTATTGGCGAGTATACAAGTTTTGAGTACTAGCATACAAGTATAAAAGTTTGAACAAATCACATAGCAAACTTAGTTATCAAGATTAACGTATAAACTGGCATGTGAATAAACAAGTCAACCCAAAGTTTATGCAAGTATGAATGAATGACTTAACATGACCTCATGAACACGGGCGGTGTATTGCTCGTATAGCACTATACATGTTAAGGGTAGGCTTGTATGAAGTTAATGACAAGTTTATCACAAAAAGAATAAACCAAGAATATCGAATCAAGTATAACATATTAGCATGTATGTATTGGATTATTTGTATGATTGCATAAAAGTATGTTTGTTGAGTGTGTTTTGTATATGTATACATATTGCACCCAAAAAGTTTAAAAACGGTAAAAAGGTTGTCGAGTATACTCCCAAGTTCGCAAAAGCTTTCGGATTATCCGTGAGTGACGAGTTGTTTGTGAATAAGGAGTCGTTGGTAAGGTTACACGGTGTTTATGGAGTAGTTAGGTTCGGGATTTAGAATTTGAGTACAAAAGTATATTATGCATAAAAGTATATCTAGTCTAAGTACTCGTTTTTGACACTAAGTTGTATGTGATTTCATGGGTTCTAGTTTGCCCATTAGAATCATCAACGAGAGACTTAGATTCATAGATAAAGTAGCCTAAGTTTATGACGAATAACCATAAACCGATTATCATCACAAAGTTGGCCATGTTCATATATGTACATATATTTATATAGTTATGTAATAATCCTAAGACTAAGTCCATCATAAATTGTCATATAAGTCAAGCATGAAGGATTAACCTCGTTATATGATTCACCACTACACAAATCATCACAAGGATGATTCGGAGGGTCATGAATAACAAGAAATAAAACTAACTAATACATTCTCAAGTAGCCAAGTAAATCTTAACACGGGTGAACCACCCTAACATGGAAAGAGTTAACTAAGTGTTGGAGGCTTGGCGGGGTTATGTTACTTTGATACTTGGAAGCCACTTGAGTGTTCATACACAAGGTTCACAAGTGAGGTAGTGGAACTAGATTGGAAAGCCAAAACTCCCACGGTTCACACTTTTACAAGTCACAACTTCAACCATATGGAAGATGGTGAATCGTGATTGTTTTTAACATTTGGATTATACTATGTATGAATTTAAAGTAAATATTTTTGAACTCATAAGTTGGTGGAAATCAACATCAACACAAACCCACAACCATAGACTAGATTGTGAGCTTGGTGGGTGCAAGATTTCACCAAGTATATTAAAGAAAATGAAGATAACATTGTACAAAACAAAAAATAAGTCTTACTTTGGACCTCAAATATGGTGAGGTTTCACCTTAGTTTGCCATGGATAACTTGTGAAAACCTTCCTAGAGGTTATCCAAGTAAGATAGAAGAAGAAACAAGCAAAATTGAGTGAAGAAGTAAGCTCTCACTTTAAAAAACTTGAAACTTTCTGCTTAAAATCAGAATTTGTGAGAGTTCTTGAGAGGATTTGAGAGTGTTTGTGGAGTTTGGAAAGTGAAAATGAGTGTTAAAATGGTGGTATTTATAGTGGGGGATTAGGGTTAGGAGTTAAGAGTGTTTTAAATGAAGTTAGGTGGGAGATATGAGTGAAAATGGACCAATCCCATAACTAAAAACAACATTATGTGGATTAAGGGTTTTCAAGGGCCGCGATAGATAGGGCCTAGGGTATCGCGCCCCGTGATACCCCACTTTATCAGCACCAAGTTTGATTTATTGCATTTTGGCCCCTGAACTTTGATATTCTTATTATCTTAAGCCATAACTTCCAATTTTAGCACATTTTCAAGTACCAAACAAGTATATAGTATAGATTAAGTATTGTAAATGTATAACCAAGTATTTGCACGTAATAAGCGTATAAAGTCATATATTTACAATAGTTATATGTAGGATGAGCACGCGTTTACAAGAATGATGCACAAGTATAAGTATGTTTATGAATTGAGTGTATAAACAAGTATGAGTAACCAAAGTATATTTCACAGAAAATGATCAAGTGTTATTACGATCAAAGCCTCGGATTACAAAGTTTAAAATGAAATACGAATATGATACGAATACAAGTTTCTATAAATAGAAATACGATTACACTTTCTAAATAAGGAAAGTACAAAAAGCGAGGCGTTACAAAAACTAATTATCGATCTTAAACCAAACCCCAAAAAAATAAAATTTAACGCAAAAAAATGTAATACCAAAGAGTTCTAGGATGTCGTAGTCATCTTTGTCAATTCGAATTTTGAAACCCGTCTATTATTGAACTTTGATTTAGGGTTGAATAGATGATCATAGCGATTTTTGGGGGAAGAGTGAAACACGGTGATTTGAAAAGACAATTAAATGGGGAATGGTATTTCAAATAAAGGGGATGGTATTAAAATAAGGGGAAATGGATTTTATCACCCTTAACTAGTCAATTATGGCCGCTGCCACTCCCAACTTTTACTTTCGTTCCCACCACCCCTAACTTGACACTTCGTGTGCTATGTCACCCTGTCGTTAACCAGGCACAAACACAGTTAGTGTTTTTTTGCTGACGTGGCCAATTTATCCAATGTGGCATGCTGACATGGCAAGGTAATATGTGAGATAAAAGGTTTAAGCTTCATATTGAATCAACCACTAAACTACAGGGGCCTGTTTTACAAAATCATCAAAAGTTGAATCAACCCTAAGCCATTCTCAGCCGCCATCTCCATCACTTTCTCTACATGAAATCCCTTTTTTTCTATTTTCCCTCCACTTCTGCTGCCATCACCCTCACCTCCACTTACGCCGTCACCGCCGCCCTCACCTCCCCTCATGTAGCCATGAGACGATGCGGATTTTCTAACTCTCTTTTTTGGTTCAAACCGATGTCGTTCATTTATATGCAACGCTGATAAGATAAACTTTGATAAATATATAACTGCCATGAGAGGGGAGGACGAGCTTCGTCCTGGTCAACTCTACTTTCAGCTACCGAAAAGTTGGTTAAAACGGTGGTTAATGGCGGAGGATATGGCTTCGCTGGCGGCTAAAGCCAGTAAGGTACTTATGGTTAATAGTGGTAAGGTGAGATGTGCGTGTCGGGTTAAACGAGTCGACCCGTTGGTGTTTTGTGATTGATGTCGGAAACCATGGTCATGGAGGTGGAGGCCACCGTAAGGATGGTGTTAAAGGGCGAATGTTTCGCTTGATAGGATTGCTGCAGAGTGAGAATAGTTTTGTAAATTACTGTATGGGATTATTTGTTTATTTATTTGTTTTTATAGAAATCATAACTATTCTTATAAGGGATCCATTTTCACATCACTATGCCACATGGGATTATAATTGACACGTAGGACAATAAACTAACCAAGTTAGTGGCTAGTTACCTTATAGGTGACATAACACATAAAGTGTTAAGTTAGGGGTGGTGGGAGCCAAAGTGAAAGTTGAGAGTGACAGCGGCCAAAATTGATTAGTCGGTAGTGTTAAAATCCATTTCCCCTTAAAATAACTTGTTTACCCTCACTTGTAAGCCAGTAGATACGACTCCACTATAAAAAAAACCTTATTATTGGTAAAGGCTGAAACCTTAAAAAAAAAAAAACAAAGGTAAGGATAGCCGTTATAGCCTTCTGAGTTCTTTTATGAAAATTTTCAATAAGCATAAAGGACGTTTGTTTTAAAATAAAAAGGCTATTAGCCGTTATAGCCTTTTGAGTTCTTTTATGAAAATTTTGCACTACGTTTTTTAGGTTATCCTATTTTTTTTCGAACGAAAAATTTGGATTACTGACGGACTATTGGAGTATGGTCATGCCACCAACGAAACAACCCGATTATATCCATCTTGATTAGGCATAATGCCAATACACCAATTCAGGAGGCTACCTAATAAATATGGGAAAACCCCCTTTTGTGGGAAACGAACCTAGGATTTATTGATCCCAAAGTCTTATCCCACCAATAAGATACTACTAGGCTATAAAGCCATGGGCTTTAGGTTATCCTATTATTTGGTTTTTCTTTTTCATTTCTATTTCAAAATATATTATTAATATATTTTAAGCAACTTAACTACAAGCAGGGGCGGGCCCACATTATGTGGCTCGAGGTCCCCTGACCCCAATGTTTTTTTTTTTAAATTTAGTAAAGACGATATGTTAAGTTATTCAAGGACCTCATAAGAATAATCAAGTGAAACCCATTGTACAAAGATGAAGTTTAGTGCAGTGGTAAACCTCTTCTTTTTCATCTCATAGGTCAAAGGTTTGAAGGTTCGAATCCCACTTTAACCATTTTGTTTAGTTCCAAATAAACATCCAATGTCAGTTTGAATATATCAAACCCCACAAAAGAAGTCACTAATACTTGATTTTGATTATAGCATTACTTGATTGCTACATATCTTTAATATTTGAGTAAATGTCAATTTACGTCCCTGATGTTTACACCAAAACGCATGACCAGCCCTTATTTGAAAAAAACGCTACAATCAAATCCTTGTAGTTGTCGATTACGTACAATAATGTCCCTCCTTATATTTTTCAATTATTATCCTTTATTTAATTACTAACTTAAAGGGAAAATGGTAAATTCACCTAAAAGTGAAACCGCCCTCCATATTACTCCCAAGCTTCTTTGAGAAGCTCATTTTCAATCCCCCCACCTTCTTCCACACTTGTTCCTCACCGGAGAAATAATTCCAACAGCGAACAACAAAGATTCCGACAACGATGAGGCAGTATGCGGTGATCTTGTTTACCCTACACGTGATCGGTACGACATTTGTCTTAATTTTGAATTTAATCTATGATTTCGATATGTGTGACGGTCGTATAATCTGAAATGTGGGTTGGTTTTCTTAGGATTCCAGTCGGATTTCGAGTGCAGGCACTCGAAGACTCATTAGGATCCAATACCGGGTCCTTTTAGGGGTGGTAGAAGTTTGGAAAATGAAAATGAGTGTTAAAATGGTGGTAAAAATGAACAACAAAGATTCCGATAACGATGAGGCAGTATGCGGTGATCTTGTTTACCCTACACGTGATCGGTACGACATTTGTCTTAATTTTGAATTTAATCTATGATTTCGATATGCGTGACGGTCGTATAATCTGAAATGTGGGTTGGTTTTCTTCGAATTCCAGTCGGATTTTGAGTGTAGGCACTCGAAGACTCATTAGGATCCAATACCGGGTCCTTTTGAGGGGTGGAAAAGGGTTAAGGATTGACTACTGTTTTTAGCTGGCAACCATGACTCCGATGGTGGTTGGTTGGGTGTACATATTAAATATGTAACTATTAGGATGACTATAAGGGTTAATTTTGGACTGATCCTGATCATTTTTGGGTTTTTGGTGTTTTTGATCAGGGTTTACCCTTCTTTTGTATGACTATCAACTTAACCTTAAACTGTTATGATATTAACTTAAACTTAGTTGTTGTGCATTAGGTTATGTTATTGTTGTTGTTGGGATTGAACCCTACAAGAGGAACAGATAATGTAAAGCCAAAACCGGATCACATCAGTGGACTAACAATAAGCAGCAGTTTACACTTTGCTTTCCCCTTGAATGTGGCTCAAACATCTGATATGCTCCAAAGTACTGTTTCTATAAACATCTGCTGACCAACAACTGCTGATCAACTCAAAGACTGATGAAGACTAAAAGCCCCGCTGCTCAATCTACTGCCTTGGTTCAAGCACTGCTGATCATGACAAGTACTGCTGGGGTCACAACAGTGGAAGGATGCAACAGCAGTTTATATTTATCTCATGTAATACAATGTAATATCAGTAGTTAGCAAAGCAGTAGTTGTATAGATCAATAGATAGAGTTTGTTAGTTTGTTAAATGTCACTTTCATGGTGACGTCAGCTGAGATGATTCAGTGGTTTGGCTTGCCTATAAATGGAGCAGTACCCTGTACTGTTACATTGGATTGACTGAGTGGATTCATCTTCTTCAGTCAAATCCTTTCATCTTGTGCAACCAACCTTGGGGTATGAGGCTAAGGGGGAGCTTAGTTTCTGTAAACATGCTGTAATCATTTGCTTTGTATTTCAATCATTCAACTTAATGAAAAGCATTTTTTTATCAAACTATTTTCCTCATTGATTGTGTTTATAAAGTTTGTATTCATTTCCGCTGCATTTTACATTGTTTTATATCCATTGATTTGTCAAGTTCTTACAAACAAGCATAATCATGAGAGCCTCCGATCCTAACAGTTGTTGGTGTTTGAACAGATTAGACTTGCATTCAATTTCGTTAGGTTATGTTATTGTTGTTGGTGTTTAAACATGTTGTGCCTATGTCACACCCCAACCAATGGCGGAAACATCGGGATGAGACGAAGTGTGAAGATTGCTCGAGACATCATAACGCTAATAATTGTGACAAGTATTTAAATAATCCAAATTTCATTTCATAACTTCAAATAGTCAACATTACAAGAAATTCAAATACAACAAGGTTAACAAAACAACATGATAACATAACAAAATTTGATACAATATATTAAACCCTAACGTCTATATGTGTATCTAGGCATCAACGCTACTTCTTTTCTTAGCATCGTCCTCATCAACCTGTAACATGTTTACAATAATTCAATGCAAAAGCAAAGGCGAGTATACAAGTTTGGTACATACATAGCATAAGATAAAAATGTGAACAATTCCTCATAGCAAGCATGCGATTCAAGATAAACATTAAATATGGCATGTGTATAACATATCAAACCAAGAAAACGCAACTTGCTCATGACATAACCAAAGTTTCAGTAGAGGCGGGTCGTTAATCCTATAGCGCTACATATGTCAAGGTTTGGCTCGTACGAAGTTAATGATAAGTTCTACACATAAGAATCACCCAAATTTAAAGTATCAAGCCATCACATATACAAGCATGTTATAGGAATGTTCATGTGTTTAGACAAAAGTTCATGTGTAAGTTTCAATAGGTAAACATGTTACACCCCAAAAGTGGTAAAAGTAAAAGGGGAAAAGTACGAGTATACTCACAAAGTTTGCATATGTTTTCCGATTATCCAATTGTTGACGAGTAGAGATTTAGAGTCCGAATGTATAAGGGTTAAAGTTCAAGTATGTTTAGAGTCGAGATTCGGTGTTTAAAACAACATAAAAATAAGATATGAGAATAACATGGAAAATAATCATTTAGTACATATGATGCTTGTTCTTGACACTAGGAAACTCGAAGGAGTTTAGATGTTTTCATGGAACAAGGTTCCATTAGAATCGTGACAAGTTATCATAGTCTAGGATGATGTAATCTAGTACCCCGACATATGAACACTAGTTCATCATCAAAGATTCGATTATTTGAATAATATATTTAGGTTATATAATATATGTCCAATAGTTCAAGCATGAGGTAGAAGATTAAAATCTTCATTTTGGTACCTCTAAATGTCATAGAAATCATGTAGGAGGTAGGAAGATCAAGTCTTCCATTTAGGCACCTCTATGTGTTCACCACTACACTTGATGTAAAAAAAACAACCAAGGAGGGTCATGAACATACAATAAAGAATAAGAAATATACACACTAACTAAGAGAAATCATCAAATCATGTGAGGATTGTATGTTTGGACAACCCAAGTTGTTCCATAATCACTCATGTATCAAAGACTATGTTTGACATGATTTGTGGGTTAAAACCCTAGACAAAACACCAAGTTTATGAGGTTTAATCCTCTGATTTTAAATGTCTCAACCTTGTTTTTAAGCTTAACCAACCATGGGATAAGTTGTAAGCATTAGGACATAGGTATGAGATGTGTTGGACACAAGTTGCATAGGTTTAAACAAGTTTTTGATGAACATAAAAACAAACAGAAAGTTTATGGACTATTTCGGGGCATTTCCAGGTCTGATTTCTCCAAGGAGAAGTCTAGGAATCGAACCCCATGATTATACAAGCAAGTAGGAAAAAGAATCGAGTGAATCGGATAAGAATTGAGTGAGTTATGCTCATTTTCGTGAAGGGGTGTCAATCTACTCGAACCCTTGCTTTCAGCTACGGTTTGGTGGATGTTTTGTGAGTTTTTAGGGTTGCAAAAGTGGTAGGGAGGCTGGTTATAAGTGGTATTTATAGGGGGAAGGATTAGGGTTTCAATGGGTTGGGCTTTGGAAGTGTTTAGAAGGGGTTACACCTTGAAACTAGCCCACAAAACCCAACTATATGGGGCTGAATTTTGCTGAATTGGGCTGCCATATTTCTTTATTTTTTTATTTTTTTAAAACATTATAATGAGTAATTTTGTTAATTAAGTTGTGTAATAATATGCAACAATGTTTCCCCTAACTTGTAACAAGGTGAAATATGAAATAAAACATGATTTAACTAGGTAAAAAGTGTAATGTACAAGTTTTATTTACGAAGCAAGTTCCGTATTTTACAATGATTACGATGAAAGAATGGTTATAAGAACACAAGATTTCCAAAGATAGAATTTCACGTAAGGTTTCTAAATGTAGGATGTTTGAAAACGCAGGGCGTTACAGTCTCCCCTCCTTTAGGAAATTTCGTCCCGAAATTTATTCAAGAGGAAGGCTTGAAAGAGTTTTTGGCATAAAGGTGATCATTAAGAAATGAAACTTGGGAAGTTTGAAAGTTTGAAAGTTTTGAAAAGTGCCAAATTTTGGAGAACGTCAAGGTAGATTTGCAAGGGGAAGTTTTTAAGGATAGTATAAAAAAAATCATACTTTCGTAAAACCTGTTTATTGAGAGGAACGAAAAGGTTTGTTACTTTAAATAAAGCAATAGAGGTATACTAAGTATAGTTTCACAAGAATCAAGAATAGGGAGGCTATTTTATAGGTAACGAGGTAAGTTAGGACTCAAATGTTTAAACAAGCTGGATTGCGAACGAGTTTTGTATAAAATAATACGAGTATAGAATGAACGAATGACTCTTAAAGAGTACAAGTATGTGAATAGCATAAGTGTTGGATAGATGAACGTAGTGTGTTAAGGATGAAGTCTCGTCATGAATAATCGGATATAATGCGTTTGTGAGTTGCGTGAAGTTGTATTAGGTCCAAAAGGTCTGCAACACACTGAATTTCTCATGGCACGTTTTACGAAAGTTTGGTAACATGGTGAAAACACTTATATATAGGAAGTACCAGCGGCGTATCCACCATGTTTTAACCACATTACATCCGTTTCGTTACTCGGGGTCATGTTACGTTCCGTGTCTTACCATACACAGTAGTACACTCTATGGTTCTCATACGCCTATCACTATAATCCCGTGTGCACCCGCGATTATACTGATCGTCGCATGATCCACATAGCTTGTACTAGTTATGTATGAATCAAGGTATACATGAATTTGAAAATAAGAATGTGTACGTAGAAGAATGTCGTATGTAAGCATGTTTATGTTTAAGCATGTATGGGACCCACGTAAGCGAATCCCTCGGATTACGCTCGCGTATAGGTACGAATGTACGAATCATGAGTAAGGATGAAAGTATGAGCATAATTTTAAGTATGAATACGCATGTATGTATGAGCATAAACATAAAACGTGTAAGTAGTATGTGTACAAGTAGAAGCGTAAAATGTATAAGTAGTATGTGTATGAGTACAAGCATAAAACGTATGAACATAGGTGTAGGTATGAAAAATAAATATTGCGTATATGGTGTACGTTGAGACATTGCGGAGAAAAAAAAAGGTTAAGTATGTAGATACGAACGATATAAATGATGTTATCGCGAGATATCGTCTAAAATGTGTATGATGATGTGCATGTATAGTTGTTTAAACAAAACGTTGAGTTTGTCGAATCAAAATTAGATTGAGCTTGGTTTGAAAGGTAGAACATAGTTTGTATATGTAAAGGAACATAAAGTACTCATTGGTCATGCTTAACGTATTTTGTAATGATTGAAATGCTACTTTTGTTTAAAAAAAAAGGAGTTCACGTATGTTGAAAATTGTCGGTCCTCATGAAGTCTTCTAGCCCACGTGTTTTGAAATTTGGATGACGAGTTAAGCGTTGTAGAGAAGGTTTTTTTTTTTTTTTTTTTTTTTTTTTTTTTTTTTTTTTAAATAACGGGTTTGTTTCATTTGCATCAAAACATGAAATTTTGAACTTTGAAAGTTCTTGTGAAAACGTCGACCCTTAGAAAAGAAATTTAGTAAAAGAACTTAGTGATTGTTTAAAAATAATTTTAACAAAGGATTTATTGATGTTGGAAAGAGTATTTGGTAAAACGATCATATAACATCTATGAGGTCTTATAAGTAATTGAGAAAGGTTAGTTTGATTTCGATTAAGAGTGGAAGTCTCCCGTATGATGATATAATGTGAACGTGTTTCAGTTAATAAATCAGATGTGAAGTTCATGGGCAAGAGATTCATTAGACCGATTAAATTGATAGGTAGCATTTCGTAAGGTTTGGAAATTCGTGTAGTAAAACGGTAAAGACATGATTAAGAATCTCGTGTATATGATTTGAGTGAAAATGGATGGTAGAATAAGAAGTACGTTTGATAAACAATGTATTTTGAAATCGGTATAAGTAGGTATTTTGAATAATGATAAATGATTTAGGTATAAAACATGATCGGGTTTGCATAATAAAATATTTTGAAAGAGAAGTTTTGGGTAACGGTCACCTAAGTAAGGGAATCACCCCTAACTCGTTGGTGAGGTCGTTTTAAGGGAAGAGGGGTGGAGTCAATCGTCAAGGTAAGGAAGTCACTCCAATCTCGATGATACCTCTCCACTAGTTGTTACAAGGAATATGAATTTAAATTATATGAAAATCATGCATATATAAATGTATCGAAAAGGTTCGATATGTTGTGCGTGTGAAAAGAGAAATCAAAGGTAAACTCGAGGTTGAAAGATTGCATCGTATAAAATGAACAATAGAAACACATGTTTGACCAAAGTTTGGAGTGTTCCAAAACGGAACTTTGACTAACCAAAGTGGTCGAAAAGTCTTTTGAATTTGAGGAGCATGTTTTGGCCTAATAGGTAAAATACTCTCGCCGACAAGTCGGTTAACGGTATTTACCCTTCCGGTTACTACATGTCCCAAATCAATCGAAATTTCGAGACTTGGCGGGATTTATGAAAAAAATGCCAAGGAGTGGAACTAGTCGACAAGGTGCGGGTTTCACCCCTAACTTGACGATTTCGTATCCTAAGTGTGGTTGGTACTCGTCGGGTCAAAATTTAATTTCGACGTGTTGACGAGGGTCCACTAGAACTTGAAATTTGAGATTTGCCATTAAGATGTGGATTTCACTCCTAGCTTAATCGCGATATCTCGTGTAAAAAAAAAAAGAATAGGTAGATTGAGAGTCGTTCACCAAATTGTGGGTTTCACGCCTATTTTGGTGAATTCGTCTCATTTGTACAATATGAGTGTTGTCGGATTTAGATTAATCGAGTAAAATGCATGAGGGAAGTGTATGTCGAAGGAGATACACAAACAAGTATAAACACATAAGAAAGCATATCAAGGATGATACTTAAATAATGAAATAAAACAAGTATTAACACATAGAGAAATATGTCAAGAATAACACATAAAGAATCGAACAACGAAACAAGTGTTAACACATAATAAAACAAGCATTAATGCGTAAGAATAACATGTCGAATATTACACATGAGTAACATACATGTTTAAAAGAGCATAAATAAGTAACAAATAAAGTATCATGTAGTAGTCCAAGCAAAGCATACGAATAAGGTTCTAAAACTATAGACTAGGCTAAAGCATTCCTACTTTTCCTAATTCCCTATAGTTATGGCTCTGATACCAATCTGTCACACCCCAACCAATGGCGGAAACATCGGGATGAGACGAAGTGTGAAGATTGCTCGAGACATCATAACGCTAATAATTGTGACAAGTATTTAAATAATCCAAATTTCATTTCATAACTTCAAATAGTCAACATTACAAGAAATTCAAATACAACAAGGTTAACAAAACAACATGATAACATAACAAAATTTGATACAATATATTAAACCCTAACGTCTATATGTGTATCTAGGCATCAACGCTACTTCTTTTCTTAGCATCGTCCTCATCAACCTGTAACATGTTTACAATAATTCAATGCAAAAGCAAAGGCGAGTATACAAGTTTGGTACATACATAGCATAAGATAAAAATGTGAACAATTCCTCATAGCAAGCATGCGATTCAAGATAAACATTAAATATGGCATGTGTATAACATATCAAACCAAGAAAACGCAACTTGCTCATGACATAACCAAAGTTTCAGTAGAGGCGGGTCGTTAATCCTATAGCGCTACATATGTCAAGGTTTGGCTCGTACGAAGTTAATGATAAGTTCTACACATAAGAATCACCCAAATTTAAAGTATCAAGCCATCACATATACAAGCATGTTATAGGAATGTTCATGTGTTTAGACAAAAGTTCATGTGTAAGTTTCAATAGGTAAACATGTTACACCCCAAAAGTGGTAAAAGTAAAAGGGGAAAAGTACGAGTATACTCACAAAGTTTGCATATGTTTTCCGATTATCCAATTGTTGACGAGTAGAGATTTAGAGTCTGAATGTATAAGGGTTAAAGTTCAAGTATGTTTAGAGTCGAGATTCGGTGTTTAAAACAACATAAAAATAAGATATGAGAATAACATGGAAAATAATCATTTAGTACATATGATGCTTGTTCTTGACACTAGGAAACTCGAAGGAGTTTAGATGTTTTCATGGAACAAGGTTCCATTAGAATCGTGACAAGTTATCATAGTCTAGGATGATGTAATCTAGTACCCCGACATATGAACACTAGTTCATCATCAAAGATTCGATTATTTGAATAATATATTTAGGTTATATAATATATGTCCAATAGTTCAAGCATGAGGTAGAAGATTAAAATCTTCATTTTGGTACCTCTAAATGTCATAGAAATCATGTAGGAGGTAGGAAGATCAAGTCTTCCATTTAGGCACCTCTATGTGTTCACCACTACACTTGATGTAAAAAAAACAACCAAGGAGGGTCATGAACATACAATAAAGAATAAGAAATATACACACTAACTAAGAGAAATCATCAAATCATGTGAGGATTGTATGTTTGGACAACCCAAGTTGTTCCATAATCACTCATGTATCAAAGACTATGTTTGACATGATTTGTGGGTTAAAACCCTAGACAAAACACCAAGTTTATGAGGTTTAATCCTCTGATTTTAAATGTCTCAACCTTGTTTTTAAGCTTAACCAACCATGGGATAAGTTGTAAGCATTAGGACATAGGTATGAGATGTGTTGGACACAAGTTGCATAGGTTTAAACAAGTTTTTGATGAACATAAAAACAAACAGAAAGTTTATGGACTATTTCGGGGCATTTCCAGGTCTGATTTCTCCAAGGAGAAGTCTAGGAATCGAACCCCATGATTATACAAGCAAGTAGGAAAAAGAATCGAGTGAATCGGATAAGAATTGAGTGAGTTATGCTCATTTTCGTGAAGGGGTGTCAATCTACTCGAACCCTTGCTTTCAGCTACGGTTTGGTGGATGTTTTGTGAGTTTTTAGGGTTGCAAAAGTGGTAGGGAGGCTGGTTATAAGTGGTATTTATAGGGGGAAGGATTAGGGTTTCAATGGGTTGGGCTTTGGAAGTGTTTAGAAGGGGTTACACCTTGAAACTAGCCCACAAAACCCAACTATATGGGGCTGAATTTTGCTGAATTGGGCTGCCATATTTCTTTATTTTTTTATTTTTTTAAAACATTATAATGAGTAATTTTGTTAATTAAGTTGTGTAATAATATGCAACAATGTTTCCCCTAACTTGTAACAAGGTGAAATATGAAATAAAACATGATTTAACTAGGTAAAAAGTGTAATGTACAAGTTTTATTTACGAAGCAAGTTCCGTATTTTACAATGATTACGATGAAAGAATGGTTATAAGAACACAAGATTTCCAAAGATAGAATTTCACGTAAGGTTTCTAAATGTAGGATGTTTGAAAACGCAGGGCGTTACAGCCTAAGTTTCCATTGGATTCACTTGCAGTCAGTTTCACCTTCAGGTTCATTTTGAGTTCTGCTTGTTGCATTCACTTGCATTCAGTTCAGATTGTTTATAACCTTACTGCAATCAGATTGTTGCATTCACTTGTTGCATTCAGATATTGTAAGTTCAAATTGTTGCATTCACTTGCGTTCAGATTGTTCAGATTGTTGCATTCAGATTGTAAGTTCAGATTCTTCATGTTGGTGTTGCAGTCCGTTCACTTAGGGTTAGTTCAGATTGTTCATGTTGTTCATGTTGTTGCTACAGTCATGTTGTTCATGTTGTTGCTGCAGTCATGTTCTCCTTGTTGTTGCCGCAATCAGTTTAGATTGTTCAGATTGATCATGTTGTTGTTGTTGTTGTTGTTCTTGCACACATTTGTTGTTCAAGTTGTTGTTGATTTGTTAGGGTGATTGGTAATTAGATGGAAACCATTTGAATATGGAGGGGACTTAACAAATTTTACAGCAGGGACCGAAATGGTTATGAAAGTTTTGAGGGTAATTTAGTTTTTTCACAATATATAAGGAGGGTAATTTAGTCTTTTCACAATATTTAAGGAGGGTAATTTAGTCTTTTCACAATATTTAAACCGGGAAAATATAAGGACGGATGTTATTGAACGCAATCGACAACCATAGGGACTTGATTGTAGCATTTTTTTCAAATAAAGGTTGGTCCTGCATTTTGGTGTAAAGCTCAAGGACGTAAATTGACATTTACTCTTTATATTTTTTAGGCTGGATCTTTTAGAGTTCCATGCTCATGTGTTATTTTCTAACAAACAACTAGAAATGTCTTTGTTTCAAGCTCGTTTAGTAATCTTTTAAGGTGCTTTCAAATATTTTGTGGGCACAAGGAGTTGGACAAACCGACTAATTCTTTAAAATCAGAAAGTTCAAATGGTAGAGATTATAAGTCTTCAAGTTAAGTTAATGTATGCATGGTCAAATATATTATAGCAATTTTATTTGGTAAATTATACCACTCAATATTAATGTAGCATGATTTATTATCATAGCAAGAGTAGTTATTAGATTTTAAAGGTTTAGTCCACCTTTTAGAATGATTTGCTACCTTTTAGAATGATTTGCTACTAGACCTGCTTGATTATAAATTAAAAGTCATTCTTTTTGGTTTAGAACTATAGCAATCAACACAAAAGCCTTTAGCAAAATGCACAGTTTAGCCAGTTTTAAACTTTTTGATTATTCATAGTTATAAATTATGAAATTCTACAATCTGCATAGTGATCTCCCCGACACTGCTTGAATTGCGACCGACCTAAAGATCCGAAAATAAACTAGATAGCTTGAGTAAAGTAGGGTACCG
Source organism: Helianthus annuus (assembly GCF_002127325.2). Lineage (NCBI taxonomy): Eukaryota > Viridiplantae > Streptophyta > Magnoliopsida > Asterales > Asteraceae > Helianthus > Helianthus annuus. Next base: position 28,603,039 of record NC_035434.2, on the reverse strand, counting down.
AACCAGAGGAGTATGGTGGAAAGTGTCTATTGATTAAGTATTAAAGGTCTACTTGCAAAAATGTAAAATAAGGTTTTTGAGTGTTTTAAACTAAATTAAGACCTACTAAAAAGAGTTTGTAACAATAAGAGAGAAGATGGTTCCTTCGAATTTTAGATTCACAATGGATTTCAATTATTTGTTTAATTGCAACAATCACATAGACATGATCGTGTAACTCAATTAATAGGTTGCGATTATTCAATGACTAAGTACTTCGATTGCAAAACAACGGAAGGTTATCATATGAACATCAATTGAAATTACCAACCCCAATCCCTATCAAATATATCCCAATTACTAGAACTCTTGGGGATTGAATGAATTAGAACTAAGGTTTAAAGAAAAATCAATTGTTTACAACCAATCAATCAAGTCAAAGAGTAAAAAGCATCGAATGCTTAGATTACCAAGTTTACAAACAATAAAAACACATAAAATGTCCAATTACAAGAATCCTCCACCTGGAGGAAACCACAAACGAATTAGCCGCTCTTGTTGGTGATTTTCGGTTTCAAACGATTGGATTGTGGTTGATTGCATCTTCAATATCTTCGATTTGGTGAAAAACTATGATGGAAGATGTGAAACGTCGCCCAAAAATGCTCCCTAGGTCACACAAATTCGTCCCAAAGCTAGATGGCTGATTAGGGTTTTAAAAAAATAACCTTTATTACCCTTGAAAAGTCAACATACGAATTCCCAGCCGGACCCCGCCATAGCTTACGAAAGTTGGCCGTAAGTTACGGTGCACATGTTCTGATATCTTTGAGATTATATGGACTAGCCGTAGGTTACGACGGCCTTTATACCTTCCATTTCCTTCACGATTTCAACTTTCACAAAATGACCAGTCGACCCCCGAACTTCATTCTTCCACGTTTTCCATGCTTTAAAGCTATCTTCAAATCCGAAACAAGTCCCGAACAATGTCTTTTGCTTTGCTTATCATCTTCGGGTGTTCCACTTAATCTCCAAGCACTTTAACTCTATTGATTTAAGCGATTAATCTGCAAAACCACAATTTCTCGTAGTTATCACATTCAAACAACATAATCAACTAAAACAAAATGAAACCCATAAGATAAACACATATATTAATGCTCGAGTTTTTCCCTCTCCATCACTATATCTATACTCCAAATTTTCATAACCTTTTGTTTGTTTATAATTTTTTTTTTTTCTGTCGAAATCAATTTAGAATTCACATCAGAAGTCCACCTTTTAGAATTTAAACTATGTGCTATTATATGCAATTCAAAAGTTTAATAATGATAATTATAATATGAAACTCGGATAATATATGTATGGATCATTTATGTGTTATTATCTTCAATTCAACATTACTAGAAACCAAGTATATGGCATAATTAGCTTTTCTACAACCTTAAATCTGACTTTTCATCTTTAGAATTCTGCTTTCTATATGCAGTGATGTTATCTACCATATTATCCTATTTTGATTTGTGATTTTGGGCTCGTGATTTGCCTTTGAAAGTCTTAATCATGAAATCATGCTTTATATGAGTGTTATTAATCTTATGTTGTGTATGTAATTTTTGTATAAAAATTTTGTTCATGAATTCAATCATTATGTGACTGTTAGTAATCTTAAGTTATTATGGCCTCCACCACTATTTAGTTTAGTTTACCGTAATTTTATGTTTTTTTTTAAGTTTAGGTTTTATGTTTTTTTCTTTAAGACCAATCATTTATTGAAAGTTTCGTATTTGAATTTTGTGTTTTGGATTCTACTCAAAATATTTGGATAATCGTGATTACTATCATGATTACTATTTGAAAATTTTAATGTCCAATTTTTGTTTCATTGCTATTGCTATATGAATGAAGATTATTATTATTATTACTACTTCGTTTTGTTGATACGTCAAATGATTTAGATATATATGTATTCACCCTTATGTATAATTTTCCTATTAATTATTGGAACATCATACATTTAAAAAGTTGCTCAATATCTCAGCGCATCATTTTAAGCCATATAATCTCTTGTTAAGTTAAATATTTTGCCCAACTACTTATAATCCTAAACACACTCATACTATACAAACTTTCATATATTTTAGCATTGTATTTATAATTTTAATACTTAATATCTATTTATAAAACATATTAGTTTAGTCCGTGTATCACACGGGTAACTAACCTAGTATATATATGTATACACAAATTCACATAATATGTGAGCTAACAATTAAGAGATGGTGTTAATAGAGGATTAGCAAGGTAAAGATGATTGATCTAGTCTCTAAATGAAAATAAAAGAAGTAAGCAGAGGCTCATCTCAATCACCATTGATTGAGAATGAGTCTTGTATTTAAGCAACATGAATTCCTAGTTACAATACAAAGTTCAAATCTTAGAATCTTAGATCATGATTACATATTATAAAAAGTGCCAAGTTTTCTCTCAAAGTAGTAATTTGAAATCGAAATACAGATTGGGGGGGGGGGGGGGGAGTTGACCTTAGTCCTAACCATGGTTAATGTGTTAAGAGAACATAAACTGAAAGATTGAAAATATCACTCTCGGTTTACTTTCTAATGCATTTGAGCTTCGTTTCCATTAACGAAGCTCATGATACCTAGCTAAAAAGTTGATTCTACCTAAATGTTATTTAGTCACATGGCTATAACTCCCTTTGTTTAGCCAATGTAAATTTACAGTGGAATTGAAAAAAGAAACATCATATGTTCTTAGCCTCAGAACACATGAAGATTTTGTAAAAACAAAATTTGATTGAAATGAAAAACGTTTTAACAAAAACATGCTAGTCAAGCTTTTAAAAAATCTAAGACTAGGGTTAATGTTTGAAAAACAAAACTCACGGCATATTCCAATGCCCATGATTAAACTATATGCATTTATATAAAAAAAGACATCTTTCATAGAAATTTGAAACCTTAAGCATTTACAATTTCTCCTAGTTCAAGAGAAAATGAGTTGAAATTATGATGTCTTAGTTTTTTTTTTCTTTTGGCCATTTCCACAAGCCAAAAACTTATATAAAACCTCTCCTAACTTAATCCATAAGTTGGTGAGACCACATGCATATGCTTTGTGGGTGTCCTTCTCCTGTAGGGGACCTTCCCTTTCAAGAAAAGATAGACAAATGTCCTTCAAATGATGATGGTAACCCCTATGGGGGGTTTGTTTCCATGCCTTGGATGGCCTTGATTAACCGTATCAAGGGCTCCATGAAAGTGATAGAAAAGAGATAACCATGGTTGGACCAAAGGTCGGGTATTTTTTTCGGACGAAAAAGATTCTTTGAACAGAAAGGGAATGCATGCTTGATCAATGCAATTCTTGAATCTCTTAATGATGAGTAGCAGGCGATTGTAGAACCACGTTTACGCCTGTGGCACAGCGAAACAAACTGTCAAACATGTTAGAAACTTTCGATTAGCGATAATGTCTTCTTTCTCATCTTTTGTACCAAATCACACTACCACAAATCAATAGATTATTCATACTTGCTTCAAACACCATAGAAAGTGTTATTTTAGTCGGCTAAACGTACACCCTCCTCTTATATTATCGTCATTGCCCCTTCCCGAAAACATCAATATCATGGGATTTCTTATTGTCTTTTATGTAAAAAAACAATATTATTGATATAACAAGTTGAAGGGGAGTTTCAACAAGTAAAAGAAAGAAAGGTGATGTGCACTTACCACAACTTTTTTCTAAGAAGAGTGTGATATGATTGTAAACACATTAAATGTGTAGCACTTAAACATATTAAGATTCACTCATTTTTGGAAAGGGTAATGAATATTTATAATCATTTCATTGTTGCATTTTTATTTGCATGCAAGAATAAAATGATCACTTGGCAATTTTGCACACTTTAAAACTTGTAAATATGTCAAAAATTGATCCGAGTATGATTAATTGAATTGTTGCAGTGTGACATGGAATGGTGAGGAAATCAGTTAAGAAAGTTAGTGAACTTGATCATAATGTAAATCAAACCTGCAGGTTGCAACGGAGATGTGGCGGCGAGAGAGATCGGGGTACCATACTGTTGTGGGTACCCTACAGAAGAATTCATGGCCGCATATTGGTAAAGATGGTGTGGGTACACACCATAACTTTGACCAGTAGCATAACTTCCATGGCCGCCTTCCGCCATGTTCAAATACGGGTAGAAGGCAGCGGCTGCAGCTACACCCGCAGCTGCAACCATACCACTTGCTGCACCAACACTCGCTCCATAAATTGGATACTGCCCATTTGTACCTCCATATACATTATAGTAACTCTGAAAACAATTATCAGTCAGATTAAACATCTTAATTAACACACCTATAAAAAACAATGGCTTGTGCTTAAGGCTAAACGCACCCCACCCATTCTACTTTTACTTGTCGTACTACCTTTAAAGCATTCACATTCAATCGCTTATTCTTATTTTTATAATTACACTAAAAATCACTAATTTTTCTCTTACATTTTCAATTAAATATATTTTTATACCTTTATCATTAACTTTTCTTTCTCCTTCACTCATGATTGCTTTAAAAATATTAAAAAATTTATGGGAGTGAATACTGAATAGTGCTTCCCGTATATTTACAGATTAACAGTAACATTTTCTCTCTCACCACCCACAACCACTCAAAACCGGTCACAAGCATTTCTTATAATATAAGTAACCCACTCATATAAATATAAAGGATTCATTGTGAATGCTATTAAGTTGTCAAATTATTAGTACTTCTTCCTTTTTTTACCGTAAAAAAACAAAAAAAGATTCTTTTATTTTATGTTCATAAGGTAGTACTATTAAAAATTTAAGAGGAAAGGTACGTTTAGCTAAACCTAAAATTAAACAATTAGAAGAAAAGAAACTTACTGTTGGGTAGGCATAATCTGGAGAATAGGTTGAGTATCTGCCAAATAGGAAAACAAAAAAAAAATCATTCACATTACACTTTAAATGCATGCATGGGTTGCATGAGCGTATAATTCAATAAAAAATAGTAAATAACATATATTAAATACGCGTAGTACAAGGCATATGCTTGCATAACAGGAAAGTACTATTCATGTGCAGTTTGCAGGTTAGTTTGACTATGGTCAGAGATAGAAAGAGGATTTTTTTTTTTTTTTTTTAAATTAGATAGAAAGAGGATTATCATTTGAATTATGATGATGATGCATGTGAATTGTAGAGCACGCCTGAATACAGAAAGTGAATTTACAAAATAAATAATGCTTTTAATTTGTTTAATGATATTCTTTTTCCATGAGTTGGCACTGCCCACACCCACATGCTTCAACCACTCTATCATTGGTTAGCTTCTGGAATACATTTTATAAATATCCTTGTTTCCTTTTTATATATGTATATGTTTTCATGTATATGTCCAGGGTCTTAAACTAAACATTGTTTTTATAAATAAAAGAAGATAACAGAAATACCTATTTTTATTCATCTCTCTGAACTTAAAATAATTATTTATAAAACCTACATATGTATGTGGTATGTGTAGATATACGTTTAAAAACTAAATAAAACATATGAACAAATTAGTTTAATAATCTTTTATGTACACATTGTATAATTTTGTATGTGAGAAGTAAAAGATTTAAAAATTATGAACCACTAATATCAAAACTAAATGATTTTGTTTTATTATTTTTATATGTAGGCATGTGTATATATAATTATAGAGAGAGAGAGAGAGAGACGGAGAAAGGTTTGAGAGATAATAATGAGAGATTCGTACTATAAGAAAAACAAATAGAAAGGGATTCGCAATAGGGGGAATGGATGCTTAGTGGATTGTCATAATGTATGTATATGTACACATGTATGCATCATGCATGCATGCATGTATGTATATGAGGAGTAGATCCATATATGATTAATTCGACAAGTGAGATTTGTTTGATCAGAAAAAATCATGCATGTATACAAGTAAAGTATTCTATTGGCAATTTAAATGTTAAGTTACGGTCTGATCATATATGCTGTACAATGAAGCTTTTTTCATAGATGTGGTGTATGTATAAGTGTGTGTATATATAGAGAGAGAGACTAACCCATATAGATTGGTAGCAGGAAAAGGGATGCCTTGGTGGATGGCATAATGAGGGAAGGCTGTAGCAGCAGGGAAGGCCGTTGTTCCCATTCCACCTGCAACACCAGCTTGATGATTATGATGATACACTCCTCCATAACCACCCATTAACCTAATGGTCCTTCCTCCACCTACATTAATTTATGCATATTTATATATAACTACTACTATATATATGTATTTACACACACATCATATACATATATACATACGTACATATACATGTACTTTAGTAGTTTAATCTTAAATAGGTATGCAAAAATGCTAAGCTTTTAGTTGATCCAAAGCTAATTAATTTGCCTTGCAAGCAAACACTTTTTCCAACACATGCATTTACTTTAATAGTTTAATCTTTTTAAATGTTCTTTCTAATTCGAAGGCTAGTGTAAGAAATTACAACAATCCATTAAGTTATCAATGTGACAATGTTTTTATAACAAATTAAATATAGAAAAGAAAATGATGTAAATAAAGTGCGACCAACTCGTCAAGTTGAACATATATGATCTGTCCTGCTTTTATTTTATTACTTTTTTTGTTAATTGGAATTTTTTTTTCATTCCAATAATTTGGGCAATTTAATTAGAAAAAAATAAAAAAGAAAAACAGACAGACACACACATTGGTACTTATTATGCATGTATCTTTTATGGTTGCAATTAAAGCCTAAAATTCATAAAAATCGTTACAAAAGTGGAAAGCCTACCTCACTAAGTAATCTTTCTTAACTAATCTTGTTTGCTAATTAAGGATATTCATCTTAACTTATAACCTCTTAACATATCATCTTTAGGGACTAACACTCGCACTCGGCCAATCCAATGTATCTTAATTTCAGATTGTTTATACTCATAAATTGCGGTTTATACGATAGTGTATACGAACAATTTATCAAATGAGAGATGCCAAATGTTAACTCTAATTAACAAACATAAAGTCCACAAATATTAATTAATATAGTGGGTGCCCCAAGAGTGCTCGGGATTGAGTTTGTTGGCCGTTCAAAAAAATATATAAATATATATAGACAAAAAAAAAGTGAAAAAGGAAAACTATTTTGTGAACAAACGTACCCAATAATATTCTCTTTTTATTACGAATGATACTATAATTCTAATGAAAGAACAGAGGCATACCAAGTTTGTTAGGGGTTGAGGGTTTGGATCGTTGAACACCCAAAGAAGCAAGATTGCAGTTGGCCCTCCGACCATCGATCACGGGAGCCGCATCGACACAAGCCCTCATCGCCGCGTCGGCTTCCCGGAAAGTCACCTACATTTTTTTTGTAAAAATTTGGTATCAAACACAATACATCATAACTAACTTCATGCCTTGGTTTTAATTCACACTTTTTCCCCAAGATCTTACTAAGTAGAAAACCCATTACAAAAATTTACCAAACTCTTCATGTAATCATGTTCTTAAAGATCTAGATGTAATATAAAAAGAAACAAAAGGGACTATACAAACTTACAAAACCATATCCTTTAGATCTGCCTGTGTTCTTATCAGTGATGACAACAGCTTCCAAGATCTCACCAAACTGTTCAAAGTAAGCTTTCATGGTATCTTTTTGGGTTTCCCAAGCCAACCCACCAACAAAAACTTTAGTGTAAGTTGTATCACCAAACTGGCCAACGGTGTAGTTAGTTGTGGGTGTAGCCGCCGGAGTCATCTTATTTCTCTTGGTTTCTTGGATCTTCTAGGAATTAAATTGAAGGGTTATGAAGAAGTGATCAAGGGTAGGAAGCAAACTACGGTTTAATTAGAAAAGAAAACAAAGGGAAAGAAAGTGATGGGTTTGATGATCAAGCAGACAATTGGGTCAGAAATCCAGCTATTAAACTAGGAGGGAAAATAAAGAAAGTTGAGAGAAGGAAGAAGAAAGAATTGAAAAGCAAAGGTGGAAAAGAGGAAAGGGCCTATCATAATACGGATATCAATTATATACACACAAGTCACACCCCACCATCATCTCTACCACCTTCTAACCCTAGCGATTGTAATATACTTTCTTGGTCAAACATGATACTACTAGATCTATGTTATATCCTACAAAATTTTACAATATTCTTTAAAGATAACCAAACAATAACAAATGATGCCATATAAGTTTTAAATTAGTGGTTTTGCTTAAATTTAATTGGCATATTATGTGTTGCCTTTTGAATCACTATTTACTCCATTTTTCTAAGTAAATGGTAAATTAATTAGATAAATAAAAGTAAAAGTGAATAACAATCTACAAGAAAATCAAGTTACGACGATGAGAGCTATAGCGACAATAGAGTGTCGTTGGCATAGTTCACCCTACAGCAACAACATGTCGTTGGCACAGGGTTGCTCAGAATTTTAGGTATAGGTTAGTCTGTCCTGAAGAAACGTCATCACCATAGTTTAGGTGAAAATTGTGAAAAATGACGCTCCATTATGAAAATATATCCCGACGACAAGCCGTCGTCATAGGTGAAATTTTCTTTTTAATATTCTTGATTAATACATAAGAAAAAGGGTTATTGGATTTTAATAATCATAACTTTCACCCATTTTCCGACATTAATCCCGACTTAAAAATTTACTTTAACAATCCCAGCTTGTAAAAACTGTGCCCTCATCGATCCTTTTCTAACTAATTACAACTCACTTAGTTTTTGGCTGACGTGACAACTTACGTGACACAAACCTAGTTATTGGCTGATGTAGCTACTTATGTGCCGCAAACCTATTTATTGGATTTTAATAATCATAACTTTCACTATCACCACCACCACCATCAACAACCACCACCATTAGCTACCGCCACCACCACTATGATCATCCACCACCACCACCACCATCAACAACTACCACCATCAGTTGCCACCACCACCACCACCATCAACAACCACCACCATCAGCCACCACCACCGCCGCCATGGTGATGGTTGTTGATGGTCGTGGTGGTGGCAGCTGATGGTGGTGGTTCATGATGGTGGTGGTGGCGGCAGCTGATGGTGGTGGTGGTTATTGATAGTGGTGGTGGGTGATGGTGGTGGTGGTGGCTCATGATGGTGTTTGTTGATGGTGCTGGTGAAAGTTAGGATTATCAAAATCTAATAACTAGGTTTGTGCCACATAAGCCAATAACTAGATTTATGTCATGTCAGCAAAAAACTAACTGGTTTATAACCCAGTTAGAAAAAGATTGATGGGGGTCAAGTTTTTATAAGTTGAGATTGTCAGAGTGAATTTTTTAAGTTGGGATTAATACTGACCAATGAATGAAACTTAGGATTATTAACATCCAATAACCTAAGAAAAAAAGTAATAACAATTTAACATGCATTGAAGACATGTGGTTGACATAACTTAAAAGTATTTTTTTATATTTCTTAATTTATGGATTAAAAGAACCCGTGAACCGACGTCGTTTGGCAGAACATGTAGCGAAAACATGTCGTCACCATAGGATTTACGTTGCCCTAAATCACAGATACGACCTCTATGTTCATTCATGTTAAACGATGACCAAACTCATAGGGCTAATATTTCTCTCTCTCTCTCTTGATACATAGTCGCACTTGCTTACCACCACCACCCTTGACTTGCATTTACCATGTAATTATCAAAACTCACATTGCAATTTGGAACCCAAGTCATGTAATCTTGGTTTTAAAAAGCGAGAGGCGCACAAAAACGACGAGGTCGAAAAATGAGGCGCGAAGCGCAAAGCGCAAAAGCGATGGGCTTTTCGTACCCGAGGCGCAAGAAGACTATATAATTTTTTATATCTATCTCATAGATTTTTAGCATCCCTTATCCAAAATATAGTTATAATTAAGGTTTATATATGATTTTACCTACATGTAAGCCAAAAGACCATTTTTCCAACACTTTCACGCATAAAAACAACATAAAAACACCCAAAATACATAAGGCGCGCACCTCAGACCTCAAAAAACCGAAAAATGCGCTTTTCCTGCGCTTTGAGGAAAAAGCGCGCCTCAGGTGCCGTGAGGCGCTGAGGCCTGCGCCTTAGTGCGCCTCGCGCCTCTCAAGCGCGCTTTTCAAAACCCAGCATCTAACTACATTGCAATTTTGTTACTTTCATCCAATACAAGAAAGGGACACCTTTAGCGGCGACAGGTGTCGCCGGTATTGGTAGAATTTATCGCCGCTATTGACCTTTAGCGGCGACCTGTCGTCGGTAAAGGGTCCCCGGTATTGATAGGCTGCTATTGGCCACCTGTTGTCGCTAAAGGTATGCGTCGCCGGTATTGCTCTTGAACTTTTAGCGACGACAGTTGTCGTCACTAAAAGGTCGCCGATATTGCTCTTGGTCGCTAAAGGGTATACGTCAATAGCTGTCGTCGCTAAAAGGTCGTCGGTATTGCTCTTGGTCGCTAAAGGGTATACGTCAATAGCGGCGACACATGTCGCCGCTAAAAGTCTTTTTTTTAATATAGCTGCTGTATTTACAGCACCCAGCCATTTTTTCGGCCGAAAAAATAGAACCTGCCTATTTCAAACAACGCAAACATACGCCACGAACATATACTAAAGGTAATATAATTAAAACTACGTTTAAGTCGTACATTATAATCCTACAACGTTTAATTAAATCTAAATCATACATTAAAACAAGTCACTCTTCCTCGGATTCTCTATCGTATAAGTCGTCAGAATCGTAGTCTTTTGACTTTCCTTTTCCTTTCCCTTGTGAAGCAAGATAGTTGTTAAGTTAGCTCAAAAATGACGGGTTTGGAACAAGCTGTTAACAAAATCCTACAATAATAGATATCAAAACGTATATTAGCATATTAATTAACGCTACCAACATATATTTAACAAGGAAACATGCGTTCGTTTGTCATTTTATAAATTGCGTAGTTTACCTCGGAAAAGGGTTCTTGCGTCCGAGCTTGCGAAGACGACATGTTCGAGGACGTGTTCGAGGACGTGTTGGAAGAATGTTTAGGCCCCATCCCGCGGTACCATCCTCGCCGCTCTCCCAACGCTTCTTGATACGGGGCAATTGGAGGACCATCGCCGCTCCATTCATCTGTGTCCTGTTGTATGTTCCGCTGAATTTAAGGAAGATGATTAAATATATATGTGTATATATATATATATATATATATATTTGTTATAGAAAATAATACTTAAAAGAAATACTTACGTAATTTTGTTCAGCAACCCGATCAACCCAATTCCCTTGATTGTCCGTGTGGGTTTTAGCATATGTAGGTACCCAATCCAAATTCTGTTTAACATTAAACTTAGATTAGACATTAAATAAACAAAAGCTTACACACACTCACACATACATAAAACATTACATTTTTATAGGCGGTGCTACCGTACGACGATGTCCCCGCACGGTATGGGAATTGTTGTTTGTCGCGTACTAGTTTGTTGGCCTTGCTTTTTTTATTATATTTTTCTTGCAGGAAACCTTCGATGGTTCTCAACCAGTTTTCATAGGGCATATCCGCGGGATGGTATGCCCTTGCCCTCTCAAGATCATCGTAACATCCCTGGCTATCAAATAATTGTCTAGCTTCATACTTGCGGTCAGAGTACCGCTTCATAAGCACAATCCTAATACCACCCTTCAAGTTTTTCGCCTCATAATCACGTTCCACTTCATCAAGATTGAAATTTTCCTACAAATTAAATATAAAAATTAAAATATCATATATAAATTAGATTTGCATGTGCTATAAAATTTTATGCATATAACTTATTTACCCGTAAGTGGTTCATGACGGCATCCTTGTAATGTTGTTCAACATTATCCCATACAATTTTATCAAACGGGATGGTCCGCCACATATACATGCCGGCCTCCCTTGAAAACATGTCTCTTGATTTACCAACAGGGGTAACGTAACCTGTCTGTCAAACGTAAGCGATACAGCCCCCCCCCCCGCTTTTACTAGACGCCGTAGTTTCTCGTTTTTAGCTTTCCCCTAACCTTCTTTGGGGGAACCGCTGCAATTAAAACAAAATTAACTAGTAACAACATTTATAATATATAAAATATAAGGACTACAAAATAATTTAGTAAAAGACTTACCGTCTGTCTCGTGTGTGCCACGAAATCCACCAGGAGGAAGCGGTGGATCACCAGCGCCGTCACCCCCATGTCCCCAGGGGGCCACATCCGCCATCAAATAAGCGAATATCAGCAATACCGAAAACATAATCCCTATAAAGTTACAAATGTTACAGCATGTGTATCTAATAGAAATTAAGGGAAAGTACAACAAGTGTAACTCAAATTCAAATAAATATTTCAAACAAGTGTTTATCAATTATAAATCAATATAAATTACAATAACTTTTCTTTTAGTCAGACTCCACATAATCGGGATCATCCTCATCACAATCAGCCTCGACCTCATCACAATCAGTCTTGACCTCAAACACTTCATCAACGGTAGCCGTTGGGGGATCAACTTCAATTGAAGGCTCACCCGCAGTAACATGAGAAGATCCAATTTGAAAGTATTGGGTCAAGTCAATGACAAGTGGACAGTCAGATGAAGAGTTGTTGTCGACAACGTCATTATCTTCTAAGCCTTTGTCAACATTTTGAACCTTATTGACGCGGTCAGCATCACTTAATGGCCGATCCCAAATTTTTCGATGATTAAGATTTTTGACTACCCACCTATGTTTATTTTTTTGGTTTCGAGACGTTTCTTGGATGAAGAACACTTGTTTGGCTTGAGAAGCAAATATGAGTTGATCGTCTTTGTCCCATTCACGTTCAGTGCTTATACTGGTGATATTATTGTCATGGTTTACACCCCTTCGAGTATCAAACCACTTGCACCGAAATAGGACAGCGGAATAATCATTTGTATAACGCAACTCAATAATTTCTTCTAATTGGCCATAAAATTTCACACCGTTCTCTCCAACCACTTCCACCCCAGAGTTTTGCGTTGCGCATTTTGCATCACGTTCAAGTGTGTTAAACCTAACACCGTTGACTATGCAAGCAGTGTAAGTGTAAGCAGTCATTTCGCACAAATTGAAAGAGCATACAACTCCGGGTGGAATTCTGGAGAATTTTGTGTTTTCATCGAATGGACCTAACAAATATAGAGTAATAATGTTTGTTATATATGTATTACCTAGCAAGTGTAGAGTAATGAGTGTTATATATGTATTATACCTTATGGAGAAACCATCCCGGAAATTTGGTTTTAAGATCATCTTGGGGATGTGTATGTTTGAATTCACTACATTGATGACAAATATAAGAAAGGAATGAAAAATACCAATTAACAGATTATGAAAAGTTAAAGATAGAAGCACTCACTTCATGTACTCCCTAACTTCTGCGCAGTTTTCGAAGACAAACCATTCCATCTTGCTTTTTTCGATGAATGATAGATATTTGTCCTTTGTTGCGCCAACAGGACGACATTTGGACTCAAACACCCATAACTTTCTTTTTTCAACAACGACATCATCGTTTCTATCTGGGCGATTGAACTTAGTCTGAACATCTTTAAGGTACATTGAACAAAATGTTAGAGCTTCTTCAAACACATAACCTTCAGCTATACAACCTTCAGGCCTTGCCGGGTTTTTGACATAGTTCTTTAGGTTTTTCATGTACCTTTCAAATGGATACATCCATCTAAAAGCTACTGGACCTCCCGCAATCGCTTCATCAGGTAAATGCACAAGTAAATGAACCATAATGTCAAAAAACGCAGGTGGATAGATCATCTCTAACTTGCATAAGATGGTAACAATGTCATCCTTTGCATTCTTCATATCATCCACCGATAGTGTTCTAGAGCAAAGTTGCTTAAAGAACATACAAAGGTCTACTATTGGTGTAGATGTATCTTTAGTCAAAAGCCCTCTAACCTCAATCGGTATCAAACGTTGCATGAGGATATGACAGTCATGAGATTTCAACCCGGTAATGTTAGCATTGTTATCTGTCACCCTCTTATTGATATTAGATCCAAACCCATCTTGTAATTTAACATTTTTTATAAACTGACAAAAAAGTTTTCGATCATCGGACTTGAATGAGTACTTTGGGTGGGGACTTAAGAACTTGCCACCCGATTGTTTCAGCCATTGTGTCGGCCGAATGTTTAGTTTTTTCCAAGTCGGACCGTGCATTTGGCGTGTCTTTGCTCTTATCGTTCATTAGAAGAGTACCGAGCAAGCTGTCGCACACATTTTTCTCTATATGCATTACATCTAAGTTATGTTTCAGCTGCAGAGAAGACCAATACTCAAGGTCAAAAAATATGCTTCTTTTGGACCAGTTCAACTCGAAATCTGACTGGGTTATCCTCCCACCTCCAAAATCTGGATGCTTGCCTGGTAGACGATTAATTAAACGACCGAGTTGAGCTTCTATGTCAGCTGGGCTAAACCGTCTCGGAGGGTCTCGTGTCTTGGGTCTCCCGTTAAAGCCGAGACTTGTTCTCCAAGGATGGTTGGCATCTAAGAACCGGCGATGACCAACATAAGCACATTTACCAGTTACACGTATTTAAGGAGTGTCTTGGTTACAAGTTGGGCATGCCATGTAGCCTTGTCCGCTCCAACCTGATAGACTACTACGGGCTGGAAAGTCATTTATGGTCCATAACAACGTCGCCTTCATTGTGAAGTATGTGTTTGTTGCTTCGTCTTTAGTACGTACACCTGTCTGCTATAATTGCTTAAGCTCATCCACTAACGGTCTAAGGAAAACGTCCATGTCTTTCCCCGGTGATTTAGGGCCATGAATCAACAAGGTCAACATGAATGTGGACTCTCGCATGCATAGCCAAGGAGGCAGATTATATGTGGTGAGTATAACCGGCCACGTGCTATGAGTCAAGATCCACTACCGTTGTTAAAGGAAATTACAAACCGTCAGCTACAAGCCCTAAGCGAACATTTCGTGGCCCCATCGCGAAGTTTGGGTACTTTTTATCAAAGTCTTGCCATGCAGATCCATCAACTGGATGACGCATAGTCCCATCTTCCGATTGTCCGGTACTATTCCATATCATATCTTTCGCTGTGTGCCTTGAACAATACGAACGTCGTAGTCTAGGCATCAAAGGAAAGTATCATAACACCTTATGAGCCACCTTCGTGCCTTTTATGTCTTTATCGACCCATCGACTCTCATTACAAACGGGACAATTTTGCAAGGACTCGTTTTCTTTCCAAAAGAGAGCACAATCATTTGTGCACGCATCTATCATCTCATATGCCAAACCAATCTTCTTAAATGTTTTCTTAGCTACATAATACGAAGGGGGAATCTAGTTGCCTTCTGGCATTGACTCTCGCAACAACGAGAGGAGTCGATCTACTGCTTCAGTTTGCAAATGGTACATATCCTTTATATTCAAAAGCTTTGCTAAAAAGTCGATAGAAGAAAACTTGGTACAACCAGGATATAATTCTGTTTCAACTTCCTTTACCAGGTCTTCAAAATCATCAACAACACCGCTACTATCTCCATTCGAGTTCTCTTGGTTAAGGTATGTATCTTCTTCCATACGCTCCCCCCTAATATCTTCAATAACGTTTACCATACCGTCTTGTGGCGCAACATCGTTTACTTCTGCAATTGGAGTCATGTCCCTGTGATAGGTCCACTTCATGTATTCCTTCCAAAAACTGTTAATACGCAAATGGTATTTCATTTCTGTCATATTTTTTAAGCCGGAATTTTTACATTTGGTACACGGACATCTAACTTCATCGTGGTTTTTTATCACTCTTTTACATATATCGATAAATGACTTGAGTCCTTGCTTGTAGTGAGGTGAATGACGTGGGGAATCAATCCAACTTTTATCGATAGGCATTATGCAACTGAAAGAAAATCTAATTTAGGATTAACAAGACAATGGTAGGCTGCTAAACCCACTTTTTGAACACTTTATCTCATATGTGAATGTGTATTACATATGAGAAAATGATAACCGAGGAGCAAAGAGAAAATGATAACCGAATCCTTCTTAAACAAACAATCATGTAATACACATTCACATCCTAAATGAGATAAAGTATTCAAAAAGCAGTCCCAAGATAAACGGGGACAACCCGAAATTAATTTCTAAATCAATTTCGGGCGGGTATTTCTAAGCTCGTTATGTTTAAAATGATTAATTCAAATACGGGCACAGTTTTTTAAGCTTGTTATGTTCTTAATAATTGTTTTAAATTTTGGGCGGAACGTTATGTTTTAAATCATGATTTCAATTTCGATTGGGTGTTTTCTTAGCTCGTTATGTTTGAAATGATGAATTCAATATCAGGCACAGTTTTTTAAATATGTAATGTTCTTCATTTTGTTAGTTCCTTTTGTTTTAAATGGTGATTTCAATTTTGGCGGGTATTTTCTATGTTTGTTATGTTTTAAATGATAATTTAAATTCAAGGAGGGTATTTCCTAACTAATATATATCTTTCAAAGTTAAATATAAATGTTTTCAAACCTAAACACAAACATACTAATTATCAAACTTAAACTTTTTTTTTTCAAACCTACACATAAACATACTTACTTACAAACACACATTTTGATCAAAACCACAAAATTTATACATACTTACATACACATTTGCATACTTTATACAAACATACATACTAACATACACATTTTTCACCAATTGCAAACATTTACTTTCACTAATTGTTCATCATTTACATACACCTACATACATACATTCATAGACTTACATACACACATACATGCTTACATACACCTACATACACAAATACATAGATTTCCATATACACATTTTCACCAAATACACCTACATTATACATTTGACATACAAACATACATCCTTACACACACATTTACACACCTAAACCAAACATTATACAATTTCTAAACTTTGAAAAAAATATATATAAAACTAACCGTATTTTCAAGTTTCCAAGAGCTGTAGACCGCGGAGACGAGTTGGTGACTGGAGAAGTGATGGTGGTGACCGGAGAAGTGATGGTGGTGATCGGATTTCTCTACCATAAGCACAAAAACACACAAAAATACACAAAAATTAAAGCCTATAACATGTATATAACAAAATAGAGAAGAAATCTAACAAAAACAAAGTGAAACTAACCAATTTGGACAAATTTCGCGATTTACCAGTGGTGTTCGGAGCTTTTTTTGGGGGAAAAGTGAAGGAGGAGGGAGAAATTGGCGCTGTATAGGGGTTTGGTACGCTTAACCTTTAGCGGAGACAAGATGTCGCCGGTATTGCCCTCTGTCGCCGGTAATGCCTTTAATGAAGTTGATCAGAGATAAGATTTGTGTGGCTAGGGATTAAAGTTCTGACATTTACTTTTAGCGGAGACAACCTGTCGCCGCTATTACCCTGACCCTGTCGCCGCTATTGACTTTTAAATCCCCAACCGTCAGATCATGATTTTGATCAACGGATGGGATTTGGTTTCAGATCCCGGGACGCGGATCGACCAATAGCGGCGGCATTTGACCTGTCGCCGCTAAAGGTGTCCCTTTCTTGTAGTGGTGATCATAGATGTGGGATCAAGTAAAGATATCAAAACTATTATCAAAGCTAAAAGTTAGATATTTTAAGTCAATAAAAGTGGTTTCAGGTTATTTTGAAGTTGAATATTATTGCATGCTTATTATAGTTTGAGAAATTTTACCATTTATTATTTATAGCTGAACTAGGTGGTTATCTGTTTTACAATAGTTATGTTTTTTAGTTATTAAATGAATGAATGTATGTTTTTTTTTTTAAATATAGATTAAGATTCATCAAAGTTCACTACAACGCATGTTGAAGGGGTGATTCATAGTTTGATGAGGTTGAGTGTCTATGACGTACCCTCGGGAAAGGCGTGGTTGGCATGGGGTGTTAGGGCGTAAAGTGAATAATGTATCTCTCGATTTTTTTGTATATCCACCTCACTACTAGAAAATAGTTGTTTTGCTACAAAAGTTTCTGACAATTTCCCCACAACTCAATATTTCCCACAATTTCCTACAAATTTTCGCCAAAAAATAAAAACAAAAAAAAAAAATCCCTAAAATTTCCCACAGATTTCCAACAATATAGCGACATAACTTCAGTTTGTTGCAATTCGTCGTAAAGGTGAATATGTTTTTGACACAATTGTGACAAAACTTTATTTATTTGAAATATAATTTATTTTAGGTGTTAATATAAATAAAAATCATAACATTTAGCAAGTTTGTCGCAATATGAAAAACTTACCTACACATTTGCAACAAATTTTTTTCTATTATATAATTTATGATAATTGTTAAAAATTAATAAATTGAAGACGTTTTGCCCAATTGGAACAAGAGCAGGAATAAGACCCGGCCGAACGTGAGCGAGAGCAGGCCGCAAATGTAGTATGGCAAAAAACGATGAAAGAAATGGTGACTAGTTTAGGAAAAAATAAAAAAAAAACTTTCATTTTGTATTATATTTTGAAATGTTAAAGGATTGTATTAGTTTTGTAATATAAAAATGTGCTTTTAATTAGGATTTTTGGCATTCTTATTTGAAGATTGTATACAATATGTTTTTATAGATTTTTTAAAAAAAATTCTGCATTTTTTTGTAAAACAGTTCTCGGTTTTTTTTTATAATTTGTCGCAATTTTGTCTGAAAGTTGGTAAATAAATTATTTTAAAATTGTGGAAAATTTGTCGCAATAGTAAAATAAAAGTTATTTTAGTTTTAAAAAATGTAGGTATATTGTCGTAGTATTTAAAAGAAATAATTAAGTTTTTTGTTTTTTAAATTGTAGAAATGTTTTCGCAAAATAAAATATTTTATTTTTGAAATTTGTCGAAGAATTAAAAAATTAAATAAGTACTTTATTTTTGGAAACTGTGGCAAATTTGTAGGAAAGGCCAATTTGTGACAAATTTGCTACAAATAAGCGTGTCGTAAATTTAGTTGTTTTCTAGTAGTGATAATATAATGAAATTCAAGAAAATATTGGTTGAGATAATGAATAATTGCAATGGATGCAAGAACAAATATATCAACTAAGTGGTGTGAATTTCAACAAACAACATGCATCATCGAGTCAAGACCCTGGTTATATTGATGCAAGTGAAGATTAGTTTGTTTGGTTTATTTGAACAATTTTACACACATTTTAAGTATTTTTCATACATGCAAGAACAAATATATAAAGTGGTGCGAATTCAAACATTGTACAAATTATGAAATTTTACAGTTTTGTTGTTGTAACTAGTCTTTGATTTACAGTTTTGTTATTATAGCTAGTCATTAAAAGACCTGGAAGAATATAAAAACAAAAAAAGTTAAAGTTGTACCATATTACATATCGTCGCTATATGTCAAAATTATTTTAATAAAATTTAGTTTTAGTTGTAAAAATTATTTTAGGACGATCCCTACGGCGACGGCATGTCATCGAAAAGTATTTTAGGACGAGTCTCAGGCGACGACATGTCATCGGGTTATAGGTGGTCTGTGGCAATGACTTATTCATCCCCCCTATAATGACGAAATAACGTCGGCGAACCATATGGCAACATATGTCATTGCTTTGTGCTTTTCCAACGATATTTGGGCTCTATAGCGATGTCATGCGTCCTCGACGAAGGGTCTTTTTCTCGTAGTAGTTAATATTAGTAGTAGTGAGAACATCAACAAGAACTATAAACATAACGGTAGCTAATAAGTGTTAGTACCCATAACTTTCTCTTTTTAACTTTATGTTTTACATCTAAATATTTTTTAACTTTATTTCTTACATCTAAATATGATATAACTTTGCACTTACAAATATTTAAACTCACGCCTTTTAAAAACAAACACTATACAACTAGGCCACTAGGTTATAGATGTTGCATACCTTAATCATAAAAATGTTAAGGAAAGAGATTTTACATTTATAAGGGGATCGGGGTGCCCCCATGAAAACCCTTGTGATGGGTGTGAAACACAAACACAAGTGGGTGTTTTACTATGGTGAGGAGGAATTCTGTAATGTATATTGCAGTCGTGGAGCAAGGGTGTGGGTTGTTTTAACAATTTTGATTGGGTGTGGGTTGATATGTGACGGTGGGATAAAATGAAGTGTTAAATAATGATTGGTATGATAATATGATGAATGTGATACAGTAAAAGGTGTCTCTTCTTCCGTGAATCACTGTACAACGTCATCCCCTCTAATTTGTAGTTGATTCGTCATTTTTTTATTAACTGACTTATTTTCATCGTTGTATATTTAGATTTTTAAGAGAACAGTATGTTTCATTCGTAATGCTTAAAAATAACTTGTATAAATAATCAATATATATATATATATATAGGGTAGGGTTCATGCGAGAACCACCTTTATTGCGAGAACCGCGAGAACCAATGTGAACACATGGCATTATTGTAAATACATAATAAAAATTAAATCAGCTGCCTCTCCTCCTGGACTTCAAACATCAGATTAAACCATCATTTATATTCAGTTCACATCCATTCTTCATCTCAGATCCAATCTCTACACAATTCATCAGCTCAGTTCACGTCACACTCCAAATCCCCCAAAATTCATCATCTCGATCTTATAATTCATCATGTATTCGTCATCAAAATTAGTATATATCAGTGCATTAACAACATAATCACCGGTTGCACATTTGTATTCCAGTCTAAATTCGGGCAAAACGATCGTAGTGCACAGATAGGGATAATCGGAAGAACACAAGTCATCCAACGGACTATCGATTCTCTGTTGCACTGTTCCGTGAAATTGTAAGTTCATACACCTTGTTTTGTACTCGTATATGATAAAACAACTATCAACAGTCGATTCAGACATGTTATTATGTGGTTATTACATTTAAACAGTTGTTTCATAAATGAATTATTGAAAATCGTGGTATATATATGATTTTTGAATGAACAGAAGGGCTAATGTTGTGACGAACTATGTGTAATGTGATTCTGATGTTTTGTTTTCTTTATTTTTTTTATTAAAGAATGCTGTTATATGCATAATGTTGGACATGATTGGCAACACGGAAGTTGATTTGGTAACTGATAGGGTTATAGTACTGAATTATGACTGTCGACAAGTTATGTGGTGTTAATGCACATGTGCATTAACACCACAGAATAGGCTTATACAGAAAAAGCAGAACAGGCTTATACGAAACAGGATAATAAGATAATTTTATGATATATATACAGTTAATGCAGATTTTTGAGTGAACAGAAGGGCTAATGTTGTGATGAACTATGTGTAATATGATTCTGATGTGTTGTTTTATGTATTTTTTTTTATTAAATAATGATGTTATATGCATAATGTTGGATATGATTGGCAACACGGAAGTTGATTTGGTAAGTGATAGGGTTTTAGTACCGAATTATGACTGTCGACAAGTTATGTGGTGTTAATGCACATGTGTGTTAACACGACAGAATAGACTTATACAGAAAAGGCAGAATAGGCTTATACGAAACAGGATAATAAGATAATTTTATGATATATACAGTTAATGCACATGTGCATTAACACGACATAACAGGCTTATACATAATAGGTTTATACAGAACATGAATAAACTAATTTTATGTTCTATACAGTTATGCACATGTGCAAAGTTTGACAAATTACGATTACACTGAATAAGACAATGAGGTGTGTGATACATAGTTATGCACATGTGCATAAAACGTAATAGTATGTTAGCGTGTACAAAAATTTTAATAGGATTCACTTAGTAAATCAATATAATAAGGTGATTTTGTGTTTTATATAGTTATGCACGTATGCATAAATTGTCATAGTTTGTTAATATGCACATTAATTTGAATACTAATCTCAATTATTTATTCATAAATGATATATAATTTGTATGTATTGTTATTTTGGTGTTGTTTTTTGTTATGACATACAGTTATGTAGTTATATTATTATGTAATCAATTATATTATGAAGTTATATGAACCTGTAACTCATGGTTGAATATGATAATAAGGTAGCATTGGGTGATATACAGTTATGCACATGTGCATAATTTGATAGAATATGTTAATAAGGTCATTCATTCATGTTGATGTACATGTGCATAGTTTGCCATAATATGCTAACAAGGCCAGTCATGTTAATGCAGATGTGCATAATTATGCACAAAACTTGTTTCCCAAATATATTTAGAATGGAACAAGAGAAACGACAACTGGTGGCGGACCAATACAATCAGGATAATATAAATTTTATGGGGGTTTGGAATTTGTCGAGAAACCCAAGCTCTGCCGAATAATTGCTGTAATGGCACGAGTTGATCGGGCTCCTCGATAATGTCACTTTGTCTGATGGCAAAGATGGTTGGGAATGGTTGGGAGGTAATGAATCTGATTTTTCAGTCAATGCTGTCAAGAACTTCCTGTATAGCGGCTCCGATTTCAGTAGCAGGCACGTTGTGAAATGGTCGAAATGGGTCCCCAAAAATGAAATATTTTGTTTGGAGGGCGGTTTTAGATCGTATCCCACGCTGACTTCACTCTGGGATCGGAACTGTTGGGCGGAGACATAAATGTTGTCTGTGTGAAGATGGCGATGAAACAGCTGAACACCTTCTTTGTTCGTGCAGGGTAGCGTAAACTGTCTGGTATCACATCAGTCAGTGGTGCAAGGTGAGTCCTTTTATTCTGTTTTCAGCTAAAGATATCGTAATTGCCTCTGAGTTTGAAATCTGGATAGAGAAGTGAAAGAACCTTTACATGGTATTATGTTCGTGACAAATTAGTGTATATGGTTAGCCAGGAACAATAAAAGGTTCCCGGAGAGATTATCTGTAATATTAAGTCCGTCGGTTTTTTATGGTATAAGAATCGGTCCAAAAATAGGTCCGTGAGTTGGGAAAAATGGTGTAGGTTCGATATAAGGTAGCTGCTCGTTTTCGGTCTTTAGGTTCTTGTGTTGAGATGTTGTTTTTCGATTTGCTGTAGTGGTTGGTTCGACCGCCTCTGGTTTCGAGGTTAGCTTCTATGAATAACATTTGATGTTAAATAGTTTGTCATAATAGTTTTGTTACTAACTGATGTTAAATATGATTGGTGATAATACGAATTTTGATTTGATAAGGGTTAATTTTTTTATTGAAACAAACCTGTTCATAAGGTCAGTCATGTTAATGCACATGTGCATATTTATGCACATATGCATATTTTGTCAGATTAAGTTAATATGAATGTATTACGGCATATGCAAACATGCATTATTACTTAAAACATAAGCATTGTACATATTGTATGTAATATGTTTACTGCACATGTGCATACATGAAATAATTGATGTAATAAATGTAATGTATGCAGGAAAAAATTATTCGAAACTGCTCATGGATTGACAACAAGGACGTATTTGATTAATAGGTTGACAGATGAAAAATTATCGGAAAATGGAAAACGATAGATGAAGAGGCATTGAATCATGAGGAGTGTTTGAAGATGCGTAGAAATTGGAAAGAAGAGCAAAAGGTGTGAGGTTGTGAACTAAAGCGAATGTTATGTGTAGGTAGTTTGTCGAAATGCAATACGGATGATCATGTCTGTTAATATATGATGTATTATGTTGTTTGGTAGATGTAATGTTGGTATTGCACATGTGCAAAGTTTGATATAAACATACATATTGGCATTGTATAATGTATTACGAATGGTAACATTTGTTAATTTAGGATGTCATATTTTGTTTAGTATAGTATATGCCGGTGATGCATATTTGTTGATATATTATGTTTATTGATCTTATTTTTTATTATTTTATTATTTTTTTGTATATTATTGTATATCAACAATAGGAAAAATCCGAAGAAAGTAACTTTTGTTTTGAAGTCAAAGGATGAAGGGTCAAAAAAATGTCGGATGCAATGGAAGATGATTATGCGCCATGCAATGGAAGATGATTACGCGGCAGTTAAACAAAGAGGTAAAAAATCGAAAAAATAACTTTTGTTTGTATATTCTTTTTTATCGAAGCAAACCTGTTGATAAGCTCAATCATGTTAATGCACATGTGCATAGTTATACACAAATACATATTTTGCCAGATTATTTCAATTAGGTCAGTCATATTGATGCAAACGTGCAGTTAGGCACATGTGCATAATTTGCCAGAATATGTTAATAAGGTCATTCATGTTGTTGTACATGTGCATAGTTTGCCAGACTATGTTAACAATGTAATTTTTGACTATGCACATGTGCATAGTGTATATAGTAATGATAAAGTTAATGTTAATGCACATATTCATTGAGATTGTATGTTTGTTAATCCTATGTTTTTTTGTTTTGTTTATTATCGTAGATCGATAACGGAAAAATTCTAAGAAGGTAACTTACGTTTTGAAATCAAGGGATGAAGGGTCAAAAAATGGTCGGATGCAATGGAAGATGATTACGCAATGGTTAAACAAAGAGGTAAAAAAGGTTGATTAATATTCGATGATTCAGTTGGGAGTTATACACATGTGCATCCCTTTATTACTTTCACGTTAAATGATATCATTTATGTAAACACATTAATTATTGCACATGTAGGTGCACAAGAAGAAAAAAAGCATATAGAGAAGGACAAGTGAGCGAAATCACGATGAAAAAATTGAACAAGTAAACGAATTAGGTCAGTCATATTGATGCAAACGTGCAGTTAGGCACATGTGCATAATTTGCCAGAATATGTTAATAAGGTCATTCATGTTGTTGTACATGTGCATAGTTTGCCAGACTATGTTAACAATGTAATTTTTGACTATGCACATGTGCATAGTGTATATAGTAATGATAAAGTTAATGTTAATGCACATATTCATTGAGATTGTATGTTTGTTAATCCTATGTTTTTTTGTTTTGTTTATTATCGTAGATCGATAACGGAAAAATTCTAAGAAGGTAACTTACGTTTTGAAATCAAGGGATGAAGGGTCAAAAAATGGTCGGATGCAATGGAAGATGATTACGCAATGGTTAAACAAAGAGGTAAAAAAGGTTGATTAATATTCGAATATTCAGTTGGGAGTTATACACATGTGCATCCCTTTATTACTTTCACGTTAAATGATATCATTTATGTAAACACAATAATTATTGCACATGTAGGTGCACAAGAAGAAAAAAAGCATATAGAGAAGGACAAGTGAGCGAAATCACGATGAAAAAATTGAACAAGTAAACGAAATCCCTTTATTACTTCACAGTTTACGGGTGTTCGCTGTGCGACATATGAAAATGTATAGTGGGAGTGGTGAGAAGTTTGATTGCATATTCAGCAAATATAAAGAAATTCAAGACTTGCAACTTAAGAACATGAGGATGAAGATAGCAACAAAATTGCCAGTATAAGAGGCAAATGATCATGTTTGTTAATATATGGTGTATTATGTTGTTTGGTAGAGGGAATGTTGGTACTGCACGTGTGCATAGTTTGAAATAGCATACATATTGGAATTGTATAATGCGTTACAGATGGTTATATTTGTTAATTTAGGATGTAATATGTTGTTTGGTATAGTATATGTTGGTGGTGCATATGTGCAATAATGATGTTGATCGGATTATGTGATTCTTATGATGAGGGTGTTATATTTAATTGTTTTAACACAAGAGTTGTGTGATAATTTCTTAATGTTGGTAATGCCCATGTGGAGTGAAACAATAAACATGTATGCACATGTTCATTGTTCGAAACAGTAACCATGTTGGTAGTATATGTTAGGTGGTCAATAATGAAATTACATATGATTATGTCTAATAAGTAATTGATAACAAAATATCATGATCGTAATCACAATCTTTGAATATGAAAACAGATAGTACACAAAATGATTGTAAACGAAAAATCATAAACAAGACGAATAATGCTTAGAAATTGTTTGACATCATATATAGGCTAATAGAGGATGGTCGGTTGATTTACGACGCCTGGATGACCGTCTAAGAGATTGCTCATGTTCATATATATATATATATATATATATATATATATATATATATATATATATATATATATATGTGTGTGTGTGTGTGTGTGTGTGTGTGTGTGGGGGAGGGGGGGTCTTCTGGATCATCATCAACATTCAACATGTTCATCAGTGTCATTGGAATCAACATCATCGGAACAAGAATTAGGTTCATCATCAAGGGGGATCGGGAGTCCAACAACATATTGTCATTAAATGTATACATAATGTAATTGTCAATATAATGCACGTGTGCATAATGTAATTATATATAACGGCATTTTTTTAACATAACAAGATGCCATATATTCAAACCATAACTCTATCCAAGAACTAGATAAGTACGTTTACAATAAAGATATAAACTCCTAATTTTCTATTACATTCACACCACTGGTGTACCACTCTTCAGTCACTAAATTCTCCATTAAATACTCTATTTTGGCTATGACATTCATCCACAACATAGTACACTCATTGACTTGTTCCAGTATTATAGCATTTGAAAACTGCACAACTTTGAATACCTTCTCATTTTTGATCGACCATATGTTCCAATAATGTGGCCATCACTATGCAGTTGACTGCCTTTTTCTTCTTCTTAGAAATATACAGCTTCCAGGAAAAAGAAAGAATATCTGCCACTGATGAGCAAGAATGTAAACCTTTTACTCCCAACCATGACCCGACCATCCACCATAGCGTTTTCGACATCAAACACATAAGGAGGATGTGTTCAACAATTTCTTGCTCATATTCGCAACCCGTGCACAATGTGTTGCTGATATGAATCCCTTTTTTTCCAGCTCCGTCTTTGTCGGTAACCTGCCTTCGACGCCTTTCCGAGCTAACATATTGGCTTTAGGTGTAGCCCAGCAGTTCCAGGTCATTACAAAGCCACTCGACGGGTCCCTGCTTGTGACACATAAGTCCTCTCTAACGGTTTTAACGTTGAAAGTCGACTTATTTTTCCGAGTGCCAACCCCACCCATCTTGACCCGTCTTCATTCTGGTGTATCTTAGCAGCGCCA
Source organism: Helianthus annuus (assembly GCF_002127325.2). Taxonomy (NCBI): domain Eukaryota; kingdom Viridiplantae; phylum Streptophyta; class Magnoliopsida; order Asterales; family Asteraceae; genus Helianthus; species Helianthus annuus. Next base: position 28,575,890 of record NC_035434.2, on the reverse strand, counting down.
AAAGCTGCATAAACTCCACACATGCCTCCCCGGTTGTCAGCTTGTTCTTCCATTGCCAATCCCACACAGTCACCTCCCTTTTTTTGTTGTAATTGTCCACCACCCAAGACCCTTTGTTTGCTGCCATTCTATACATAATTAGATAATCATACATAAGGCAATTGTTCAGAATCCATACATCAACGACATAGTCTAATTTTCAACATAATGCACATGTGCATATAATTTAATACAACATTATTTCGAGTAAATATAATGCACATGTTTATATCATTTAATATAATATCATTTACAAAGTATATACATCATTTATAGTCAACATAATACCTTTAGTCACGAATCGAATGAACCGCAACTCTTGATGTTCTGTATTTGTAGGTGTATTGTGACTCTCAACTGTATTATTAGCAGATGGACCAATAATGTCAGCATCAGATGTATGAGGAGGATTATCAGAGAATGTATGAGGAGGAACATCATATGTGTGAGAATCGACAAAGATACAATCGGACAAATTCTCAAACTCTCAACCTACCGGATTATCAACACGATAATCCGTTCACTAGAACACCGAATCTCACACTAGACCTCTGATTCAATATGAATCAGTGATACACAAATGAAACCCTAGGTATTTTTCTAGAGAGAGAAATCAGAGACACTCAAAATATCTTCATGATAATCATTTTTTCTGAAATACGTTTTACCCCCTTTTATTTAGATGACCAACAGTCCAGCACTTTCAATTGAGAGAAAAAAGCGACTCCTAAAGCCCACTCCTGAATGTATGAGGAGGAACATCATATGTGTGAGAATCGACAGATGATGAATCAGAGGATGCCAGTGACGAATCAGAGGATGCCAGTAGGAGGTTTGAATCAGAGGATGCCAGTGACGAATCAGAGGATGCCAGTAGAAGGTTTAAATGGTGGGTCGTCGTTGTGAATGCCGCTGGAAACACCGTGACCGGATGCCGCCACCGTGTACTCCGGTGAGTTACTTGAACGCCGTCGGCCGCTGTCGTAATCGTATACCATATTCTGAACCAATGAATGAAACATGAATGAAACCCTAATAAGTAAAACTGTGAACAGAGTTGTGAAACAGGGGGCGTGTGTTTATAATAAATATCACATAATTACAATTTTGCCATGTGTTCACACTGGTTCTCGCGGTTCTCGCAATAAAGGATGGTTCCTAACGGATCCTTATCCTATATATATATATATATATATATATATAGGTGTGTGTGGGAGTGAGAGACGTCGAAACCGGCTGTGAGCGGACGGAGAAGCCGGGCTTGGCCCGGCGCCAGAGCATGGGGGTGGGGGAGCCGGGGCGGTGAGCAGCGGACGGGCATGGGGACGGCCTCCATACCCACCAGTCTAACTATCATTCTATTTAATTGCACATAAAACAACAAAACACCTCAACTACTTCGATTCCACACGTAAGGATCAGACACCACCACACGTGAGAAAGTTAATCTCAATCACAAATAATGATCGTGTTGTGTTGGATGATGGGTCACACAACCTATGTGTATCCGGTATGCAACAAGTTTTGGCCTATCATTTCAATCCTAACAATTCCACAAGACATTCTAACTAGGTGTGGACACATAAAAAATAAATTCACAATACTTATAAAACTAATATCTAATAAACAAAATCATGGAAACATATGTTTCAACTTAACACATATGGATATTCACTAGCAACGAACATATTTTTAGAAACTTAATAGGGGTGGCAAAATGGGTGGGTTGGGCAGGTTTGGGTAATGAGTTAGGATGAGTATGAGTCAGGGTTGTTTCTATGTTTTTTGAGACACTAGGCGAACTATAAAGTGGGGGCCCTGATTTCGATGACAAACTCTCCTCCAATCCCGACGCCATGGGTGATTACCCTTACTTTTTTTCGGCTAGTGATAGCCGATAGCCTAGAAATTGAAAGCAGCTTGCTATGGGAAATGGGACGATGATTGCGGCTGTATTTGGGGATTTATGCCGCTAAATAATGATGATTAGGTTGATGGTGGTTGTGTTGTAATAGCTAGAAATCATGGCGAAATGGGCTTTGAAACTTGTCATTTTTTGCCAAACAATAGTTATTTTGGACTCATTCAATAAAAAAACCTGTTTAGTTTTGAAATAAACGTATTTATTTGGGTCTAATACATATAACTATATATAAAACTTTCTAAAAAAACGGAGGCCCTAATTTTTTGGTGATCCCAGACCCGTGCTTACGTTACCAAGCCTATGGAGCCGTCCCTGGTATGAGTTAGGATGAGTTTGGGTTAGGATAAGTTTATTAAGAAATGAGTTAGGATGAGTTTAGTTCAAGATGAGTTTTTGTCAAGATAGATTTGGGTATGATAGGTTAAAAATATAAACAAATCAAAAAAATAAAAAAAATAAAAAAAAAATTAAACACCTTTCCACAACCATTACAACTCACTTTCTTAACCCCAAATCATATCAAAATTAGGACAGCCCCTGAAACTCAATATATCACATAAACATACTCTCAAATACAATTACGCCCATCTTCAATCAATGATCATAATCAAACAAAAACACATAAATAATCATACAAATTAACAAAGTAAATCAAAAGCAACTCCTCTAATCATACCATAGATCAATGTGCACAGGAAGTTAAAGCTGAAGCAGACTCAGTTGAGATAGAAAAAGGTATCTACCGTGGTGCAGAGCTGCCGGATCTCCCATTCTGACCAGCCGCTGCTGCAAAACCCCTGTGTGAAAATCCGTAATAGAGGACGATGTTCACCGACGTAGGCGCAGGAGTACCGTACATCTCCATCTCTCTCTTTCTTTAGGTTTGAAACAAACCTGAGCAGCAATAGTTCAATTGATTCAGTGGTTATGAACGATTCTGATTCAGTGGTTAGGGTTACCCACTTACCCATCCTGACTCATCAGACATTTTAAATTGATATCTAAAAGCCCATTCTGACCCATCTATTATTATTTCTTGGCCAACTATGACTTGTCTCATTTTTAAAATTACCCAAAATAACCCAAAATAACTCATTTGGCTTTTGTTTGACAGGCCTGCTTGCTATACATCTAAATTTAATTACTTATTAAATTTAAACAAAAAATATTAGATATCCTTATTATTTTTTTATCAATTAGTTTACTCAATTTCACTTATTTCACTTGTAGAAATGTTCTACTATTAAATGGCATGCATAAATGTGGGGGTTTCTTCCAAATTCATAATTCATAAGTTTTACAAAGTACAACCCATTTGACACATATACCACTTTTATATCGTGTTTAACATTATTTAATCAAATGTTTTGACTGAACCTCATTTATAAATATATTTAAACGCTTTTGGAATAGGGACTAGCCATTTTAGTTGACTAAAACTACAACTTTTTAAAATGGGTACTAATTAGTCAAAAATTATCAATTTACAAACGGCATAAAGCTTTATTCATCATCAAATTAATTACAACAGCTTCTTCTAGCAATCAGCTAGAAACAAGCCATAGTACATCTTACACCCATTCTTACATCTACTTTTTTTTCAACGGAGGAACCACGTGTCAACCACCGTGACACCAGACGTTATGGCCAAGGTCGACTACTTGACCACCGCCAACCCCTTGGCTCTCTCAGATGCGCGGAAACCCGACCTCCACCCGCCCGAAGGCACGACAGTGGAATAATCGGTAAAACCTCGCATCCCATCCAAGACAAACCGGCGCCACCCGTATTCGCCCTTCACCTGAATGCCGCAGAAAATAATGAAGAGAGTGTGAGTCGAACCTGCGTCACAAGAAACACTAAGTCTTTTCCCAACCACTCCACCACTACCTCATCGGTCATTCTTACATCACCTAGTAACACACTTACAATTAAACACTCGAAAATAAATGAACGCCAATTTTCCCAATCCAAATTAATCCATTTAGCTCAATTCTTGACCAACAAAAATGTTGTGGCCTGAATTCCATGAGTATGCGGTCAATGAGCACTCTTTTATCGATGCATCTAACTGGACATAATTTTTACTAGAATTTCCATCCAAAAAAAAAAATCAATGAAGAGTGATTTTAATCCTTTGTAAATTAACAGCATTTAAAGTTTTAAACACTAAATTCCAAAAGCTAACCCGACTCAACTCGTTTACCATTTATACCTTCGCTCGGAATTTAATACCATTCTGACTAAATCTTATAGTTAAAATCACTAGTAGAAGTACTTCAAGCCAGGGCCGGCCCAAAGGGCTTCAGACCCTAGGTCCACCCAAATTGAAAGGCCTTCAAAATTTGATATGCTTTCTTTATACTAACCTCAGTTATTACAAGATAATACACTGAATAACCCACTAAAAAGGCTTGCAATTGAAACAGCCCATTAATCCATTACCCAAATTGAAAGACATACAATCATTAGCTATTATATTACTCGAGAAAGTATTTTTAGAATAACTTTGATGACGGGGGTAGCTCAAACCTTAATAAACTGATTAGAGACACAACAGCTTAAAAGGTTAAAAGGTTTGGAAATGGTCAGCTGTCGTGAACAGTAAAAAGGACGAGTCAGAATCTTGTCACATCACCCTTTGCGTGTGAACCCTCCTGCCCAGCCGTAACCAGAGCATGTGGGAGAGCACACACTTTTACCCGTAGGTCTAAACCCTTCAACCCCCAAATGGGCAAGTCCCTCACTATAGCCAAGGATCATTGGTCAAAGGCTTCCACTTATAGAAGATTCTTTCCCTATAAATCACAGCCTCTTGCCATTCATTCCGGCCATTCCAGATCAACTCAGATCACTCTTGATCTCTGATCTTACTTCTCCTCTCTAGAACTTGCTCCATGCTTGTTCTACTCTCGGCTCACTACAATATTATCTCACTTAACATAGACATTTTGGGTTGAACATCACTCAATCCAGAATTCAAAGTGAATAATAACAAAGTGATCTGCCTCCACGTGCTACAAACGTGGGGGGACCCCATGACCTGCGTTAGGATAATCAAAACCTTGAACCCTTTTACCCCGGAGATATCGCTGCAGGCCTTGGTCTTGTATTTGTTGTAACAACAAGTTGGCGCCCACCGTGGGGCTACGCCGCTTACTTTATCTTAAAGACCAGTTGTTTAGCTCCATTTTCTCTTTACATCATGTCTGAAAGTGAGTCTCTTGGCGAGGTAAATCAGGTGCCTAACAACACCGATTTAACACAATATTCTGGTCGGATCTCACCGGTCAGATCTACACCTCTTTCTACATCCGGAAGTACTCCAATGGGAACTATTGTTGGGATTGAACCCTACCAGAGGAACAGATAATGTAAAGCCAAAACCTGGTCACAACAGTGGATTCACAATAAGCAGATGTTTACATTAAGCTCTCCCCTTGACAGTGGTTACCTATCTGCTGATACACTCTAAACACTGCTCAGAAGAACAACTGATGAACCAAACATTGATGGAACAACTAAAGACTGCTAAAAGGCAAACGCTGAGCTCTATCTACTGCTGTCTCGTAAGTACTGCTGAAGATCCAAGCACTGCTCATTCAAAGACTGATCACCTTTTGAAAAAAGCACTGATGTTCAAGTAATCAGTGCTTAGGCTACAACAGTGGAACGTGAACAGTGTTAGACTTGTTTTGTATTGTATTATCTATCAGTTGTTAGACATCAGTAGTTTTGTATAGATCAGTGTTTATGAGTTGTTAGGCTGTTAGAAGTCACTATCATGGTGACGTCAACTGAGGTACATCAGTAGTTTGGTTTGCCTATAAATATAACAGTACTCTGTACTGTTATATTTGATTCGTTTTGAGTGAGTTCTTCTCCTCAATTCAATCCTTTCATCTTGTGCAACCAACCCTGGAGTATCAGGCTAAGGGGGAGTTTAGTCTGTAAGCTTGCATTGTAATCTTTTGCTTTTAATGTAATCTTTCGACTCTATGAAAAAGCAATTGTTTATCAAACTATGTTCTCCTTTGATTGTGTTTACAAAGTTTGTTATCCATTTCTGCTGCACTTTAAACTGCTCATATCTATTTGATTTGTTTAAACATCACAAACAAGCACAATCATGAGAGCCTCGGATCCTAACAATTGGTATCAGAGCCTGGACAGTCAAATTCGATCTAATAATCAATTTGACATAACAGTTCGGCTCAACATTCATTGATACTAAGGATGGTTGTATTCAGTTGAAAAACAGAGTAACGAGTGAATCATGATCAAAATGGTTATTCAGAAACTCTGTAAATCAACCAAGATGTCATATGACACACAAATTTCACGCAACAAGTGATATCATGCACAAGTCACTCATAGTTTTCAGATCTGTAAAATATCTGATAAACTATGGGATCGTTCGACATTTCCAAAATTGATTTCAAATTGTTGTTTTGATATTTGTGATGTTTTCACTAAATGCTAAAGTATGAACCTCAGATTAGCAAAAACCTATGTTCTTAAAACATTAGTGTTTTTGATAACATAAAAGAGGGAAATTAAAACTTTAGTCATACAGATCTTATGTGTTGAAAACAGGTTGAGTTCCTCAAAAGGACAAAATCAACTATGTTAAAATACATTAAGAAAATCAGGAGTCAAAATGTCCAGATCATAGGTAATGAGAAGGTTGGCATAAGCATGTGCAGAAATGACCAAATCTCTCAAAGCATTACTGCAAAATGATTCTGAAACAAGTATTCCTTCAAAAAATACCCCTCAGTAAGTATTTCAATACTTATGATTGGGAAGGGAAAAAAGGGAAGAAGAAAATTCACAAAAACTCAGAAGTGTGTTTATCTCAAAACTTTTCAAGTCTAAAGAAAAGAGTATAAACATAAAACACGTATGAGTCATAATTTAGAGTAATAATAATCATTAAGCAACTGTGTGTATCCATTTGCTCAGGAAAAGGTTTTGATTCCGGTGAATGAACTCTAAAGAGGACTAGACAAATTTTCCATCCATGTGTCCTCATGTTTGCAATCAATTGACAAAGAAAATGGTACCATACAGTGGTCAAAACGTATTCAGAATGTTCTACCATCTACAGCCAAACCACTGACCATTTTGCTAAACTTAAGAATGACATGATTATGTATCTTATTGAAAATTTACCAGATCCTCTTTGATACTGTTTTCAGAAAATCCTTTAATCATTTTTTTTTCAAAGGACTTTCTCTAATAACCAGGATATATTGTTCAATTTTTCTGAATAATGTATTTCAAACTTTTGCTTGTTTTTGTTGGCAATAGTTTCTGTTACCTGTCAGGATATAATACCTTATTTTTGTTGGTATTATTGTCCTCATAAATGGGTCAAGAGGAAAAGGTACATATGTCAAGGTCATGTCATTTTCAGGGTTGTTTTAAACACCAAAGGTTGATTGCTAAACAGTGTTTAAACTACTGAGGTATTTATGTTTTAATTGGAATATTAAACGATAATGAGATGCCTTGGTAAAAAGGTTTCTTCATCTGGGGTACTTAACCACTGTTCTTCAAAATTGACATGTGGCAAAAACCTTGAATGAAAATTCTCAAAACAAGTTGCTGAAATATTTGTTCTTCAAATCTGTATCATTTACTCTAATCACTGTTTTGTTCAAACATCTGATCTCTAAATACTATCCACTGCTGAAAGTCAACCACTGATTTCTCATTTTGCTAAGACAAGCACTGATACTCAAAATTAGTGTCTTATCCACTGATATACTATCCACTGATAGTAAAAATCTTCCACTGTTTTCACATTATTACCGTTGTAACCGCTGATGCTTGATTCATCAGTGGCTCTTAAAACAACTGTTATCCACCCTTCATTCATTTCATCAGTGTTTGACACGTGGTCAGTTTTTAGTCTTCAGATCAAAATAACCGCTGCCACATCAGCGATCATTTTTTTCCCTAAATAAAACCCTGCCCTAAACCCCCAAACAGGGTTTTACACTGTCGAATTGAATTCCAAAGTTCTCTTCTCAAAGCAGTTTCCAACCCTTCTTCTCAAAACATTCTCTGATTCTTCTTCATCAAAATGACGAAGTAAAAATCAAAATCAAAATCTAAACCAAAATCACCATCATCTTCAAAAGAGGTCGCTCAAACGACCGAAGAAACCATCGAAATACCACACAAATCACCTCATAACTATGTGGGTCTCCTCACAAAACCTACCAATAACCACACCTTCGACTCCATCATTGATACACTATCTGCATCAAAGTATAAAACTTTGTTGACAGTAGATGCTCCCATTTACTTGCAAACCCAGAGAGAGTTTTGGAAAAATGCAAATCTTGAAAAACAAGACGGAAAAGTAGTAGCCATTAACTCCTCGATACAGGGTAAAACATTTCAAATCACCCCACAATCAATCTCAGAGGTCTTCAAACTCGATGATCTGAAAGGTAAAGCTTCTTTTGATAAAACCGAGTTAAAAGCTGATTTTCTGAAAAGAGGGTATGCAGAACAATCAAAGGTAGATACCTTACAAAAAGGTTATTTTCCATCTGCACCCAGATTTTTATTCCACACACTTTTAAGTTGTGTTTCTAATAAAACAACAACGTTTAATGAAATACCATTGAAGATTCAGTGCCTGGGATATGCTATTCTAAACAATAAAGATTACAACTATTCCCAGGAGATCTTCAATGACATGGTAAAGAATGTTGACAGCAAATCATTTCTTCTTTTTCTAAGATTTCTGAGCTATTACTTTAAACAAAAATTTGAAAAAGAGGATGAAAATTTGCCCAAACAAGGTGTCCATTTTCAAATAAAAGGTTTAACAATTGAAACATTTTCAAGAATGATGGCACCAATAAAATTAAAAGCAAAGGTGCCTAAGCAGACTTTAGAAACTGCCACTGATCCTCAGGCAACTTCTGCTGAGCCCACTGCTCCAGGTGATCAGGGCAGCACAACCACTGCTCTGAAACCCACACCTGACATTACCAAAAAGACCAAAAGAAAAACATCCAGAAAACCCACCATACCCAAAACAAAGGCATCTCTGGAAGATGAGATCCCAGAAACAATGCCAGTGAGAGCACAAAAGTCACCAATAACCACTGCTGCTACTTCCTCACAGCAGGTGGAAGAAAGATCTCAACCCCAGCCTCAAACTCCTCCTGCATCCTCACAAAAGGATCATGTTGTAATCACAGGGACACCAAATTATGAAGCTCTGGATCCACTCGGATCTGTCTTCCACAGTCCTGATCCCAAGGACATGTCTCTTTCAACACCCATACCCTCACCAATCATAATGCCACAATCAATAATACCCTTGTTGCATGCAGTTGATATTGCACAGACACAAACCAGTTCCTCTCTATCACCCATTACTGAGAGTATACCTCCACAAGCGACTGGGTCTGATGCTTCTACCTCTGATATCCCAGCAACAACTGAGGAGGTTACACCCCCTGAGTTACAAGTAACTCTCGGTGGTAGTTCAAGTGGAGCAGCAACTACAACTAATGGATCAACAGATCTTCAGTTGGACAGTTGTTACATTAATAAGACTCCCTTGAAGGCAATTTCTTCCATGGCAACATCGGTAACCACCAGTGAGTTGTTTTTAACCACCGGTACCATCAAAGGTTTATCGAGTGCTGAAGAAAGAAGTCCCCAGTACCAAGAACAAGGGGCATCAATGGATGATTTTTGGGACTCAGTTCCTAAGTTACACATTGGTACAACCACTACTGGTGGGGATTCAGATGATCCTACTAATGTAGGTGATGATTCAAAATATCAGGAATTGACAAAAAGAGTTGAAAAACTTGAAGATTCAGTTGCTGAAATTAAAGATATGGTGCAAGAGATTTTAAAAGCTCAAAAAGCACAAGCTACCGCTGTTCCTGCTCAAGCACCTGCACAACATGCATTTGCTGCAAATGAGCTTTGGAATATTTTTCAACCCATGCTTGAAAAACAGCAACATATGGCTGATCAAAAGCATGCTATTCAAGTACAAATGCTGACCAACATGGTAGAATCAAGGTTTAAAGACACTCAAGCAGATATCAAGGCTATAAAGGCTAGCATACAAAAGACTGCCCATAGTGGAAAAGTTCCATCCTCCACCCTCTTCATGAATACACCCCTTGCAGATAATGCCAAAAAGGGGGAGAAAATCAAGTTGAGAAAGAAAGGAATATAAGATGGGCTGTATATTGAACCAGAAGAAGAAAAACAGTCATCTAAATCATCTCAAACCACAAAATCCAAAACTTCAATTCAAACAGCTGATACATCAGTAGTTACAAAAACTGCTGTCAGTAGCCAAACAGCTGCCATGTCATCAACACACACACCTCCAACACACACCACTCTATCACACACCATCACAACCACTGTTCCACCACCATCATCATCTACAATCATATCACCACCACTGCCTCCTGCCATAAAGCAGAAGACAGCAGATGTTACAACATCTGCTGTAATGACAACAGTGATTGAAACATCAGTTGTTTCAACCACTGTCAGTCAATCACAATCACAAACCACTGCTATCCAATCTCAAACCACTGATCCACCCAAAACATCATCAGCCTCCCCTACATTAAAAAGGAGAAGGGTTTTCATTCCTGATGATGAGTCACCACCACCATCACCACCATCAAATACTATCTCACATTTTCCATCCCCTGCTCAAAAGCAGAAGACATCTGCTGACATATCAGCAGTTGTAATGACAACAGCGGTTGAAACACCAGTTGTTTCAACCACTGTTAGTCAAACATCCACCACTGATCTCATCATTCCGACACCACAACCTCCAAAGCCTCACAAAAGAAAAAGAGAAACAACACAGGCTACTGATGAAAAGTATGATCCTGTTGCTGCTAAATATCCATTGGAATTAGAAGCCGTGAAAAATGAGATGAAACAGTTTTACACTGAAGATGATCCTACAAAAAGGAAATTTCCTTCTCTCATAGGTTTCATGATTCCAGACAACATGGATGAATATCTCGAAATAAAAGCAAGACAAGCAAGGATAAGAGCCAAAGTTGAATGCAAGGATCAAGGTGATGAAGCCATTTTGGAAAGAAGGGAATTCATGCTCAACAAAGTCAAACAAATAGAAGAATATGCAAGTGATCTGAACAAAGAAATGTCAAGTTTATTCCCTGAAGCAGAACAACGAAATGAATTGAGAAAAGAATATCTTGCATACATAATGAAAGAAAAGTTCTATCCTGCTGAAGAAACAGAATTCAAAGACTGGCCAATCATTGCACTAAAGCATGAGGCTAACAGAATTGAAAAGATTAAACTTGATCCACGGAAGAAAAAGACAGCTCCAAATTGGAACAAATACAACAAATTCATAGCTGATCTTATTTCCGAGCATAAAAGAAAGAAGCAGGAGTTGGTGGATGGAAAGGTGGATACTGCGGATGCCATAGCAAAATGGTCAAAGCAGCAAACTGATGAAGCTTATGAAAGGCTTGAGAAGCAGAGGTTGAAAGTCTCTGACATTCCTAAAAAGTCTAACTACAAAAAGCTACAGGAGCAAGTCAAGACCTTTGAAACACAGATCAGCACAGCAGAAGCATTTGTCACAAAATTGAGAACAGAAAGGAAGGAAATGCTGTCTGCTGGAGAAGAAAAGAATAAAGAAGCTGATCAGATTGAAGAAGCTATCAAGAAAATAGCCTCAGATAAAGAAAGATTAGCAAAACTACAAGACCTTGCCAAAAGGGTCAAAGTAGTAAGCCAAAAGTCATCAGCAGATGTCACAACCAGTGAGCTGTCTGAAGTTGAAGCAGACATAGCTGCAGCTAATGAGATTATTGAAAAAGCATTCACACGAGTGTCTGAAGCTCATGATACTGCACTACACTTCTTCTCTAGGCCAAACATCTTGAGTTCATCAGACAATAAACCTCTCCCAAGAAACCCATTTGGTTTAAAAATACTAAAGTGGCTCTCTGATCAAAAGACCCACGTATTGACTCTGACCAGAACCAATGGAGAAGTGAGGCATATATCAAGGAATCAAGCACTAGGCCTAAGTGTTGAAGATCTACAAGATCTCCTTGAGCTTTCACTGTGCAGGGATGAGGCTGATTTAAGTTCCAAAGAGTTTGAAGAAGAATTTAAAAGAAAAGCAAAGGAACTTCTGATGAAAAATAAAAATCCAAAATAATGACAGATTTTGGCTTTATCTATTCCAGGGGGAGATTGTTGGGATTGAACCCTACCAGAGGAACAGATAATGTAAAGCCAAAACCTGGTCACAACAGTGGATTCACAATAAGCAGATGTTTACACTAAGCTCTCCCCTTGACAGTGGTTACCTATCTGCTGATACACTCTAAACATTGCTCAGAAGAACAACTGATGAACCAAACACTGATGGAACAACTAAAGACTGCTAAAAGGCAAACGCTGAGCTCTATCTACTGCTGTCTCGTAAGTACTACTGAAGATCCAAGCACTGCTCATTCAAAGACTGATCACCTTTTGAAGAAAGCACTGATGTTCAAGTAATCAGTGCTTAGGCTACAACAGTGGAACGTGAACAGTGTTAGACTTGTTTTGTATTGTATTATCTATCAGTTGTTAGACATCAGTAGTTTTGTATAGATCAGTGTTTATAGGTTGTTAGGCTGTTAGAAGTCACTATCATGGTGACGTCGGCTGAGGTACATTAGTAGTTTGGTTTGCCTATAAATATGACAGTACTCTGTACTGTTATATTTGATTCGTTTTGAGTGACTTCTTCTCCTCAATTCAATCCTTTCATCTTGTGCAACCAACCCTGGAGTATCAGGCTGAGGGGGAGTTTAGTCTGTAAGCTTGCATTGTAATCTTTTGCTTTTAATGTAATCTTTCGACTCTATGAAAAAGCAATTGTTTATCAAACTATGTTCTCCTTTGATTGTGTTTACAAAGTTTGTTATCCATTTCCGCTGCACTTTAAACTGCTCATATCTATTTGATTTGTTTAAACATCACAAACAAGCACAATCATGAGAGCCTCGGATCCTAACAATTGGTATCAGAGCCTGGACAGTCAAATTCGATCTAACAATCAATTTGACATAACAGTTCGGCTAAAAATTCATTGATACTAAGGATGGTTGTATTCAGTTGAAAAACAGAGTAACGAGTGAATCATGATCAAAATGGTTATTCAGAAACTCTGTAAATCAACCAAGATGTCATATGACACACAAATTTCACGCAACAAGTGATATCATGCACAAGTCACTCATAGTTTTCAGATCTGTAAAATATCTGATAAACTATGGGATTGTTCGACATTTTCAAAATTGATTTCAAATTGTTGTTTTGATATTTGTGATGTTTTCACTAAATGCTAAAGTATGAATCTCAGATTAGCAAAAACCTATGTTCTTAAAACATTAGTGTTTTTGATAACATAAAAGAGGGAAATTAAAACTTTAGTCATACAGATCAGTGCTTGCCTTCCATCTCTTCCTTTTAGCAGCTCACGTTCAGCCACATCTTACATTGAAGTTGGTCCTAGTGTGACAGACCAACCACTCAAGCCCTTGAGCTTTTGGGGAGGCCAAGTCCAACTGCTTTTCCCTTATTTACCTCCCAACCCGTTACAACCGGTGCACCTATTAGGCATGAAACCTGTGACAACCGGTAGCTTACGCTCTTAATTACGTAATTAACAGGCGATTAACGCGACAATAAATACTATTTAAGACATAGATTAACTTAATTAGGCTCTTGGTACGCCTAGGAACGCTTATCGGACGTTACAGTGCGCGTCTGAGGATTTTCGGGAAATCTACTGAATATTAAGCGATAACGAACTGATGCCGTACAAATTACCGACCATTCCGACTAATATTAAATTTTTTATGATATATTTTAGATTTGTACTTTAACCGTGGTCGAAACCGGATCGAAAAACGGATTGAAACGAACAAACGACACATTTTATGCGATTTTACCATAAACGACAAACAATTGCGCCAACGACTACCGGTATTATTCTACATATTTTTAAAACTAAGAGTTTATGTTATGACATTCCGACAATCTTGGGTTTTGGTAACGGGTCTCGTATAAAATTACGGGCCACCTAAACACCGGGATTGGACTTGTGGGCCTTGGGCCCAAGCCCAAAGCCCACTAGACTAACCCTACCTATATAAAGGTAGTATAACCCTAAAATCCATTCATTGATTAGCCGCTACCTTCACTTTATCATATGTTCTTTTTGTCTGCAATCATATACACACATAAGACTTAGATTTCATCTTTTCCAAACAAATCATACTCACACACACCTCTCGATCTCTACTCACACACAAAGACAAAGAATGAACCTTATCCTTCCTTCACCTCATCCACTCAAACATACAGACATACCACAAAGCCAGACACCCTCTCACAACTACTCTCTCCCTCTCGATCTACTGGATACGCGGATTGGAGCCGGAACCGGCGTCGATGCCGGTGGTTTTTCCGATGAGGTACCCCCTTTTTTTCGATCCAGAAAACAAACACCACCACCACCACCGTCCGGTGGTGGTGCGGCGATGGTAACAAGCAGAGAGAGACGGAAGAGAGAGAACGATAGACGAAGAGAGAGAGAGAGAGAGAGAGAGAACCGATGGTCAGTTCATTTATCCAACGGTCCTTGTCTCGGACCGGCGGTCCCTGTTCCGATTCCGGCGGTCTTCGTCATGATCCGTCAAGTTTCACGATGATGATGGTGGTGGTGTGATTAACGACGATTGTAGTCGCCGGGAGTGAAGACAACAGCGGCGGTGGTCATCGGTCCCTCTCCGAAAAACTCTTGATTTGGTTCGGGTTTTGTCAGATTCGGTTCAGCAGGTTCTAGTTTAGCTCAAAGATTCGGGATGTGTTTGGCTTGGGTTTGAGTTATGCTCGGGAACCGGGTTTTATTTCGGGTCAGGTTCAAGGTATGCTTGGTTAAGATTCAAGATTTTTCTTTTTCGTGCGAGGTTTGATGCTGATTTGGCCCAGGTCTGTGTCGGTTCGGGTCTTACGGTGTGGTTCGGCTCGGCTCAGGTAGCCGTTTGGAGTCTCGGCTGTGGTCAACGGCTCGGGTCAACATCCGGTTCGGGTCCCGGGTCAGAACTAGTCAACGGATTCGCATGGTTCAGCGGGTGCGGGTTTTGGATCGTCGCGGTTCGTGGTTCGGGTCGACTTGCTTAAACTGAGTTGAGTCAGTCAAATCTGGTCAACACAGTGAGTTGACTCGGTCAACTCAACCGGTCAACTCAGTTGACTCGGTCAACTCAGTCAGCTTACTCGGCAAACCAACACGAGAGCTTTGGTAAAGATTTTATGGCGCGAGGTATATCATTATTTCTATAGTTTTATTTAAATACGCGAAAACGAGCTCGAACCGAACAAACTGACAAATTATTGATTAAAATTACTTGGGTTTACTAATTACTTTGTTTATATAAACTGATTATTCGTGAATATTATTGAATTTTGATAAAAATAACGACAACTTGTGTTGTCGGGGCGTCCAAAAACAGAGGAAACTCTGCCCGTCTTTCGAGAAAATCCGTAAAATAAGACGTGTGTTATTAT
Source organism: Helianthus annuus (assembly GCF_002127325.2). Lineage (NCBI taxonomy): Eukaryota > Viridiplantae > Streptophyta > Magnoliopsida > Asterales > Asteraceae > Helianthus > Helianthus annuus. The sequence goes on along the minus strand of NC_035434.2, from coordinate 28,560,295 downwards.
AAAACAACTTTCGGATTCAAATGATATTTTAGAAAGACAAATACAAGTATATAATTACTTTCGACAACACTTCACAATTTACGAAAACGACGATTCAGAAAGTATTTACAACAATAAATATAGTATTTATATTTATTCTAAACTTTGAAATTTCGACAATTCTTTTATAAAAATAAATATAGTTGGTATATTTATTTCGAATAACAAACCATACGAATTCTTTTATAAAATAAATATAACTCATATATTTATTTCGGATGTCAAACAACACAACGAACCTTTTTCTAAAATAAATAATAGTATATATTTGAAATATTAAACGACACACTACTAGAAAATTGACCAATTGCGACTGCGTTTTCAGTCGCAAATCCGTCGCAAAACGCGTTTTGCGACCGGTTTGCGACCGGAAATGCGATCGAAATTGACCTCGTCGCTAATTGAATTTGCGACGGAATTTGCGACCGGTGCAAATTTGCGACCGCTATTTACAACCGGAATTGCTGTCGCAACTATTGCGACCGATTTGCAACTGTTAGTTTGCGACCGATTTGCAACTGTTTTTTACGACCGGCTTGCGACAGCGCCTTTTGCAACCGTCTTGCGACTGGTTTTTTTGCAACCGTCTTGCGACTGATTTTTTTGCAACCGTCTTGCAACTGATTTTTTTGCATTAAAAAAAATTAAAAATAAATCTCTTTTTTTTTTTTTTGTATTTTTAACCTGCTAATATTTTTCAAACTTAGCAATTTCAATTCATCTAAAATACCCACATTCGGATCAAACAAAAATCGAGTTAAAGTTACAAAATAAGTCAAATATTCTAATTATCCAAATATAATAGATCCAAAACATTTGAATATAAATAACTAGAGCTAACTCGGTGGTAGGATGTTTCGAGAGACAAGTTGTAACAGTGATTCAAAGCTCGTCATCCTATCATGCATCGCCTCTTTTTCTTTCACTAAATCCTCAATGACCGCGTTCAATTTTTGCTTATCTTCCTTTTCCTTGGTCAACTCGTCAATAACTCCATTTAACCTTTGTTTATCTTCTTCCTTTTCTTTCACCAAATCTTCAATAACCCCATTCAGTTTTTGTATCTAAAAAAAATTAATAAACATGTACTTATATTCACACTTAAATATAAAAGCTCAAATATAATTTATTTAGACTCATAATTAACAATTATTCATTAGTTTAGTATATCATACATCCTCACATGATTATTAATATTAAAAACAAGATGGGTAGCCAGTGGACTTTGATGGAATTAACTGTAGCCAATTCACTAGTTATTATTATAGTTTAACTTATATATTTCACACATGTTGCTCTTTAACAATTCTTAAATTATGTTGGGTAAGTCAAACATGGAAGGAAAATCAGTGAACATGGTGTAAATTTACTTTCGTTTTGCACTACTGTAGGCTGAAAGATATAGACCCAAGAAAAATCCATTGTGGCCCAACCAATTCTCGATTTAACTGGTCGATTCGGTCAAAGAATACTACACTTTACGACTCGTTATAACAATACCTATTATAACTAGATAAGATGCATTACGACCCGGTACCGAGCTCTCTCCACATAATAATGGCCTAAAGAAACTAATTGGATCTGCGCAAAACAAACCTTATTTATGATGACAATGCTAAGTGGTCAGCCACCAATTCAACCCTATAACGATTTATAATCCCAACCTAATGGATAACTATGGTTTTAAACACGGTAAAGAATAGAAAAAAAAATACCTCCGAGTCTTGTGGTGTAGTATTGCTAGACGACATGGAAGGGGTACCCGTGATCAAGGCTAATGGGTCACTAACGTTGCTAAACCCGTATAATTTTCCTTTATTCAAGCCCCCACCGGCTCGTGTCCACAAGTCTTGGTCAAACTTTGGGTGTTCGCTTTCATCCGACCCGTACTTCTCCACAAGATATCCCTTGTATATTTTCTGATACACACAAACAAAACAATTTTTTGTAGTTTAACATTTAATAAATAAGTAGCAAAACTATACAATATTGGAAGTGATGAAACCTACCCAGGTCTTAAATGACCTTTCGTCAACCCAGTCACGATTTGGTTCTTCAATATCCTCTTCACCATTTATGCCTTGATTTTGTTCTTGACCATTTTCTTCAGAATCCAAGCCCTCGACTACGTTACTGGTACACTCTTGAGCTTTGTCCAATGGCCTCCTACCTTTCTTGCAACGTGATTGCCTCCACATCTCAAAAAATTCAGGTTCACGCCCAAGTTTCTTAGCCTACAAAATTAGTATTTAGAAGTTAATTAAAAATGGTAATGATTAGGGTTTGGCGGTGTAGTCCACTTAGAAATGTGTTGATGTTAAGCATTTTGAATCTTCTATTGGAGCAAGTAAAAAAAATTAAGGAAGGCTTAACTTTTCTAAACTTTTCTTTGTATCATAAAAACTTTTCGGGAGCTTATTCTCTTCAGGCATCATTGCATTAACCATGGAAATGTTATAGTTGTAGGCAGCAGTGGACACATAGAAAAGTGATTTCCATGTCAAAAAGTTTGTGGCAGCTTGTAACTTTAAACACTAGTGGCCTTCTCCCCCTCCCACAAAGGTTCATCGACAGCTTGTAACATGTCATAGAATCTTTTTGCTTCCGGATTCGGTACATGTCCTTCCAAAATATTTGAAGTATAACCACGTGAATACATGTTATCTAACACCATACGTCTATAGCCATCATCGTTATCATCAACTTCCATTCTAGTAGAAGACTCTCCTATCTCACGGATGGAATTTTCACCATGTTCATGCCATGTTGTATAACGAAGCATGAAACCTTCCTTATACAAGTGTTGTTGAATGGTGGCTTTATCTCTTAAACTTACATTTTGACACTTGTAACAAGGGCATTTTATTTCACGTATTGTCTCACCATGCATAGTCACCCTCGTATCAACAATTGCTTCCTTAGAAAAAGCAAAGTCTAAAAATAAATCTACATTATCACAGTATTCGGAACTTAGAAATCCATCACTATCGGTCTTTTGATACATCCACCCTCTATCAATGTACCACGCCATCACTAATCAGATAAAAACTATTCAGTAAACTATATCAATACATAAAATGAGGTAGTATTTACTAAAATATCATTCACTTAAAATATATAATTCAACATGCTTTGATTACGTGGAGCTAGTAAATCAAATTCAAAAATAAAACTATAATATCACTTTTAGGATATGACTAGATTAATATCAGTACTTAAAAAAAGTATTCTATCGTAACAAATACATGTGCTTTGCTTACATGGAGCTACTAAATCAAATTCAAAAACAGAACTATAATATTATGAAAAATAATAATTACTAATTACTTTTCGCTTAAAATCTGCAGCAACCTACAATATTAAATGTCCACAAATGATAATAAACAAACTAAAACAGAAGGTTAAAGGTTGTTGGGGGACATTACTAATTTCAACCAAGTTCAAAATCAAAAGTATGATTAACAATTTTTTCTTCATAAACTACCATCAATATTTTCCTAGAATTAAACTAAAATTTGAGACATCACAACAACTTAGGAAATACTGAAGTAGCAGCTCTGTTTTATATACCTTATGAAAAATTGAAGTAAACAAGCTACAACTAGTGGGAATTCCAAATAAACAAAGTAAATGAACAACGGTGTACCTATTTTTGGCCAGAAGACAAACGATAGTCCAGGTTCGATGGTCTGAGAAGCACTCGTACAAGTCGAGACGGGAGCCGCTTGTACAAATGCTAGGGTTCCAAATCGTGAATAATTTAGTAAATAATTGAAGCAAACAAGCAATAATTAGTAAGAAACTCAAGAAAAATGCCGTATACCTGAGATGGGAGTAAACCTAGCTTTGCAAAATGTGAAGTGTGTGAAGTCTTGAGATGGGAGCCCGTGGATAGCCCTAGTTTTGGGGGGGAAGAGTAATTGGGTTTGGGGGGAAAAAAGTAATTGGGTGAAAATATCAAGCGGGAACAATTTCCTATTATTAAATTCTATAAAATTAAATAAATCAATAATTTGATGTAAATGTGATGTGTGGTAAAATACACATATTTGTCTCGTGTAAATTGTATAATTTTTGTATAGTTTTTATTTATTCTTTTTAGTTTTTGGTGTATATTATATTCTTTTGTGTTTTGCCACCTGGTGCAAATGGAGCAAAAACGAGTAATAAGGAAATAACCAGCCAGTTGGGCAGAGAGGGGCGCCAATGGCCGAATTGAAATTACAACTATTTTCCGTGAATGGGTCGAGCACACTATCTCTATGTATAAGATAGCAATATAAATTATATAATATAAATAATATAAATAAATTAAAAAAAGAAAAAAATATAATAAAAATATGTTGGACAACTTCTCGTGGGATAAAAAGTATAGTAAAAATATGTTAGAAACCCCCCCCTCCCCTCCCTCAAACGTAAAAAAAAAACTTTTAATTAATGTCGTGTCAATTTAGTTCTAGACAAAGTAATTAAAGTAATTAGAGAGTCTCGTGGGTTCGATACTCAGACTTACTTTAGCTATACTGCATTGACCGGTACACTTGCCGGTTGTGTGGTTTAGGTCTAAGATATTCCTTATTATGTCTTAGTTGGTTACGATGGATTATAATATACCCTAAGGTATCATCAATGACCATAATGAATGTGCTTGACCATCATTAACCCTAAATTATCATTAATGACCATGCTTAACCATCATTAACCCTATTTGGCCATGAATGACACGAACTGACACCTTGCATTCCCGCATTACAGATAAAGCCTAACTAACCTAATTCACCATATCTAAGCCTAATAAACAAGTATCACAACTTGCCCTCAATGAACATCATTGGCCCTAGTTGAACCATCATTCACCGTCAAATACCCTAAATTAAGCATTACTACCCTAATTAACCATCAATAGATATAACCGACCAAAAAGTCTGGTCACCGACCCAAATTAAAAATTCAATGTTGACAATTGAGCAAAAGCAGCCATAATTGAACATATTTGGGTTAATATTAGGGTAGTATTTTGTTAGGAATACCATGTACAATTTTAATTGAAACGGTTGAAACCGGAGAGCGAAATAACAAAAATTGAACAAACAGGTTCCAGTGGTGGTCGTCAAAACCAGCAGAGGCACGAAGGAGGTGTAGCAACTCGAGCGGTGGTCGGCGGGAGCCGATTAGGGCAGGTGGGCGACTTGCGCTGGTCGGGCACCGGTGTCCGGTAGCAACAGTCTCTTTATTTCCATCTTTTTAATGACCGTCAGTAACCTTAAATAAACACATTTTTGTTAGGCATTTAAATGATTATTTTTTTTTAAATTTTTCACATTTTTTCGTAAAAAAACCGGACAAAAAACTTGCAACCGAAAAAGTTGGTCGCAAATTTTTTAACTGATTTGCGATCGTATTGTATATTTATTGTTACCTTTTGTTAGTATTTATATATTTTTACGACCGAAAAGCCGGTCGTAAAATTTACGACCGATTTTGCAACCGAATTATATTTCTGACTTTTGGTTTTTATTATTCATTTATTTTTTTTGCGACCGAAAAAAACGGTTGCAAATTTTGCGACCGAATTTGCAACCGTGCTTTGCACTTTAGTATTAAATAATAAAATTTGTGACCTATTTGCGACCGGAAAAGGCGGTTGCAAAATTTGCAACCGTTTTGCAACCGAATCTTTGGTGGTCGCTAATTTTGAGACAAATTTTATTTCGGTCGCAATTTGGTCGCTAATTTTACGACTGTTCCTTGCCGGTCGCAAATTTTGGTTGCAACTGCCTAGTATTCTAGTAGTGACATGCATTCGTTTTATAAAAATAAATATAGCTTATATATTTATTTTAAATATCGGACAACACGTATTCTTTTATAAAAATAGATATAGCGTATCTATTTATTTCAAACACAGCAGCACGACGATTCTTTTATAAAACAAATGTAACTTTTATATTTATTTCACACTCCGAAACAACGTATACATATATTTTGACAAATATATGCAAGACCTAATATATGTAATACAAGTTTATCATAAATTACTTTCATACGAATATTCCTATATACACAAACGAATTCTCGGGACGACAAGCAATCTTAACGATATATTTATATATTTTGATATAAATATTTATTTATTTTTACATATCTCGAGAATCAAGTCTTTTCAAGACTTATTAGTTTTTATCGACGATAAACAATACTTATCAAATATGACCTAATCGTTTCCATTAACTTAACAACTTACAGTTGAATCGTTCGGTTAACGATTCGGTAGAGCTCGGTGACACGTAGTTTAGTTACTACGTTTATTTAGAAACTTATAAGATATTCCGTGTTAGGAATTTTGTAGAATGCACGCTAGCGAGTCTCATCTTGGAAACGACATCACGAAGTCGTAATTAGCTAGCTTTGCACAAGGCAATTCAGGTGAGTTCATAACCCCACCTTTTTACGGTTTTACATTTTTATAAATGTTTTAGGGGTGGAATGACATGCACGTTTTTGTAGAAACATACAAAGTTTTCGATAAACAAAGATTGCATATTTATAGACAAGCAGGTTTTTGCAAGAACATAAGAGGTTTTTGAAGGAACAAAAACTATATATTTCTAAACCATGTTATAACACGTTATAACTAACACAAATGAATTGTGATTTTTATTGAACTCAAATGGTTTTACGAATGATTCATAGTAAAGATACCGGTTTTACAAAACAAATGGGTATTTTTGAAACGTGAATGATTTTCATGAGTAAGGACGGGATCGTCCTGGTTATAATACGGGGCTGGGTTGGGCTGTGTACGTAAAACGAGACAACCCAGTGAGTTCATGTCCCCCTTTTCCCTTAACTGTTTTGGTTTTATAACTCTCGGGGGTGGAATACATGTTACGAATGTCTAAACGGTATGAAATGACTATGAAATGAACTATTAAATCATGTGAGCATAGATTGAATTTGAAATGCCATTAACTCTCATAATCAATATGGACGAAGGTAAGATCTAACGGGTACGGCCGAGCCCCACTCATGGTCCTTTTGTGACCACTTGAGTGCTTTGGTGTCCCAGTCGAGGTGAATCGACAATAGTCAAGGTGAATTGACATGGTCAAGGTAAATTGACATAGTCGAAGGGGAATTCGACATAGTCGAAGGGGAATTCGACATAGTCGAGGGAATCGACGAGGGTACAAGCCTACGCATTTTGAGTGCTCCCTATGTCTTCACATGCTTTAATGTCCTTGCAAAACTTTAATTGAATCTATTCATATTCTCTTACAAACAGACATACATATTTCAATGATTACAAAGATTATTTGGAGCTCACAGTGTTTATATATCAGGCCGAGAAAAATGATTTTTCTGTATTTACACGACAACCTTAAAACCGGTTATTAAAAAGATTTGTTTTAAATCTTTTCTAAAACAAACTCTGAACTCGCTCAACTTTATGTTGATTTTTCGCATGTTTGTTTCTCAGGTTTCTTTCTCAAATTATGGAACGGTTGGAATACGAGAACCATGTGGAGTCGAGTACTTAGTGGCGTTCGTTACCTAGAAGTCTTAGCTTATTTGCTTCCGCTGTGCAATGAAGATACCAGTCCAGTCACACCAGCTCTGATATTACGGGGTGTGACAGATTGGTATCAGAGCTATAGGTTACATCGAATTAGGTTTCTGTAGAGATACGTAGGCTCTAACCTCACTTTCCTTTGGGAACTTAGACTATTAAGACTTTGAATACGTACAGAACGCCTAGTACTCGAATATGGTCTCCAACCGTTGCCTAAAAACAAACAGTCAAAATTTTGTTTTCAAACATACGCTATTGTTTTGTTTTATACACGGTGCACAAAACAAATACGCACAGAGAACACTAAACTTTGAGAGTTTAGGAAACATGCATTTAGGACCTTCGAAAAACTTATGTTGAAATTCGTTCAAGGTCATCACGTAGGAACCATGATTATTAACTCGGGCACACACTATTATCCATATTGTCTATGATATTTTAACTTACCGAGTAGGCAACCTATGCCTAACGAAACGCTAGTGCACGAGAATACATGGAACTTAAATTTTACGTCAACGGATGTCGGAGTACTTCACATTCTACGCGGAACAAAACGCTAGTGCACAGGTATACGTGAAACTTAAGCTATACATAAACGGAGGTTGAAGTACGACACATACGACTATCGAGGTGAGGCCTTTGAAAAGACACGATGGCGCAATTCAACGACGACGCTAGATTCTGTCAGCACGAAAACCATCGATCCGGAAGCGACGGGTTGGCACGCGGTCCTGCAACGACACGGGTCACGCTAAGGAGAGGACACATGTCTTTGTATCCCCCTACCTAATTAACGACAAATACGCAATGTTCGACATTCCATGGTAATGTCACCTAATAACTGGTCATCACATGAAACCCCGGGTAAAGTCCTTAAATTTCTTTTATTGAAATTTCGACTTTTGCATCTAGTGAGTAGATTTTTACATCTCTACTCCTCTTAATGGTCATTGTATCATGATCATTTCTTTCATTACAGCGAATACTCATTTGCTTCATTTCTTGAAAATTCATATGTTACTCATGCATCGTTTGTTACGCATGTGGTTTCGTTTCGAATAAGCGTTTCATCAAAGTTCAAATATTATTTCGCTAAATTTAATTATTGATTTGTGATTCGAATGACCTGCATTATTGTAATTGTTGGCTCCTTTGTTATCAAGTCAACACATTTTCTTGAAATTTCTTTTCTTTTCAAGTTACATAAATGGTTTTTTGTGGTGACCATGCCGAAAGTTTTCTCGTCGATACATGTATTTATTGTTAGATTGCGCCGAAACCAAGTTCAATTGTTTGAACTTGTTCATTACGCTTATACAATTCAAGACACCATATGATGTATTGAGAACATCATATTCAAATTCGTTTTAACGAACGTTTCATTTGTTCCGAGTCGTAGTAGACTTGTTTGGTCTACGACTCCATTAAGTCGTTTGTTGATTTCGACACCTTGTGGTGGTGTTTTCACTAATTTGAAGCTTGCACTAATCTCGTTTACGCATCTCATGCACGGATTCAATTATTTTTTATTGATGTACTTTAAATCCGCTTTGATTTATCATATTATAGCAGTCTTAACACAATCGTGTGTTAAGGCAATGGTACACAAATTCATTCTATATTCCGGTGTACCTACTAACGGTTCTTTCAATATCGATCGAAAGTTTTGCGATATTCATTGCTTCTTCATCTTCGATCGAAAACATTATTTCTTTGATGTTCCGTTTTCAATTGAAAATCTTTCGATGTTTGTTGGAACAAACATTCATATTTACTTCATTGCGCTTTCATTTGACTTCAAACACGGTGAAGTTGTTTGATCACCGCTATTATTGAATTATTTAAATCAATACGACACCTTGTGGTGTCGATATAAACTTGTAGCTTGGGCTAATCATAATCGAGCGTTTCTTACAAAACACAGGTGATACTTGTTCGATCACCGCTATATTTGAATTGTTTCATTCAATTCGACACCTTGTAGCGTCGGTATAACTTGCAGCTTGTGCTGATCATGATCGAGCGTTTCATGCAAACTATTACATTTGAGATCGTTGATTCTAAGTTCATCTAGTGGATGTTATTGCTTCTAGAACTCATTTCCATATTGTGAACGTTCATACGGAATTCGATTGGTCGAAGTTCCTGTTCTTTGTTGGACTCCTGTTAACTTAGTCACACTAGTGATTGTATCTACACGTCTTGTTTCCTTTGCCATCAATTTCAAAACCACATTTCTTTTAAACCATTAGGTTCTTATTGTTGAGGAATGTCCTTGAATTCACATGATTCGAATAAGTCTTGATTCAATTTCGTGGTCATCCACTTTGATACTATTCCTATTTACCTACACATAACGTAACTCTAAGGAGTTAACGTAGTCTAAATTTCGAGGACGAAATTTCATTAATAGGGGGAGAATGTGACAACCGGTAGTTTACGCCCTTAATTACGTGATTTACAAGATATTAACGCGACAATAAATAGTGTTTAAGACATAGATTAACTAAATTAGGCTCTTGGTACACCTAGGAACGCTTATCGGACGTTACAGTGCGCGTATGAGGATTTTCGGGAAATCTACTGAATATTAAGCGATAACGAACTGATGCCATACAAAATACTGACCACACCGACTAATATTAATTTTTTTTACGATATATGATGTGTACAAAATGCAACATATAAATTACATCAATTGTGGCATAAAACTAACCCTTTTTTAGTACTAATGTTGGAAAAAGTGTGTTTTTGTCTTCCTTTTGTATTTTCAGGATTAAATGAGCTCAAATGAACAAAAGAAGCAAAAAGGCAGTTAAATCTAACATAAATACAAGAAAAGGAACAAACGTGGCATGCCCGACCTCCCGACAGCATCTTCCCAAGCAAAACAAGAGAATAGAAGGCTGAACACGCCCCGTGCTCAATGAGCACGGGGGCGTGCCCAAGTGTCAACAGAAAAGACAAAGTTGTAGAAGCTTCTATCACCCACCACGGGGCGTGCCCACTGGACACAGGGCCGTGGTCAACTCTAAGATTCGCAAAATCTAGGGAAATCTTGATAGTACTGATACGCTTCTGCACACGGGGTCGTGCCCAGCGGATACGGGGGCGCGGTCAACGAATGCAGACAAACTGCAATTAATGAAGAAAGAGAAGGAGGATGGACATGGGGCCGTGCCCAATGGACACGGGGCCGTGCCCGAGCTTCTGTTCAGGCTATAAATAGGGGTGCTTGGCTCATTTGCAAACCATCCCTTGGCACACCACCTCTCTCACACTTCACCCACCCACCACCACCATCACAACACCATCATCCACCACCATCATCCATTATCCATCATAGAGTGTGTGAGTCGTCTCGGGATCCAAGATTGATCGTAAGAGTTCTTGACAATCAAAGGCCATGTTTGCCTAAGTCTCTTACATCACTTGGTGAAGACAAGTGTCTAGTGTAATACTTTTTATTTTTAATCTTTTCGCACTTTTTATTTGGTTTTGTATTAATGACTTTAATAACTAGTTTCTTATGTTGAAGGTGATTCTTCCTTATCGTTTGTCCGTGGTGTCTTGGCATTATTATACTGTCTATATAAAATAAAAGATTTTCACCATTCATATCTCCACGGTCTATATGGAGATATGTTGGCTACCTGGTCGGGGGTTAAGGGAACGGTTTGGTAAGAGTCTTGCCTTGTTCAGTGTATAGATCCTGCATGAGCCTGGGTCAAATTTAGTAGGACCTCCTTCAATACCCACCGGTATTGGATGGCGGGGGACCAAACTCTTTGATCCCCTCATATGTAAGCTACTATTAAAACTTTAACCCGACAACTTAGGACAGTATCCTTGCTGACTCAGACTACTTAGCCGAAGGTAACGTCACCTTCAAAAGAGAGGCCTACCACAATATGCATTAATAACTTAATTAATTATCTTTTAATAATCTGACCCTTTAGGATTGTGTCCTTGCTGACTCAAACTACTGGGTTGAGGGTAACGTCACCTACAAAAGAGGGGCCTACTACAATAACTAAGATAATCTCTTAAAAAGTGCAAAAGTGCGGAAATAATCAAAGGTTACATTAAACAAGAGTCGGATCGAAGTGACTCATCTTGTCTATCTGTTTTTACTTTTATTTTATTTTTCAGCATTTTAGTTAGTTTTATTTTTCTAGTTCAAAAACCTTTTTTATAACTTTTGATTTGATTAGACGTTGAGGATAAACCGGTATTAAAAGCTCTTGTGTCCTTGGACGACCTCGGTATCTTACTAACACTATACTACGCTCATGATGGGTGCACTTGCCCATATGTGTGTTTAGTGTTAGTAAATATCGTGTTTTATAAATTTAAAACTTGGCTAAAAAGTGTTAAAGGGCTTAAAATATACATAAAAAATATAGCACAGTTCACGCACATCAAGTTTTTGGCGCCACTGCCGGGGACACAAGGATTTTAAGAAAGCTTAAAATCGACGGCCTAATCAGTTTTCTGAAACCTTTTTAAAACGCGCACACATTTTTCTGCATTTTAGATAGTTTTGCATTTACAGTAGGTTGAACGCGGGCCGTGCTCACTGAACACGGGCCCGTGCTGCATATTTTTTCATATAACACCCAGATACAGAGTCTGAACATGGGGTCGTGCTCACTGAACACGCCCCCGTGCTCATAAAACCAGTAACCTTTAATTCAAACACCCAGATACAGACCCTGAACACGGGCCGTGCTCACTGAACACGGGGCCGTGTCCAGCTTCTGTTTCTGTTTTTATTTTCGTTTTCTGGTCTCGAGACTCTGTTGTGGTCTACTGAGTGATTCTTATGGATCAATACTCAGAGGCTACAACTACACCTATGGGGAGGATGATTATAGGGAAGACTATTGCACCAATTGTGGTAACCCGCACTCGGTACAATATTATGACTTATTTCAACCATCCACTTCATACACCTATTATGAGGAGCCCAGGTACGAGCCATCAACTTCATACACATCCTATGAAGACCAAAGGTATGAACCTTCTCCCTCATACTCATATTTTGATGAACCAAGGTATGAGCCTTCATATTCATACTTTGAGGAACCAAGATATGAGCCACCACCTTTATATGCTTATTATGAGGAACCATGGCGTGAACAACCCACCTCATACAAGTATTATGAAGAACAAAATTACGACCTTTATCCATCGTATACTTACAATGAAGAACAATGGTATGAACCATCTACTTCATATGAGTACTATGAGGAACCAAGGATCGAACATCCGAATTCAAGCTTTGAAAATCCCGATCCTTAATCTATCGCCGACGTAACCGATAGGATACTAGAACACCTTAAAACTATCGAGCGATACATAAAAGAATCTCGCGCAAGGGAAGAGGAGTCCCGAGCAAGAGAAGAATTAACTTGTAATAAAGAAGAGATAGTTGAAGAGGTAAAAACGGAAGAACAAATAAGTGAAAAACCGACACATGAGTTAAACAACAAAAAAGGTGAGTCCGTTAACGTTAAAATTTAAGAAGAGTCTAATTTTGAAGAAATTAATCTCTTGTCACCTTCTTTTGAAAATCATTGTTTAGTACCCACTCATGCTAAGTTTTTTAAAAGAGTTAAACACTAACACTAAAATTGATGAAACGGTAAGTATTAAGTTAACTAACGATCAAACTTTGCTAATAAAAGAAGACCTATTTGAAATCAACATTACACCGGTTCCATGTTTTTTTTCAAAATTCCTTTATTAGTAATGTCACGATTGATAAAGATCTTTGTGTTAACATAATGCCTAATTACATTTTCGAAAAACTAAGTATTAGTGATTTTTCTCCACTTCAAATACCCATTTTTCTGTCCAATCGAAAAGTAATAAAATCAATCGGTGTAGTTGAGGATGTTTTGGTTCAAACAAATCAAATGGTTATCCCAACTGACTTTGTCATCCTCGATGACGCTCCTCTAGTGTTGGGACGACCTTTTGTAAAAACCCACGAAGCTTTGAAAAAGCAGAAGTACAACAATCTATCTCTTCAATTAGGGGCATTCAAAAGGAGCATCGATCTTGAGCGTTCAATGAAATATCCTTTCGGAAATAATGACCCCCTAATTGAAGATGAAGATGAACCACCTGATACAAGTGAAAAGATTGACCACTTTTGAGGAAACAGTGGTTAACCAGGAGAGGTTAATTCACTGGTCTCGTCAAGTAGGGTTAATCCCTTCTTTCCGAGGATCGGTGGCTTGACCGTCAGCTGGGCTGTCTCCTGCACACAAGGAAAACACACTGTGACTCGTAACAAGGAGGAAGGGGTGGGGGGTGCTCCTTGTTACCACTCTCCGGCGTGAGAATCAGTAATTTGCTTGGGAAGCAAAGTGTGATCGTAGTAGTAGTGAGAGAGTTGTGAAGAGATACCTCAAACCTGGTTTGGGATGGGTATTTATAGCCGAGGAGTGAAGGAGGTGGTTGAGCTGATAGACTGACGACGCACCGCCCTTGTGCAGGTGTGTCAGGCTTGTCGGCTGTGGAGGTGAAGCCACGTCCTACTGCGGTGTCAGTCTGTTGCTTACGTATGGGCTGACAGGCGACTGTCGTTGGTGCCACTTGCTCTGTGATGTCAGTCCCACTTGCCTCGTGGGCAGGATGCGGTGCTGCGCCGCATCGCTGGCTGAGGTAACTACTGTTGTTTCCGCGTTCTCATTCTGGCGAACACTGCGGGATGCGGTGCCAGGCCGCATCGCCACTTGTGGTGACTGTTGCTGTTGTCCAGCCTCCTTGGATTGATGAAAACATTCACAGGATGCGGTGTGAGGCCGCATCACTATGCGTACACCTGTTTTCATACACAAGGTAAGTTTTCTTCCAGCACTTGACATATTGGATTCGAACACTGTGTTCGCGCGTGCCCGCACGGACACAGATAAGTTCTTGCTGGTGAGGGTTTTTGATTAGGGTAATGGTCACTCGTGGCCGTGCTGACGCGAGATCTGGGACCATACCCCTTCAAATGATGAAACAGTGGTTAACCAGGAGAGGTTACTTCACTGGTCTCGTCAAGTAGGGTTAATCCCTTCTTTTCGAGGATCGGTGGCTTGACCGTCAGCTGTGCTGTCTCCTGCACAACGAAAACACACCGTGACTCGTAACAAGGAGGAAGGGGTGGGGGTGGGGGTGGGGGGTGCTCCTTGTTACCACTCTCCGGCGTGAGAATCAGTAATTTTCTTGGGAAGCAAAGTGTGATAGTAGTAGTAGTGAGAGATTTGTGAAGAGATACCTCAAACCTGGTTTGGGGTGGGTATTTATAGCCGAGGAGTGAAGGAGGTGGTTGAGCTGACAGACTGACGACGTGCCGCCCTTATGCATGTGTGTCAGGCTTGTCGTCTCTGGAGGTGAAGCCACGTCCTACTGCGGTGTCAGTCTATTGGTTACGTATGGACTGACAGGCGACTTCCGTTGGTGCCACTTGTTCTGATGTCAGTCCCACTTGCCTCGTGGGCAGGATGCAGTGTTGCGCCACATCACTGCCTGCGGTAACTACTGTTGTTTTCGTGTTCTCACTCTGGCGAACACTGCGGGATGCGGTGCCAGGCCGCATCGCCACTTGTGGTGACTGTTGCTGTTGTCCAGATCCCTTGGATTGATGAAAACGTTCACAGGATGCGGTGTGAGGCCGCATCGCTATGCGTACACTCGTTTTCATACACAAGGTAAGTCTTCTTCTATCACTTGACAGATTGGATTCGACCACTGTGTTCGCGCGTGCCCGCACGGACATAGATAAGTTCTTGCTGGTGAGGGTTTTTGATCAAGGAAATGGTCACTCGCGGTCGTGCTGACGCGAGATCTGGGACCATGCCCCTTCAACTTTATTGAAGGAAAGGTCGCCATAGAACAAACTTTTAAAGTTCTTGATCAAAATGAGCAACCAAATAAGGAGTCTCCTAAAGACCCACCTCTTGAGCTTAAAGAACTTCCAAAAGGTTTGGAATATGCTTTTCTAGACAAAGATGGTAAATCACCTGTAATTATTTCGTCTAAATTAAGTAGTGTAGAAAAAAGAAAAATTAATTTAACTTTTGAAAAACCACAAAAATGTGATCGCTTGGAAGCTTGTAGATATTAAAGGAATAAGTCCTTCCATGTGCACGCACAAAATTTTAATGAATGATGACTACAAATCGGTAATACAACAACAACGTAGAGTATATCCAAATGTCCAAGAAGTGGTTTAAAACGAAGTCATCAAATTACTTGATGCCGGACTTATTTACCCTATCTCCGATAGTCCTTGGGTAAGTCCCGTTCAAGTAGTTCCAAAGAAAGGAGGTATGATGGTAATAACCAACGAAAAGAATGAATTAATACCAACGAGAACCGTCACAGGATGGAGGGTATGTATAGATTATAGACGGTTAAATGAAGCAACAAGGAAAGATCACTTTCCTTTGCCCTTTATCGATCAAATGTTAGAAAGAATATCAGGCCATATATTTTATTGTTTCTTGGATAGTTTTTCAGGTTACTTTCAAATCCCGATAGCACTCGAAAAGCAAGAAAAGACAACATTCACATGTCCCTATGGAACTTTTGCTTATCGACGCATGCCATTTGGTCTATGTAATGCCACCGCAACCTTCCAACGTTGCATGGTGGCCATCTTCCATGACATGATAGAAAAGACAATGGAAGTCTTCATGGACGACTTTTCTATCTTTGGAGATTCATATGACCAATGCCTCGATAACCTTGAGCGAATGCTACCCCGATGTGAGGAAACTAACCTCGCCCTTAATTGGGAAAAATGCCATTTCATGGTAACGGAGGGAATAGTACTCGGTCACAAAATCTCAAGCAAAGGAATGGAGGTTGATCGAGCAAAATAGACACTATTTCTAGATTACCACCACCATCCTCCGTTAGAGCAATCAGAAGTTTCTTAGGACATGCCGGATTTTATAGTCGGTTTATCAAAGACTTTTCTAAAATTTCAAGGCCTCAAACAAAATTACTTGAAAAAGATGCCCATTTCATCTTTGACAAGGATTGCAATCAACCATTTCTAACACTCAAGGAAATGCTAGTCAGTGCACCTATCATGATAGTGCCTGATTGGAATTTACCTTTCGAAATCATGTGTGATGCAAGTGACTTTGCAGTTGAAGCAGTCTTGGGATAAAGAAAAGAAAAGCATCCTCACCCAATTTATTATGCTAGTAAAACACTTAACGATGCACAAGAAAATTACACAACAAGTGAAAAAGAGTTACTAGATGTGGTATTTGCTTTTGATAAATTCCGTTCTTATCTTGTTCTTTCTAAAACAATAGTCTATACAGATCATGCAACCATTCGATACCTTTTCAAGAAACAGGACGCTAAACCCCGTTTGATTTGGTGGATTCTACTCGTCCAAGAATTTGATATTGAAATCAAAGATAAAAGAGGAGCAGAAAACACCGCAGCAGATCATCTTTCGCGCTTAGAAGACCCAGTTTTGGAGGCAACCAGGGACGAGCAAATCAACGAAAAAATTTCCAACAGAGTCCCTAGAAATGGTGGAATACAGAGAGGAACCATGGTATGCCGACTATGCTAACTACCTAGCTAGCGGTATAGTCGCCAAAGGATGGCCACATCACCAAAGAAATAAATTCTTTACTGATGTAAAGCATTACTTTTGGGAAGATCCTTACCTTTTCAAAATGTGTGCCGACCAACTCATCCGACGGTGCGTACATGGTAGCGAGGCAAGAAGAATTCTCCGCCATTGTCATGAAGGTCCATACGGAGGACCTCATGGTGCCGCTAGTACCGCACGAAAGGTATTTGATTCAGGATTCTATTGGCCTACCATTTACAAAGACGCCCAAAGTCTTGTAAAAACATGTGATGCTTGCCAAAGATCAGGTAATATTTCTTCCAAAAACGAAATGCCACAAAATGGCATTCTTGTTTGTGAAATTTTTGATGTGTGGGGACTCGACTTTATGGGACCCTTCCCACCGTCAAAAGGAAACAAATATATACTTGTGGGGGTAGATTACTTGTCTAAATGGGTCGAGGCCGAGGCACTTCGAACAAATGATGGAAGAGTCGTGGTAAGATTTCTGAAAAGATTATTCTCTCGTTTTGGCACACCTAAAGCATTAATAAGTGATAGAGGTACCCATTTTTGTAACCATCAACTCCAAATTTTTTTTAACAAAATATGGGGTCTATCACCGGGTCTCAACAACATATCACCCTCAAACAAACGGACAAGCCGAAGTGACTAATAGAGGTTTAAAAAAAAAAATACTTGAAAAGACCGTAGAGTTAAATAAAAAGGAATGGGCCGATAAATTAGATGGTGCTTTATGGGCTTTTCGAACTGCTTATAAAACAACAATAGGTACAACCCCATATAAGCTAGTCTACGGAAAAAGTTGTCATTTGCCAGTAGAAATAGCACACAAGGCCTACTGGGCAATTAAAAATGCAAACTTAGATGTAGAATTTTCCGGTAAAAATCGATTGCGTCAATTAAATGAGTTAGACGAACTAAGGAATTACGCATATTCTAACTCCAAAATTTATTAGGAAAGAATGAAAAGTTGCATGATAAACATATTAAACCTAATGAATTTCGGATAGGAGATCAAGTTCTTTTTTTTAATTCACGACTTCGATTGTTTCCTGGAAAATTAAAGTCTAGGTGGTCAGGACCTTTTTCCATCACCCATATTTTCCCTCACTGTGCAGTAGAAATTAAATCTCGGAATGGAATTCCATTCAAAGTCAATGGCCAACGGCTGAAGCTCTATCAAGGATTCATTGAGGATGAAGAGGAAGAAATCTCTCTTCAAACGGTCGAAGAGTAAAAGCATCAACATCATACCTGGTAACTTACGAATAAACGGGTTGACATCTGAATCGGTAAGTCTTCTAACCAAGTTTTAGGGAAACAAGGGCACTCACACGAGCACTAATAACTAAAAAAAAATCGCTCGGCATGGGGCCGTGTCCGCGCAACTGTCGGGATAAAATCCCCTTTTTCATAAATGTTCTTCATTCTACATGCCCCGTTTCCCCGAAAACTCTCTGGTTCAGGCGATTTTTCTGCAAGATTTCGACGTCTCCTCTACTTCTAACAACATCAAGGTATGATTCTATCATTATTAGTAGTTAGATTAAGCACTTGCATGTAGTTAAAACATCAAAAATTTGGGGAAAAATCTAGGGTTCTGGAAATTCATCCGGATCGAACCTCAAATTTTGCATAAATCTGTTAGCATTAGTTTAGATTCATGTTATAGGAAGTAAATCCACTTGTATTGTTATAGAAGGGGTAAACGGTTTCTTTTGAGAAAAATGACACTTGGGGTTTCATTTTCGGGGAAAACCGCCCCTACTGGACCAAAAATTTGCAAGTTTTCGGGACCGGGTCGAAAAATGGGATTTTTGGGAAACAGACGTCTGGACACGGGGTCGTGCTCGCTGAGCACGGGGGCGTGTCCAGCCACTTTCTTACCAACATGGGGCATGTCCGCTGGTTTTCAGTTTTCTTCGAAAATTTCACTGTTTCGTGCTAATTGTTTGGTGTATTCTTTCTGATGTCCAAGAAATTCACACGGTTCAATGCAAATGAGTTGGATGCTAAGGCAAGATACGATGTGCTTCGAACCAGGCCGGAGGAATACCCACGACAAGTGTGCATGGAACTTTTAGGAGCAGTGAATCAATGGGACCGTTTCAACAACCTAGTCACCGGGCCACTGAGAGTCGCCCTAACTACTCGCCTTCGCTCGGTCCACGAATATAATCTGGAATTCTATAGCACATTTGTGTTCAATTCAAGGTGCGACCCATTTGATAGTGATGGGGTAGAATTCCGATGTGGGGGGACCAAGTACTTGTTTTCGATGGCACAGTTTGGGTTGATAGTGGGGTTGTATGCGAAGGAAGATACGGGTAATGAAGAAAACACCGGAGGGTTACGTGAACTAGGAGAAAACGAACGCTAAGCCGCTTGGGCTCAAACAACAGAAGGAATCTACAACCCAAGTAGCACTAAGAGCACTAAGTTGAGGGACCCTCTTTACCGCTACATCCATAGGGTCCTCACTTACTCTCTTAGTCAAAGGCATGATAGCAGTGGCGTCGTAGGGTTAAGAGATCTGGTGGTCCTTCATTGCATTCACAACCGTAGACACCCAGATGTTCCATACCTCCTGCTCCGAAACATGCATTGGAACTGGCTTGCTACTCCTCCAACCCCTATCTTCTTCGGGGGGTGGATATACCATCTCTTCAAGCATTTCGTGAACATGCCTATGTCTTTCCAAAAGAGCCCATGGTCGGGAAGAGTGTACGCACACATCTGCCGCTCCATGAACTTGATTTATGAAGCCGAAGACGGGTCGGTTAGCTTCCAAAGATTCCAGGGGCATGCATGGAACCCGCAAGAGGCACTCGTCCTTCACGCTCCACAGTTCCAACTACCTCCTCAATACCAATACCTGCCCCATGGTGATCCGGGCGAGTCCTCCTCACAAGGAGGTGGTTTTCCTAACTTCCAAAGTTTACATGATTTATTGCAGGAAAACCTCATGTGCACCAGGAACACCTATAACTTGGCCAGCAACACGTACACCCGGGTCGGAGAAATTGAGAGAAACATCTCCGACATTCAGGATGACATCGGGAAAATCCGGGAGTACATGGCGGGGCATGGAGGAGGAGGTGATGATGAAGACGAGGATATGGACTAGGCGGGAGGAGTAGAGGCAGGAGCAGCTGGTAGGAGGTCCCACAGGTTAACCCTCTTTTCTTTTGAACAATTTCCGGCCTGCGTGCCGTGTGTTGAACAATTTACTTTCCTTTAACTCTTTTTACTTTCTGCATTTGTTTTTCTTTCTTTTTAACTTTATGATGTGGATGTTGAACAATGGTAATCTAGGATGCTTGCTATGGTTTGGTGTAGTGTTTATTGATATAACAGGTACATACGAGGCTTAGAGCACTAAACATTAGTGCTAATAAAGCCAGGACAGGAAAACCGAAGCCAGAAACCTGTTCTTCACCTTTGCAGATTGTCTACACGGGGTCGTGTCCAGCCGACACGCCCCCGTGCCCACTTCCCCAGACCTGTTGTTTGTTTAATTCTGCAGATTTTTGCCAGACACGGGGTCGTGCCCAGCCAACATGCCCCCGTGTCCACCATATGTAAGTTTTCGTTACTGATACTCTGACCACGGGGTCGTGTTCATCCGACACGGGGCCGTGTCCAGACGCCCAGTAACATAAATTTTTGCTTTTTCACACCTTTTTATACATTCAATCAACCTAAAAACTCATTTTTGGGACACTTTGAGAACAATGTGTAATTTAAGTGTGGGGGATGCTAAAACCTTGAATCTTACAAGTCCTAATTACAAGCCTTACACAAAACTCTATTGGAACCGCTAATCACCTCAATTTTTTTCAAAAAAAAATTTCATTTTTTTACTTGTCTAGGTTTAATTTGGGAATTTCAAGTTCTAAAAAAGGTTATATTTCTACAATTTTACAACCGATAACGTCGTGATAAAAAGAACCAACATAAGAAAATTAGGAAACAACATGACAAGTTTAGTTAAAATTTGAGTATATACACTTGATCACATAAAAACCCATTCCCACAAAAAGTGAGTTTTGAGCCTTTATTGAGCATACAAATACATATTATTTAAACTAAATGCTCATTTTTCGTTTCTTGTGTGAATAGCCACTTGGTTCTTACGACTCTAGAACTTGCCACGACGATACATTCCCGGTCCTTACCAACTTAAACCCGAGTAAGTAAATGATGGAGGCATTAGGAATAACCCTTTTTATTTCTACACCATTATTTTTCTTTCTTTCTTTTTTTTTTACCACCTACCCAAAATCCTCCTAGTTCGCCCTTTTGAGCCTAAACCTTTTCATTTCTTAACCCAAAACAAACACCCTTTTACCCACCAAAACCCCTTTTTCATTTTAAACCCTTTATTTTAGTAACAAAGCTCGATTTTTCTTATGACTTGCTTATAAAAAAAATGATGATGATGAAGCCAAAAGAAATAAACAAACAAGTCTATCAAAAAGAACTTTGTTTGAAGAGGTACTTCATCAAAATAAAAAGTTACAAAATAATAACAAGTCTTACGAAAACCGACGCTTTCTACGCCTTTCGCCCTTTTACTAACCACTAACCCAACCACCTACCTTTAGCCCAAACCTAACCCTTCACCCAAAAGTCCTCTTGATATTTACAAAGGTGTATAGTTAAAAAGGATGAGGATTGATTGCTTGGCAAGCCTATGGTAGGGGTAAGTTCCATGCCGCTCTCGAGTGATTCACTAAAATACATCTTCGGCCGAGTGTTGAGTGATCCCCCGTGAGGTATGTGAACTTGTATATAAATGAAATTTTAAAAAGGCATGTTATGCCCAAATAAGTAATTTATCTTATGTAATGTTTTAAATAAATCATGACGAATAGGATTGTAAATAAATAAAAATAAAACTTCATAAAGAATCTTGGGAATCCCGACACTCTATGACAAGCCCAAAACCTTCTCGTCTACCCGTTCCATTTGGGAGTGTAAAGCCACATTAAAAAGAGTTTTGCTTGAGGACAAGCAAAGATTCAAGTGTGGGGGTATTTGATGCGCACAAAATGCAACATATAAATTACATCAATTGTGGCATAAAACTAACCCTTTTTTAGTGCTAATGTTGGAAAAAGTGTGTTTTTGTCTTCCTTTTGTATTTTCAGGATTAAATGAGCTCAAATGAACAAAAGAAGCAAAAAGGCAGTTAATTCTAACATAAATACAGAAGGCTGAACACGCCCCGTGCTCAATGAGCACGGGGGCGTGCCCAAGTTTCAGAAGAAAATACAAAGTTGTAGAAGCTTCTATCACCCACCACGGGGGCGTGCCCACGGGACACGGGGCCGTGGTCAACTCTAAGATTCGCAGAATCTAGGGAAATCTTGATAGTAGAGATACGCTTCTCCACACGGGGTCGTGCCCAGCGGACACGGGGGCGTGGTCAACTAATGCAGACAAACTTCAATTAATGAAGAAAGAGAAGGATGATGGACACGGGGCCGTGCCCGAGCTGCTGTTCAGGCTATAAATAGGGGTGCTTGGCTCATTTGTAAACCATCCCTTGGCACACTACCTCTCTCACACTTCACCCATCCACCACCACCATCACAATACCATCATCCACCACCATCATCCATCACCCATCATAGAGTGTGTGAGTCGTCTCTGGATCCAAGATTGATCGTAAGAGTTCTTGACAATCAAAGGCCATGTTTTCCTAAGTCTCTTACATCACTTGGTGAAGACAAGTGTCTAGTGTAATACTTTTTATTTTTAATCTTTTCGCACTTTTTATTTGGTTATGTATTAATGACTTTAATAACCAGTTTGAAGGTGAATCTTCCTTATCGTTTGTCCGTGGTGTCTTAGCATTATTTTACTGTCTATATAAAATAAAAGATTTTCACCATTCATATCTCCACGGTCTATATGGAGATATGTTGGCTACCTGGTCGGGGGTTAAGGGAACGGTTTGGTAAGAGTCTTGCCTTGTTCAGTGTATAGATCCTGCAAGGACCTGGGTCAAATTTAGTAGGACCTCCTTCAATACCCACGGTATTGGATGGCGGGTGTCCAAACTCTTTGATCCCCTCATATGTAAGTTACTATTAAAACTTTAACCCAGCTAATTAGGACTGTATCCTTGCTGACTCAGACTACTTAGCCGAGGGTAACGTCACCTTCAAAAGAGGGGCCTACCACAATATGCATTAATAACTTAATTAATTATCTTTCAATAATCCGACCCTTTAGGATTGTATCCTTGCTGACTCAAACTACTGGGTTGAGGGTAACGTCACCTTCAAAAGAGGGGCCTACTACAATAACTAAGATAATCTCTTAAAAAGTGCAAAAGTGCGGAAATAATCAAAGGTTACACTAAACACGAGTCGGATCCAAGTGATTCATCTTGTCTATCTGTTTCTACTTTTATTTTGTTTTTTAGCATTTTAGTTAGTTTTATTTTTCTAGTTTAAAAAACCTTTTTCTAACTTTTGATTTGATTAGACGTTGAGGATAAACTGGTATTAAAAGCTCTTGTGTCCTTGGACGACCTCAGTATCTTACCAACACTATACTACGCTCACGATGGGTGCACTTGCCCATATGTGTGTTTAGTGTTAGTAAATATCCTGTTTTATAAATTTAAAACTTGGCTAAAAAGTGTTAAAGGGCTTAAAGAATACATAAAAAATATAGCACACTTCACGCACATCAATATATTTTAGATTCGTACTTTAAATGTTAACAACCGTGGTCGAAACCGGATCGAAAAACGGATTGAAACGAACAAACGACACATTTTACGCGATTTTACCGTTAACGACAAACAAATGCGCCAACGACTACCGGTATTATTCTACATATTTTTAAAACTAAGATTTTATATTATGACGTTCCGACAATCTCGGGTTTTGGTAACGGGTCTCGTATAAAATTACGGGCCTCCTAAACACCGGGATTGGGCTTGTGGGCCTTGGGCCCAAGCCCAAAGCCAACTAGACTAACCCTACCTATACAAAAGTAGTATAACCCTAAAATCAATTCATTGATCAGCCGCTACCTTCACTTTATCATATGTTCTTTTTGTCTGCAATCATATACACACACAAGACTTAGATTTCATCTTCCCCAAACAAATCATACTCACACACACCTCAGGATCTCTACTCACACACAAACACAAAGAATGAACCTTATCCTTCCTTCACCTCATCCACTCAAACATACAGACATACCACAAAGCAAGACACCCTCTCACAACTACTCTCTCCCTCTCGATCTACTGGATACGCGGATCGGAGCCAGAACCAGCGTCGATGCCGGTGGTTTTTCCGACGAGGCACCCCCTTTTTTTCGATCCAGAAAACAAACACCACCACCACCGTCCGGTGGTGGTGCGGCGACGGTAACAAGCAGAGAGAGACGGAAGAGAGAGAACGAGAGACGAAGAGAGATAGAACCGGTGGTCGGTTCATTTATCAGGCGGTCCTTGTCTCGGACCGACGGCCCCTGTTCCGATTCCGGCGGTCTTCGTCATGATCCGTCAAGTTTCACGATGATGATGGTGGTGGTGTGATCAACGACGGTTGTAGTCACCGGGAGTGAAGACAGCAGCGGCGGTGGTCATCGGTCCCTCTCCGACAAACTCTTGATTTGGTTCGGGTTTTGTCAGATTCGGTTCAGAAGGTTCTAGTTTGGCTCAAAGATTCGGGATGTGTTTGGCTCGGGAACCGGGTTTTATTTCGGGTCAGGTTCAACGTATGCTTGGTTAAGATTCAAGATTTTTCTTTTTGGAATGGGGTTTGATGCTGATTTGGCCCAAGTTTGTGTCTGTCCGGGTCTTACAGTGTGGTTCGGCTCAGGTAGCCGTTTGGAGTCTCGGGTGTGGTCAACGGCTCGGTCAACAGCCGGTTCGGGTCCCGGGTCAGAACTAGTAAACGGATTCGCATGGTTCAACGGGTGCGGGTTTTGGATCATCACGGTTCGTGGTTCGGGTCGACTCGGTTAAACCGAGTTGACTCAGTCAAATCTGGTCAACACAGTGAGTTGACTCGGTCAACTCAACTGGTCAACTCAGTTGACTCGGTCAACTCAGTCAGCTTACTCGACAAACCGACACGAGAGCTTTGGTAAAGATTTTATGGCGCGAGTTATATCATTATTTGTATAGTTTTATTTAAATACGCGAAAACGAGGTCGAACCAAACAAACTGACAAATTATTGGTTAAAATTACTTGGGTTTACTAATTACTTTGTTTATATAAACTGATTATTCGTGAATATTGTTGAATTTTGATAAAAATAACGACAACTTGTGTTGTCGGGGGCGTCCAAAAACAGAGGAAACTCTGCCCGTTTTTCGAGAAAATCCGTAAAATATGACGTGTGTTATTATAAAACAACTTTCGGATTCAAATGATATTTTAGAAAGACAAATACAAGTATATAATTACTTTTGACAACACTTCACAATTTACGAGAACGACGATTCAGAAAGTATTTTCAACAATAAATATAGTATTTATATTTATTCTAAACTTTGAAATTTCGACAAATCTTTTATAAAAATAAATATAGTTGGTATATTTATTTCGAATAACAAACCATACGACTTCTTTTATAAAATAAATATAACTCATATATTTATTTCAGATGTCAAACAACACGGCGAACCTTTTTCTAAAATAAAAAATAGTATATATTTGAAATATTAAACGACACGCATTCGTTTTATAAAAATAAATATAGCTTATATATTTTTTTTAAATATCGGTCAACACGTATTCTTTTATAAAAATAGATATAGCGTATCTATTTATTTCAAACACAGCGGCACGACGATTCTTTTATAAAACAAATGTAACTTTTATATTTATTTCACACGCTGAAACGGCGTATACGTATATTTTGGCAAATATATGCAAGACCTAATATATGTAATACAAGTTTATCATAAATTACTTTCATACGAATATTCCTATATACACAAACGACTTCTCGGGACGACAAGCGATCTTAACGATATATTTATATATTTTGATATAAATATTTATTTATTTTTACATATCTCGAGAATCAAGTCTTTTCAAGACTTATAGTTTTTTTTGACGATAAACGATACTTATCAAATATGACCTAATCGTTTCCATTAACTTAACAACTTACCGTTGAATCGTTCGGTTAACGATTCGGTAGAGCTCGGTGACACGTTGTTTAGTTACTGCGTTTATTTAGAAACTTATAAGATATTCCGTGTTAGGAATATTGTAGAATGCACGCTAGCGAGTCTCATCTTGGAAACGACATCACGAAGTTTTTGGTGAGTTCATAACCCCACCTTTTTACGGTTTTACATTTTTATAAATGTTTTCGGGGTGGAAAGACATGCACATTTTTGTAGAAACATACAAAGTTTTCGATAAACAAAGATTGCATATTTATAGACAAGCACGTTTTTGCAAGAACATAAGAGGTTTTTGAAGGAACAAAAACTATATATTTCTAAACCATGTTACAACACGTTATAACTAACACAAATGATTTATGATTTTTCTTGAACTCAAATGGTTTACGAATGATTCATACTAAAGATACCGGTTTTACAAAACAAATGGGTATTTTCGAAATATGAATGATTTTCATGAGTAAGGACGGGATCGTCCTGGTTATAATATGGGGCTGGGTTGGTCTGTGTACGTAAGACGAGACAACCCAGTGAGTTCATGTCCCTCTTTTCCCTTAACTGTTTTGGTTTTATAACTCTCGGGGGTGGAATACATGTTACGAATGTCTAAACGGTATGAAATGACTATGAAATGAACTATTAAATCATGTGAGCATAGATTTAATTTGAAATGCCATTAACTCTCATAATCAATATGGATGAAAGTTAGATCTAACGGGTACGGCCGAGCTCCACTCATGGTCCTTATGTGACCACTTGAGTGCTTTGGTGTCCTAGTCGAGGTCAATCGACAATAGTCAAGGTGAATTGACATGGTCAAGGTAAATTGACATAGTCGAAGGGGAATTCGACATAGTCGAAGGGGAATCGACGAGGGTACAAGCCTACACATTTTGTGTGCTCCCTATGTCTTCACATGCTTTAATGTCCTTGCAAAACTTTAATTGAATCTGTTCATATTCTCTTACAAACAGACATACATATTTTCAATGATTACAAAGATTATTTGGAGCTCACAGTGTTTATATATCAAGCCGAGAAAAATGATTTTTCTGTATTTACACGGAAACCTTAAAACCGGTTATCAAAAAGATTTGTTTTAAATCTTTTCTAAAACAAACTATGAACTCGCTCAACTTTATCTTGATTTTTCACATGTTTCTTTCTCAGGTTTCTTTCTCAAATTATGGAACGGTTGGAATAGGAGAACCATGTGGAGTCGAGTACTTAGTGGCGTTCGTTACTTACAAGTCTTAGCTTATTTGCTTTCGCTGTGCAATGAAGATACTGGTCCAATCAAGCCAGCTCTGATATTTCGGGGTGTGACAAAACCACTCTTGATCAATTATGGCAGTCACCAGCTTCAAGTGTTCCTCCTCCCATTGCTACTTCGTGGTAACAAGCCACGGCCACCCTTCCTTTGGCTCGAGGTACGGTCATGAGCACATCCATAGGAATGCCTTATACAGTACCATCAGAAAGCCTTCAAGGCTTTAACCTTATGCCCCAGCTGATGACACAGATTATGGCATCTTTTATGAGTACCATCAGAAAGCCTTGAAGGCTTTAACCTTATGCCCTAGTTGATGACACAATTTCCTTTGCAGCACATGAAAGTTGGATGATGACACAGAAAGCCTTCAAGGCTTTAACCTTAACTTCATCAACCAAGTGCCAACCACTCACCAGGGTACCTTAAGCGGTAACCCAGCTTCAAGGGTAGTAGAAGACCTATCAAAACCCTACAAGCCCAACAACTTGTCTTGCTTCTCCCAACAAATCGTTGATTACGAGTTTCAAACCCAGATAAAAAATGCTATCACAGTGCTGAAAACCACCTCCAAATCTTCGCCTGGGCAACAAGAATTGAAAAATTGCCCAGCCCCGAATGTTGTCTCATGTTCATGCAAACCCTTGAAGGGTCTTCACACATATGGTTTAATGACCTTCCTGAACGAAGCATTGAGACCTTTGACGATCTTAGCAAAGGTTTCCCATAACAACGGAAGTATGTCAAGGACGCCACGATAATCTTCCGGATCAAACAACGTGATGATGAAAGTCTCAGAGACTTCATCGAAAGGTACAAGAAGGAATATTTAACTTACGCCGATGAAGAGATTAGGGTTGCTGGGTTCATGAATGCTAAATTCCAAATATCTCACAAGAGACTTCAATAAATGCCTGCCCAAAACCCTGGAAGAAGCACTCAAAAGGGATGAAGCCCACATTCGAGGAGAATAAGCTGTATATATCAAAGAACAAAAAAAAAAACTCTTAACTGGAGCTTCCAGTATGGCTCTTATGACAAATGGTTCAAAGTTTCGGATTCCAGAAGGCCTGAAGGCCGGAACCCTCCAAGCCGAGAAAAAACCATAAACTTTACAGCCTTAACCAAGACTCCGCAAGAGATCTTGGCAACCGAAGAGGTAAAACAAAGCTTCCGCCCTCCTCAACCTTTGCCAAAAAAACAAAAGATTGGAAAATCAAGCTAGTATTGTGAGTTTCACGAATAGAAAGGTCACCATACCAATGATTGCTTCCAACCCAAAAAGAGGATCGAAGAAGCCGTCAAGTCCGAACTGGCTCACTTGGTTAAAGGGGTCAAGGACAGATGGTTGAAAAAAAAAGTAGGAAGTGAACATGGTTGACCTTGAAAACAAAGCTTCCCCCAAACGCCATCATTTCAAGGCATGGGAATGTCAATACGTTTGCTTCCCACCACCGGAAGGAGAGTTGCTTTCAAACCCTCTGGTGATGGAATCCAACATAGGAACCATCAAGACACAAAAGGCTTGCATTGACACCGGTGCAACCACCAAAATCATGTTTGAGAAATGCTTTAACTCTCTCAACGACGATGAACGTTCAAAGATTGAATAGTCTGAATCCTCCATCGAAGGTATCGCAGACATACCTATCAAGCCTTTAGGATAAATAACCCTTAATGTTTGTTCAGCGAGAGAACAAAGGGACGAACCGAACAACTCACTTTTGCGGTGATCAATATCCCTTCCAACTACAATATCATCATAGGAAGGCCATGGCAAAGTGTGTTCGGAATGGCAGTTTCAGTTGGTCAAGGCACTGTGAACTTTCCCACTGAAAAAGGGATAGTAACCCTTCAACCTACCCAAGAAGCTTTTGTGGTTGAAGGGGAAAGGTCAAGAAATGACGAAGACGATGAACAAAAGTTGGACATAAACCCAAAATATCCTCAACTGGGGATAAGGGTAAACACTAACCTTTCCAATGGGGAAGCAAGGCATAAAAGCCAACCCTCAAGGGATGTGCTAACAAGAAAGACTTTTGATTGAAAGCTTACAGCTTTGAAGCATTTTACCTCAAAAGGAAGCCTTCAACCAAATGAAGGAACACAACTCCCAACAATTTCAGCTCCGAAAAAGGAGGAACGACCTCTGTCTACCTTTCGATTGCTGAAAATGCCATAAGTACGGCTCTGATCATTGAACGAAACAAAGTTCAGATACCCGTTTACTTTTTAAAATCTTCAAAATTAGAAGAAATCAAATATCCTTCTTTGGAAAAACTTGCTCTAGCCCTAGTCCAAACGGCTAGAAGGCTTCGAAGGTACTTTCAGTCACACCCGATACAAATGGTCACTGACTAACCTATTAATAATGTGCTTGAAAAACAAGAAAATTCCGGACGATTAGCCAAATGGGTTGTGAAACTAGGTGAACACAAAATCACCTATGTCCTGAGAAAAGCTGTCAAAGCTTAAATCTTGGCTGACTTCATCTTGTAAGTCCCTAAAGAAGCCATAACAGAAGTTAATACAACTACAGCTGAACCTTGCAACCCTGATACCTGGAAGCTTTTTACCGATGAGGCTTCCAATATCGAAGGGTCAGTGGCTGGGCTAGTTTTAATTAACCACTGAAGGGTTAGAATTCACATATGCTCTTCGGCTTGAATTTCAGACTAACAATAATGAAGCCGAGTATGAAGCATTGATCGTTGGGCTGAAGCTAACCAAAGAAATAGGGGTTCAAAAGCTTCAAGTCCTCGCAAACTTTCTCAAGCCAAGACAATAACAACTACATAGCAAAATAACCCAACATGAATAAGTACCGAGAGAAATCAAAGGAATTGATGAACACATTTCAAACACGTGCCATCAAATAAATTCCAATATCTCAAAACAAGAGAGCTGATGCACTAGTTGAGGTATTAAAAACCCCATCCATCCAAAAACTTGAGGTTCAAGATGTGATCACTAAAAAAGGGCCAAATTGGATGACTCTCATTGAAAAGTTCCTCAAATTGGTGAATTACCTAATGACCAGACTGAGGCTAAAAGGGTTCGTATCAAGTCAAGGTAGTATGCGTTACAAGGAGATATCCTTTACAAAAAAGGATACCTTGCACCACTACTTCTATGCGTTGGCCCAGACCAAAGGCAATATCTGATCAAAGAGGTTCACGAAGGGATATGTGGAGCTCACTGTGGCCCAAGATCGGTAGTGTCAAAGTTGATGAACCTCGGACATTTTTGGCCTTCCATGCATCGAGATACCTCCGAACAACTGTGAAAATGTGAAGCTTGTCGGTTACATGTTCCGAAACCCAAAAGCCCCAAACATAACCCCGTTCCCATCTCCTTGGCTTGGCCATTTCACAAGTAGGGAATAAACATTGTTGGTCCATTCCCACCAGCCAAATGAGGAGTCAAGCTCTTATTAGTAGCCGTGGATTACTTCACCAAGTGGCCAGAAGTAAAACCATCGGCAAAAATCTCTGGGAAACAGGTCACTGATTCCGTTTAGGAAAGCATAATCTATCCTTTTGGATTCCCAGGGGTACTAATCATGGATGCCGGGAAGTAGTTTGCCGAGAAGCCTTCTAGCTCCTGATGTAAGGAGTTCAAAATAACACAAGTATTCAGCTCAGTAGCTTACCCACAATCCAATGGGCAGGTTGATAGGACAAACCACAACATTGTTGAAGGGATTAAATCTCGATTAGGAAGATTTGACAACAACTGGCTTGAAGAACTTCCCAATGTGCTATGGGTAATTCAAACAATCGAGAAGACGAACCACAAGAAAACACTCTACAACCTAGTGTTTAGATCAGAGGCTGTAATCCCAGCTGAAATCAGAGTAACCACACAAAGAACATTCAACATCGACTTCGAGTCAAATAAGAAAGAGACGATGTTGAATTTGGAACTCCTCGAAGAGGCTCGTGATCAAGCAGCCATACAAAAAGCAAGGTACAAGCAAAACATGGAATCATATGCAACACACGGGTGAAGCATAAACGTTCCAAGCCTGGGGACCTTTGTGCTTCGAAACAATGAGTCCAACAAGAAAGAAATCCAAGGAAAGCTTGGCCCTAAGTGGGAAGGGCCATATCCTATCCTTGAAGCCCACAAAGGGGGGGGGGATCATAGAAGCTGCCAGGTCCACATGGCAAAAAGCTTCCCCACCATTGGAATGGAAAAAACCTCGAAAGGTTCCATGTTTAGTCAAAATGCATTAAAAAGAGTTCCAAAAAGTTGTTCGATTCCCTTTGTAACCGAAGAACTTTGAAATGAATGAATGATGAAGTTTTTATCAAAATTTGTCTTTCTATCCTATAATTAGGTTGAGAACCTAGCAAGAAACTCCATGGCAAGGGCCATGTAAGGGGATGAGCTCCCAGGCCACATCGCTCAATAGGTTCAAGGGTTGAATGGACCTATATAATGGGTGAGTTCCTAAATCAATACAACTTCATGAGACCCAGAGAAATATTAAAAATCATGTCTCATAGACGGGTTTGAACAACCTACACCAAATGTTCCTTAAGCCCCAACATTGGCTTACGAACCAAAAAGACTCTTAGTGAATGTCATACATAGGATAGAGGTTGTATCTTCTTGTTAAAATATCCTAAGGTTATGTGACTGCAGCCCTGAACCCTTTAAGGTATAAGTAACATAAGATGCACCGCCCAAAACAAAGACAACATACAAAACCAATGAAAACACAAGGGAGTAAATAGAACAACACATCAAGATAAACAAAGCAAACATAACAAGTTAAGCATATCAACTAGACATATCAAAGGCCATACTGGCCATCAAACATAAAACATTGTCCACAAGCCTTCCAGGATTTAACCACCAAGGGACCTAGACGGTTCTCTTAAAATAAGAAGATGTTCAAACAAACAACTCATAACATTGTTCGACATGCTAAGAAAGCTATGAATTAAGGTTTCTTCGTCAATTAGCAATGTCAGGGATGGTAGACTTTGCTGCATCATCCTTCTTTGAACCTCCATCATCTTGGGTCTTTTTAGCCTTCCTCTTTTTCCTCCCTATGACAGCCGCTGTCTCGGAGGATTCAAGGCTTGAACCTTTTGAGCCCTCACCACCTTCAGAACACGTTTCCTCGCTATCTCCGGAGCAAGGACGTTTCTTCGAGAGGGACTTTAGCACTTCGTTATAAACAGCCTCATTAAGGCCCGAGGTTTTAGCTCCTGCAAAACAGGCAAAGGTTTACCAAAACACTTGGAGACTTCACCCACATAAGGGTAAATCATACGCTCTATCTTCAAAACAGTTTCCTTGAAGACTTCGAAGGCTTTGGGTTGAAAAAGAGAAGACTTTTCCTTAGGCTCCACAGGCTCACAAAGCTTTGTAACCAGCAAACAACCCCTTGTGTCTCCCATGAGTAAGAAGCTCGGTGTACACATCACCCAAGACTTTTTTGAACTCCGACGAATGGAGAAGATAGGTAACCACTTACTGGAATCCATGCTCAATGAGCCATTTATTATCACCATTTGCCTGGGCAAGTGAAGCCTTTAACCCTTCTTTCTCCTCTAAGAAGGCTTTTTTTTTCTGAACCTCCAAGGCAGCCTTATCGACCCCGACCTGAACCTTGTCAGCCTCCAAGCGTTTTTCCAACTCAACCATCTCAGTCTTATGCGGGAAGAAAACTCCTCAAATCTTCAAACAACAATGCTTTCTCCTTCTCAGCGTAGCCCTCAGCTTCTTTCAAAGCAACCATTGAAGCTTTCATCTCATCCCTCTTCTTCGAAAAGACTTCATATTCTTGCATCCTTTTGCGAAATCGGGATACACCCTCAAGAAGCAAGGCAGCAAGGTTGCAAGCACCCATCATCATCTTCGAGATAATCAGGTCGTCGTCCATAGATGAGCAAGAACCTCGAACAGTAGGAGGAGCAAAATGGGTAAGAACATCCTCACTAACGAATGAAGACTTGAAGCTGTTGTCACACCCCTTTCTGCGGTGGAAGCACGATGTGTGGTCATGAAAGGTTCTCATTGCATATGAAAGGTAAACATACTACATGCTCGTAAAAATAACTTCAAATACCAAACATTTCATAACTTGAAAACATAAGTTTAGCGTTTACATCACGAGATAGTATAAAACATTGTCTTGAAAGTTTACAACTTTATTTAAAGATAAACATAGACGACATCCAAGAGCATGAGTAAGACCGTGCGCACATCCACCTTTAGTTACCTGAAATACATGTGAGTTTTGAAAAACGTCAACATAATGTTGGTGTGAATTCATGCAGTTCTTGTTTAGAACGTTTGTATACTTTGTTATGAAAAACATGGTTGCAAGGCCATTAACATGTGACATGACATAGGAAGCAACCAACCCATAGGCATTTTTCTAGTTGTCGATTCACGACGGAGACACAAAAACACTACTCGGTACTATTTGTCACCAAGAGTGGGGCTGCCCTGGTACCCATTAGATCTAACCTTTTGTTCTGCGGTATAAGTATGTACACGATTAATGGTGCTTATGGTACCCTATTCGTGACACGATTTCTCGTATCATTCCTCAAAACGCATCATACTTGGTACTAGTTATCACCAAGAGTGCTTCTTGTTTTTGTAATCCATCATACCATATGTAAACATTATAATATTTGTAACATGTATTTCACCACCGAAGTTAAAAAACTGCAAACAGTTAAAGGAAAAGGGGGAGCATGAACTCGCAACTTTGCGTTCCTTGCGTCGTAAACTTCACCGGGTTTCGCTTATAATGCGTCGTGACCTAAACGTGTTTTATTATCGTTAGTCACTAGACTTGTATCACTCAAGCACAAGTCACTATTTTTGTATATGTATTCTTGTGTTAAAAATAATTTTTATATTTTTAACTATCTTACTTATATTATTTTCTCAAAAATTAATATAAGTATCTTGTATATTTTGCACTTTGCACCCGAATTATGTATCTTTGTTCAAAACTTTATTTCATGTTCATAACTTGTCCAAGTTATTTATTCTATCAAATAATATATTTTCATAAATATATTTTTTTGTATTTGCCTAAGCATGTTGTATGTGTATTTTTGTATTTTCACTTCTTACGGGTGTTTAGTGTATTTTCAAGTCCTAATCCACTATCACGTATAATACATACTACATACACCTAGCACAAAATTTGGTGATCAAATAATATATATATATTTTTCTCAAAAATATACATACTTAATGTCAATTTTAACCTTGAAGAAATCATCGTTTTCTTAACACAAAAGTCAGGGAAACCTTTGTAGATACCTTAATATTTTTTTCTAAGTGTCAAAATTTATAAAAATTTTGACAGAGTTTCCCCTAAAAATGGTGGTTTCCCATGTTTTCAAAACATGTGTTTATTTTCTTTTAAATCATCAACAACATCAACAACACCATCAAGACTTATCATAAGCAAAAATCATGTAAATCACACAACATCATGAACTTGAAGTTCTTGTAAAAATTTGTAGTAACTTATTAGTGTTTTTAGTAGGTCTTGTTACTCCTTAAAGTGTGGTTGGTCCTTAAAAAACATCATTTTTAAAGAATTTAGATCTTTACAACTTATGACCATATTTTCTAAAAATATTTCTTCATGGATATTTCTTGTTACTTACATACTTCTACACTTTATTAACCACCAAAAATAAGATTTATTTATGTAAGAACCAAGGTTTAGTGAAATTTGTATTTTTAACTTGGTTTCTTGGTAAATCATACTTGAAATATTTAGATCTATATGATTCACAACATACTTTGATCTTTATTTTTCAAGAAACATTATATCCATTCAAGTTCATGACTTTAGTGAGGATGATCCATAACCTTTAACATGTTCATCCTCTCATCGTGCTAGATTATGTTTTTAATCATGATCTAGCAAGATTACATGATGATCAACATCATTTCTACAAACAAACAATAATCAACAAGTCCATCAACACTAAAACAACATGATTTCTTTATATTTAGAGCTTATGTTCATGTTTCTTTCTTGTGATTCTTAGTGTTCTTTATGATTAACATTATGATTTTTCTTTTAGCCAGTTAAAATGGAAGTAAAATAGCAAGATCAAAGTTCTTACCACTAGCACAAGGCTAGGGATGATCAAGTGAAGATAAGAGATGGATAAAAGCAAATGGTGAAGGTCCTTGGACTTCTGAAAGCTCCTAGCTTCCTTATGCACCTTCTAACACCCTTGTATGAGCTTGGAATGTATGAGACTTGATCTAAAATGGTGGGTGTATGGGGGATTTGGTTCGGCCGAGAGCTCCCAAGGGGAGCATAGGAGTTGTGTGTTTTTCTAGTGTGTGTAAGAATGAGGTTTAACCCTTCATGTTTACTTATAAACCAAGTTTAAATGTTAACTCTTGGGTAATATGTCCACCAAAGTACAAGACACCATCCATTAAATAACTCAACAAAATCTTGTAATTAGGCATGTGGGGGAAATCGATTACTAGCATATGGGGGGGGTCTAAATGTAAAATTCAACCAGTTAGTTAGTTCTTAGTTCCAATCCAAGTATATAACTAGGTTGGTTAGTTACTAGATATTTTAGTTTGTGTTAGGGTGTTCAGGCATCATAACTAGTTCAAAAATAATTAAACAATGCTTCTAGCAATATTTTGGCATTCCGAGTAATGTCCAGTTGTTCGATTAAATACCGGTTCGTTAAAGCGCTAAATTGCATCGTTTAGTGTCCTTTAAGTACCCTTTTGTTACCCTTTTAATTCCCGACACTTAGGGAAGTATTCTGGATGATAAATCATGAATTCTACATAATATTTTAAGGTTAAAAAGCTGATTATAACTGAATTTAGTAAAATTCTGCACTTAAAGTGCGTTTTGGGTGCTTTTTAGTGCATAAATTAGCTTCCAGAAAGTGTATACGTTAACCCTTGTATGTACTCTTGGGTTTTAATGTATTCTTGTCATTGGACCTACACCTAGGCTCCAATTCTATTGTCTAACTGCTTTCTGCAGAATTGTTGACACAATGTGTCTTACCGGTGAGTTTACTAGTATTTCTGACGCAACACTGTTCATTAATGCATAAAGCAATATTTTGTAGTATAAAAGATGCATGAATTCACTTGTATTGTATGTAATCAGATAATGTTGACATTAAAGCACATAACTGTAATCATCAAGTAATAATTAAAGTGTACGGAAATTACCGGTTTGGTGCCAGTTGTCACAGTCTCCCCCCGTTAAAAGAATTTCGTCCCGAAATTCAGGCAGAATTAGCTCTGGCAGGAGTCTTCTTGAACAGGTGGGGATACTTTTCTTTGAACTGGTCTTCACGTTCCCACATGTACTCGGGTCCGTGCTTAGAGTTCCAACGTACTTTGACAAGTTTGATTGTGCTTCTCCTGGTCTTGTTGACTTTCCAGTCTGTAACCTCAACGGGTTGTTCTGTAAATCGGAGGGTGTCGTTAATATGCACTTCATCCGCAGGGATGATCACGTTTTCTTGTGTTGGACTCTTCTTGAGGTTGGATACATGGAACGTGTCATGTACTCCATTCAGTTCTTCCGGTAATTCCAACTTGTATGCCACGGTACCAATTCTTTCCAGAATCTTGAATGGTCCGATGTATCATGGATTCAGCTTTCCACGCTTTCCAAATCTGACTACGCCCTTCCAAGGTGAGACCTTTAACAACACTTTGTCTCCCACCTCTAATTCTAATGGTTTTCGTCTTCGATCTACGTAGCTCTTTTGTCGATCTCGAGCCGCCTTAATGCGCTCTCGGATCTGCATAATCTTGTCGGTTATTTCTTGTACAAGTTCAGGACCAACCATACGTTTATCTCCAGCGTCTGTCCAACATAAGGGCGATCGGCACTTGTGGCCATACAGAGCTTCGAATGGTGCGACTTTTATACTTGTATGATAACTGTTATTGTAGGAAAACTTAACCCAAGGTAGATGAGTATCCCAGCTGCCGCCTAGGTCCATGACACAAGCGCGAAGCATATCTTCTAACGTTTGTATAGTCCGTTCGCTCTGGCCATCCGTTTGTGGATGGAATGTCGTGCTTAGATCTAGCTGAGATCCAAAGGCTTCCTGAAAGGATTGCCAGATTCTTGAGACAAAGCGTCCATCTCTGTCTGAAATGATTGAGATAGGCACTCCATGTCGTGTCACAATTTCCTTTATGTATATCTCAACAAGCTTTGCAGTGCTATCTTTTTCTCGAATCGGTAGGAAATGCGCAGATTTCGTCAATCGAT
The DNA here is from genome assembly GCF_002127325.2 of Helianthus annuus. NCBI lineage: Eukaryota > Viridiplantae > Streptophyta > Magnoliopsida > Asterales > Asteraceae > Helianthus > Helianthus annuus. The sequence goes on along the minus strand of NC_035434.2, from coordinate 28,522,330 downwards.
CGACTATCACCCATATCATATCGTGCCCTCTAGGGGTCCTGGGTAATTTTGTTATGAAGTCCATCGAGATTTGCTCCCACTTCCACACGGGCATCTCTAGTTGTTTTAGTAGGCCAGGCGGTTTTTGATATTCGGCCTTAACCTTAGCACAGGTTAGGCATTTTCCCACATAAACAGCAACATCGCTTTTGAGTCTCGGCCATCAATAATATTCTTTTAAGTCTTGATACATTTTGTCAGATCCGGGATGGATTGAGTATCTCGACTTGTGTGCTTCATCAAGGATGACTTCTCGTATACCACCATAGAGCGGAACCCAAATACGCTTCTTAAAGTATAAGGCTCCCTCTTCATTTGGCACCATATATTTCAACGCACCCCGGAGGTATTCAGCTTTACGGTTTTCCATGTTAATGGCTTCTTGTTGCGCATCACGAATGCGTGCAGTGAGGTTCGTTCGAATAGTCATTTCCAATGCTCGAACCCTTAGGGTCGTAACCCTTTCTTTTCGGCTTAACGCGTCTGCTACAACGTTTGCCTTTCAAGGATGGTACTTAATCTCACAGTCTTAATCATTTAGCAGCTCGACCCATCGTCGCTGGCGCATGTTCAATTCCTTCTGATCAAGTATGTGTTGCAGGCTTTTGTGATCCGTGAAGATTGTACGTCGAGTACCATATAAATAATGTCGCCAGATCTTCAAGGCAAATACCATCGCACCTAGTTCCAAGTCGTGCGTGGTATAGTTTCTTTCATGTACCTTCAATTGTCTTGAAGCGTAAGCGATGACTTTCTAGCGTTGCATGAGCACGCAACCCAAACCTTGTCGTGAAGCGTCGCAGTATACCACGAAGTCCTCTGTGCCTTCGGGTAATGATAGTATTGGTGCATCGCATAGCTTGTTTTTGAGTAGTTGGAAGGCTTCTTCCTGCTTGCCACCCCATTCGTACTTTTTGTCTTTCTGCGTAAGGGTAGTTAGCAGTTGAGCTATCTTTGAGAAATTCTCAATAAACCGTCGGTAATAGCCCGCTAAGCCCAAAAATTGCCGAACTTCAGTTGGGGTTTTGGGGGCTTCCCAATTCTTTATGGCTTCTATCTTGGATGGGTCTACATGAATGCCCTTCTTGTTCACGACATGACCAAGAAATTGTACTTCGCGAATCCAGAATTCGCACTTCGAGAATTTCGCATAAAGTTTCTCTTTCTTCATGCTCTTCTTTGGTTCGCGAGTAAATCAGGATATCATCGATAAATACAATCACGAATTTATCGAGATATGGTTTGCATACGTGGTTCATCAGATCCATAAATATCGCTGGCGCGTTCGTCAGGCCGAATGGCATCACAAGAAACTCGTAATGCCCATAGCGTGTTCTGAATGCAGTCTTTGGCACGCTTTCCTCTTGTATCCTTAACTGATGGTATCCAGATCGAAGATCGATCTTGGAATAGTAGCTTGATCCTTGCAACTGATCAAATAAGTCATCAATCCTCGGTAATTGATACCGATTCTTGATAGTGAGCTTGTTCAGTTCTCTATAATCGATACACATCCGCAGAGTTCCATCCTTTTTCTTCACGAACAATACTAGAGCTCCCCAAGGTGAGAAGCTTGGCCTTATGAATCCTTTATCCAACGACTCCTGGAGTTGTGTAGATAATTCTTGAATCTCGGATGGTGCAAGCCAATAGGGCGCCTTCGCTACAGGAGCAGCTCCTGGAACCAAGCCTATACGGAATTCGACTTGTCGTTGCGGAGGTAGTCCCGGCAAATCCTTGGGAAAAACATCAGGGAATTCCCTCACCACAGGAATGTCTTCGAGTTTCGGCTTCTCAGCCTTCTTATCTACAACGTGAGCTAGGAAAGCAACACATCCTTTCCTTAAGCACTTCTGTGCCTTCATGCAACTGATGATTCGCAGAGGTGCGTCTCGTTTTTCTCCATGTATGATGAGAGTTTTATCATTCGCCAAAGGGATACGAATGATCTTCTCATGACAAATAACTTCAGCTTTGTTCTTGGACAACCAGTCCATTCCGACCACTACATCGAAGCTACCCAATTGAATAGGTAAGCGGTCGATGCTAAAATTTCGTTCACCAAGTTTTAATGAGCAGCCTCTAATAACTTCGCCCGATTCAACTAGTTTGCCATTGGCTAGTTCTATGGAGTAAGGAATATCCTATTGGTGCATGCGTCTGTCGACTTCGTCTTGTATCGAGTCTTTTACGTATAATGTTAGATCAGGGCACGTAGTTTGAGAAATAGTTGATTAATGTAATTTCACTTGGAAGGTACTAATTCCACATGAAACAATGTTGGTTTAATTCCGTGCGAAATTAGATTCTGTGTGGAATCTAATTTCGCGTGAGACTGGTTCATGCGGAATTACGAGGCTATATATACCCCTTCATGCGAAATCAGTTGTATCTCTCCTTGTTTCCGGTACCGAAGTACTGCCGAAGTGCCGTCTGATTGTAAACAGTATTAAATCAATATACAAGGCATTTTAAAGTGAATTCAGCTGTTTTTCAAGTCCGTTTCTTTGTTTCCGCCTCTGAAACGGATAAGAGCTCTTCTGATTGACTCGTTTGGGTCATGACACGATCCTACAAGTGGTATCAGAGCTCAGGAAGAAGAGTTCTTGCCAAAAAAGCCTTGATTTCTGTCTTCTACACCTTCTTTTTGAAATTGAACTAGTTTTCACGGTCGAAATGTCTTGAATTTCACATATTTAGTGCGAAACAGTGTTTTAATGAATCCTTGAGAAAATTGGACCTTAATTCAACATAAAACTTATAATTTGGTTAATTCCGTATGAAAACTTGTTCGAAAATGCTGACGTCACCCTAATTCCGTACGAAAGCACCAGTTTCATTTCAAACGAAATTAACTAATTCCGCTTGAAAGTTTTAATTTCACGACAAAAGTGTAATTTCGTTTGAACTGGTTCACACGATATTACCTAATTTTGCACGGAATTAACTAATTCCATTTGTGATTTGTTATTCCGTGTGAAGTAATTCCGCGTGGAATTACTAATCCCGTGTGAAAGTAGTAATTCCATGTGAAGTTTAATCTCGTTTGAAGTTGTCTGGTGTAGGTAATTTCGTTTGAAGATAATTTCGCTTGAAGTGATACAGTGTGAAACATTAATTTCGTTTGAAAAGTGTTTGTTTTGATAACCGTGTTACCGAAGCATGGCAGAAGAATTCTACAATGCGTTTGCGACACCTGTTGCTCCAGTTACTGCTGCTGAGACTGTGTACAATGAGAATGAGACAGGAACTTATCAAAAACTGCCAAAACTAATGTACATTGAGGATTTTCAGGGATGGAAAAATTGATTTGAGAACTGGGTGCAGGCTTATAAATTTGATGCATGGTGTTCATTGTTGAAAGATTATGAGAAACCAAAGAATGAACGTGGGATTGAAAAAGCAATTTGCGATTATTCAGAGAGTGACAAATTGAATTTTACAAGTGAGAAAATGATGATCAGTATTCTTCAACAAGCGATTAAAGAAGATATATTTGTTTTGCTACAACATAATGGTTCAGCTAGAGCAATTTGGGAAGCATTGATTCAGAAATTCAAAGGAAGTGCAGATATGATCAAAAACAAAAAGGCATTTTGAAGAAATCGTTCGATATGTTTACAACTTTCGATCATGAAACAACAAAGCAGACCATTGATAGATATTGTCATTTGGTATTGGAAATGGGAAGATTAAACATTCAGAAAGATGATGATGAATGGGTTGATAAACTAGCTGAAGCACTACCACAACATAAGTGGGGAACTTATTTGATGATTGTGAAACACATGAGGAAGTCTGAGAATATGAATTTGGCACAATTTATTCAGAGAATTGAGGAGCATGAGTTGGATATTCAGAAAACCGCTATTATGACAAATCCGAATGCTCAACAAGATGTCAGTTTGTATTATAGGGGAAACAAGTTTGAGGCTACTCCCAGTCCCAACCCTAAGATCCAAACTGGTTTAAGTGCTGACAGTTCATCTGGAACAAAGAGTAGTAATGTAACTCAAAGTGGTGGATCTTCGTCTTCATTTTCAAGTTTTGATCCAAATCATATAACATCAAGTCCTCAAAAACGAATCTTCAATGTAATGTTACTTTGAACATTCAAAATGGTCAGAACTTGTCTCCAGAAATAGCCAAGCAACACATGGCATCACTCGTTGCTATGTTGGAATCTTATGAAAGTTTGATTGCTGGCAAGATTGGAAATCCGATGCCTACAAAAGAAGATTATGACCAAATTGATGCTGAGGAACTTGAGTTGATGGATGTGAAGTGGTGTTTGGCAAGTGCTTGTAGGAGAGAAGAAAAGTTTCAACAAATTACCGGTAGAGATGAGTTTCGAGGAATGGCTGCTTCTCCTTTGGGTTTTGACAAATCTAAAGTTACATGTTTCCGGTGTAAAAGAAAGGGTCATTTTAAGAGAGAATGTACAAATAAAGAAGCAATCAGGAATCAAGAAAAGAACAATTATTATCAAAAGTCATTTTTTCATCAGATTGATCAACAACCACAAAGTGTTAAACAACCACAAACTGCTCATGCACGACCCATTGAAGAGAAAAGAGCTTTGTTTGGTATAATTGATCAAGATGATGAATTTGTTGCAGAAGGTTTCAGCTGGGATAAATATATTCCACCAGGTTCAGGTCTTGTTGCTAGAATTTTGGGTGAAGATGAGGCTAGTCAGAAAAGAATCCCAATTTTTCCAGATCTAGGAAGTGATGTTGATACTGATGATGAGGAAGAATATCTTAACAAATATAGAAAAAGCATTGATCCTGACAGTTTTAATTTTTTCTATGCAGATAAAGTTGAGATGCTGAATCAAAAGAAGATTGCCAGATTAAGGAGAGAGCTGGAAGCAGCAAAATTACTCGCTGGTGAAAAGGCAAAGACAGAAGCTGGAGAAGCAAATGTTGAACCAGCAACTGAGAAAATAGTGGAGAATATTGTTGAAGTGGAGAAAGTGGTGGAAAAAATAGTTGAAGTTGAGAAACTCGTTGAAGTTGAGAAGGTTGTTGAGATTGAAAAGATAGTTGAAACAGTGGTTGAAGTTGAAAAACCGTGTTTGAAATGTTTAGAGTCTTGCAAACACTGTGAGGAGAAAGAAAAGAAGATTGCTGAGTTGGAGAAGATTAAAGAAGATTTACTGTCTGATGTGAAGTATGTGAAAGAGTCATATGATGTTCTGAACAAAACTGTTGATAGTCTGAAAAAGACAAATTCAGAAATTGAAAATGCACAGATAAAGATGAATGCAACTTTGATGACAAAGCTGAGCGTCATAAATGATTATATTGAAGATTGTGCTAAACTGAAGCAAGACTTGGAACTTGAGAAGATTGAGAGTGAAAGGATTAAACGATTATTGTTGAGTTATACAACATGTGATTATTTGATTGATCTTGTTTATCCTACTATTGCAGGGCTTGGGGCATTCAAGAAGGAAAAGACTGAAGATACTGATACTGGTAAGAAACAAAGGGTCAAGTATAACAGATGTCCACCCCCGATCTATGAAAGCTATGCTCCCAGAAAGCCTAATGAGGAACGAGTAAATAAGGCTCTCAACATCAAGTTAAAGTCTGAAATCATTGATGAATTACCAGACAACATTGATGTCACATTCACAGCGTCTGACACTGATCATGAGTCTGTGTTATTAAAGAAAGTCGTCGATCAGGTGTTGGATATGGATGAAGAGTCAAAGCCTGAGTCTAAACCTGAAAGTCCGAGTTCGTCAGAAAAGAGTCCGAGTTCATCGGTTAAGAGGGTTTACAATAAAGAATTCTTGTTATCAAAGAATAATTTGAATGATGAAATGTTTAAGGTTGCATATACCTTGAATGATTCGGACAAATTATTTTCTGATGAAGAATTTCCAATAAGAAGTGTTAAGACTGAATTGATCAAACAGGTTTTCAAATTAACATAAATGAACATTTCTGAAATAAAAGATTTAAATCTTGATGAAAAACCTAAACCTTACCCTTCAAGAAATAAACAAAGAATTAACAGGAAAATGGGTTACGGTTGTGGTTATGGTTTTCAAAAGAAACTAAACCATAATGGTAATTACAAAAAGAAAGGTCTTGGTTTCATTTCTCGAGAAAATTATAAAAATGAGAAAAATCTTAAACCAAAAACAAAATTTGTTGCAGGTGGAAGTTCAGAGGATGAACAGAAGAAACCTTTCTGGAAATAGTCAAAGCAGGAGTTTCTTGCTGAAGTGAAGAAGAATGTGAGAAAGTTTGCTAAAAGAGTTGACAGAAGAACCTGTTTCAAATGCTAAGAAGTTGGGCATATAGCTTGGAATTGTCCCAAGTCCAACTACAAAGAACAGGGAGTTTCTTCTAACTTTGATTCGAGAAGGAAATTTGTTGATAAGACAGAACAAACTTTGCAAAAGGATAAAATGTTTGAAAATTCAATTTCTGAAAAAGGTGAAAGTTAAATCTGAGAGTATTTCTGACAATGAATCTGATTCCATAAAATCAGAGGAGTCATTTGTTGAGAAAAATGAGAAAAGTGATGTGAATTCCGTTCCAGAGGTGAACGATGAAAATTTTCCTCCATTGTCAAAGGAAAATCTGAAGTCGAAAGTTGGAAAGGTTGAGATCTCAAATCAGTTCTTCACTAGTAAAGGAGAATTTGATGTTGAGAAGGCTTTCAATGGAAAAGTCAAGCATATTTTCGGTAAGATGATTGACATAAAGGTAAAATGTGCCAAAGAGTTTTACAAATCAAAATGTTGGTGGGATAGGTGTGTACCAGAATCTCCCAAGGCTGGTCAGGCTTGGGGGAAAGTTTTTCCTAACTGAAATCCTGACTTGTCGGAGCTCCCAGGTTGGTAAGTGTGGAGCATGAATCGGCACATTTCTTGAGATATTCTCGAAAAGTGAATTCGTCATTCAAGTGGTACAGAGGTTTGTTCTTACTAGTGATTCATCAAGGTCATCAAGTTGAACTTGATGTAATCTTCATACAAGTGATTAAAAGAAACAAAGTGATGATTTTATCCCCGAACCTATAAGTTCTTAAAACAAAACTTATTTTCCGGAAAAACCATTTTGATTAAAACAAACTTAAGTGTTTTGAAATCTTAATGGGAAAATAGTTTGTTGATAGGGGGAGTTCTGATTGTTTAACCCAAGAGGATGGCGATTTGCAGCTTGAAAATCAGTTGTCACTTTGCTTGTACAGTTTGTTTTCAAATTTCTTTCACCTTAGAAAAATTTGAAAAAGTCAAAAACATGATAAAAATTCAAAAATGAGTTTGATTGTAATAAGAGGAAATGATAGTACATCAGTAGACTATCACAACACGCTAAAGAATTGGTAAGATAAAACGTGATAAACGGTCTCACTAAGGATGTGTCAGTAGGTTTTTGCCCATTCAGTAAATTGTTTTCGAGATATAAACCTAAAAAATCAAACTTGCTTATCTCGTGGGGAACATTTCTTGGATTAGGGGTAACCCCCGAAATCTTGTTTGAAAGGTCCCTCTTTCTGAGATACTTGGTCTTTATACTCAGTGATATCTGGGGTATTATCCCGGGTCTTCTGATTTTGCGGAAGCAATGGCCTAGTCCCAGTATAATACTTTCTGCTTGCTTGAAATATTAGCACCGCCCTCAGCACAAAAAATGATAAAACATTGAAAAATGCTAATCATGTGCTGTTAAAGAAAAGATCCTCTAAAGGGGACACGCCAAAAGTAGAGCCGTCATCTCTTTGCTGAACGGAAGTTCTGACCTGAGCTCTCACGGTTTCGCATCTAACCCCTTACAGATATCATCTAGGTATACTCACCTGTAAGACTGAATATTGGGATCTGGATACAGGAGTATATTCAAGTGGTGCTACACGCGAATAAGTTTATGTGTTTAAGACACTAATCTCGTATCTCGTACAGATATCCTCTAGGTATACTCACCTGTAAGACTGAATATTGGGATCTGGATACAAGAGTATATTCAAGTGGTGGTACACGCGAATAAGTTTAAGTGTTTAAGACACTAATCTCATATCTCGTACAGATATCATCTAGGTATACTCACCTGCAAGACTGAATATTGGGATCTGGATACATGAGTATATTCAAGTGGTGGTACACACGAATAAGTTTAAGTGTTTAAGACACTAATCTCGTATCTCGGAACATTTGAACTTTGTGTGAAAATTTAAGTGGACAAGTATACTGACAATCTAGGTGAATTGTTTAGAGCTTAAAATGTCTAAAGCTTAACGGTGTTAGTGATATGTCTCATAAACTAATATGATCCTCTTACACAAACTCACAAAAATAGTGTCTGTAAATATTTCTTTACTGCATTTCATTTGTTCAAAAATCCAAAAATATTTTAGGAGTGTTTTAGCATAAAATTTTGAAAAATTCAAAAAGATTTTTGACAACTGATGATGAAAAGCTAATTTTTAAAATTCCAAGTGCTGAACATGACGAACAGGTTTGGGAAGAATTTGTTTGAAAAGTTATGTTTGCAAGTGATCATCAGAATTCTTAAAATGATAAATCATTCTGGAGTGTGTCATCTACATGTGGTTTCAAATTTTTGTTATAGTTTAAATTTTATGAAACTTATGTGTTGGGTAGAGTTTGTGCAGGACAGCCTGGACTCTGTATCTGAGTAGAGAGCTAGGTCGCGATTCTGATCCTGTGAAAGCCAGACTACGATCCCAGTACAACTTGAGGGGGAGTCTGTTAGAGAGAGAGATTCTGAAGATGCAAGAGCTAGGAATTTGATCCTGAAGTTGCCAGAGATTGATAGAGCATCATTCGAGGGGGAGTTTAGCTGAAGACAGAGTCAGAGTGAGGAAAGAGCCAGATAGAGTTTCTGGAAGCCCGAAGACTGATAAAGACTGAAGACGTTGAAGACTTGACACTTAAGACTCGTCAACATTCGAGGGGGAGTCTGTTGGTGCATGCGTCTGTGGACTTCGTCTTGTATCGAGTCTAGTACGTATAATGTTAGATCAGGGCACGTATTTCGAGAAATAGTTGATTAATGTAATTTCGCATGGAAGGTGCTAATTCCGCATGAAACAATGTTGGTTTAATTCCGTGCGAAATTAGATTCCGTGTGGAATTTAATTTCGCGTGAGACTGGTTCATGCGGAATTACGAGGCTATATATACCCCTTCATGCGAAATCAGTTGTATCTCTCCTTGTTTCCGGTACCGAAGTGCTGTCGAAGTGCCGTCTGATTGTAAACAGTATTAAATCAATATACAAGGCATTTTAAAGTGAATTCAGCTGTTTTTCAAGTCCGTTTCTTTGTTTCCGCCTCTGAAACGGATAAGAGCTCTTCTGATTGACTCGTTTGGTTCACGACACGATCCTACATATCCAATCTACTAGACTCTATCGCAAGCATACGTTTAAATTCCACAGACATGAAACTATAATCGGCACCAGTGTCAAATAATATGGATGCAAAGTGATTGTTTACGAGAAACGTACCGGTGACCACATTAAGGTCCTCGCGCGCGTTCCTTGCTCCAATGACAAATGCTCGTGCCTGAGCATTGTTCCTTTCGGGCAGTCCTTCATGAAATGATCTGTGCTTCCACAGCTGAAGCATCCTTGGTTTTGCCCAGCCCCATTCCTATTCCGGTTACCATTGCCATTTCCATTTCCCCCATTGTTTCCAGCACCGTTGCGGTTTCCATTGCCGTTCCTGTTTCCTTTACCCCACCAGTCTTCAGTGCGGTGACCCAGCTTTCCACACTTGTCACACTTTGGAATGCAACAAATTCCTTCGTGATGACGCTTGCACTGATTGCATTTGGGCAGAGTGCCCATGTATCCCTTAGCTGGAGCGTCATTCATGGCTGCAAGAGGTTTCGCCTCCTGAGGCGGGTTGGGGTCACGCTTCTTGTCGTTGAAACCCTTGTTGTTGTGTGTCGATTGATTCAGGCTCGCATGCTTCCTTTTCTTGTCACCGGATGACTCAACATGCATCTCGGTCTTTTCAGTAGGGTTCAGCGATAGCTTCTTCATTCGGACAGCATCTTCAGTAAGGCTGACGGCCAAAGTTACAGCCTCAGTGATTGTTGCGGGTTTGGCCGAAGTTACCAAACTGCGAAATTCCGGGGCCAATCCCCAGATGTAGCGTTCAACGCGCTTAAATTCGGGAGTTACCATATAGGGAATCACTCTTGACAGATCGTGGAACCTTCGAGTATAACCAGTGATATCAGCACCTTCCATGGTCAAATGCCAAAACTCAGTCTCCAACCTCTGGAGTTCAGCAAGAGTTTGGACTTGCAAGTTCCACCAGGTCAGAGCTTCATCGACAAACAACCCAGAAGCAAAAGTGACTTGCTGATCCGCGGTACACTTACTCATGCGGATAGTGGCTTCAGACTTTTCCGTCCAGCGTACAAACGCCACGGCTCCTCCAGTGCCATCGTAGTTCAGGGGTATGCAGTCGAGGAACTGTTTGAAGGTGCAGCCTTGAGGTGCGTTACGCCTAGCATTGCTTGGTCCTCCACTGTCTTCGGTGTGGTTCGCCTCGTACTGGGCGATAGCTGCGGAGATCCTTTCTTCCAGTAGAGCGTTAGCTCTTCAGCAGTCTTTGGCAGTGGGGGAGGAGGAGGTTGATCACGAGCGTTCACAACTCTTCTGGGTGCCATGTTCTGACAGAACATAACACAATAGGGTTAGTCTTTTGTCTGATATCGTTTTACCAGACAGTAGTAGTATATATATACAAGCATATACCACATAAGTGACATCAAACAATTCTTACTCTAGCAGAGTATTTAGTAGGTTGGGGGTGGGGTGTTTACGTTTGCCCTTTTCTTGTACTGAAGGAAGCTATACGTGACAAGACTTGCCGTGGTTTCTGTGCACTGAATTCCATAATTATGTATGCATCCATAATTACGTAACTCCTTGCACAGTCCGCACAGTTCGTTTCACCTCGTATCTCTTCCTTCAGATAGGTTACTGTTTGTCAGGCAAAGTCACATATACGTGTGACATTCTACTTCAAGTATATGTATATATCAATTACCACACATAATTGCTAGTAATTCGTTAATCAAAGCCAAGTGCTACTCCAGTGCAACCTAAGTCTCGTAGTGTCTTTTCTTGACTCTTTGTAAACAGTTTCAGGTAGTGGATGTCGCGGAAAGTTTTATGCAATGAAAACTTTTGAAAAATTGTTTTCGTGATAGGATCCTAAAGATTGTAGACTAGACTCGAGAAGGAATCCTGGTTCACTACAATCGCAGCTCTGATACCAATCTGTCACACCCCTTTCTGCGGCGGAAGCACGAGCCATGATCATGAAAGGTTCTCATTGCATACGAAAGGTAAACATACTACATGCTCGTAAAAATAACTTCAAATACCAAACATTTCATAACTTGAAAACATAAGTTTAGCGTTTACATCATGAGATAGCATAAAACATTGTCTTGAAAGTTTACAACTTTATTTAAAGATAAACATAGACGACATCCAAGAGCATGAGTAAGACCGCGCGCACATCCACCTTTAGTTACCTGAAATACATGTGAGTTTTGAAAAACGTCAACATAATGTTGGTGTGAATTCATGCAGTTCTTGTTTTGAACGTTTGTATACTTTGTTATGAAAAACATGGTATGTATCTTGTATGAATCACGTATTCTTGTATAAATCATGTATTCTCATATAAATCAAGCATTTTTATATGTAACAAGTGTTAATGGGTTGCAAGGCCATTAACATGTGACACAACATAGGAAGCAACCAACCCATAGGCATTTTTCTAGTTGTCGATTCACGACGGAGACACAAAAACACTACTCGGTACTAGTTGTCACCAAGAGTGGGGCTGCCCTGGTACCCATTAGATCTAACCTTTTGTTCTGTGGTCTAAGTATGTACACGATTAATGGTGCTTATGGTACCCTATTCGTGACACGATTTCTCATATCATTCCTCAAAACGCATCATACTTGGTACTAGTTATCACCAAGAGTGTTTCTTGTTTTTGTAATCCATCATACCATATGTAAACATTATAATATTTGTAACATGTATTTCACCTCCAAAGTTATAAAACTGAAAACAATTAAAGGAAAAGGGGGAGCCTGAACTCACAACTTTGCGTTCCTTGCGTCGTAAACTTCACCGGGTTTCGCTTATAATGCGTCGTGACCTAAACGTGTTTTATTATCGTTAGTCACTAGACTTGTATCGCACAAGCACAAGTCACTATTTTTGTATATGTATTCTTGTGTTAAAAATAATTTATATATTTTTAACTATGCATCTTACTTATATTATTTTCTCAAAAATTAATATAAGTATCTTGTATTTTGCACTTTGAACCCGAATTATGTATCTTTGTTCAAACCTTTATTTCATGTTCATAACTTGTCCAAGTTATTTATTCTATCAAATAATATATTTTCATAAATATATTTTCTTATATTTGCCTAAGCATGTTGTATGTGTATTTTTGTATTTTCACTTCTTACGGGTGTTTAGTGTATTTTCAAGTCCTAATACACTATCACGTATAATACATACTACATACACTTAGCACAAAATTTGGTGATCAAATAATATATATATTTTTCTCAAAAATATACATACTTAATGTCAATTTTAACCATGAAGAAATCATCGTTTTCTTAACACAAAAGTTAGGGAAACCTTGGTAGATACCTTAATATACATTTTTAGGGAATAAGTTTCTTAGAAACCTATATTTTTTTCTAAGTGTCAAAATTTATAAAAAATTTGACAGAGTTTCCCCTAAAAATGGAGGTTTCCCATGTTTTCAAAACATGTGTTTATTTTCTTTTAAATCATCAACAACGCCATCAAGACTTATCATTAGCCAAAATCATGTAAATCACACAACATCATGAACTTGAAATTCTTGTAAAAATTTGTAGTAACTTATTAGTGTTTTTAGTAGGTCTTGTTACTCCTTAAAGTATGGTTGATCCTTTAAAAACATCATTTTTAAAGAATTTAGATCTTTACAACTTATGACCATATTTTCTAAAAATGCTTCTTCATGGATTTTTCTTGTTACTTACATACTTCTACACTTTATTAACCACCAAAAATAAGGTTTATTTATGTAAGAACCAAGGTTTAGTGAAACTTGTATTTTTAACTTGGTTTCTTGGTAAATCATACTTGAAATATTTAGATCTATATGATTCACAACATACTTTGATCTTTATTTTTTAAGAAACATTATATTCATTCAAGTTCATAACTTTAGTGAGGATGATCCATAACCTTTAACATGTTCATCCTCTCATCTTGTTAGATTATGTTTTTAATCATGATCTAGCAAGATTACATGATGATCAACATCATTTCTACAAACAAACAATAATCAACAAGTCCATCAACACTAAAACAACATGATTTCTTTATATTTAGAGCTTATGTTCATGTTTCTTTCTTGTGATTCTTAGTGTTCTTCATGATTAACATTATGATTTTTCTTTTAGCCACTTAAAATGGAAGTAAAATAGCAAGATCAAAGTTCTTACCACTAGCACAAGGCTAGGGATGATCAAGTGAAGATAAGAGATGGATAAAAGCAAATGGTGAAGGTCCTTGGACTTCCGAAAGCTCCTAGCTTCCTTATGCACCTTCTAACACCCTTGTATGAGCTTGGAATGTATGAGACTTGATCTAAAATGGTGGGTGTATGGGGGATTGGGTTCGGCCGAGAGCTCCCAAGGGGAGTAGAGGAGTTGTGTGTTTTTCTAGTGTGTGTAAGAATGAGGTTTAACCCTTCATGTTTACTTATAAACCAAGTTTAAATGTTAACTCCTGGGTAATATGTCCACCAAAGTACAAGACACCATCCATTAAATAACTCAACAAAATCTTGTAATTAGGAATGTGGGGGAAATCGATTAATAGCATATGGGGGGGGGGGTTCTAAATGTAAAATTCAACCAATTAGTTAGTTCTTAGTTCCAATCCAAGTATATAATTAGGTTGGTTAGTTACTAGATATTTTAGTGTGTGTTAGGGTGTTCAGCCATCATAACTAGTTCAAAAATAATAAAACAATGCTTCTAACAATATTTTGGCGTTCCGGGTAATGTCCGGTTGTTCGGTTAAATACCGGTTCGTTAAAGCGCTAAATTGCATCGTTTAGTGTCCTTTAAGTACCCTTTTGTTACCCTTTTAATTCCCGACACTTAGGGAAGTATTCTGGATAATAAAACATGAATTCTGCATAATATTTTGAGTTTAAAAAGCTGATTATAGCTGAATTTAGTAAAATTCTGCCCATAAAGTGCGTTTCGGGTGCTTTTTAGTGCATAAATTAGCTTCCGGAAAGTCTATACGTTAACCCTTGTATGTACTCTTGGGTTTTAATGTATTCTTGTCATTGGACCTACACCTAGGCTCCAATTCTATTGTCTAACTGCTTTCTGCAGAATTGTTGACACAATGTGTCTTACCGGTGAGTTTACTAGTATTTCTGACGCAACACTATTCATTAATGCATAAAGCAATATTTTGTAGTATAAAACATGCATGAATTCACTTGTATTGTATGTAATCAGATAATGTTGACATTAAAGCACATAACTGTAATCATCAAGTAATAATTAAAGTGTACGAAAATTACCGGTTTGGTGCCAGTTGTCACAGCTGTCACCAACTGTGACCTTCCAATTCGGCACATAAGCCTCTTCTGGATTAACATTGTTGGAACCTTCACCACCCTTCCCAAAACCTTTCAAGCTCACAACCTTTTTACCCACCGCCTTGCTCCCCTTACCAATCACCAATGGTAACTCTTTTTCTTTCATAAATTTTCCTCAACCCCAACTTCTAAATCATCTGAAGCCTCTATGTCATCGCTCAGTTCCACTAGCTCAGAAGCCGATGGTTGGTCGGCAGCCTTTTTTAAACGACAGTTTGAACGACGGGTAGAAACTTTGGAAGCACCGACCCTAGTAAAGCCTTTGACATTTGAAACGTTCACATAACATGAACCCTCGAACTTGTGTTCAGCACCTCTTGCAACAACATCTTTGCCAGGGGTAGCCTCAGCATCCCTAAACACAACATCAGAGGTATCATCACTCTTGATAAAGCATAAGGCAGAACATCATACCCTGATCATCCCTCATGAGCATAGGGTCACGATCCGGCTTGTCCCACAAGGTGCTCACACCCATCAACACGAAAAGGTGTTCAGGAAAAGGATGAAGCCTCGAAGGACATTTCCTAATGGCTTTTAACAACCAACTATCTAGTTCATACTCAAATGGCTCAAGCTTGTTTAACACAGCATTAGGGTGCCTCCAAACAAGCTCGAAGGGAACAATGGACTCAGAAATCCAGAAAAATCGGTCCTTCCAAGAACCAAAGGTAGTAACCATTGAGGAAATCAAACAAACATCAACTTGGGATGTCTCAAACGTGACCCAGTCGTCATTCTTGGTCAACCAGAAGAAACATCAGAACAACAACGATGGGTCATACCCTATCACAAAACCTCAAAGTGTAAAATCCTAGCAAGACCCTGAGGACGTAACTTACCAAACGACACACAATAATACTCTAAAAACATTCAGAACAAAGACCGAAAATGAATGACGCAAGTTGGGAAACTCGAAATGACAGCAATCGAACCAGTGGGACACTGATCGATCGATTTATCTAAACCCGGAGCCACCAGATTAAACTTTAGATCGATCCCCCATTCTTCACAAAATGCCTGAACCTCCTCTTGATTGGGGAGAGAATAACTCA
Organism: Helianthus annuus; assembly: GCF_002127325.2. NCBI lineage: Eukaryota > Viridiplantae > Streptophyta > Magnoliopsida > Asterales > Asteraceae > Helianthus > Helianthus annuus. Next base: position 28,506,512 of record NC_035434.2, on the reverse strand, counting down.
CAAATAAATCCTTCCTAGCACCCATGAGAGATGACCGAAAGAAAAAAGAAAATGAAGTCTAAGCAGTTATTATTACACAACAGGCAAAAAACTGCCATCCATCACATCAACTGTCATTTCAAAATTAATATCTAAAAAACTTAGACGCCTGATAACCTATCAAGCCTTGAAGCTTTTAAGCAATAAAAACAGTGTACAAAAGTTAGAAGCATTTGAGCTTACACCCCAAATACCTCTGACTTGGGGGCTGATGACGGGGGTAGCTCAAACCTTAATAAACTGATTAGAGACACAACAGCTTAAAAGGTTTGGAAATGGTCAGCTGTCGTGAACAGTAAAAAGGACGAGTCATAATCTTGTCACATCACCCTTTGCGTGTGAACCCTCCTGCCCAGCCGCAACCAGAGCATGTGGGAGAGCACACCCTTTTACCCACAGGTCCAAACCCTTCAACTCCCAAATGGGCAAGTCCATCACTGTAGCCAAGGATCACTGGTCAAAAGCTTCCTCTTATAGAAGATTCTTTCCCTATAAATCACAGCCTCTTGCCATTCATTCCGGCCATTCCAGATCAACTCAGATCACTCTTGATCTCTGATCTTACTTCTCCTCTCTAGAACTTGCTCCATGCTTGTTCTACTCTCGGCTCACTGCAATATTATCTCACTTAACATACACATTCTGGGTTGAACATCCTTCAATCCAGAATTCAAAGTGAATAATAACAAAGTGATCCGCCTCCACGTGCTACAAACGTGGGGGGACCCCACGACCTGCGTTAGGCTAATCGAAACCTTGAACCCTTTTACCCCGGAGATATCGCTGCAGGCCTTGGTTTTATATTTGTTGTAGCAACAAACTTGATTACGTTAACTTCATCAAACAATTTGCCTCAATTAAAGCTAGAAAGATAATTTTTATTTAAACATATACTATATCTATAAAAACATGTAACTTCAATTTTTTTTAACTACGCCAATTATATATTTTTTTTATTTTTAATTGGCTGTCCCAAGCCCGGGTAAAGAAGGTGAGTTTTGTTACTAAATATGTTGAAAATGATATTTTTCTAAAAGCGTCTCCACTTTATAGTTCGCTTAGTACCTCCGAAAACGTAGAAACGGCCCTGCTTGAAGCCTATCAAAACTATGGTTGGACAATTTGGCCCACAAAATCAATAACTTGACAAGTAAGATCATTTTAGACATAAACCACCAAATTATACAAATTGGTGTTTTTCTTCTTTATTTGCTTATATATACTAATAGTATGGTAGTACTTGATTCCTATTTGCTTAGATATACCAGTTATGGTAGTACTTGGGGAAATGATATAGGCCATAGAAATTTTAGGGTGCTACTATCTACACCCCCCCTATTTACTTTTTTCACCCCCCTCCTCTCACATACTTACAGGTGGGGCCTGCGTGGGACTGACAGTTTTCCTCTCACAAGGGGGGGTGTAATCAGGAAGGAGGGGGGGTGTGTATAGAATGGGCCAAATTTTAAGGCTTGTGTAGTCACACCTCTAGTACAACATCAAGGACAACCTTGACCTCATCCCACTTGTTCTTGGCACAATACACTCCATTGGTCATATAACATCCTAAAATTTTGATATAACTTTTTTTTTTATCATTATAGTGGAAGCTAAAAATGATTTTTTCAAAACGAAATTCTTATGTATACATGTATGTTAAAGTTTATAAAGTGTTGGGTGCAAAAATATAAACTTATGAAAATTTTATGAAGAACACTTTCTAAGATCGTTGCATGTTTGTAAAAACCTTTTGATAGTTGAAAATCAAGTGTATCTATTAGTATTAACACACAAGATACCCCAATTTATATGGTAAGGGAGTATGTTAACAAAACCTCCTTACATTCACTCTGTGGTATCCACCATGATATTATCATCATCATCATCATCATCATTAACTTCTTACTAAGCAAGGTAATAATCACATTACAAGCTTCTCTCAAATATGGTATAGATCACCTAAAACTTCTTGTTTGTAACAATGTGGAAAGATTCACCACATTTGACCCTTCAACATCTAACTAAGTGTGTAGTGGACACTTCTTTTCAGGGGCGCAGTTATTAGGGGACTCCTCGAACTTTTCGCTCAGTAGTATAATATATGTGGTTTTCGCATAGAAATTTTTGGGTATATACGTTTTCGATCCCCTGGTTCTATATAAATTGAGTTAATTGCCAAAATCGTCCCTGAGGTTTGGCCAGGTTTGTCATTTTCGTCCAAAATGACACTTTTGTACCAAATTGCCCCCAACATTTGTAACTTTTTGCCATTTTCATCCAAACCACTAACTTAGTTTATTTTTTCTGTTAAGTTGAGGATATTTGGATGAAACTGACAAATATAAAACCACAGGGACGATTTTGGCAATTTACTCAAACTCTTTTAAATTTCTTTTATTTAATTAATTTTGTTACATATATAATAAAAAAGAATATACATGCAATTTTTATATGAAAAAAATAATAGCTTTGTCACATAATTTTTATAAATTTTCATCCAACCACTAACTAAGTTAATTTTTCTATTAAGACGAAGGATGTTTATAAACTAAGACATAAATTAATTTCTAATTTTTTATATAGATCAGTTTTATAAAAAATAAAATCTACTTAAACCTCTAAATTATATAAAACTAAAATGTTGGTGACCTTATTGAAAAAGGTCAAATAAAAAAATCTTATCATATGTACCAAGTTTGTAATTCATCTTCTACTCTTTTATTTCTACCAACATATTTCCTAGGTACTCAACACATTTAAAAAATATGTTAACGTTTTACAATTTGTTTCTATCTCTACAACTGATCAATACTAAAAGTTGTAATCGATTGTTATGTGTTGCACACCAATGACATTTTCTCTTTATAAAACTGATTTATTAAAGAAGCTATAAATTAATCTCTTCCTTAATCTATAAAATTTAAAACATCCTTCACCTTAACAGAAAAAATAATTTGAGTTAGTGATTTGGATGAAAATTTATAAAAATTATGTGACAACTATTAATTTTTTTTCCTAAAAACTCCATGTATATTCTTTTTTATTATATATATGTAACAAAAATAATTAAATAAAAGAAATTAAAAAGGGTTTGAGTAAGTTGTCAAAATCGTCCATGTGGTTTTATATTTGTCAGTTTCATCCATATATCATCAACTTAACAGAAAAATAAACTAAGTTAGTGGTTTGGATGAAAATGGCAAAAAATTACAAAGGTTGGGGGCAATTTGGTACAAAAGAGTCATTTTGGATGAAAATGACAAAAGTACCCAAACCTCAGGAACGATTTTGGCAATTAACTCATATAAATTTTTTGGTATATACGTTTACGACCCCCTGTCGGAAATCTCAAGCTTTGCCACAGCTTCTTTTATTTTCACTAATTGAGTAGTGATCACCCTTACAAACATATCATAATCAACATGGGTAACCGATACATTGAGTCTCATAAACACCGCTCTAAAATACACATGGGTATTGATTGAGAATATTAATTCTCTCAAACACCTCATCTCTTGAAGGTATATGATATTGTCCTTATGTAAACTTTTATCATGATAATAGATTTGTTGCAAATCTTATTTTGGTCATATTTGCAAAGCTAATTCTAATAAATCAGGGACTTTGATATAAATTTTTGTCATTGGATAGGGAAGGACCAATATGTTAAGCATCTTCCTTAAGCAATTGACTATAGTTTCACTATTGTCAATTTTGCTTGCTAATTTGAGATTTTATTCATAGCTTAACCATATAGTATGTACCAGGGACACTACAAGAATTCTTCTCTGACACATTAACTGTTCCCGACGACGTATCGTCAAGTCAGCCTATCCCGACGACTAGTCGTTGGGAAATGTTTGGTCATCATAGCTGCGATGCTATAGCTCAACAAGTCGTCAAAAAGAGTCGTCGGGATACGTAACGCTTTAGCGACGACATATCGTCGGTGAAAGGTCGTTAGAAATAAAAATTAAATTTTAAACATATTTAAAAACAAAAATAATATTATTTTTCAATGACATGTCGTCGCTAAAGATCAATTTTCAAGATTAAGTGGCACACCTTTAGCGACGTTGGGTTGTCGCTAAAGGATTGTCTTGTAAAATCTTACAAACTTTAGCGATGACAATTCGTCGCCAAAAGGTTTTTTTAAGTAGTATTTTTTTCCAGATATTCTAATTAATCGCAAACATATAAACCGACAACTGAAACAATTAATACAAACGTAAATAGCAATCAACCCCCATCACAAATTATATACGTTTGTTCTAATACAAACCAATAATTCAAGTTAATTACTAATAATTATTTTCAACTTCATCTTCATCTTGCGACGACGACCTCTGTTTTTGTAGGAATCCGTTCGTGTAAAATAAATAAAATAATTTATTAACTTGAATTACAAGAACAAAAAACAGAATTACAACTGAAAGAATAATACTATTACAACTGAAAAAGGAAAAAACAATAACAAAAACTCGAACAGAAAAACTGTTCTTGGCTAAGGATCGTGTTAGACACGGTTCCCTTAAAACAAATTTCGTGTCTCCCAGGAGAACACGTTTGTTTCCAGGATACAACAGCCGCAAGCAGTTGCACTGTCGGTCTTGACTCCAACCCGAAGGTGTACCTTGCTGCTTGAAAGATGAAGATCGCTGTAGAGAGAGATTGTAGCGATGTGTGTTATCAGTGTGTTTAGTCTTCAATAGGATGCTCCTATTTATAGTTGCAAGTCTTGAAGAAACTGAAAATGAATTAAATGGGTGAATTAAACTGCATTAAACGTCTTTAATGCACTTTAATTCGTCATTTAATTCTCAGTTAAACGCACTAACTTCGTCAGTTTCAAATGCTGAATGTAACTACACTAGCATTAACTGTAGCAGGAAGCTTCCGCGCGTGCGCACAAGACACACTGGTGCGCGCGCAGGTCTACACCCGCATGCGCGGTGCGTCCACTTGGCTCACTGCCATGCGCGCATGCGCTATACTCACTCAGGTCCATGCGCGCATGCACGCGTGTGCCACGTCACCTGCGAGCCTCTACGAGCACGCCACACAGTCGCGCCGTTTTGGCTCACTTAGGTATGCCGCGCACGTCACCTCAGTGCTACATGCACCATGCGCGCAACCGCGCGCTCATGTGTACTCGCTCGCGTGCACGCATGACTGCCACATCATGCGCCACTGCGCGCGGACCCACTAGAGTCATGCGCATGCATCCCACATCACCAACCACTTGGTCCTTGCAACCCTTGTGCTTCACCACGCACGCGCAGTCAAAAATACAAAGGCGGCTCTCAAGCGGCTCGCGGCGATGCGAGCGTGCGAAGTGCAAAAAAGCGCCATCATCACCCACGCCACGCGCGCGCGCGCGTGTGCTAGTGCGAGTTAGGGTGCTCCGCACCCTTCGCGAGTACACTAGTGAGTGCTTCCATGAAACAATAAGGATGGAGAGATCCTACTTAAATACCCCTTTAAGTTCCATCTCTCATCCGATGTGGGACAAGGTGCCACTTTCCCACATATTTCAGCATTCAAGTTTCAAACACCAAACTTTGAGCATCGATATCTCATTCATCTTAGCTCCGTTTTGGATGTGGTTTAGTTCGTTGCGAAGCCCTTCCAACGTAGAGCACAAACCCACAAATAAATATATAAAACCCGCTCATTTTATTATATTTATTTTTAGTCCAAAAATAGGAAAAAAAACATTTTCCTAACAAAATTTCCAACAATCCCCCACATGAATAGAAATCGATCTATCAAGTTTCAACGATACACGTTCAACAGTTGAGTATTGCAAGATAGGTAGGTGTAACCTTTGAACCTCCTTTTGTGAAGCATACTTAGCCTCCTAGGGTCTTGTAGACGTGGTGTCCTTGAACAATCCCCCATTTATGTAGGCGACAATATACATTCACACAATACTCTCCCTAGTCGAGTCAAGACCTCATGGTTGTGTCCGTTTATGGTCATGGAACACGTTCCTGGTTCTGCGAGAGCTCTAGGATTTGCGCCTCCCTACAAATCCATTCGAAACGACCCCACTTCTCTCTAACATAGGTGATTCCTCTGAATCATTAAAAGCATCATGGTTAATTCGGATTTCCTCAAAATCCTTAACCTCAACATGCTTAACCTTTCCTTCGTGTCACTGATTGGAATGGACCAGGAAGTATACAACTCCCTTTATTGATTTTTGGGCACCCCCCACAGTGACTCCCTTTGGGTTTATGATTAAGTTTGCCTATTGAACCTAGATCTTGGGATCTCCAGTCAACTAGGTTAGGTTTCCCTCATATTCCCTTCATCTATGGACTTTAGTCCCATTCCTCTTGACAACCTATACACCTTATCTGTGCTTAAGCCTTTTGTTAACGGGTCCGCAATGTTCTCATTTGACCTAACATAGTCAACTGAGATTACACCCGTTGAGATAAGTTGCCGTATCGTGTTGTGTCTACGTCAAATGTGCCTTGATCTGCCATTGTACATCATGCTTTGTGCTCTAGCAAGAGCAGACTGATTGTCACAATTTATGCAGATTGCCGTCAACGGCTTTGGCCATCTTGGAATATCTTCCACAAATTGACGTAGCCACTCCGCCTCTTCCCCGCTTTTATCTAAAGCGACGAATTCGGATTCCATCGTGGATCTAGCTATAACCGTTTGCTTGGAAGACTTCCAAGCTATAGCTGCGCCAACAAGTGTAAACACATATCCACTTGTTGATCTGTGATCCTTTATATCCGATATCCAGTTCGCGTCAGTGTATCCTTCGATCACTGCTGGATCACGGGTATAATGTAATCCATAGTCTCTCGTGTATCTTATGTATCTAAGCACCCTCATGATAGCTTTCCAATGATCCTCGCTCGGATTACTGGTGTATCTACTTAGCCTGCTCACAGCATATGCTAAGTCGGGTCTAGTACATGTCATTAGATACATGAGACTACCAATGATCCTTGAGTACTCTAACTGAGAAACACTCTCGCCTCTATTCTTCCTTAGGCGTTGGGTATTATCAATTGGAGATCGAGCTACACTCGTATCATCCGAATTGAATTTCCCAAGGATCTTGTCCACGTAGTGAGATTGACTTAACACAAGACCATTTTGGGTTCTAGTGATTTTAACTCCAAGAATCACATCCGCGAGACCCATGTCTTTCATGTCAAACCTCGCTTTCAACATGTCTTTCGTTGAGTTGATCATCTTATCATCACTCCCAATGATAAGCATATCATCTACATAAAGACATAAAATCACATAACCTCTTGGTGTGTCTTTAAAATAAACACACTTGTCGCACTCATTTATCTTGAAACCATTGTCAATCATGACATGATCAAACAATTGGTGCCATTGTTTTGGAGCTTGCTTCAAGCCATACAAAGACTTGACCAATTTACATACTTTACCCTTGTTTCCAGGGGCGGAAAAACCCTCAGGTTGTTCCATGTAAATTTCTTCTTCTAAATCGCCATTTAGAAATGTGGTCTTTACATCCATTTGGTGAACTTCCAAATTTCTTAGAGCCGCAATTGCAAGAACAAATCGTATAGAGATTATTCGCGTTACAGGCGAGTAAGTATCAAAATAGTCTAGACCCTCCTTTTGTCTAAATCCTTTGATCACTAACCTTGCCTTGTATTTATCGATACTTCTGTCAGCTTTCATCTTCCTTTTGAATATCCAACGATATCTAAGTGGTTTACAACCAGGTGGAAGATCTACTAACTCCCAAGTATGATTTTGAAATATAGAATCAATTTCATTCTTAATTGCTTCTTGCCATTGAGGTCCTTCTGCGGAGGTAACCGCCTCGCGGTAGGTATTGGGCTCACCCTCAACCATATAGCTCATGAAGTCAGGACCAAAAGATTTTTCAACCCTTTGTTGTTTACTTCGTCTAAGCTCACCCTCCTCGACCTCAAGTCGTTCATGAGTTTCATCTAACCTTGTAGACGAACTCGGACCTGCCTCATCTACCCATGTAGATGAACTTGGACCTGGTTCATCTAACCATGTAGACGAACTTGGACCCGCTTCATCAGCCGCTGTTGATGTAGTCGCTTGTGTTTGACCTAACATAGGAAACACATTTTCAAAATATGAGACAACGTTAGGATTTGCCTCCATGATAGTGTGTTTGTGTACATCGGGATTCTTGGACTCATGTACAAGAAAACGATGCGCAATACTTTGATGTGCATATCCAATGAAAATGCGATCAACAGTTTTGGGTCCTATCTTAAGAGCCTTAGAAGGTGGTACAATCACCTTAGCTAGGCACCCCCACACTTTCAAGTATTTGTACGATGGCTTCCTTTTCTCCATAACTCATATGGAGTTAACTCATATGGAGTTTCGTCCCTATTTTTCAAAGGTATCTTGTTGAAAAGATAGTTTGCTGAGAGAATGGCGTCCCCCCACATTTCTCGATTCACTACCGAGCTTATCAACATGGCATTCATCATTTCTTTCAATGTGCGGTTCTTACGTTCCGCAACGCCATTTGATTGTGAAGAATAAGGAGGTGTACACTCATGTACAATGCCACTTTTTGCGCATAAATCCGCAAAAGGTGCAACATATTCACCTCCTCGATCGCTTCTCAAAGCTTTTATCTTCTTTTTAAGTTGATTCTCAACTTCATTTTTGTACAAGATAAACTTCTCTATTGCTTCGTCTTTACTCTTAAGTAAATACACGTAGCAATATTTAGTACAATCATCAATAAACGTGATGAAGTACTTATTTCCTCCATTTTCGGGAACCGATTTTAAATCACACACATCGGTATGAATTAAATCAAGGGGTTCGGTTATTCGTTCAACCGATTTAAATGATGATCTCGTAAGTTTGGATTCAACACATGTCTCGCATTTGTGATTGGACTCGATATGGAATGTTGGTATCAAGTTTAATTTAATTAAACGTCGTAATGAATTAAAATTAACATGTCCTAGTCTACCATGCCAAACATTAGAAGACTCAATCATGTAAGTAGAAGAAGAACTTTCCTTCATTTTCTTGTTTTCGTTTACAACTGAAACATTCATTTTAAACATTCCATTAAGGGCATAGCCCTTTCCAACAAACATTCCATGTCTAGACAAGACAAAATTGTCCGATTCAAACACTAGACGAAAACCAAACTTGTTGAGCATCCATCCCGACACGAGATTCTTCCTTATCTCTAGGACATAAAGCACGTTGGTCAAAGTAAGCTCCTTGCCAGACGTCATCTTCAGGATGACAGTGCCTTCCCCTTTGATGCTTGCGGTAGCTTTATTTCCCATATAAAGCTTTTCTTCACCCGACGCTTCCTTGAATGTAGAGAAAAGAGCCTTGTCTCCACAAACATGGCGGGTTGCACCCGTGTCAACGAACCATCCTTTAGGGTTTTCACCCATCACGTTGACTTTTTCAATCATAGCCGCTTCCTCGGTTATCATTGCGATTAAAGGCATACCATCCTCATCAACCATGTGCACACGCTCACGCTTAGGTTTCTTGCATTGGTTAGCACTGTGCCCCGTCTCGTTACAATTGTAACAAGTACCTTGGAAAGGCGCAGGCTTCTTTTTCACAGCCCCCTTTTTCGGTCAAAGGTTGTTAACCTTTGCTTTCCCTTTGTTGTCCTTCTTACCCTTGCCCTTCTTGCCCTTTGAGGACTCCCCAACTTCCACCATGTTCGCTTTAGCCGCAGCTTGCAAAATGGTGCCTTTTTGGGCCACCCTGTTGTCCTCTTCTATACGAAGACGGATGACAAGTTCCTCAATCGTCATTTCCTTCCGCTTGTGTTTAAGATAATTCTTAAAATCCAACCAAGCAGGAGGTAATTTCTCAATCATGGCTACCACTTGAAACGTCTCGCTGAGTACCATACCCTCAGCGTGGATGTCATGAAGTATAATCTGTAACTCCTGGACTTGGTTCATAACAGTCTTGTTATCAACCATCTTGAAGTCCAAGAAATGGGCGACAACAAATTTCTTTGTTCCCGCATCCTCCGTTTTGTACTTTTTATCCAAGGACTCCCATAAATCTTTGGAAGTCTTGATATTATAGTACACATTATACAACGCATCCGAGAGACCGTTGAGAACAGAGCCTCGACATATAAAGTCCGAGTGCTTCCATGCCTCTACCGCGCTCAGAGACTGAGCATCGGTCTCCCCTTCCGCAGGTTGGGGAACGGTCTCCGTCAAGAACCTCGCAAGGTTCATGGTGGTCAAGTAGAAGAACATCTTCTGTTACCACCTCTTGAAGTGGAGACCCGAGAACTTCTCGGGCCGTTCAGCATGATTTGCCACTGTGGACGCTCCCACAGTGTTGGCAGGGGTACCGACAACGACGTTGACGTTGGTATTTTCAGTCGATATTCTGAAAAATTCCACAAAACCAAGTTAATAAAATAATAAATGTGCTAATTTATTATTTATCCAATGTAAAGAGTTTTTGAAACCACCGCGCAGCTTCTAAGTCCAACTTTGAAGACTACAACAGTAGGTTTTTAGAACTCAGCGACAGAAAGGAGTAGAAACAGAATCTGTTTTGACAAAGTCGCTACTTTGAATCAAAACAGGAAGAAAAATCTGTTTTTTAAAACACAACTGTATGAATTCAAAACTGGTTCGAATCCACAGCAGAATATGTTTGTGATTCTACACGAACGCTGTTTTAAAAAAAATTGTTTTAAGATTGTAGGAATCCGTTCGTGTAAAATAAATAAAATAATTTATTAACTTGAATTACAAGAACAAAAAACAGAATTACAACTGAAAGAATAATACTATTACAACTGAAAAATGGAAAAACAATAACAAAAACTCGAACATAAAAACTGTTCTTGGATGAGGATCGTGTTAGACACGGGTCCCTTAAAACAAATTTCGTGTCTCCCAGGAGAACACGTTTGTTTCCAGGATACAACAGTCACAAGCAGTTGCACTGCCGGTCTTAACTCCAACCCGAAGGTGTACCTTGCTGCTTGAAAGATGAAGTCGCTGTAGGGAGAGATTGTAGAGATGTGTGTTATCGATGTGTTTAGTCTTCAATAGGATGCTCCTATTTATAGTTGCAAGTCTTGAAGAAACTGAAAATGAATTAAATGGGTGAATTAAACTGCATTAAACGTCTTTAATGCACTTTAATTCGTCATTTAATTCTCAGTCAAACGCATTAACTTCGTTAGTTTCAAATGCTGAATGTAACTGCACTAGCATTAACTGCAGCAGGAAGCTTCCGCGCGCGCGCGCGTAAGACACACTGGTGCGTGCAGGTCTACACCCGCATGCGCGGTGCGTCCACTTGGCTCACTGCCATGCGCGCATGCGCTATACTCACTCAGGTCCATGCGCGCATGCGCGCGTGTGCCACGTCACCTGCGAGCCTCTACGAGCACGCCACACAGTCGCGCCGTTTTGGCTCACTTAGGTGCGCCGCGCACGTCACCTCAGCGCGCATGCACCATGCGCGCAACCGCGCGCGGACCCACAGAGTCATGCGCATGCATCCCACATCACCAACCACTTGGTCCTTGCAACCCTTGTGCTTCACCACGCGCGCGCGGTCAAAAATACAAAGGCGGCTCTCAAGCGGCGATGCGAAGTGCAAAGTGCGCCATCAAAGCGCCATCAAAGCGCCTCATCGCCCACGCCACGCGCGCGCGCGTGCGGGTGCGAGTTAGGGTGCTCTGCACCCTTCCGCGAGTACACTAGTGAGTGCTTCCATGAAACAATAAGGATGGAGAGATCCTACTTAAATACCCCTTTAAGTTCCATCTCTCATCCGATGTGGGACAAGGTGCCACTTTCCCACATATTTCAGCATTCAAGTTTCAAACACCAAAATTTGAGCATCGATATCTCATTCATCTTAGCTCCGTTTTGGATGTTGTTTAGTTCGTTGCGATGCCCTTCCAACGTAGAACACAAACCCACAAATAAATATATAAAATCCACTCATTTTATTATATTTATTTTTAGTCCAAAAATAGGAAAAAAAAACATTTTCCTAACAAAATTTCCAACCGTTTTTCCATATTCTTGAACTTGGCGGACAAGTATTGGACTTGCTAATTTAGTTGGGAGACGTTTTCTTTCAACGCATTAAATTCCGCTTGTGATGGTGATTCGAATTTGCACAACAATCGAGGCATGCATTTCGCAGCTTTCGCCCAATTCCTTGGATCCAACCTCTCCTTTCACCAAGGATGTGTCCGAGGCATCTGTGATCTGTCTCATCAATTGGTTTATCCTCTTGCTTCCTTTTGCATTTGAGCGCACTCTCCTTCAATTTGATCTTCTAGTAAACAATAAAATACGCAACTATGGTCCTACGACATGTCGTTGGGATATGCCAAAAAATAGGAAAAAAATTAAATGACCTATCGCTACGACACGTCGTCGGGAAAAGTTTTGGTAATGGCGCACTCTTTTCCCTCCTTGTTCAATTTCACCTGCCCAGCCTTTTCACGACGACATGTCCTCGGGATAGGCCAAAAAATATTTTTTTTGGTTGAGCTTGTGACGACAAGGTGTCGTCGGGAAAAGGTTGTTGTACCTGTATATTTTGAGATGTTACTAGCACACATAATTGATCTATTGAGACGGTGGAAAAGTGCAAGTGAAGCGGCATTGTGACCGCTCCAAAAATAGCGCTACAAAGTATCAAACTATTAATTGAAGCGGTTTCAACCACTTCAGAAATAAAAAACCCGCCCTAAAGAAACACATTTAACTAATTTTGGAGCGGTTTTCTAAATTGCTTAAATAATACTTATTTATAAAAAAAAATATCGCAAAACATGTTGCTATAAATCTTTTTTTTTTTTGTCATTTTTGAGTTATTGTTTTTAAAATTTTATCCCTCAACTTTCAGCATAGACAATTACAACCCTTTAATTTTCTAAAGACTTTGTAATCAAACTTTACGTATTTATTTTTATGTAAGTGTTGCTATAAATTCAAGGTGATTTACGTTTCGACGTAAACTTTTCCCGGAAATGAGTTGGGTTAAATATAATATGTTTTATACTTATGATTATATATATTTCCGTTGATTTACGTTTCGACGTAATTTTTCTTCGTAAACATGTCGGGTAAAATATGATAAGTTTTGGTGCTTATTTTTATATACGTTTTCAGTAGATCTATGATTTAATGTAAATTACATTTAACAAGTTGTGTGAATAGTACTTTTATCCTATTGGTTTTTTTGTTTCTTTCTTAAGTTTTTTTTTTCTAGACTTTATTATTTTTACTTTTCTTTGTTTTAATTTTACGTTCCTTTTTTTATTAAAGTTATTTTTAAGATATCTTTTTCTTTTATATCTACAATTAATTTAAACTCAGCTTGTATAATACATTACTAACTTGTGTGAATAGTGATTTGAGGGTTTTTTTTTTTCCTCTTTTTTTTTGTCTTCTTTCTTCTTTTCTTTTTGTCTTTAATATTTTTTCTACTTTTCTTCTCAACTTTCATCATTGACTGATACAACCGTTTAACTACTAAAAAATCTGTACTTAAGTTTTATGTGTTTATTTTTATGTGGGTATAAATTCAAGCTAATTTACTTTTCGACGCAACTTTTTATTGAAATGAGTCGTGTCAAATATAATATGTTTTAATGCTTATTAATATGTAAATTTTGGTTGGTCAATGTTTGACGAAAATTTGATTTATTTTTTCCAAAAATAAGTCAGGTCAAATATAAAACGTTTTCATTCTTATTTTTATGAGAAAAATACCCGGATAGTACCTGTGGTTTCACATTTTTTCACCTATAGTCCCCAACTTTCTAAAATTACCTGAATAGTCCCCAACTTTTCATTTTTTGTTCCCGGATAGTCCCTGGGTCTAACTTCAGTTTGTTTTCTCTGTTAAGTGGGTGTGAAATGACCAATTTACCCTTTCCTTTAAAAGGCCAAACCACAGGGACTATCCGGACATCTTCTACATTTTTAGAGAAAAACCCCACCACCACACTTCATCTTCAACCTCCACCCACCATCACCCTTCCCCAACCCACAATGAAGCGGCAACGCTCTTCAACGATTCACATGCTTTTTGCAGATCAGACTCTGTGTGAGCAGCCGAGATGTATATTCTAATCCCAACAGGAAGGCTGCATTTATCGACAAACGATATTTTTGAAGTCGTTACAAAAACCGAGTGTTCCTTCAATACCTGCAATGGCACCATTTTCACAAATGCACAAAGTATGACTTGTACCGTACAACCCAATAATGCATACTACTGGAAAGACTTTTAAACACTTACCCGATCAGCAAGATCTTTTCCGGTGACGAAGAACAGAGAGAACGAAATCGATAGTAGAACTGAGGAGAGAGAGAGAGAGAGCGGCGGAGTTAGACGGCAGCGCCGCCGTTAGCGGACGCGGCGGCACGACCTGGTTCGGACCGGCGAGTTTCACCGGTAAAATCTCGTTTTCCCTCATCTTTTGCTTTCTAAGAAAAATGATGATGATGATAGTGATGTTTGCTGTTGATGATGACGATGATGAAGGTGGTGGCCGGCGACGGCCTGACCACCGGAGCTACGGGTCGACGACAACAAGCTCATTGCAGATCTGATTTTGTTTGTTTCACAGGCACAAGTCAACTCTGGTGACTCGATTTATAAGGATTTCAGTTTGGTTCAACCCGGTTCGGATGCGGGTCAACAGAGGTCAAATGGCAGTTCAGGTGACTGTGGTGGTGATGGTGGAGGGTGGAGGAGGGTGATGGTGGGTGAAGGTTGAAGATGAAGTGTGGTGGTGCGGTTTTTCTTTAAAAATGTAGAAGATGCCCGGATAGTCCCTGTGGTTTGGCCTTTTAAAGGAAAGGGTAAATTGGTCATTTCACACCCACTTAACAAAGAAAACAAACTGAAGTTAGACCCAGGGACTATCCGGGAACAAAAAATGAAAACTTGGGGACTATTCAGGTAATTTTAAAAAGTTGGGGACTATAGGTGAAAAAATGCGAAACCACAGGGACTATCCGGGCATTTTTCTCTATTTTTATCTATTCTTTTAGTTGGTCTACGTTTTGACGTAAATTTTTTTCGAAACGCCGCGGCAACGCGTGGAGCAATATAGTTTGTTATATATAGTAGTATAGTAATTTTTTTCAAATATATCTATATTTTGGTAAGGTTTAATTACAAAATGTCATACGATCCCATACGCCTGCTATCACAGACAACGTTGAGTAGTCTACGCCTAGTCGCCTGCCATGTTTAGTTTTGTTACAAATGCAAATATTTTATACTCATAGATTTTACAAATTCTATTAAACTATACTTAAATTTATATACATATAAACAAACAAATATTGTATTAAACTATACAAAGATCTGTATATCAGTAATACCCAAGTTCTATTAAACAATACTAAGATTACCTTCAACACCAGATTTAGGTTTCGTTAAACACCTTATTAAAAATTTCATCGTAATGAACTCGATTTCGCTGATTACCAATATTACCATTGCACAATTAGCCCTACATAGATTATAGATATCGTTTTTTTATACTTCGTATCAATTAGGCCACGTGTGTGAATGTAAACATCGGGTGTAAAAAGAATGATGAGCAAGTAAAAAGATCAACGTGAGATGAAGGATACAAAATAGAGCGATTTTTTTTTGGTGGGTGTTTGCTTCGGAGTCGATTTTAGCAGAGGAATTATGAGTGGGAGATCATTTTTTGGCAGAGGAAGGTGATCATTTGTTGGATATGAGAGATAGTGATTTGTGTGTGTTTTTTATAAATCTGTTTGTAATTAACAAGTAACAAACAAATAAATATAATAAACACATCGTCATAAACACTGTTGGATTTGGGAGTTATTGTCAATGATTCATATAGGCCTGGTCTATTCATACACGCCTTTTGTCTTTTTGCACATCCAAAGCGCCTCGCTTTGGCCAAAGCGGGACGCTTTGGCCAAAGTGAGGCGCTTTGAATGTGTTTTTTAAAACAGATTGGTTGTGGGTTAGTTTGGTAGGGATTTTTGGTTGAATTAGTTTGGTAGAGATTTTTGGAGGAAAAAATTTTTATTTTAGTTTTATTACATATTATTTATAGTTGTTTTATAATTACGTCATTATTTTTATAGAATGTGTATAATATAAGTTCTTAACGTTGTTTATTTTGTTAAATTAAAACGAACACGTTAAATAAAATGTACAGAAAGCCATAAGAATTAAACGTAAACAATCCAGAACCAACGTGATGTAAATAGAAGATTAACTGCAATATATATATATATATATATATATATATATATATATATATATATATATATATATATATATATATATATCTGTTTGTACATACAATACACAACAAAAAGGTACAACTAAGTACATAATACATAACAAAACACTAAACAAACAAAGAAATGTACTAATCCTCGTGCGTGGGGACGGTGGGAGGGGAAGTGGAGGCAACCCAGCAAGCTCTCGTAGATCAACGAGCATCTGGACGATCCAGTCAATGCATGCGCCCTGACGTCTGAGGCGCCGGTCGAAGTCCCGAGCCACCTCACGCGCTGCCGGAGGCAGGTCAGCGTAAACATGCTGCGGGTACTGTGGCGGCTCAGGAGCTGGCTGAACTGGTGGTACCGGGATCTCCTCGACCTGCTCTTCCTGCGCCGGATCCTCGAATATAGGCTGAGCCTGAGCCTAAGCCTGAGGCTGAGCCTGAGGCTGAGCCTGAGGCTGAGCCTCAGGCTGATCGATGCCCAGAGCCTGTAGCTGAGCTTGCCGAGCGGCCTGCTGAACATCAGGAGGGGCTAACACTCCAGGCCTCACCTCAATAACAACCGGGATGACCTCTGGCAACACCTCCGGCTGCCAAATCAGCCCGTCAGCACCCCTGAACCTCAGACCGACATCAAAGGTACGAGTGATCTGCATGCTAGATACTGACGCGCGGCCCAACTAGGATGACGGGACCGGATCGGACAGCAGCGGATCATGCTCGGGAACGATCCCTAGCGAGCGTGCAATGGCGGTGATAAATGAGCTAGTGTGCAGCTGCCCGCGGAGCTGCCAGTGGTATGCAGTAGAAAAGTAATCTGCCAGGCTGGCTGCTAGATCGCAGGGCTGGCGGCGTAGTAGGCAATATAGAAAGAAAAGGTCACTGAGGTTGACCTTCTCCTTGCTGGAACCCCGCGGCACGATAGTCGACGCGATGACATGGTGCAGGTATCGGTGCAAGGGGTCTCTAATGGTGGTGGCCTTTTGCCAGGATTTCCCAAAGGGAGCCCTGGAAATGGCCCTCCAGAAACTGATAAGCGTCTGCCTGTCCATCATCGTAACCGCCTTCGTATATAAATTAGTTTCAAGCTCAGGCTCAGTGTACAAACCTGTATGGACAGCAAACTCCCGCACACTCATCTCAAACTCCTGACCGGCGAGACGGAATGTAACATCGTGGACTGGAAAATCAGTGTCCTCCACGTAATCCGCCGGATGCGGCGCGTATGTAAACGTAGAAAGAAACTCGACCGTAAGCTCAGGGTACGAGTCCTCCATCGCTAACTCAAATAGGCGCGACCAAGGAGTATCTAGTCCAACTATATCACGCGCCCGCTCGACCTCTCCCAAGGTAGTCAGTAGCTCCCAGTCTATCCCTACATGTTCCCCAATCTCTATGGTGCGCAACCTAGCGCATCTCCCCCTCGCCCGTGACCCCTGCGAAAACTGCAGGTACGGACATGCCGGCTCTCCCTCGTCCCCCACCTCTCCCTCAGCCTCCATATGCTCAATCTCGTCATCGGGGGAATCCATTCCTGCACGTTGAACAAATAATAATATTAAATAAACAAATAATATTAAATAAACAAATAATAATATTAATAAACAAATAATATTAAATAAATAAATAAATAATAATATTAAATAAACAAATAATAATATTAAATAAACAAATAATAATATGAAATAAACAAATAATAATATTAAATAAACAAATAATAATATTAAATAAACAATATTAAACAAATAATAATATTAAACAAATATTAATAAACAAATAATAATATTAAACAAATATTAATAAACAAATAATAACTAAACAAATAACAAATTAAAAAAAAAAGATAAACATGAACCAAAGCGCCCCGCTTTGGCCTTGGCGCGGCGCTTTGGTTCTTCATTCTGAAGAACAGAACCCAACAGCGATCAATTAAGGCCACAATCAACAAAACAATCAACATGTATGTTATACCGAAACGATTAAGGGTGTTCGATCTTACCTTTTAGCGGTTGAAACCTTAAAAAACTCGAAATCCGGCTCTAGTGTGTGAGATCGCACCTTATGTGTGTGTTTTTGTGTTTGGGTGAAGTGGGGGAGAAGATGCCCCGCTTCAGTGTATAACGAAGGACCGAAGCGCCCCGCTATGGCGATAGCGCGACGCTTTGGTGTCCAAAACGCAGCGTTATGGCCATAGCGGGGCGTTTTGGGCCTTTTTTAAATTTTTTAAAATTGTTTTTAATTCACAAACGCGTCGATAAATAGTCTAAATTTTACGTTTTTTCCATTATACATCATTTTTTAATATATATGGACTATACTGCAAGTTCTGGATCAAATCGGTTACGTGTGATGTCTTATTCCGTTATCTCGTATCATTTTGGTTTGAAAGCACAAGTACTCCAGTGAGAAGTGTTATGTGTATCAGCCGCCTACCGTACATGAATATGACGTATTTTTTCATTAATTGTAGTATTATGATGTATATTGTCATTTTGGGTCGTACAAGTGCGTATTGAATCTGATTGGGTCGTGTCGGTGACATTCGGTTTTTAACGTACAAGCGCGTATTGAATCTGATTGGGTCGTGATGTAACGCGTATATTGAACAAACACAAACGTGATTATTATTAAACACATTTAAGATACATCGTGAACTTATGGGGTTACATTAAGGTCAGGGGCACGATACGTAAGCATTTCGTACGCGTTGATCTGATCCCTGTATAATGTATACCAGGCTGCTGCGCGCTCTGTTCTGTTCGCTGTCTAGAGTAGGTTTGGGGGAGGCATTGGATAACAACCTCCAAGCTCTACATGTATGAAATGCCCATCGTCGACGAACACAACCGCAACCACCAGGTGAGGTTCCTCAGCTTCGTTTGGCCCGCCCAGCAGAGGGAAAATTGTATCGCTCCCACGAATGTCGAAGGTGTGAACAATCACACCGTATCGTTGGGCAATAAGAAACCCCGTCTCAGGCATCGACATGTAATTTTCGATACCTGCTCGTCCCACCCCCTTGAAATCGATCCGTGTAACCAACGCATCATAATGTCCTATGTTTTCCGGATCGAAAACCTGCCTCCAAAGCGATTCGTTCATACGTAACTCCTTTAGAAGTTGTTCCCGGATCATCAAATATGAATTTTGTTTCACTCCTAACCCAACAGCCACCGATCGAAACCCACAATGACCATCTGGTTTCACGTCCTTTATTCTAACGATGTATGGATGGATCACTTTGGGAATCTGAGATGCGTAGTTGCGGATCGCTATATCCGTCTTAGGACCGAGCTTGATATTCGGGAAATCAGGGTGTAGGTTGAGCGGTTTGTATTCATTTCTCTTCTAGAATCTTCGGCTGATATGTACAAGCTGTGACGGGGAAGATCGTCTGAGGCCTCGACCCAAGTTTCTTCTGACGGAATGTAAGAGCTTTTTCTAGCGGTTTCAACCTTTCTTTCTTCCTGCGTTTTCAATGTTGGGCGACCACGAGTTTTCTTCAGAACAGCAGGAGGTTTTTTGTTATTGTTCCCTGGATTGAGGATTTGCTGAAACTTTTCAAATAAGCTCCTTTTCACTTGAGGGGGTGTTGGATCGATCTGTTTTTTCAATTTTTCAAATTCCGCGTCTACATCGATATCCTCTATGTTATTCCTTGCAGGCTTGAAGTCAAGCTTCTTCCAAAACACGTCTATGTGTGTGATCCGGATTTGCTGACCTGTGGATGAAAACAAATTAGGTGGCAAAATCATAACGAGAAAGGTCAAAAATATTAATTACCTTTATTTTCCAACTTTTCCAAACGACAGGCACATGGAAAACCACAGCTGGTAAAAAGTTGGCAACCACAGCTTGCACCGTAGGCTCTCAACCCGTCTTCCTTACGTTTTAGTTCCATACTCAAAAGCTCAATCGCATATATTGAAACCTTTCTGAGAATATATGCAAGCATGGGCTGATTCTTGTGGTGCGTCATCACTTTTCGGAGGCTTGTTTCAAAGCGACTTCTAATCTCGGCGTATTGTCTATCAACAACATGATAAACATACAGTACAAGTTTATCCAGTGTGTTGCGATGACTTGGAAAGTGACTTTTTAATGTTGCATGCATGCCCTCAACCCTGTTGGTCGTAGTTTGATGAAAGTTGATAGTTTGGTTAATCCAGCAAGATACAAACTTTTCACGGTACGGATCCAACCAGGATTTCTTCAAATAATCAAAAACCTCTAAAATTAAAAAACGTAAATAGTTAGTTTTTGTTATTATATAAAATTTGAACATAATTATGTAAGAAATACTCACGTTCACGGTCAGCTTCTTTCAGCTGTGCTTCAAGGTTTTCCAAGTTATACCTGTATATTTCCTCGGTCGTAGACTCGCACAATGTCCAAAATGTACGTACGAATTCTTTCCACTCCTTGTCAGAGAATTTCTTCTTGCGGTTCTTATTAATATTTTGTTGAATATGGAACCGACAAAGATACTTATGCGCTTTTGGAAAAACTGGTTCACACGCGTTCATTAGCGCAAAATCCATGTCTGTTAAAATCACGCGCGGTTCCATACATCCTACCAGTATAGACTTGATCCTCTGCAACACCCATAGGTAGTTCTCTGACTTCTCAGCGGAAATTACCGCACAAGCAGCCGTAAACGATTTGTTTGTCGACGTCATGCCTACGACCTGAACAAATGGCAGGTTGTACATGTTCGTTTTGTATGTGGCGTCAATCATTAGCACATGCGGGAAGGCACACCACATAGTGAATGATTTTTCGTGAACAAAGAAGACGTCTTCAGCTTCGTTCGATATCTCATTCGTGCGCATGTAATAAGTGTAATTTTTTTCGATAAGAATGTTTTTAAGTTTTTGCATCGGAGACTTACCGACATTTTTTTCGGCGTTGATCTTCTGAACAGCGTTGTGTATATCTTTCGGAATAAGCTTTCTAGCCGGATTGTTTTTTGTCAGCGTTCGCCAGATACTATGGTTGGGAATATCTTGCTCTGCCAACTCCTTAACCAGTTTTTTGTCCCCCGAAGAAAGCCTTCTCGCATACGCGTGACCCTCGAAGTTTTCAATAGGAGTGTGGTTATGCTTCGCCTTCGTCACCTCGATCCTCCAAACACTTCTGGATGATTCCGAAAACCCGATCATCTCGAACGGGCAGCCTATTTTCTTGCTACCCGTTTTCCTCTGTGTAGCTATACTCTTATGCTCCCCACCAAAAGTACATTGAAACCAAATCTTGTAATTCTCTCCTCTTTTATTCGACCTCTTAGTCACAATGAGGTAACCATTGTCTTTTGCCGTGTCTTGTACCCAACGCACCAACTCTTTACGTGACGAAAAGGTCTACGTTGTATCAAACGAAAATGTAACCGGGTAACAACCTTCCTCGTCAACATACACATCCTCCGGCTCACCATCGTCACCGAGGTTCGAATAGACTTGATGTTCAAAGCTCTGTTCACAACCGTAACTCTGGTTTGGATAACACTCCTGCTGTACAAAGCTTTGATCGCCACCGTAACCGAAATTCGAATAACCTTGTAAGCTCTGTTGATAACCGTAACTGTCGTTTGGATAACACTCCTGCTGTACAAAGCTATAGTCGCCACCGTAACCGAAATTCGAATAACCTTGTTGTGCGTAAGGGTCCTCCACAGGGGTATTCAAATCCAGCTTCACCGTGTTATCACGATAACGAATGCCAGATACAACCTCTGTCTCCCTCAAGTTGGACGACACCGGTTTCTCAAACGAGTCAGAAATAGCGGTCCCCTCGTAAGAATCAGGAACAACTGACTCGTCAGAATATTGACCGAAAAGATAGTTACTTAACCACGACATCGTTTTTTCAAAACATGTAACTAATAGAGCAAAGAAGATCGACAAAAAACAAATCGAATGATGAATGTCGAGTCTGTGCAGGGATTTAAAGGCAGCATTTGGGGTCGAAGCGCCGCGCTTTGGCCATAGCGCGGCGCTTAGGGTTCATGGGGCAACTGAAACCTCGTAAACCTTTATGTCTCTGCATGTCAGACAGTCATTCAAACCTCGTATCACCTTTTGTCGACCTAAGCGCCCCGCTTTGGCCATAGCGCGACGCTTAGGGGTGTGAAAATTATTTTTGGCGTGTGTAATTAGCATGTCCCTTCATATATTATTCATATGTCAAATTACAATCAACAGTACAGTGGTACCCCTATCATTAAGTGAACTCTCTCTCTCTCTCTCTCTCTCTCTCTCTTTCTCTTAGGTTCTTATACTTTTTAGCTCCTAGAGTTAAAGTTCACTGAATACATAGTGAATTATTTATAGAGGAGAGAACTTCTGGTGGCGTCACCATGAAAGCGGCCCAAAACAACCCATTAAATATGTAACTACCAGTTGTCACACCCTGAAATTCCACCTACAGAGTTCTACCACGTGACATGTGATAAATATTCCTTCCTCAGTGTCAGCAGAGTATCCTGAGGGGTTTGGCTTAGATGAGGTTCCTTCATCTTTTGGGGAACTAGCTAATTGATGATAAGCATCGGATGTACCTTGCTCACTCATATTGTAAACTAACAATTGTCAAATAACACAAAATAACAATATACATATTTACACATAATCACATAAGTTATTTCCTAACACAATTTATTTAAAATTTAGGTATCAGCAGAACACCTCGTTGGCTTAAACCAGTGGCTGTAGCTCTGATATCACCTTTTGTCGTAACCCCTGACCCCTACCCCGGGAGAGGGAGCCGCAAGATCAGATCAAGTGGTATCGGTGTTTATTAATTTGGCAGCGGAATTTAAACATCAGGGCCGTAGTTAGGAAATATTTTATCAGAGTTAAAACACCAAAGTTTTATAATAAACAAATGGGATACAACCCAAGTTTTCATTACAATACATTTATAGGGATAGACCCTAATTTATTAAAAACAAATCTCCTTTTTAGTTAGGTAACTTGTATAGCCACATCTTTAAGCCTTCAGCTGGCTTCTATTAGCTTCACATTAAGTTAACTGAAACGCATTTTAAAAAAGTTTTATCAGCAAGAAATACTAGCGAGTGCATCCCAGTTTAATGTAAACAATTTTATAACTTTACAACTTTACAGTGTTAAGATTTACAATGTTTATATCTATCCAATTATTCAATACATCATTGCTACTGGGCAACCTTTGTCCCCCATGCCTGCGGTCATGCTACTATTCGCAATAGTAACGAGTGTGAAGTAATGTATACAAAACCCCACACACTGATGATAATTGTAGAATTACAAAAACTTAATCACTGTAAGTGTCTTGATAAATATTTAGGGTTTTGTAAAATATTTGAAACAATGACTCACAAAAATGGTTTATAAAAAGAGAATGTACTCACAAAAGGTGAAAAAAATAAGATGTACTCACATTGCTGACTTAGATAATACTATAGCTTCCTGATGGTTCTCCTGGTTATTATCTATTAAAAATTTAACAATGCATACGTGTTAGTAAGATAACCCACATCACATTAGCCATACAAAACGAGACAGAACTTCAACGACTGAGTCAGGCAGAGCCTTGACATGCGTTACGGAGCCCTAGATCAATCGGGTAGGGTAACAAATACTTGATCGGGGGTTATAATACTTACAACAAGGCCGAGCTTCGCTTCTTAGGGGGTATAATACCCGAGTATTATGTCTACTAGAGATGGAGAGAGAATTCAGAATTGAACGGTTTGTAGAATGAGGCCTTCGGCCCCCTTTATAGGGCTGGACGAGAGGTGGCTCGCGCCCCGCGACGCCCACTTCGATCTCCTTCGCGGCCCGCTTGCAGGGTAGGGTAGGATCTAGCTTGGTCGAGTCAACCAGGTAGCCTTCACACGCGTTAGGAGACGTGGCTTAAGCGGGTTCTGCCTGGTGTCACTTCGTCGCGCCCCGCGACAAACCTAAGGGTCCGGGTCGTGGCCCGCGAGGCCCTCATATTTTTGTTTTTATTTGATTTTTATTAATATAAAGGTTATTTGGGACCGTTAACGAGTATACGAGGTATATTTAGGGCGTTAGGGGTGTTTTAAGGGTTTTAGGAGGTTGTTATATCCTCCCCACCTTGATTCAAAGCTCGTCCTCGAGATCTACTGGAACAGGTGTGGATATTTTCTTTGCATCTCTGACTCGAGTTCCCAAGTGTACTCTGGTGCTCTCTTGGAATCCCTTTTCACTTTGACAAGAACTAGTCTCTTGTGTTTGAGATTCTTGATCTTTCTATCTTCAATCTGGAGTGGTTTCTCTACAAACTTAAGTTTCTCATTTACCTCTATGTCCTGAAGAGGTATTACGAAAGATTCGTCTGCTAAGCACTTTTTGAGATTACATACATGAAATACATCATGTATTCCTTCCATTTCCTCTGGCAGTTGTAGCTAATAAGTACTGGTCCTATTCTTCTAATAATCTCAAAAGGTACAACATACCTGGGGCTTAGCTTCCCTCTTTTAACGAATCTGACTATTCCTTTCCATGGAGAAACTTTTAACAATACATTGTCTCCAACTTGAAATTCTAATGGTTTTCGTCTGTTAAAATTCTATTAATGGTAAATGATCATCCTAATTTCCTACAAAATCAATTACACAGGCTCTAAGCATATCTTCCATCGTATGGATTGTCCATTCGCTATGTCCGTCTGTTTGTGGATGATAAGCGGTGCTTAGATTTAACCTGGTTCCCATTGCTTTTTGGAAAGTTGTCAAAAAATGAGAAGTAAAATGACTATCTCTATCAGATACAATAGATAAAGTAATTCCATGTAATGAAACTATTTCATTTACATATAATTTGGCTAAGTGTTCCATATTGAAAGTTCCCTTCATTGGTAAGAAATGAGCTTTTGTTAATCTGTCTACAATCACCCAGATTGTATCATTACCTTTTCGTGTGTTGGGCGATTTGTGAACAAAGTCCATTTTTATCAATTCCCATTTCCACATTGGCATTTCTAATTGCTGTAATAACCCTGAGGGTTTCTAATGTTCAGCTTTAACCTATGAATAGGTTAGACATTTAGCAACGTAGTTTGCTATATCCTTTTTCATTCCTATCCACCAGAAATTCTTTCTTAGATCTTGATACAACTTATCATTTCCGGGATGTATAGTATATTTAGACTTATGGGCTTCTTCTAAGATTCTCTAGCGTAGGTTTCCTTGTTTAGGTATCCAGATCCTTTTCTTATGGAATTTCCAAATTCTATCTATTCCTTGTTCTAATTCCTTAATCAATCCGGTTAAACCTTCAGCATCGTCCTTGATTGCTGTTTCTTGTACCTCTCTAAATTGCTCATTTAAATCTATCTGTAGATTTAATCTAAGAGAGCGTACTCGTTTAGGCTTTTCATGATACTTTCGACTTAAAGCATCAGCTACTACATTAGCTTTTCCTGCATGATACTGGATATCACAATCATAATCACTAAGAATTTCCATCCAGCGTCTCTGTCTCATATTTAATTCCTTTTGCCCAAAAATGTACCTTAAACTCTTATGATCTGTGAAGAGAACAAACTTATTACCATAAAGATTTCTCCAAATCTTAAGGGCAAAAACTATGGCTCCTAACTCTAGATCATGGGTGGTGTAATTCTCTTCATGTTTCTTAAGCTGTCTAGAGGCATAAGCTATAAGCTTTTGACGTCGCATCAACACACATCCATATCCTAGCTTAGACGCATCACAATAGACTATAAAGTCTTCAGTTCCTTCTGGTAATATGAGTATGGGTGCGTTGGTTAATCTTTGCTTAAGAATCCTAAAGGCTTCTTCCTGTTTTGGTCCCCATTCAAACTTAATTGATTTGTAGATCAGTTTGGTTAATGGAATGGCTACCCTAGAGAAATCTTGGATAAACCGTCTATAATATCCTGTCAGTCCAAGAACACTCCTTACTTCCATTGGTGATTCAGGGATTTTCCATTTAGTAATCGCCTCGATCTTTGTGGGATCCACATGAATTCCTTCATGATTAACCAGATGTCCAAAGAATTGCACTTCTTGTAACCAAAATTCGCATTTTGAGAATTTAGCATAAAGCTTTTCTTTTCTTAACAATGTCAGAAGTATATGCGGATGCTTTGCATGATCCTCTTTACTTTTAGAGTAAATTAGAATATCATCTATAAAGACAATTATGAATTTATCCAGTTATGGTTTACATATTCTGTTCATCATGTCCATAAATGCAGTTGGGGCATTGGTTAAACCAAATGGCATAACTTTATATTCATAATAACCGTACCTTGTTCTGAAAGCAGTTTTAGGAATGTCCCCTTCTTGTACTTTTAGTTGATGATATCCTGAGCGTAAGTCAATTTTAGAAAAGAATCGAGCTCCTTGCAGTTGATCGAACAGGTCATCGATTCTCGGTAGTGGGTGCCGATTTTTAATCGTAACCTTGTTCAATTCTCGGTAGTCAATGCACATACGCATTGATCAGTCCTTCTTCTTGACAAACAGTATCGGTGCTCCCCGTGGCGATGAACTAGGTTGTATAAAACCTTTGTCAAGAAATTCGTCCAATTGTTTCTTCAGTTCCTGCATCTCCGTTGGTGCTAATCTATAAGGTGCCTTAGCAATCGGTGTCGTTCCTGGTATTAGGTGAATCCTAAATTCAACCGCTCTATCAGGAGGTAATCCAGGTAATTCTTTTGGAAAGACATCTGAGAATTTAGATACTACAGGAATATCTTCTAATTCTTTCCCTTTAGTGTTAATGATTATGGAAATCATATACACTATTGCTCCTTTCCTTGCACAACTTGCAGCTTTCATTACCGAGACGAATTTTGTTGACCTGGTTGGTTTGTCTCCTTTAATTGTGATATTTTCACCCGTTGGTGTACTTACTTGTACAAACTTTTGATCACATAAAATACTGGCATGATTGGCTACCAACCAATCCATTCCTAATACAATATCAAATCCAGCTAGATTCATTGGGTAAAGGTTAGTAAAATTATGGTTTAGGATTTCTCTTCTTGCTCCCTGCAAGATTTCACTTATCTTAATGGAATCTCAATTTGTTGTCTCCACCAGACAGTCTTGTTGAAGTTTAGTTAATGGTTGGTTAAGAAGTTGGTAGAAAGAAGTATTGATAAAACTTTGGTTTTCACCAGAGTCAAATAATACTTTGGCAAAAATATCATCAACTAAAAACTATAACAACCCTAACGTAACCCGACACCCTCATAATTTTTCCGACACCCTAAAAATATTGAAAATATCCCAATATATCCCTAAAAACACCCCATACGTGAAAACGGGCCCCGAATACCTTAAATATTAATAAAAATAAAAATTGGAATTTTAGGGGCTTAGGCGGGCCGCGTAAGCCACCCCTTAAGCTTACGCGGGCCGCGAGAGATCAAGAACACGGCAACACCCCAGGCCGACACGTGTCCTCATCGTGGCAGGTCTAGTCGATGATCCGGATGAGCTAGGGTTTTGACCAGAGTTGACGCGGGCCGCGTAGGCCCTTGTCTTCTCTTACGCGGGCCGCTTAGAACCCGAATTCAGCCCCTATATAAGGAGGCATCGGGCCTTCAGTCTGTTTCGTTCAAAATCGTTTCTTTCTCTCTCAAAATTAAATAGTGGGCATTATACTCGGGTTTAATACCCCCCCCCCCCCACTAAATAGCAAGGTTCTGCTACGATGTAAGTATTATAACCCCTGGAGACGTATTAGATACTATGCCTGATTGATCTAGGGTACCGTAACGGTTGTCGTGGTTCTGCCCGACGTAGTCGTTGGAATGCTGTCTCGGGGAGGGTATTACTAATGTTAAAATGGGTTATTATACTAACACACGTGCATTTGTGTAATTTATAGATTATTCCCTGGAAATCCTTACTGTAAACCCTAAGACAGCAATGTGAGTTGATCCACTTTTTGAAAACCTTTTATTAATTGTTTTTACAAAACCTTAAATATTTTTCCATGCGAATAGCAGTTATTGAGTATTTGTAAGAATACAATTATCATGGGTATGTTGGGGTTTTGTATACAAAATTTGTTACCACCTGGTCAAGGAGTAACATTTCCACAAGTTGAGTCTGACAGTACCACGGGTGATAATTGGTATAACTTGGAAACAAATATAATTGCGAGATCGCCCTCAATACTGTACACTGGGTTTTACTCAAACTTGATTAAACTGGGATTCACTCACCAGTATTTCTCACTGACAAAATGTTTTTAAAACGCGTTCCAGGTAACAATATGTGAAAGCCAAATAGAAGCCAGCTGGACAGCACTTAAGGCTTGTAAAAGTGGCAATAAAGTTATCTAAAAGAAATAGATGTTTTTCTTAAATAAAAATAGGATTTATTCCTATGAAATGTGTGTACTGAAAACTTGGGTTTTACCCATGTGTTTAATGTTATGAAAATATGGTATTTTACTCTGATAAAATATTTCCTAACTACGGTGCTGATGAAAATTCCGCTGCCAAATGAGACAACAACGTGATACCACCGAAACTGGCTCGCGACCGCTCGCTCCCGGGATAGGGGACAGGGGTTGTGACAGAAGGTGGTATCAGAGCTATGCCACTGATTCAGCCACAGAAGTGTTCTGCTGACATCAAAATTCAAAGTGTTAGGAAATAAATAATGAAAATACGTGCATAGTTGTATTTTCTTGTTATGTGTTATCTGACTATTTGTTAGTTTACAGTATGAGCGACCAAGGACCATCTGACGCGTATGGTCAATTGTCTGGTTCGCCTAGCAGCGAAGGTGCCTCTTCTCAGCCTGCCCTCTCAGGGTACTCTGCTGATACAGAAGAAGGGATATTCGTATTTAAGGCTCAATCTGAAGAGCCATTTCCTCAGAAAAAGAGGGGATGGTTTAGTAGGGGAGCACACGAGCGTAAAAAGCGTATGAAAAAGTTACAAGACCAGAGAGCACTAGCCGCAGCCAAAAGAGAAACCGATGCTTATGCCCAGGATATGCTTAATAGGGGTATAGCCAATATCCATATTTTAGCAACCACTGCAGCTGACCCAAACCTGGAGCAAATGTTAGCACCTCAACCACAACCACCAATTCCTGACCAACCCATGGAGATAGAAAACCCTGAAAACCAAGTAGAAATGCTTGATTTCAACTCGGAGGAGATACCTAGGGTACTCGCACCAAATCCCCTAGATCCAAATTACGACCCCTGGTGGGATGACGTTAGGGATTATGTGCAACGCTACCCGATACGTGAAGATTTGCCAATGCCCAATCTAGGAGCCTACCCAGGGTTAGATCCTCTAGATCCCTATTTCGATAATGACGCATACATTAGGGAGATCTTAGAGAATCCTTACCCATACCAGGCCCCGTACCAGGAAATCGAACCCCAGATTCTGAACCCAGTCCTAGAACCTGCACCCCCAATGAGTGCAGAAAACGTACAAGAACTTAGGACTTTCTGTGAGGAAATTTTAGAAAGTTATGAACGAATGAGACAGGTGGGAGAGCGTCTCGTATGGCAATACGATGAATGCAATATGGATTTTTGGATGAATCCATATCCTTGAATCAATGATGGAGACAATAGAAATAATAATAATAATAATAATAATAATAATAATAATAATAATATAATATAATAATAATATATGTGTGTATGTGTATGAAAAAAAGACTACGGATGCCTATTATTAGTAGTGTAACTTTAAATTTCAGTCGGTATTGTAATTTTAATTTCAGTACTAGTGTGTAATAGACGCATAATATATGAATAGAGTAAAAGTCGCAATGCTCGACGCTTTTGACCAAAGTGCGTGTCATGAGATTGACTATATTCAAATATTATTGGTAATATTAATATGTGGTAAATGTTTAAAACTCAGATGGACAACAAAGTGAACCAGGGAAACCAGAATGATAATATCCAGAATGGCAATAACTCGAATAATGATAATCTGAATAACGAGAATCCAAACAACAATAACGATGGAAATCAAGTGGATAATAGTGCCATCCAACACATAATGGAACAAGGAACCATAGATGCAATGCCATTTATTATCCAAACTATTAAAGAAGCAGATAATAAAAGTAAGCATAGCAGTAAGCGACCAACTGAACCAGAACACAGCGTGAACAATGGACCCTTACTTCAGGTGCCCATTCCCAAAAGAAGAAGAACCGTGCCATATGGTTGTTCTTACAAAGAATTCTGGTCCTGCAAACCAATAGAATTCTCGGGCAATGAACGACCCATTGCAGCTCTACGCTGGATAGAGAAGACTGAGGCTGTTCTGAAAATAAGCAAATGTGCTGAAGAAGATAAGATAATGTTTGCTTCTAATCTGTTTAAGAATTCAGCCCTAGAATGGTGGAACACTATCCTCCAATCAAGAGGAAGTGATAGGGTGTACAACATAGAATGGGAAGAATTTAAAAATATGGTAGAAAAGAAATTCTGCCCTCCAAATGAAAAGGAACAGATAGCAAACAAGTTTCTGAACCTTAGGATGACCGGGATAGATAGTAAGGGGTACACTATTACATTCTTTGAATATGCTAGAATAGTACCAACCCTTGCATCACCTGAGCCAGTATTAATCTCCCGTTATATCTGGGGATTAATTGGAGAAATTAGACATGTAGTCAAAGATGCTAGACCTCAAACCATAGAAGAAGCTGTAGAACTAGCCAATACCTTGACTGATGAACTGGTGCGTACTAGAGAAGAAGACCATAGGAGAAACCTAACCCAAAGGCTTACCCAAGAATTCCGTTCTGGAAATTCCAACCGTAGGAATGTAGGTTCTACCTCTACACCATACTGTAAAACCTGTAGAAAGAAGCATTCTGGAAGATACTCCACTCACTGCAATTTCTGCAAAGCACCAGGACACAAAGAAGAGAATTGCAGGAGGAAACTTACTAATGGACTGTGCTTCAATTGTGGAGAAAAAGGCCATATCAAGCCAAATTGTCCGAAATTGGCTCCAGCTGCAAAAAACAAGAACACTAAAAATGCTAGAGCATTTGTTCTAACTGCAGATGAAGCCAAGATGATTCCAGACGTCATAGCTGGTACGTTTTTGGTTAATGATATTTTTGCTAAAGTATTATTTGACTCTGGTGCAAACCAAAGTTTTATTAATACTTCGTTTTGCAAACTTCTAAATCAATCATTAACTAAACTACCACAAGAATCTCTAGTAGAGACAGCAAATGGAGAAACCATTAGGATTTCTGAAATCTTGCAGGGAGCAAGAATAAAAATTTTTAATCAAAAATTTATTACAAACCTTTACCCAATGAATCTGGCAGGATTTGATATCGTGTTAGGAATGGATTGGTTAACAACCAATAAAGATAATATTTTATGTGATCAAAAGTCAATTCAAGTAAAATCACCAAGGGATGAAAAGATCACAATTAAAGGAGATAAGCCATCTAGATCCACAAAATTCATCTCTGTGATGAAAACTGCAAATTATATAAGAAAAAGATCTATAGTATATTTGATTTCTATAATCACTAACACTAAAGGAAAAGAACTAAAAGACATTCCAGTAGTGTCCCAGTTTTCAGACGTATATCCATAAGAATTGCCAGGACTACCGCCAGACAGGGAAGTTGAATTCAGAATCCAACTGCTACCAGGGACAGCACCGATTGACAAAGCACCTTACCGTTTGGCACCCGCCGAAATGCAGGAGCTGAAGAAACAGTTAGACGAATTGTTGGAGAAAGGATTCATATAGCCAAGCTCATCACCATGGGGAGCACCAATACTGTTTGTCAAAAAGAAGGACGGATCAATGCGTATGTGCATTGACTACCGTGAATTAAACAAGGTCACGATTAAGAATCGGTACCCATTACCAAGAATCGATGATATGTTCGATCAACTCCAAGGAGCTCGATTTTTCTCTAAAATCGATTTAAGATCAGGATATCATCAATTAAAGGTACAGGAAGAGGATATTCCTAAGACCGCATTCAGAACAAGGTATGGTCACTATAAATTTACTGTCATGCCATTTGGTTTAACCAATGCCCCAGCCGCATTTCTAGACATGATGAATCGAGTATGTAAGCCATATTTGGATAAATTCATAATTGTTTTTATTGATGATATTCTCATTTACTCTAAGAGTAAAGAGGATCATGCAAAGCATTTGCACTTACTTTTAAGTCTATTAAGAAAGGAAAAGCTTTACGCTAAGTTTTCAAAGTGCGAGTTTTGGTTAGAACAAGTACAGTTTCTTGGATACTTAGTTGATCATGAACGAATTCATGTGGATCCAACAAAGATCGAGGCAACTACTAAATGGAAAACCCCTGAATCACCAACCGAGGTTAGAAGTTTCTTAGGATTGGCCGGTTATTATAGAAGATTTATTCGAGATTTCTCTAGAATAGCCATTCCTTTGACTAAGTTAACCTGTAAATCCACTAAGTTTGAATGGGGATCAAAACAAGAAGAAGCATTTAGAATTCTTAAGCAAAGATTAACCCATACACCCATACTAGCGTTACCAGAAGGAACTAAAGACTTTGTAGTCTATTGTGACGCTTCTAAGTTAGGTTATGGATGTGTGTTGATGCAACGTCAAAAGGTTATAGCTTACGCATCCAGACAACTTAAGAATCATGAAGAAAATTATTCAACCCATGCTTCGGAATTAGGAGCCATAATTTTTGCCCTTAAGATTTGGAGACATTACCTTTATGGTAGTAAGTTTACCATATTCACAGATCATAAGAGTTTAAGGTATGTTTTCGGGCAAAAAGAGTTGAATATGACACAAAGACGTTGGATGGAAATGCTTAGCGATTATGATTGTGATATCTAGTATCATGCAGGAAAAGCCAATGTAGTGGCAGATGCTTTAAGTCGAAAGTATCATGAAAAGCTAAAAAGGGTACGTTCTCTTAAATTAAATCTATAAGTAGATTTAAATGATCAAATAAGAGAAGCACAAGAATCAGTAATCAAGGATGATACTGAAAAATTGAAAGGTATGATTAAGGAATTAGAACAAGGAACAGATGGAATTTGGAGAATCCATGAAAAGAGAATGTGGATACCAAAATTAGGAAATCTACGTCATCGTATATTAGAAGAAGCCCATAAGTCTAAATACACGATGCATCCAGGAAGTGATAAAATGTACCAGGATTTAAGGAAAAATTTCTGGTGGATAGGAATGAAAAAGGATATATCAGCCTACGTTTCTAAATGTTTAACATGTTCACAAGTTAAAGCTGAACATCAGAAACCCTCAGGATTGCTGCAACAGTTAGAAATGCCAGTTTGGAAATGGGAATTAATAACAATGGATTTTGTTACCAAATTACCCAAAACAAGAAAAGGTAATGATACAATCTGGGTGATTGTAGATAGGCTAACCAAGTCAGCTCATTTCCTACCAATGAAAGAAACTTTTAGTGTGGAACAATTAGCCAAATTGTATGTAAATGAAATTGTTTCATTACATGGAATTCCTTTATCAATTGTTTCTGATAGGGATAGCCATTTTACCTCTCATTTTTAGGCAAGTTTCAAAAAAGCAATGGGAACCAAGTTGAATCTAAGCACAGCTTATCATCCTCAAACGGACGGACAAAGCGAAAGGACAATTCAGACATTGGAGGATATGCTTAGAGCTTGTGTAATTGATTTCGGAGGTAATTGGGACGATTACTTACCTTTAATAGAATTTTCTTATAATAACGGTTATCACACAAGTATCAATGCTGCACCATTCGAAGCACTTTATGGATGAAAGTGCAGAACCCTGTCTGTTTGCAGAAATTGGGGAAAAGCAATTATCTAGACCTGAGATAGTGCAGGAAACAACCGACAAAATCATTCAAGTCAAGGAACGACTGAAAATAGCACGTGATCGACAGAAGAGTTATGCTGATAACAGACGTAAGCCGTTAGAATTCCAAATAGGTGACAAGGTATTGTTAAAAGTCTCTCCTTGGAAAGGAGTGGTAAGATTCATCAAGAGGGGAAAGCTAAGTCCACACTTGTTCCAGTAGACCTTGAGGACGAGCTCTAAAAACAAGGTGGGGAGGATATAACAACCCTAACGTAAAACGACACCCTCATAATTTTTCCGACACCTTAAAAATATTTTATATATATCCCAATATATCCCTAAACACCCCATTCATGAAAACGGACCCCGAATACCTTAAATATTAATAAAAATAATAAAAATTGCAATTTTAGGGTCTTAGACGGGCCGCGTAAGCCACCCCTTAAGCTTACGCGGGCCGCGAGAGATCAAGAACACGGCAACACCCCAGGCCGACACGTGTCCTCATCGTGGCAGGTCTAGTCGATGATCCGGATGAGCTAGGGTTTTGACCAGAGTTGACGCAGGCTGCGTAGGCCCTTGTCTTCTCTTATGCGGGCCGCGTAGAACCCGAATTCAGCCCCTATATAAGGAGGCATCAGGCCTTCAGTCTGTTTCGTTCAAAATCGTTTCTTTCTCTCTCAAAATTAAATAGTGGGCATTATACTCGGGTCTAATACCCCCCCCTAAATAGCGAGGTTCTGCTACGACGTAAGTATTATAACCCCTGAAGACGTATTAGATACTCTGCCCGATTGATCTAGGGTTCCTTAACGGCTGTCGTGGTTCTGCCCGACGTAGTCGTTGGAATGCCGTCTCGGGGAGGGTATTACTAATGTTAAAATGGGTTATTATACTAAAATACGTGCATTTGGGTAATTTATAGATTATTCCCAGGAAATCCTTACTGAAAACCCTAGGACAGTAATGTGAGTTGGTCCACTATTTGAAAACCATTTATTAATTGTTTTTACAAAACCTTAAATATTTTTCCATGCGAATAGCAGTTATTAAGTATTTGTAAGAATACAATTATAGTGGGTATGTTGGGGTTTTGTATACAAAATTTGTTACCACCTGGTCAAGGAGTAACATTTCCACAAGTTGAGTCTGACAGTACCACGTGTGATAATTGGTATAACTTGAAAACAAATATAATTGCGAGATCGCCCTTAATACTGTACACTGGGTTTTTGTTGGGATTGAACCATATTAGAGGAACAGATAATTAAAGCCAAAACTGGATCTGGGCAGTGGATCCAAAATAAGCAGATGATATGCTTCAAATCTCTCCACTTGAAAGTGGTTTCAACATCTGCTGACCTCCAAACTACTGATCTTTACTAAACTGCTGATCTACAACTGCTGCCCAAGACAAAGGCTGATGATATACCAAAACTCTGATGTTCAATCTACTGCCATGAGTCAAGCTCTGTTGATATGTAAAGCGCTGCTGGGTTCACATCCGCGGAAGGATGCAGCCGTAGTTTAGTTCACTTAATGAAATATATTGTAATAACAGTTGTTAGCATAGCAGTGTTTGTATAGGTCAGATGTTAGAGTTTGTTAGGAGGTTAGATGTCACTTTCATGGTGACGTCAGCTTAGATGCTTTAGTGGTTTGCTCGTGCCTATAAATAGCACAGTGCTCTGTACTGTTCTATCAGCTCTTCACCATCATACTTGCAAAATTGTAATCGTTGTTGAAATTAAATTCAATCATTCGGTTCAATGTTAAACTTGTATGTTAAAAGCAATTCTCATGTTTGACATCTTAATTCCGCTGCACAACTCATTCATCTTCATCTTATTTCAAACGTAAATCATAATCAAAACCAAACTCAGATCCTAACAATTGGTATCAGAGCTTGGACAGTCAAATTTGATTTAACAATCATTTTGACATAAATAGTTCAGCTCGTAATCGTTAATACTGATAGTTTGTTCGTTTCGTTGAAAAACAGAGCAAGGCTTAATCACCATCAAAGTTGATTAATCAGTTCCTGTAAAACAACCAGGATGTCTTCACAATCACAAGATAGCAGGTTCGTTAGATCATTACCTGAAAAGTGGGACACAATTGCTTTTGTGACTAGAAATTCGGCTGAGTTCAAAGATCTGACCCTGACCCAACTTCATGGTAGACACCTGACCTATGAAAGGGAGTTAAACCAGAAAAAGAAGTTGCAAGAGTCTGGCAAATTTGCTGATGATTATTCATTTGGCAACACAGCTCTACTTGGTCAGGAAGAATCTGGTAGCAGTAGTAAGGATCGGAGTTATAATCATTTTATTGACATAACTGCCGGTGGTAATTTTAACAACTCTGATTCTCACTCTGCAAATTATGCTTTCACTGCAAATTGTGAAAACCAGATGTCAGATAATTTGTGTTTTTTAACTCAATGATTTGCAACATTTTTATCCCACTGACTTAGAAGAGATGGACATTTTGCATCAATTGGCTTTGCTTAGTGTTAGAACAAGCAAATTCTACAAAAGAACAGGGAGAAAATTCCCAGGACTTCATGGGAATTTAAAGGTGGGGTTGGATAAGTCAAAAATTAAGTGCTACAAGTGCAATAGGCTAGGTCATTTTGCTAGGGAATGCAGGAGTCAAACCACTGGTCCAATAATCACTCATCCTAGCTCAAACCCTAGACCACAACAACAAAGCACTGTGCATTATACCCAATATACCCCTGCAACACATGTTAACACTGCTCACTATGTTGCAACCCCTGTGCCTGTGCATTATGTTCAAACCACTGTTCCACAAATTCAGTATGTTCAAGCCCCTGTTCCTCAGGCACAAGTGCAACCTGTTGCACCTCAACAAGCTGCTCCAACAGTGGTACAACCATATCAGCAAAGCTTTTTCACACAAGGCTTTGTTGATTGGAGGAGCATGCCTGATGAACTTGGTGATGAAAATTTTGCTCTCTATGCTTCTAATGATACTTTTGATGATGAATTTTGTTAGATGGAATTAGAGACAATACCAGAAGGGGTAGAAACTGAAGGTGAACACCTA
Organism: Helianthus annuus; assembly: GCF_002127325.2. Taxonomy (NCBI): domain Eukaryota; kingdom Viridiplantae; phylum Streptophyta; class Magnoliopsida; order Asterales; family Asteraceae; genus Helianthus; species Helianthus annuus. The sequence goes on along the minus strand of NC_035434.2, from coordinate 28,469,281 downwards.
AGTACTGAAACAGTGGATGAAGTTGCTAAAGCAGTGGTTACTGTAGTTGTTGGTAAACTACTGCTGGGAGAAAATTCAGAAACCCTGATTGAACCACTGTCAGACCCCTGGTCCAAAGAAAACAAAGAAAAAGAGGAAGAGAAGAAAGCAGGTGAGAAAGAAATGAGAGCTGATGAAGAAGGTGATCATCAATGTGATTGTGCCATGATGACTGCTGCTAAGGTATCACCTTAAGTTCTTGAAAAACTGTGTTCAGATAAATGCATCATTGCATTTGCTAACATTAAAGAGGTAAATGAAAACCTTAGGGATAAGATCCTATTTGATGAAGTCAAATTTGAAAAGTCATTAAAAGAACTTAAAAACAAGATGGCTGAAAAGATAAGGTAATCAGCAGTCTCAAAGAAGAGCAAAGCATAACCAAGACTCAACTCCAAACTATGGTAGAAAAATAACAAGTTTGCAAAAAGGAGTTGGAATCCACCCAAATCACTTGTGAAAAATGGGTGGAATCTTGCAAAGGTTATGAGGTCATGCTTGAAAAACAGATTAAGAGCACTGTAAAATTTGGTATTGGTTTTAGAAAACATGATGAAATTGAAAACAATGCTTCCAAAGAATCTGTTCAAACCATTGTTGAAGTTATTCCCACAAACAAGGATGGCCAGGAGGTTAAAATAACTGACAAACTTTGTAACAAAATTACTCTGGAAAGATCTGTGGGATCCTCAACTTTTGAGGAAACTGAGAAATATCAATTTAAACCCACATGGTCTGATGAGTGTGACATCCTGGAAAACTTCAAACCAATGGATTTCACAACCACTGATGGTGTAAAAGCTCCAAAAGCAAAGGTCATTCCTATCAAAGATTTCCCAAAAGTGGTTCAAAACTCTGTTGCTAAGGAATATGAGAAAAGGAAGAAAAGAGAAAATATTAAGAACTTGTTTTGTGATTTTTGTCAAAAGAGGAATCATCTAACAAAAGATTGTTTTCATCTAAAAGCATATGATCTAAACAAAACAAGTGTTATTGTACCTGCTGAAAGTTGCACCATCTGTGGTAAAAATAACCACAAAACTAAGGAATGTGTGTATCTCAAAAACTTTGATGAAAAAAAGAATGAGTACACTGCAAAAACATCCTTAAGTTCATTAGCATCATCTGTCAAATTCACCAAGAAACAACCACTGTTTGTCCCAGTCCAAACAGCTGTCACAAAACAGCTGAACCAAAGAGATGTTCAAGTGACTGATGCACCTCTTGCCAATCAATTCAGGAGAGGTAAAGGACAACCATCATACCAAAGGATCCCACATGTCTATGAGGCTTACAAAAAGCCCTCTAAACCAAGAGTGAACATGCATCCTTTTGGTTTTCAACAGGTGATTGGCCAAGATCCCAAACAGTGGTTAGAGAAAAACATTCCCAAAAATGTTCAAACCCCTGTGCTAACCATTGTCCATGCATCTGCAACCATCCCAGACACTGTTGTGACCCCATCCAAAGCCTTATTGGCTTTGGAGACCTTAATGAACTAATCCTTTTACTTCATGTGCAGGGAGCTTCTGCATGCTTAGATAGTCTTTGGTATGTAGATAGTGGAGGCTCCAGGCACATGACAGGATGTAAAACCCTTCTTCAAGATTTCAAAATCCATGGAGGGGGTGATATATCCTTTGGTAATAATAGTAAAGGGAAAGTTCTGGGGTCTGGTACAGTGAAATCTGGTAATGTAAAATTTGAAAATGTCAATCTTATTAAATAGATGGGATAAAAACCCAAGTTTTACAATGGTAGCTTTAATAAGTGATAAAGCTGATTACTTAAAACAATTTTTCTTAGTTTAATTTAATTGATAAATCAAGCCACTTCTGTAAACCTTTTTGGTGCCATATCCAGCTCTTATTCCAATCTACTGTAATTACCTGAAATGCATTTTAAAAAGGTTTTGTCAGCAGGAAATACTGAGTGAGTTCATTCAGTTTGCACAAAATGACCCATAGTTATAATTTACAGTATTAAGAGCGATTACAATGTCTATACATGTCAACCATATACCCACGGTATTTGTCACTCGACCACCCATTGGCTATCTCGTTGTCCAATGGTGTCTGTGACTATGGTCATATCACCCCTTGGCTATCTCGTTATCCAATGGTGATGAATAAACAAGTAATGTGTCACACCCCCAAAATCCACACGCGGAGTACCACCGCTTGGAGGCGTGACATGACCAGGATCAAGCCACCAATCATATCGAACATAGCATATAATAATTAAAGTAGTTCATAAAAATCCAACTCAATACAATTGATGTTCAAACCAAACGTAGTTTAAGTAGCGGAAGCATAATATGAAAACCCAATGTATGTAATAAGTTCAAGTGTTATAAAGTTTAACATGGCATCCACGATCCATGCTCCACAACGACCTGCTCCTCCCTGTGCAAGCTCCATATGTACCTAAGGTCCTGCAAGGCATGCAGCAGAGAGTCAACAACTAGTTGAGCGAGTTCACAGAAAGTAAGTACATAATGGTAATTCGTATGTTCATTAATGGGGGCTTCCCATGTATGTATGTAATACTAGTGGGGGCTTCCCATGGTTACAGTTATCACTAATGGGGGCTTCCCATATTTATCCTTACTAGACTATTTGCAACCATGAATGTTCTTCTTAACCCGAGAACAGGAATACGTACAAGGTCACGTAGGTTTTACGTGAGTGCCCTTCCCCGAGGACAGTGGTACGCGTGGGGTTTACGTAGGTTTTACGTAAGTGTCCTTCCGACCCGGAAGACAGTAGTAGGTATGAGTTTACGTAGGTTTTACGTAAGTGTCCTCCCGACCCGGGAGACAGTGGTAGATACTAGTTTACGTAGGTTTTACGTAAGTGTCCTGACTAACCTGAGGACGATGGTATATAGTCTAGCAATAGCGTAAGTACGAGTAATTATCCAATTCAAATCTTCCAACCCAATTCCCAACCCGGGAATCCCATGCCTTAGCTGTGTGAACTCACCTTGGTTTTGCTCAGCAGATACACAAAAGCTTCCTTGAACTAAGGGTGGTCAACCACGTCCTAACAGGGTTACCATACAAGTCAGGTTTTGACTCAAGTATCGCACGTATATTCTACACGTATTGTACATAAGTAACGACCATAGCATACACGTATAATCATGGCAGTTCAACAACAGTGCTAGTTCAACAGTACAGTCATGTAAACAACGTCCAAGCATGCGGCCCAAATGGATGGGCTCGTAACAGTGTGCAAAGTCCAAAACAGTGTGCACGTGTTCCCGGTCTCGAGTCGAGACTAGAGATCTCGAGTCGAGACTAGGCGGTCTCGAGTTATGCTAGCATCCAGGTCTCGAGTCGCAATAAGGAGGTCTCGGGTCATCATGTACTAGTCGAGACTACACGGTCTCGAGTCGCAACCGGACCCGCAACCGTGGTCTCGGGTTGTGCTGTTTGTGTCTGTGCTGTGGTCTCGAGTCGAGACTATGAGTTATCGACTCGCAATCCGTGTCGAGACTAGGTGTGTAACACCTTTCCTTAATTGTAGTCCATTATCTCCGTAACAATTGCTAACAACTTTGGCAGTTTCACAATCAGATCAAATCACAATTATTCAACATTCAAGTACGTTCATATCACCGCAATCATCATCAATCCAAGAACAGTAATTCAATATCATAAGGGACACATAATCGGATCATATGATTAATGAATTTAAAGACTATCATGCAACCCTAAGTCATGTGTACAATAAACCAACTAATACCACAAATCATAACATCACAGCCGATTAACAAGCATTCGGTTCTAGTTCATCATGTAATCAATTCGAAAGCAAGCTATGGTAACCGATTATCATCATCACACACATCCGATTCACAAGAACATAATCATGTAGTACATTATTGTTCATCATACATGCAACACCCGAATCAAAGATACTTGTATATCATCTAAACACATGTACCGAATACATAATATCATCAATAAACATCACTAGCATGAAACCCTAGTTCGTAACATGACATCAAACATAGCAAGCAATCAAGAATTATCACTAACCAGAAAACCGAGAAGCCTAGATTGCTCAAGATGGTTGGTTTCGGGTGAGGGTTGCCGTCCGGTTCCAAGAGAAAACGCGAGAGAGAGCACTAGGGTTTGTGTATGTGTAAAGTGTTTTGCAAGTATGAGGAGTATACCCCAACTCCTAGTGTTATGCGTGTGATTGGAGTGGGCCGAACCCATCATTGGGCCGCCCTTGAAGTCTCGAGTCATGCATAGTGTGGGCCGAGAAAGTGATGTAACGAGAGATGAAGTGTGCGGCCCTAAAGGTTTGCGTGACAAGTATACATATTCACATACATTCACGTAACATGTAGCATTTATTCGTTAATATCAACACATCAAATAATCACATAGAGTTCATACACGTCACAGTAAACACAAATATAGGTTCCGAAGTACGAGTTGTCACATTATCCCCAACTTGAAAAAAATTTCGTCCCGAAATTTGGTACGTACTCACTGAGGAAGCTAGGTAAGTTGTATCGTTTACTGATTTTCCTAGGGTGTCACATAATGTATACAAAACCCCACATACCGGCTGTAACAAAGACTATAAAGACTTAATCCCTGTAATTATAACTTTGAAAACAAACATGATTTTGAAAGCAAGTTTGGTAAAAAGAGAATGACTCACATTATAAGCATGCAGTATTGATTTAACAAGCTTCATGATTCAGATTCTTCTGAGAATTAGCATCTACTTTGATTGTAAGTGTATGGGGTAGTGTTTAGTCTACTGATAATCCTGATAACCTAGTTTAAGCGATAATGGACATGAAACTAGGTAAATAACTGAATACAACTTTTACGATAATCTCACGAGATTTAATCCTTCACGACGAATAACAAAGTATAAACCCAATTTGAGTAGCACTTAAACATTCATCGGATAGTTTCAATCGATCGGACATCGAATCATAGAAGCGATCAAGTTAATACCCTGTATCGTAGCAGAATTCGAGCTTATGTGTGTGTTTGGTAGTATTTGAATGATATCTCGAACTGTAAAACGAATTTTAACGTCGTTCCAAGCAGAAATTCAAGTCCCAATGCCCTCTATTTATACTGAGAATTTGACCCCCTCGCGTGACGCGAGGGGTCACCCTGGGGGCGTCGCGTGATGCGACGGGTCTTATTCCACCATAGGGTTGCCACGTGTGTTTGTAGCTCAGGTGAGTCGACAGAAATGTTAAATTCGAATTTGACAGCAACTTATGAAGATAATCGTCAAGTGGGGAATACCCCCCTTGAGTTTTAGGGGCCCTGATCCTGATTCTGATTGTTCTGAAAATTTTAGGGTTTGTGCATAATCACTTAGGTGTCTCAATTAGGGATTCCTATTGGACAAAATGATTTAATAAATAATAATTTTTGTGAGAGTTGTTACAGCTACTATCTTAGCATATTCAAAGAATATGGTAGTGTAACCTTTGCAGTCTATTCCAGTCATTTTAAGATTTAGGAACTTATTGGCAATCTGTTCCTTTTCATGAGAAGGACAAAATTTTCTTTCGACTATCTCCTTAAAGTTAGTCCATTCCATATTATAAACTCTGTCACTTCCTCTAGACTGGAGAATGGTATTCCACCACTCTAAGGCTGCATTTTTGAAAAGATTAGAAGCAAACATAATCTTATCTTCATCTACACATTTACTTATTTTTATGACTGCTTCTGTCTTTTCTATCCAACGTAAGGCTGCAATGGCTCCTTCATTGCCTGAGAATTCTATTGGTTTGCAGGCCAAGAATTCTTTATAAGAACAACCACAAGAAATGGTTCTTCTTCTTTTTGGAATTGGAGCTTGGATTGTTGGTCCGTGATTTTCGTTCACACTATGACTTGGTTCAGTGGGTTGACGTTTACTTCCAGTTACAGATTTATTTTCTGCTTCTTTAACAGTCTTGATAATATAGTGCATAACATCTATAATTCCTTGTGTGACTATATGTTCGATGACACTATTATTCACTTGATTCCCGTTATTATCATTATTTTGGTTTTCCTGATTAACTTCGTTCGATATCTGAATTGTAAACATTTATCAAGTATCAATATCACAGAATAAAATTTATACAAACAATCACACAAGCAGATTGATCAAAAACGTCGAACATTGCGACTTTACTCTTTTTATATATCTATATATATGCATCGATTACATATTACAACTGAAAACTAAACACACTAGTAGTTATGCATCTATATCTATTTTAGTCTATCTATTTTAGTTGATTTTATATATATATATATATATATATATATATATATATATATATATATATATATATTTTATATATATATATATATATATATATATATCAAAATACAACTTTACACACATATCCATGTATTATTCTAGGTTTCGTTCATCCAATACTGCATCTCACGCTCATCATAATTCCAAACTAGCTTCTCTCCTATTTGACGGATTCTATTTCCTTCATCTACTAAATTTTTGTCATACTGACGGAGTTCCTACACATATTCTCGGCTCATTTGTGGGTTTATTGGTGGGGCTGGCACTGGTTCTTCGGGAGTATATAATGCCGAATATGACTTGTTGTCATTTACCCATGGATCGTATTCTAAAGGGATTGGGGTTGGGATTCTAGGTAACTCAATGGGGTCGAATGCAGGTTTTGGGAATTGGTTTTCCTGGTTGGGTTCTAACATTTGTTGGTCGGGAAATAAGGGTAACAGTGGTGGTTCAGCTATCTGGTTCAGATTAGGGTCTGCTGCTGTAGTGGCTAATGTGTGGAAAACTGCTAACTTCTTATCAAGTTCCTCCTCCCATACTGGACTATTGACCGCTTCCTGGGTTTGTGCATTCACTTCCCTATTCGTTCTTGCTAATACTCTCTGTTGTTGAAGTTTCTTCATCCTCTTCCTCTTCTCATGCGCTCCCCCTATTAAACCATCCTCTCTTTTTAGGAGGGAACGGTTCCTCAGACTGTGCCTTAAAGATAAATATTTCTTCCAGAGTATCAACAGAGTATCCTGAGGGGTTTGGCTGAGATGAGGTTCCTTTGGGGGAACTAGCTAATTGACGATAAGCGACAGATGTACCTTGCTCACTCACACTGTAAACTAACAATTGTCAAATCACAAAATAATAATATACATATTTACACATAATCACATAAGTTATTTCCTAACACAATTTATTTAAACTTTAGGTATAAGCAAAACACCTCGTTGGCTTAAACCAGTGGTTGTAGGTTTGATACCACCTTCTTTCCCAGCCCCCGACCCCTACCCGGGAGCGGGAGCCGCGAGATCAGATCAAGTGGTATTGGTGTTTATTAATTTGGCAACGGAATTTAAACATCAAAACCGTAGTTAGGAAATATTTTATCAGAGTTAAAACACCAAAATTTTATAATAAATAAATAAATGGGATAAAAGCCATGTTTACTTTACAATACATGTATAGGGGTAAACCCTAATTTAGTGAAAACAAAATCTCCTTTTTTATTTAGGTAACTTTTATAGCCACATCTTTAAGCCTTCAGTGCTCTCCAGCTAGCTTCTATTAGCTTCACATTAAGTTACCTGAAACACGTTTTAAAAAGGCTTTATCAGCAAGAAATATAGGCGAGTGCATCTCAGTTTAATCAAAACAATTTTATAACTTTACAACTTTACAACATTACAGTATTAAGATTTACAATGTTTATATCTATCCAATTATTCAATACAGTATTGCTACTGGGCAACCTTTGTCCCACGTGCTTGCGGTCATGCTACTATTTGCAATAGTAACGAGTGTCAAGTAATATATACAAAACCCCACATACTGATAATAATTGTAGAATTACAAAAACTTAATCACTGTAAGTGTCTTGATAAATATTTAGGGTTTTGTAAAATATTTGAAACAATGACTCACAAAAATGGTTTACAAAAAGAGAATGTACTCACAAAAAGGTGACAAAAATAAGATGTGCTCACATTGCTGACTTAGATAATACTATAGCTTCCTGATGGTTCTCCTGGTTATTATCTATTAAAAATTTAACAATGCACACGTGTTAGTAAGATAACCCGCATCACATTAGCCATACAACACGAGAGAGAACTCTAACGACTAATTCAGGCAGAGCCTTGACATGCGTTACGGAGCCCTAGATCAATCGGGTAGGGTAAAAAATACGTTATCGGGGGTTATAATACTTGCAACGAGGCAGAGCTTCGCTTTTTAGGTGTTATAATACCCAAGGATTATGTCTAGTAGAGATTGAGAGAGAATTCAGAATTGAACGGTTTGCAGAATGAGGCCTTCGGCCCCTTTTATAGGGCTGGACGAGAGGCAGCTCGCGCCCCGCGACGCCCACCTCGATCTTCTTCGCGGCCCGCGAGCAGGGTAGGGTAAGATCTAGCTTGGCCGAGTCAACCAGGTAGCCTTCACACGTGTTAGGACACGTGGCTCAAGCGGGTTCTGCTTGGTGTCACTTCGTCGCGCCCCGCGACAGACCTGAGGGCCTGGGTCGTTGCCCGCGAGGCCCTCATATTTTTGTTTTTATTTGATTTTTATTAATATAAAGGTTATTTGCGACCGTTAACGAGTATACGAGGTATATTTAGGGCGTTAGGGGTGTTTTAAGGGTTTTAGGAGGGTTATTATACTAGCAAAGTGCACACGTTAGTGATGTGCACATTTCAGCAAAGCGCATACATCAGGGATGTGCACATTTCAGCAATGTGTACACATTAGTGATGTGCATATTTCAGCAAAGTGAGGGATGTGCATATTTTAGCAAGTGCACACGTTAGTGATGTGCACATTTAAGCAAAGTGTAGTAAAGTGCACACATTAGGAATGTGCACATTTCAGCAACGTGCACATGACAGGGATGTGTACATTTCAGTAGAGTACAAACGTTAGTGACATGCACATTTCAGCAAAGTGCACACGTTATGGATGTGCACATTTCTACAAAGTGCACACGTTAGTGATGTGCACATTTCTACAAAGTGCACATATCAGCGAAGTGCATATTTCAGTAAAGTGCACAGTTTAACAAATGTTTTCCTTAATGTTGTTTTTCGCTTGTTCCATTGATTTTACTAATCGTTTAATGAAAAATTTATGGCAGGTAAACTAAAAATGAGGCACCGGATGGAAGATCAAGCTACTCAAAGATCCGCACATACCCGAATGCCTACTAGCTTTCGCTTTTTGTTCATGATTCCGTCAAATATTAAAATGATGAATTGTATTTTGAATCAAACCATTACACTAAGTTATGTTAATCTACTGTTGTTTAACATGTATTTTGGTTTAATCACAAAATTTAATGTATAATCTTAAACGTTAAGTAATGGATAATTGGACTCCAATTCCAACAGTTATAACAACAATGGGAAGAAGAAAGTTTATGTTTCTACCAAACCTGCGACCACTAACAACAAACAAGTTGTAAAACCACCCCCTTCTTAGGAGCGTCAGTGCTTTGAATGCAAAAAGATTGGGCACTGGAAACATAACTTCCCTGAATATCTGGGTAAGCTGAGATTGAAGAAGGCCAATGGTGAAGGCACTTCTTCAAGTATTCCTATTTATGTTAATGAACTTTAGTCTGTTTCCAGAAACACGTGGGTATTTGATACTAGATGTGGTTACCACATTATCAATGTCTTACAAGAGCCTAAAAAGTAGAGGAAGTTGAAACAAAACGACATGGAGCTCACCGTTGGTGATGGGAAGAGAGTAGGAGTTTTTGCAACTAGAACATAGAAACTTTAATGTCCTTTTGGCCTCGTAGCTAGTGCGAATAAATGTTTGTTTGCGCCTGGTTTAACGAGAAACATTATTTTAGTTTCTATATTGGTTGAACAAGGTTTTAAGTACGTTTATAATGGTATTGCTATATATGCATACTTGAATGATATTTTTATTTTGAGGCTAAACCTCGAAATAGTATTTATGAGGTAGATATTCAAACATATAATAACATATATCATCTTTCTAAGCGTATCAAATATGGTATTAATGAAACATTTATGTGGCGCTGTAGACTTGGTCATATAAGTAAGGCACACATAAAATGGCTCCAATCCGAGGGGATCCTTGAATCCACTGCACAGGACTCCTTTGATGACTGTGAATCTTGCTTACCTGGCAAACTCACTAAGGATCTCTTCACCCATGTTAGTGAATGAGCCAATGGTCTGCTAGGACTCATACACACGGATGTATATGATCCATTCAGAACCATGATTTGAACTCACGAAAGATGCGTCATTTCATTCATCGATGATTATAGTCGATATGTATAAGTATGAAACTTTTGAAATGTTCAAAGAGTTTGAAAAAAAAAAGTAGAAAACTAGCTTAGTAGAATGATTAAGACACTACGATCAGATCGACTACTCATAGTCAAATAGTCGAATACTTCGCCGAGGCTATCAATTTGGGGCTAAAGATACCAAATTTACCATGTATAGTTGTTTGATTATAAATTATCATATTATGGTCTCTTCTTCATTCGATCAGTAGGGATATCGTTTAAAATGTTTAAATTTATATGTAATGACGGGGATGGAAATTAAATGTAGAAGAAATGATGATCCATGAGTAACGCGAATTAAGGAATATAAAGTGAAATTTATAAATTCTAACCGTATTGTTAATCGCAATCGTATACGTGAGTGTGAGGTTTGAGGAGGTTTTGCATGTGCTAGATGATGGCATCTATGATATAAACCGGGACGACTTTGCTGTAGATGATGGCATCCATGATATGGACCACGGCGACTTAAGCAAAGTAAAGAAATGGAGTTACAAGTAACTAGTATAACTAATGACCTTTACAGACACATTCCATAATTTCATATGGGGTTTATTACTTGATTTCCAAACTAGATAATTCATTATTGTTAATGTCTTAAAGGTTATTAAGAGAGAATATTTTTTGTATTCTTGGTCATATAGTACTTGAAGAGTAAGAAGCATGCCAAAATGATGTGTTGACATGCTGATGCGTAATATTGTTGTTTTTTTATTATTATTTGACATTTTTGACAAATTCTCATGTCAACTTATTGTTTAGACATAAGATTGTTATTTTAGATTTGACATTTTTGACAAATTCTCATGTCAACTTATTGTTTAGACATAAGATTGTTATTTTAAAATTACAAAAATATTAAATAGTTAAGAAAATGACACATCATGTCAACTTAACATTCACATATTTTACTCGCTTTTAGATTACCGAGTAAACTAAGCAAGACAAAAGTCACCCGTTAGTTACTTAACAATGCTATAAAATAGTAAATTATCTCATTTTAAACAAATATATATATATATATATATATATATATATATATATATATATATATAGAGAGAGAGAGAGAAAGTATAATGTATTTCAAGGCTTAACCTACATTAACATACATGACAAAAAATATAACGTGCGTTATTATCATATTTTTGACAAATTCTCATGTCAACTTATTGTTTAGACATAAGATTGTTATTTTAAAATTACAAAGATATTAAATAGTTAAGAAAATAACACATCATGTCAACTTAACATTTACATATTTTACTCGTTTTTAGATTACCGAGTAAACTAAGCAAGACAAAAGTCACCCGTTAGTTACTTAACAATGCTATAAAATAGTAAATTATCTCATTTTAAACAAAATATATATATATATATATATATATATAGGATAAGGATCCGTTAGGAACCATCCTTTATTGCGAGAACCGCGAGAACCAGTGTGAACACATGGCAAAATTGTAATTATGTGATATTTATTATAAACACACGCCCCCTGTTTCACAACTTTGTTCACAGTTTTACTTATTAGGGTTTCATTCATGTTTCATTCATTGGTTCAGAATATGGTATACGATTACGACAGCGGCCGACGGCGTTCAAGTAACTCACCGGAGTACACGGTGGCGGCATCCGGTCACGGTGTTTCCAGCGGCATTCACAACGACGACCCACCATTTAAACCTTCTACTGGCATCCTCTGATTCGTCACTGGCATCCTCTGATTCAAACCTCCTACTGGCATCCTCTGATTCGTCACTGGCATCCTCTGATTCATCATCTGTCGATTCTCACACATATGATGTTCCTCCTCATACATTCAGGAGTGGGCTTTAGGAGTCGCTTTTTTCTCTCAATTGAAAGTGCTGGACTGTTGGTCATCTAAATAAAAGGGGGTAAAACGTATTTCAGAAAAAATGATTATCATGAAGATATTTTGAGTGTCTCTGATTTCTCTCTCTAGAAAAATACCTAGGGTTTCATTTGTGTATCACTGATTCATATTGAATCAGAGGTCTAGTGTGAGATTCGGTGTTCTAGTGAACGGATTATCGTGTTGATAATCCGGTAGGTTGAGAGTTTGAGAATTTGTCCGATTGTATCTTTGTCGATTCTCACACATATGATGTTCCTCCTCATACATTCTCTGATAATCCTCCTCATACATCTGATGCTGACATTATTGGTCCATCTGCTAATAATACAGTTGAGAGTCACAATACACCTACAAATACAGAACATCAAGAGTTGCGGTTCATTCGATTCGTGACTAAAGGTATTATGTTGACTATAAATGATGTATATACTTTGTAAATGATATTATATTAAATGATATAAACATGTGCATTATATTTACTCGAAATAATGTTGTATTAAATTATATGCACATGTGCATTACGTTGATTGTAAATGATATTGTATTAAATTATATGCACATGTGCATTATGTTGAAAATTAGACTATGTCGTTGATGTATGGATTCTGAACAATTGCCTTATGTATGATTATCTAATTATGTATAGAATGGCAGCAAACAAAGGGTCTTGGGTGGTGGACAATTACAACAAAAAAGGGAGGTGACTGTGTGGGATTGGCAATGGAAGAACAAGCTGACAACCGGGGAGGCATGTGTGGAGTTTATGCAGCTTTTGGCGCTGCTGAGATACACCAGAATGAAGACGGGTCAAGATGGGTGGGGTTGGCACTCGGAAAAATAAGTCGACTTTCAACGTTAAAACCGTTAGAGAGGACTTATGTGTCACAAGCAGGGACCCGTCGAGTGGCTTTGTAATGACCTGGAACTGCTGGGCTACACCTAAAGCCAATATGTTAGCTCGGAAAGGCGTCGAAGGCAGGTTACCGACAAAGACGGAGCTGGAAAAAAAGGGATTCATATCAGCAACACATTGTGCACGGGTTGCGAATATGAGCAAGAAATTGTTGAACACATCCTCCTTATGTGTTTGATGTCGAAAACGCTATGGTGGATGGTCGGGTCATGGTTGGGAGTAAAAGGTTTACATTCTTGCTCATCAGTGGCAGATATTCTTTCTTTTTCCTGGAAGCTGTATATTTCTAAGAAGAAGAAAAAGGCAGTCAACTGCATAGTGATGGCCACATTATTGGAACATATGGTCGATCAAAAATGAGAAGGTATTCAAAGTTGTGCAGTTTTCAAATGCTATAATACTGGAACAAGTCAATGAGTGTACTATGTTGTGGATGAATGTCATAGCCAAAATAGAGTATTTAATGGAGAATTTAGTGACTAAAGAGTGGTACACCAGTGGTGTGAATGTAATAGAAAATTAGGAGTTTATATCTTTATTGTAAACGTACTTATCTAGTTCTTGGATAGAGTTATGGTTTGAATATATGGCATCTTGTTATGTTAAAAAAATGCCGTTATATATAATTACATTATGCACACGTGCATTATATTGACAATTACATTATGTATACATTTAATGACAATATGTTGTTGGACTCCCGATCCCCCTTGATGATGAACCTAATTCTTGTTCCGATGATGTTGATTCCAATGACACTGATGAACATGTTGAATGTTGATGATGATCCAGAAGACCCCCCCTCCCCCACACACACACACACACACACACACACACACACACATATATATATATATATATATATATATGAACATGAGCAATCTCTTAGACGGTCATCCAGGCGTCGTAAATCAACCGACCATCCTCTATTAGCCTATATATGATGTCAAACAATTTCTAAGCATTATTCGTCTTGTTTATGATTTTTCGTTTACAATCATTTTGTGTACTATCTGTTTTCATATTCAAAGATTGTGATTACGATCATGATATTTTGTTATCAATTACTTATTAGACATAATCATATGTAATTTCATTATTGACCACCTAACATATACTACCAACATGGTTACTGTTTCGAACAATGAACATGTGCATACATGTTTATTGTTTCACTCCACATGGGCATTACCAACATTAAGAAATTATCACACAACTCTTGTGTTAAAACAATTAAATATAACACCCTCATCATAAGAATCACATAATCCGATCAACATCATTATTGCACATATGCACCACCAACATATACTATACCAAACAACATATTACATCCTAAATTAACAAATATAACCATCTGTAACGCATTATACAATTCCAATATGTATGTTATTTCAAACAATGCACACGTGCAGTACCAACATTCCCTCTACCAAACAACATAATACACCATATATTAACAAACATGATCATTTGCCTCTTATACTGGCAATTTTGTTGCTATCTTCATCCTCATGTTCTTAAGTTGCAAGTCTTGAATTTCTTTATATTTGCTGAATATGCAATCAAACTTCTCACCACTCCCACTATACATTTTCATATGTCGCACAGCGAACACCCGTAAACTGTGAAGTAATAAAGGGATTTCGTTTACTTGTTCAATTTTTTCATCGTGATTTCGCTCACTTGTCCTTCTCTATATGCTTTTTTTCTTCTTGTGCACCTACATGTGCAATAATTATTGTGTTTACATAAATGATATCATTTAACGTGAAAGTAATAAAGGGATGCACATGTGTATAACTCCCAACTGAATATTCGAATATTAATCAACCTTTTTTACCTCTTTGTTTAACCATTGCGTAATCATCTTCCATTGCATCCGACCATTTTTTGACCCTTCATCCCTTGATTTCAAAACGTAAGTTACCTTCTTAGAATTTTTCCGTTATCGATCTACGATAATAAACAAAACAAAAAAACATAGGATTAACAAACATACAATCTCAATGAATATGTGCATTAACATTAACTTTATCATTACTATATACACTATGCACATGTGCATAGTCAAAAATTACATTGTTAACATAGTCTGGCAAACTATGCACATGTACAACAACATGAATGACCTTATTAACATATTCTGGCAAATTATGCACATGTGCCTAACTGCACGTTTGCATCAATATGACTGACCTAATTGAAATAATCTGGCAAAATATGTATTTGTGTATAACTATGCACATGTGCATTAACATGATTGAGCTTATCAACAGGTTTGCTTCGATAAAAAAGAATATACAAACAAAAGTTATTTTTTCGATTTTTTACCTCTTTGTTTAACTGCCGCGTAATCATCTTCCATTGCATGGCGCATAATCATCTTCCATTGCATCCGACATTTTTTTGACCCTTCATCCTTTGACTTCAAAACAAAAGTTACTTTCTTCGGATTTTTCCTATTGTTGATATACAATAATATACAAAAAAATAATAAAATAATAAAAAATAAGATCAATAAACATAATATATCAACAAATATGCATCACCGGCATATACTATACTAAACAAAATATGACATCCTAAATTAACAAATGTTACCATTCGTAATACATTATACAATGCCAATATGTATGTTTATATCAAACTTTGCACATGTGCAATACCAACATTACATCTACCAAACAACATAATACATCATATATTAACAGACATGATCATCCGTATTGCATTTCGACAAACTACCTACACATAACATTCGCTTTAGTTCACAACCTCACACCTTTTGCTCTTCTTTCCAATTTCTACGCATCTTCAAACACTCCTCATGATTCAATGCCTCTTCATCTATCGTTTTCCATTTTCCGATAATTTTTCATCTGTCAACCTATTAATCAAATACGTCCTTGTTGTCAATCCATGAGCAGTTTCGAATAATTTTTTCCTGCATACATTACATTTATTACATCAATTATTTCATGTATGCACATGTGCAGTAAACATATTACATACAATATGTACAATGCTTATGTTTTAAGTAATAATGCATGTTTGCATATGCCGTAATACATTCATATTAACTTAATCTGACAAAATATGCATATGTGCATAAATATGCACATGTGCATTAACATGACTGACCTTATGAACAGGTTTGTTTCAATAAAAAAAATTAACCCTTATCAAATCAAAATTCGTATTATCACCAATCATATTTAACATCAGTTAGTAACAAAACTATTATGACAAACTATTTAACATCAAATGTTATTCATAGAAGCTAACCTCGAAACCAGAGGCGGTCGAACCAACCATTACAGCAAATCGAAAAACAACATCTCAACACAAGAACCTAAAGACCGAAAACGAGCAGCTACCTTATATCGAACCTACACCATTTTTCCCAACTCACGGACCTATTTTTGGACCGATTCTTATACCATAAAAAACCGACGGACTTAATATTACAGATAATCTCTCCGGGAACCTTTTATTGTTCCTGGCTAACCATATACACTAATTTGTCACGAACATAATACCATGTAAAGGTTCTTTCACTTCTCTATCCAGATTTCAAACTCAGAGGCAATTACGATATCTTTAGCTGAAAACAGAATAAAAGGACTCACCTTGCACCACTGACTGATGTGATACCAGACAGTTTACGCTACCCTGCACGAACAAAGAAGGTGTTCAGCTGTTTCATCGCCATCTTCACACAGACAACATTTATGTCTCCGCCCAACAGTTCCGATCCCAGAGTGAAGTCAGCGTGGGATACGATCTAAAACCGCCCTCCAAACAAAATATTTCATTTTTGGGGACCCATTTCGACCATTTCACAACGTGCCTGCTACTGAAATCGGAGCCGCTATACAGGAAGTTCTTGACAGCATTGACTGAAAAATCAGATTCATTACCTCCCAACCATTCCCAACCATCTTTGCCATCAGACAAAGTGACATTATCGAGGAGCCCGATCAACTCGTGCCATTACAGCAATTATTCGGCAGAGCTTGGGTTTCTCGACAAATTCCAAACCCCCATAAAATTTATATTATCCTGATTGTATTGGTCCGCCACCAGTTGTCGTTTCTCTTGTTCCATTCTAAATATATTTGGGAAACAAGTTTTGTGCATAATTATGCACATCTGCATTAACATGACTGGCCTTGTTAGCATATTATGGCAAACTATGCACATGTACATCAACATGAATGAATGACCTTATTAACATATTCTATCAAATTATGCACATGTGCATAACTGTATATCACCCAATGCTACCTTATTATCATATTCAACCATGAGTTACAGGTTCATATAACTTCATAATATAATTGATTACATAATAATATAACTACATAACTGTATGTCATAACAAAAAACAACACCAAAATAACAATACATACAAATTATATATCATTTATGAATAAATAATTGAGATTAGTATTCAAATTAATGTGCATATTAACAAACTATGACAATTTATGCATACGTGCATAACTATATAAAACACAAAATCACCTTATTATATTGATTTACTAAGTGAATCCTATTAAAATTTTTGTACACGCTAACATACTATTACGTTTTATGCACATGTGCATAACTATGTATCACACACCTCATTGTCTTATTCAGTGTAATCGTAATTTGTCAAACTTTGCACATGTGCATAACTGTATAGAACATAAAATTAGTTTATTCATGTTCTGTATAAACCTATTATGTATAAGCCTGTTATGTCGTGTTAATGCACATGTGCATTAACTGTATATATCATAAAATTATCTTATTATCCTGTTTCGTATAAGCCTATTCTGCCTTTTCTGTATAAGTCTATTCTGTCGTGTTAACACACATGTGCATTAACACCACATAACTTGTCGACAGTCATAATTCGGTACTAAAACCCTATCACTTACCAAATCAACTTCCGTGTTGCCAATCATATCCAACATTATGCATATAACATCATTATTTAATAAAAAAAAATACATAAAACAACACATCAGAATCATATTACACATAGTTCATCACAACATTAGCCCTTCTGTTCACTCAAAAATCTGCATTAACTGTATATATATCATAAAATTATCTTATTATCCTGTTTCGTATAAGCCTGTTCTGCTTTTTCTGTATAAGCCTATTCTGTGGTGTTAATGCACATGTGCATTAACACCACATAACTTGTCGACAGTCATAATTCAGTACTATAACCCTATCAGTTACCAAATCAACTTCCGTGTTGCCAATCATGTCCAACATTATGCATATAACAGCATTCTTTAATAAAAAAAATAAAGAAAACAAAACATCAGAATCACATTACACATAGTTCGTCACAACATTAGCCCTTCTGTTCATTCAAAAATCATATATATACCACGATTTTCAATAATTCATTTATGAAACAACTGTTTAAATGTAATAACCACATAATAACATGTCTGAATCGACTGTTGATAGTTGTTTTATCATATACGAGTACAAAACAAGGTGTATGAACTTACAATTTCACGGAACAGTGCAACAGAGAATCGATAGTCCGTTGGATGACTTGTGTTCTTCCGATTATCCCTATCTGTGCACTACGATCGTTTTGCCCGAATTTAGACTGGAATACAAATGTGCAACCGGTGATTATGTTGTTAATGCACTGATATATACTAATTTTGATGACGAATACATGATGAATTATAAGATCGAGATGATGAATTTTGGGGGATTTGGAGTGTGACGTGAACTGAGCTGATGAATTGTGTAGAGATTGGATCTGAGATGAAGAATGGATGTGAACTGAATATAAATGATGGTTTAATCTGATGTTTGAAGTCCAGGAGGAGAGGCAGCTGATTTAATTTTTATTATGTATTTACAATAATGCCATGTGTTCACATTGGTTCTCGCGGTTCTCGCAATAAAGGTGGTTCTCGCATGAACCCTACCCTATATATATATATATATATATATAAAGGGGTCCATCCCCTTTAGGCCCCGCTTATATGGCGGTGACGTGACGGCCCATCTCCTTAGGGATGAGGCTCACCATACCAGGTAGTCTTATTGACTTTGAGCACACTAGAGTGATAGATGGTTGATTAAACAGCTTTAAGTGTGCTAAACTTGAAAGATTATCTATATTTCAAGGGTTATCTTATTCCCACACTATCTTATTTACACACTTTAGGCACACTAAATTGTTTGTGATACAGCTTTTGTTATTGGGGAATTGGCCTGTAATAATCTCAACTAGAGGTCATTGGACATTGAGAGACCTACCTTTGAATATTCCCCCAGTAGTCCCATCTTTCAACTGTTTTTCCTACATCGGTCTCCCGTTAAAAAAAAAAAAAAAAAAAAAAAAAAAAAAAAAAAAAAAAAAAAAACTTAACAGAGTTAAATTTTTTTCCAAATTACAAATAATTTTTAGGGCTTTTGATCAGAACGACGATACAAGTCCATTGATGTAAAACTTACCTCGAAATGGTATTCCAAATGACTTGATTTTTGTTAATTGGAAATTTAAACACTCGAATTGAAGCGTCGTTTTCATCGTTTGGAGCACCGTTTCGAGGTAAGTTTTACATCAGTTGACTCGTATCGTCGTTATGATCAAAAGCCGTAAAAAGCGTTTGTAATTTGGAAAAAAGACATAACTCCATTAAGTTTTTTAACGGTGGACCGGTGTAGGAAAAACATGTGAAAGGTGAGACTGCTGGGGAGAATATTTAAAGGTGGGACTGTCAATGGTCAAATACCTCTAGTTGGAATTATTACATGTAAATTCTCCTTTGTGTTTACATGATATTTATGTATCACACTAACTTTAAGTATGAACACACTATATGTTTAAGTGAATACAAGTTTTCTAAATGTCTTTTGTTTTTATTTTGGGTTCTAACGCTTATAATTTGGGTTCTAACGCTTATAAGTATTCATTTAGTTTTGCTATTAGTGTGTTTTTTTTAGCAAAAACAACTCACATTAAAACCAATGTGAGACTAGATAATAGTACAACAAGAAAAAAGAAAAAAACGAATGTGATGTATACTTTTAATTGAACCAAGAGGGAATGGTAAAATCGAAATGAAGGCCGAGAGTTCTCCCAAACTTGTATTGTATAGTGTTTTGGTTACATTTATAATTGTAGTAGCTTTGCTTAATCCATTCCATGATTAGGGATTTTCATCTTTTATCTAGGGTTTACTTTTTATTAAAATATTATTATTTTTTTAAGAAATGTCTTTTATATTTTTCCAAAATTAAATAAGCTTGAAAATCAAGTACAAGATTAGTAGTAGATTATAAGCTAGGTCCATTTCTTGGACCGAGTGGTGTAATTTTATGATTATATAACTTGTTTGTTTGTCCTTCCCGTTTTATGGGTTGGTGTTTTTTTCCAATGAGGTTTTCTTTTAAAAAAAATCTAAATACCTCGTATAAGTTTGTTTTCTTGCATTCTTTGTGTACACAAAATTAGATATCTTAAATCGATAATTAAAATCATAAATATGTCAAGAGGAATTTAATATGATGAAACTGCTCCATCCATAGCAAACTCAAACTCTAGCGATTTGTTGAATTGGTAATATTTTAGCAAATTATTAATTTAACCAAAGTATAGTGTTTTTATAGAGACACGGGAAAGGAATTATTATGATTTTATACAAATTGTTATGTTCTTGTTAGATTTTCATACTTTGTAACGAGATTTGACCGAATTATCAAACTTTGTCTATAACTATTTCTCTTTTATTCACATCAATTGAAGATGTTACTTAATACAAAACTGAAAAACCTACTTAAAATTATATTTTAGATTTTTAATGAAGATTTGATTCAGGTTTAAAGTAAAGCTTAAAAACATATCCTAACTAAAAATCAAACTACTTACCCAAATTTGGATAGCCTAAATTTGGTGACACAAGCTTTATTGAATCACTCATCCTATGTCTAATAGATAATAAAAATTGGCATGCATGTAAACTTTTTGTGTGAATAAAATATCAAACCTAAATTGAACATGAAAATAATCTATCATACTTGACATATATGATTATTGTATGGAATAAAATTTCCAATTCTCTTTTAGTGTATTAAAATATTAAAAATAACCTTTTAACTAGTGGTTTTCTAATTTTTATTTAGGGTTAAACCCTTCCAACTTGACACATATTATTATTATTATTATTATTATTATTATTATTATTATTATTATTATTATTATTATTATTATTATTATTATTATTATTATTATTATTATTACTATTATTACTAGAATTACCACCCGCCGCAATGCAGCGGGGATTCATTAGTTATATATCATGTTAGATGAAAGGCAAATGTTTCTTGCATAACCACGAGCCTGTGTGTAAAACTGAGAAAAAAATAACTAAGTCGATCTCTGACTCGCACGCTCAGTCAGACCTATCAAACGGGGAAAAATAGACGAGTTGCGACGGACATGTCAAACGAGAAAAAATAGATGAAAAAACGTTGAATGTCACACGCACGTTGTGGCGAGTTAAGTCGGAAATTTAGAACGACACGTTAAACGGAGAACTTATGAAAGATAAAAAGTATATAAGAGACTAAAGTTGAAAGTAAAAAAAGTGTTGAGATTAAATTGTAAAAGATGAAAAGCTTTGGGTTGAAAGTAAAAAAAAAATTAAACGGGTTAAATTGCCAAAGATGAAAACTTTTGAATTAGAAGTGAAAAATCAAATTAATCAAAGGGGTTAAAATATCAAAGATTAAAACTTTAGACTTAAATTGCTAAAGATTGAAATTTTAGAGTTAAAAAAGAAATCAATTAAACAAAATAGATAAATAGATTTAGTTAAATTAATGTTTAATATTATTATTATTATTATTATTTAATAAAAGAGATAAATAAAAAATAAAGGTGAGAATTAGAGAATGACACGTGTCTAAAAAGAATTTTGTTTATTAGTATAGAAAGATTATTATTATTATTATTATTATTATTATTATTATTATTATTATTATTATTATTATTATTATTATTATTATTATTATTATTATATGTTAAGTTCTACGTGACCTCACTAGGGTACATTTTTCTAGAGTAAAAACTCTAATATAAAAATTATCGGAAACATGAATTTCAATAATTCACAGGTAAAAAACTCTAATCTAAAATGTGATCTGTAAAATTTCTAACTTTTAATTTGATTGAGAATGTCAGTTCCACTTTTAATAGAAATACGTGTTATTTGTCACATTGTCGGTATGATTTTTATCAACCACCGAGTTATAGTTAGTATCATTAAAATTTTAATTCAATTAATAATAATTATATTTATAATTTATAAGTTATACTAAAACACATCACAAATTCACTGCAGCTTACTACAATGCGGTTTTTCTTTTATAGTTTCAAATTAACATTTACATTATATTATAAATAGTATACGTCTTTAACTCAATATTTTTATATCTTTCTTATAACTTTCATTCGTTAGTTTTTCTTACAGAAACCAAATACATAACATAATTCTTTTTTTAACAGGTGAACCTAATACCCACCAAAAAAATATTATTTTTTTTTTCACAAAGAATAAATAAGTTTCAATTTAAAAATAGAGTTAATTAAACAAATGGGTCCTGTGGTTTATACCTAATTTCGTCTTTGGGTACTAACTTTTTATTTTAACAGATTTAGGTTCTATGGTTTCAATTTTGTAACACCTTTGGGTACTAACACCAAAATTAGTTAATTAATGACTAAAATACCCTTGCATTTTTTTAAGTTTATCAATGTAACACATTTGGGGTACTAACACCTAATTTTATTTAAGTTTAAATCAATTTTACAAAATCTATTTATTTTCATCTTTTTATTATATCTCTTAATTAACATAAAGTCTATTTATTTTTTTTATTTTCATATTTTTATTAAATTTCTTATTTAACGTAAAATCTACTTGTTACACCAGTATTTTTTTAAATAGATTTTTTTAAATAAAATCTACTAGCTATATAGTTTTATGTAAATTAAATTTCTTACTAGTTTTAAATAATGTAAACCTTACTCGTTTTGAATTTTGGATATATATGATAGATAATAATAATAATAATAATAATAATAATAGTAAATATCTTTCATGTAAAAAAATTAAGCCATTTTTAACTCGTTTTTTGTTCGTTTACATTTTACTATTT
The DNA here is from genome assembly GCF_002127325.2 of Helianthus annuus. Taxonomy (NCBI): domain Eukaryota; kingdom Viridiplantae; phylum Streptophyta; class Magnoliopsida; order Asterales; family Asteraceae; genus Helianthus; species Helianthus annuus. The sequence continues at coordinate 28,445,915 of NC_035434.2, read as the reverse complement.
TAGAAAGATATTTAATTTACATAAAATCTACTAGTTGCACCAGTAAAATCTACTAGCTATATAGTGTTATGTAAATTAAATATCTTTACAAAAAAAAAAACGAGTTTAAAAAGGCTTAATTTTTTTTTTAGTTTTATCTAAAATACCTAGCTATATAATTTTATCTAAAATACCTAGCTATATAGTTTTATGTAAATTAAATATCTTTTTAAAATAGTAAAATGTAAATGAAAAAAAAACGAGTTAAAAAAGGCTTAAATTTTTTTACATGAAAGATATTTATTATTATCAATCATTTCAATCCAAAATTGATAACGAAAATTTAATTTACATAAAACTATATAGCTAGTAGATTTTATTTAAAAACTCTATTTTAAAAAATACTGGTGTAACAAGTATGTTAAATAAGAAATTTAATAAAAATATGAAAATAAAAAAAAATAAATAGAGTTTATGTTAATTAAGAGATATAATAAAATAATGAAAATAAAAAAATAAATAGATTTTGTAAAATTGATTTAAACTTAAATAAAATTAGGTGTTAGTACCCAAATGTGTTACATTGATAAACTTAAAAAAATGCAAGGGTATTTTAGTCATTAATTAACTAATTTTGGTATTAGTACCCAAAGGTGTTACAAAATTGAAACCATAGAACCTAAACATGTTAAAAAAAAGAAGTTAGTACCCAAAGGCGAAATTATGTATAAACCACAGGACCCATTTGTGTAATTAACTCTTAAAAATATTAAAAGCCAAGTTGCCCCACCATTATAATAAATAATAGAGTAAACTGCTATTTTGGTCCTTATGGTTTGGTCACTTTTGTTATTTTAGTCCAAATCTTAAACTTTTTAAATCTGGGTCCCTGTGGTTTCACTTTTATTGTCATTTTAGTCCAAAAGTTAAATTTGGCCAGATTCCTCAACTTAAAACCTGATATTTTGTCTTTATCCTCAGGGGTATTTTAGTCATTTTAGTCATTAAAAAAAATTATATAAATAAAATCCCAAACACCACTGCACTCTCTCTCAACACCCCTTTCTCTATCTCTTCTCTCCCCCCTCCCCCCCTCACCACCACTTCCATTAAAGAATTGTTATTGAGAAGGGGGTTTGATAGATTTGAGGAAAGAATCGATTGATTGGATGATTAGGGTTTGTAATTGTTATGGGTTTGTAAACATAAACCCACAAATTATCCCCCAATCGGCCTCTTGTCTACCCATGATAGCTTTCTCTCTTTTTCCTCTCTTTCTCTCTCTAACACAGATCTGAAGTTGAATTTGTGAATTGGTGATGATGTACAAATGATAGCCTTTGAGCTTGTGAATTTAGTGTTTGATTCCGAATTTAGTGATAGGATTTTGTGTTATAAAGTTGTAACCTAAATCTCCTTTCAAATTGTAGATGATATAACATTATTTGTTTTGTTTGAATATGAGTTGTTTGATGAGAGAGAAAGTCAAACAAGAGAAAGAGAGGGATTGTTGTGGTGCAGATTAACGGTGGTGACAGGTTGTTGTCGGTAGTGTCAGGTGTAGATCGGGTATAATGAGGGGCAAAACTGGGAAGACACTATAAGACGGTGGTGACAGGTTGTTGTCTGTAGTGTCGGGTTGTGCTCTGAAGAGGTGGTGCTTGTGGGGTGGGTGTTGATCGTGGCGGTGGTGAGAAGGGGGAGGAGGTGGCGGTGATGGTTGTGCTATAGAGAGAGAAGAGAGAGAGTCAGGTGTGTTTAGAGAGAGAGGAGGTGCAGAGCTTCCAAGATATTTCTGAATTTTGGACTATTTATTTTAAAATCAATATTAAAATGACCAGATGTTAGAAATTAAATTAAAATGACCAAAATGCCCTTGAACAAAAAGACAAAATAGGCAGGTTGTAACACTCAAAAAGGGGGTTTTTGAATTTTGGGCTAAAATGACACTAAAAGTGAAACCATAGGAACCCAGATTTAAAAAGTTTGAGATTTAGACTAAAATGGCAAAAGTGTTCAAACCACAAGGACCAAAATGACAGTTTACTCTAAATAATATTAAAACACAATTCCTGGTCAGCAAGCCGTGTCGCCGACAACCGCTAGTGGTAGCGGTGGTCGTTGTTATAGGTTAGTAATCTCACACGTATCATGTCGCAACACCATGTAATAGGTACTATGTCACGATTCTTTCTTCTATTTGTTACGGTATATTTTGTTTTTAGCTTGTCTTTGCCATTATTAATACCTAAATATCAAAGTGGGGCATTTCATAAGGGAAAATGTGTGTTAAAAAAACTCAATACGTAAAGAAAAAGAATTGAAACTTTGTGGAACAAATGTTAATGTTTCGAGGCGTGAGATACACACATAGAAGGGCGAGAGGAGGGGCGAATAATGGGTTGTATTATTGTGTCTTTTCCATATAAAATAAAATAAGATATTAAAATAGAATATAGGGAATAAAGTCAAGCGATGAGGCAAGAACTTGAGGATTATTACGAGTCTGCCAATTGTGGGTCCAGAAAGTATTTTAGTATTTACTGTCGAAACGGAACGGGGCAAAGACATGTGGAAGTGGATACTGTGAGAAAACTGTCAACCTAGGATTATAAAATGTATCTTGCCGACAATGTATGGTGTTCTTTAGTTTGCGCCAACAGTCGCATTACATGTCACCACCATGTCATTTATACACTAAACGATATACTCTCCAATACGTTGATTTATATTGTTTAATAGTGACTTTTGTATTTTTTTCAAGTTAGCTATCATTTTCATCTTTATGATTTGGTGGAAAATAGCACTTCAGTCTAAAAAAAATTACGCTAGTTTCGTCCTTAATATTTTTGAAAACGTGTCACTTCAGTCCAAAAAGATAACGTCTTGCGTTAGTTCTATCCTCAATGGTTTTAACGGGCGTTATCTTTTTAGACTGAAGTGGCATGTTTAAAAAATGTTGAGGACAGAACTGGCGCAAAAAATTTTTTGGACTAAAGTGACATTTTTCACCAAACCACAGGAACGAATTATTCGTACAGAGGTCTAGTTCGTTTGATTTTGTTCATGAATGTTGTTCATTTACGCTCATTTATGTTCGATCGTACATGTTCTTTTGTTTATCTTGTTCAATACTGACTTTTGTATTTTTTTTTAATTCTAGTATTTTAAGTTTCTTAGTTTTCTATTTTTATTATCCTCAAAATTAAACTAGAAACATGTCGAGTCCCAGAGTTCCGGTATGAAGCCAACGAGGCTCGTCAATGTTGTAACGGATTGATCTTGTCCAACTACAAAATAGAACATCGTTAGCCTCGCCCGGGGGGGGGGGGGGGGGAGGGATCCGTGACCAAGCTCCGGCGTGAGAATAAGAAAACTTGTCGGAGAAAAAGGAGCTTATTTCGATGAATATGCAGTCGCCAGAATATCCTCTTTGGTGTGAACCCTAGGCAAAGAGCCTTAAATGTGATCCAAAGAATGTTTGGATTAAATGTGTAGTGTGAGGTAATCAATGAAATGGGAAGTCAATGCTTACTCTAGATGATATCGGGTCCTCCTTATATAATGGAGATGGCTTATCTCTCCGGTAAGAGCTCCAATGCCATCTAACGGTTTTGTTGGACCCTTGGGAGACTCAGACACGTGTCTGATCTCCCACCGACTTGATGCCTTGATCATTAAATGAAGCCAACTGCTTCATCATACCTTTCTACGATAACCACTTTTTGTATGAGAGTAATTAATGTTTCCTGCAAGGGATAGGACATCCCTTTTTCCCGCTCTTTTTTTAGTTCTCTCTTATAAGAGATAATTATCTTTGGGCCTGCTAGCAAGCTCAACAAAAAGGGGGCCCAAGACGAGGCAGTCTCACACCAAGTGGCCTCGTCGACAAGTCATTTCTAGTCCTAGGCTACAGGGCTCAAGACGTGTGGGCCTGGAGTGTAGTACCACGACACTTCAACTGTAGAAGTGGGGCCCTTCATAATGATCACAGTACCTGACGATTCCTAGTATCGATAAGACCCCTCGATCCAACGGCCAGGGTTTTTAATCTCTACACACGTGCTCTAGATCAAGGGCTGTGTTTAAAATGCTGATCTGACGGTTACCGCCTTGGTCAGAGAGACTCTTTAAAACCCGTGAATGGTTTTCCACTTCGCCATTATATCCTCTTTTCTTCCATTTATCTCTTTTTTCTCCAATCACTTCATTCCTGTTCCGATCATGAGTAGAAAAGGAAGATCGATGATCCGTTCCATCCTCACCAGAAAGGATTTGGAATCTTTCGTTACTGCTTATAAAATCCCATCGGAGTTTACTCCGAGCCTTCCTGGTCCGAATGATCCGGCAGTCTGTTCGCAAGAGAGGATTGTCGTCTATACTCTGTCTTTTTCTTTCTGTGGCGTCCGGTATCCTCTTTCACCCTTTAAAATGGCCCTTCTGAAACACTATGGTATTCATTTCTCCTAGTTGTATCCTTTGGCTTTTATGAGGATCGTACACTTTGAGTTCTCTTGTGTTGCCTTTGCCGGTGAACCTTCGCTGTCGTTGTTCCGTTGGTTTTACCGACTCTAGTAAGACGAGGATAGGTTCACATTCGAGAAGAGGAAGGATAGTGTTTCCCTTCCCTGCTATTCTTTCATGCCTACCTCTACATACCCGAAAGAATGGAAGAACAGGTTTATATTTGTCTCTCCTTCTATGATCCCCGAGTCCTTTCCTCTAAGGGACTCTGCTACGGCTATTGATGACGGTGTTCCCGCCCTCTCAGCGGGCGCGACCGAGGATGTTCGTTGGCGGAAAATGTATGAGCATCCTGCTAGGGCTTTCAATTTTCCTGAAAGGATCCTTTCCATGGGAGGTCTGAGTCCTCTCTATCCGATCCGTCCTAAGGCCTTTCATGAAAACAAAGGTGAGTCCTTGCTTTAATAATGACCTTAATCGTGTCTGGATCTAAAACTTTTATTTTCGTTTGCCCATTCATCTCTTGTGTTTGTTTGTTTGTTTGTGTAAAGATGTCTTTATGGATCCTGCTGCAAGCTGATTATAAGGGGATATCGTTTGTGGTTGAAGGTGTGGTGAACCCAGAGATGGGTGGTGTTCTTGGAGGAAACACTCCAGATGTTGGTGGTTCTGCTGTTGAGATGATAGATGGGACTCCCTCTGCCAAGGAAGGTTCCTCCAAGGGATCGGAGGACTCCCAGCATTCCCCTCTGGCAGAGGACGTTAGCAGCTGGGACGAGGATTTGGCTATGTGTTTTTCCCGGAAATACAAACCTGATCCAGTGGTTGATGTTAATGCCGCCATTCCAGCGCCTCGGAGTATCTGCCAGAGACTTCGTAGTGCAAGCAGCCAAAAATCCCAACCAGCTTCTCGGGCTGCGTCTAAGGCCCCTCCAATGAACACCAAGGGCTCTTTGTCAAAACATTTGAAGATTTTGCGACCGTCCTCCAGTCTCGTCAGTGGACATTTTCTTGTAAGTTAATCATGTTCCCTTGTCTTGCCTTTTCTTTGCAGTTCTCGGTTTCTTGTTTTTCTTACATCCTTTCCCCCTTTCTCTTTATATATATATATATATATATATATATATATATATATTCATGGGAGTTCTGTCACACCCCAACCGATGGCGGAATCATCGGGGCGTGGCACTAAGCGAAACAGATTGTTCAAGAGAATCCACAACAACTATTAAATTACCATATCTTTAATGTTAATATCCCATACTACTAACAGACAAAGTAAAAACAGTCATTACATATATAAGTCTCAAAAACGAGTCTATTCCGACAACTCAGATTTATTTAGCGTGTTTCTAGACTTCCAAGCTTGTTCATCATGGCATAGCATCCTATCAACCTGTCGCATACGTTATAATAAAGTCAATACATAAAAGGTAAAGGTGAGTACACAAGTTTGCATAACATATAGTAGCGAAAACCGTTTACGTATAACCAGCATGTATCACGTAATGGGCGAAGCAAGTAACTATCAAAACTATGTTCACACTTAACCACGAGACTGCGTTGTAGAGTATGTGCGACACATGTTCAGCGAACATGTGAAGTAAGGTGATGTGATCCCTAGCAACCCCTGTCCAAGACAGGTGCTGAGTCCAAACCATAGTACTATCGTTGCTAGAGGCGGTATAGTGTAACACTGTCTAAGCATAGAAACAAGCATTCATTGATCACGTATAACATGCGGGAGCGGTTAGCGTTCATAAAGTGTTTGCGTTGTGTGTTGTTGTGTTTTGATAGAGAACGTATGTAACACCCAAAAGTGTGTTAAAGAAAATGGGTTCGAGTATACTCACAGTTCGTGTTTAGCTAGTAAACACAGATTTGGATTGAATGGAGCGCGTTGGAGTTAGCCTGAGCATAGAACAGTAGCGTAAGCATTAAACAGCATATAAACAGTGTGTTAGATGTGCTAAGTGTCGAATGGTGATTCGATCGGATGAGTTCCTATTCGAACGGATGGTCATCCGAGCGGATGACCATTCGAAGGGATGGCCATTCGAATGAGTGTGTGTTGTTTTGGAAAATTGTTAAAGTTTGAAGTTTAATCAAATCGTTTTGAACAAGGAATAGTAGAAGGGTCAGACCACCTAGTCGAATGGTCATTCGATCGGATGGTTATTCGATCGGATGGTCATCCGATCGGATGGCCACTCGAGGGGGCAACCTTTCATTTGAAAAACTTTGTAAAATTTCCTAAGTAAAAAGTTTGAAAATTAACAGAGTTTAAATGAGATGGCGTGATGACGTGTCAAACAATTGAAGCACCAAGGTTCAGCTCATTCGATCGGATGGCAATCACCCCATTCGATCAGATTCGCTGTTCTTGACGAAGTTTCACGTCTGACCCGTTAATCGGTCATCTCTCCGGTGGAAACCCATTTTCAAGCCGGCTCTCAATTAGGAAATAAGTAGAGAGTCTGAATGAGTCTGGATTCCATCGGTTTTGTGTAGGATGTTGGAGAAAAGTTTGAAGAATAGATAAAAACAGTTGAAAAATGTTGATATCTTTTTGAGATTTAAGTTAAAATTGTGGAAATCCTTTAGATCAGAACCAACCTTGATGAGATGATGTCACCTAACAGCTTGCATAAGCAACTGAGTGAGAACCACCTTCAAGGAGTCCAAATCAGGCGATTTCTAGAAGAAAATGTGTGATTTTGATGGAGAAAATGATGTAGAAGTGTGTAGTGATAATGATTGTACAAGATTTGAGTGGAAATACTTACGAAATAGCCTTGAATCGTGAAGAAAAGTGACTGAAAGTGACTTGAGAGCAAGTGGTCGGATGGAGACGTCAAATCAGTGAAAGGGGCGTGTACGGGCAGTATTTATAGGGTGAGAGAGGAGTTAAGGAGGTGGAAGACGCGAGGTGTGCTCGGTGGGATGGCCTTTCGGTCGGATGGCATCCGATCGGATGGTTATCCGAGCGGATGTCCATTTGATCGGGTGTCCATTCGATCGGCCAAGTTGTGCGAGTTAGTTTTCCAACTTTCATTTCATGTGTTAAGCGTTGCGTTGCGTTTGAACGTGTTGCGGGTAAGCGTTGAGCGTGTAAGCATTGCGTTGAGATAACACATAACATAAAACAAGTAATCACACAAATAACACACATAATAACTAAGATGCAAAAAAGTAAATCCGCGTTTCGAGTTTGCGTTGCATTTGCGTTGAGAGTGGGTTGCGATAGCGTTTAGTCTAAACAAGCGATAAAATGTGTTTAAATAGTAAGCGCTATAATCAGCGTTAGATGCGATAACTGCGTTTTGAATAAGTGTTGTAGTAAGCGTTTAAAAATATAGTTTAAAACAGTTAACCTATAGCGATAATCGATATCTCGAGAGTACAAGCAATTAAGCAAGAAATGACAGATACAAGTAATGACCAAAAATTCGGGTTGTTACAGCCTCCCCTACTTTAGGGAATTTCGTCCCAAAATTAAGGCACATGCGTAACGAAGAGTTTTGGATATTTAGCTTTTATATCACTTTCGAGTTCCCAATTGAACTTGGCTCCGCGTTTGCCTTCCCAATGAACCTTCACTATAGGAATGCGAATGCGTCGGAGTTTCTTGGTCTCTCGATCCATGATTTCTACTGGCTTTTCCACGAAGTGCAGGGTTTCGTTAACTTGCAAATCCTCGAGAGGGACATGTAGGTTTTCTTCAGCTAGGCACTTTTTGAGATTCGAGACGTGGAAAGTCGGATGTACGTTGCTGAGTTCCTACGGTAATTCGAGTCGGTAGGCCACTTTGCCAATTCTTTCCAGAATCTTAAAGGGTCCAACGTATCGTGGCGCTAGCTTTCCTCTCTTGCCGAATCGAATCACCCCCTTCCAAGGTGAAACCTTTAGGAGTACGTGATCACCAACTTCGAACTCAAGGGGCTTGCGGCGTTCATCGGCGTAACTCTTTTGACGACTCCGCGCTTTCAAGAGATTGTCTCGTACCTGGAGGATCTTGTCAGTCGTTTCTTGTAATAACTCAAGACCGTTAATTTGTGCGTCTCCGATCTCGTGCCATACAATAGGCGATCGACATTTTCTTCCATATAATGCCTCAAAGGGTGCCATTTGAATACTAGCGTGATAACTATTGTAGTACGAGAATTCGACTAAAGATAAATGCGAATCCCAATTACCACCAAAATCTATAACGCACGAACGAAGCATGTCTTCAAGGGTGCGAATCGTGCGCTCAGTCTAACCGTTGGTCTGGGGATGGAATGTGGTACTGAGATTAAGGGTAGTACCGAGAACGGATTGAAAAAGTAATCACACAAATAACACACAAGGGTGCGAATCGTGCGCTCAGTCTGACCGTCGGTCTTTAACGCAAAAACAACTGCACCGAGTTCGCTCTCTATGAAAAAGTAATCACACAAATAACACACAAGTAACTCCTGGAAGTGGTTTGTTTCGAAAAAATGATTCGTTTCTCTCTTGCAATTGATCAAATAAATCGTCGATTCGAGGTAAAGGATAGCGATTCTTGATAGTAAGCTTATTGAGTTCCCTATAATCGATGCACATTCGGAACGATCCATCCTTCTTTTTCACGAAAAGGACAGGTGAGCCCCATGGAGATGTGCTAGGGCGTATGAAGCCTTTATCAAGTAATTCCTGGAGTTGACTAGAAAATTAACGCATTTCGGATGGTGCGAGGCGATAAGGAGCGTTAGCAACAGGGTTAGCTCCAGGAATAAGGTCGATACGAAAATCAATATCACGAGTTGGGGGTAAACCGGGTAATTCTCCAGGAAAGACACTAGGAAAATTGCGAACCACAAGTACCTTTTCCATCGGCTTCTTTTCCTTCTCCGCTACTACGATGTGTGCTAAGAAAGCCATGTATTCCTTTTGGAGATACTTGCTTGATTGAATGCACGACACAAGTTTCAATTCATTCGAAGATACTTCGCCATAAACACAAAGTTGGTCGCCATTAGCAAGAGAGAAATGAATCATCTTTTCGAAACAAACTACTTCAATACGATTTTCACGAAGAAAATCCATACCTACTATGACATCGAAACTACCAAGTTGCATCGAAATGAGATCGATTGGGAAAACGTGATTGTTGAATTCAAGAGTACAATCACGGAGAACAGAACTAACGGTGACGGTTCTTCCGGTGGCAAATTCTACGTCGAACGTCGTTGGGAGGTTAGCGCGTTTACGATTTAGGAGCTTTTCAAATTCAAACGACACAAAACAGTTATCGGCTCCAGTATCAAATAAACACGAAGCATAAATACCGTTAACGGTAAACTTACCATTGACAACATTGTTGTCAGTTTGAGCCTGGCGGACGTTGATGTTGAAAGTTCTTCCGCGAGCTGCTTGTTGTGGTTGCTGTTGCTGCTGCTGCGGTGGTTGCTGTTGCTCTTGTTTCACCACATGATTCGGGAAGACATTTACAAAATGATTCGGGTCACCACAAGAGTTGCAAGCTCGAGCGTGAACAGCGGGTGCAGGAGCTGCTTGGTTACCCTGGATAGCGAGAGGTTGAGCTGGTGGTGCTGGAGGAGCTTGAACTTGTTGATGTGGGCCAGAACGGCAATGAGCAGTAAACTGCCAATAAATGTTGCAGTTGGCACAGAAACGACAATTCACCCCTGCAGAGTGATGGTAGGTGCAAGCAGGGCAGAGAGGGTGAACACTAGTGTACGCACGCTTAGGAGGCGGTGCGTTGGTGTTAGGAGTTGCAACTTGTCGGTTCTAGTTGTTGGGTTGTACGGGGACAGCGTTGAGGGGAGGGGCAGTAGTAGCGTAGTTCTTGTTGTTGTTACCCTTCCGCTTGCGATTCTGGCGTGAGGACTTTGAAACTTGAGGAGCTGCGGTGTCGAGAGCGGGAGTAGCGCTGACTTGATTGAGGCTCTTGGTTGAGGTCTTGAAATACCCAGCTAAGACTCGCTTATCGTTGATCTCAGCTGTGAGTTGGTAAGTCTACTCAATGGTAGCAGGTTTAGCTGCCTGAACAAAGTCAGCTACACAATCTGGAAGAGCGCGGATGTACTTCTTAATCGTCATATCAGGTGTTGCCACCTGGCTAGGACAGATGATACTAAGCTGCTTGAAGCGAGCGGTGAGACCAGCATTGTCACCTCCATCTTGTTTTATATGCCAGAATTCGTTCTCCAACTTTTGAACTTCATGAGGAGGACAGAACTCCTTCATCATGAGCTCCCTGAGTTCTTCCCAAGAAAGACCATAAGCTGAATCATTACCGCGCCTGTTGCGCTCAGAAGTCCACCAGTCCAGAGCCCTGGACTGAAAAAATCCAGTAGCATTAACAGTACGCAGATTTTCTGGGCATCCGCTTTTCCTGAAGGTGACTTCGATTGAGTCAAACTTCTGGAACATAGCGCTGGGCCCATCTTCACCCGTGAAGTTAGCATGACCGCAGGCCTTGAATTGCTTAAAGCTGAAAGGAGTTTTCGGAGAGTCGCTCTTTGATTCAACAGAGGACTTGCTGCTGACATCGTTGATCTCACTGAAGATCTGTGGTATGACCTTAGCCATTTCCTTGGCTACCAGCAAAGCGTTGCGCTTGTCAGCATGGTTACGTCGAGCGGCTCGTGAAGTATGCGATCCAAATGACGACATTGTCTGCAGCAGACATCGTCATAGGATTCAGACGAGATTCGATTATATCAGGTTTCATAAAGTTTAGTGTTCGTAAAACATCCTTATTATTATTATTATTATTATTATTATTATTATTATTATTATTATTATTATTATGTAAAGCATCAAGAATACGTCAAACACATAGACACATAGTCACGTAGGCACATAAACCACATAGGCACATACGCACGTAGGAGCACATAATCAACGTAAGCACATATTTTGCACGTATTCACCTATATTTTGCACGTATTCACCTACATATTTTGCACGTACTCACCTATCTTTCAAGTGCGCGATTCGCAGACTTTAGGTGCGAGGAATAACGAGTTCGAGAGTTGCAAGCGATAGCTAGTAGCGTAGCGAGTAGTATAGCATACGAGAGTCCATAGTTTGTCCGTGATTAGTTAGCATTTGAGATTCGATACCTGTGCGAGTTATCCCCGTTTAGTAATATGATGAGCGAAAAGCGAATAAGTCTTCACAATCGAAACATTTAAACATATAAGCACATAAAATCGATAACTCATAAAATCAGCGATTGCGGGATTAGAATCGAAACAGAGTGTGCCCTAGGTGTTAGGCATCGACTACCCAAAGTGATTCGACTATTCACAACGACCCCGAATGCACACTTTGGCCTAATAGACTGTGCTCTCGCCAATATACGACGATCGGCATTCATCCTTCCGGTTATTACGTGACTCGAATCATTGGAATCCATCGAGACTTTGGCGAGAGTTTTGTAAAACCAAAGTAGAGAGTGGAACTAGCCATTAAGATGCGGGTTTCACCCCTAACTTAACAACTTTGTTCCTGAAAGTGTGGCAAAACCATGAGATAGAGAGGGAGATTCATGTTGAGATATGGATTTCACTCCTAGCTCAACGAAGGTTCTCGTGCTGAGAGTAAAAATACGCGTAGAATGAGTGATTTTATTGAGAGTTCTTGGTTTTCACGCATAATCTCGATAAGATCACTCGATTGTGTTATACGAGTGTTTTCGAAAATGTGTGTATTGTGTCAGTGATGTGCACAAAATGCAACATATAAATTACATCAATTGTAGCATAAAACTAACCCTTTTTTAGAACTAATGTTGGAAAAAGTGTGCTTTTGTCTTCCTTTTGTATTTTTAGGATTAAACGAGCTCAAAATAACAAAAGAAGCAAAAAGACAGCAAAATCTAACATAAATACAAGAAAGGGAACAAAAGTGACGTGCCCGACCCCCCGACAACATCTTTCCAAGCAAAACAAAGAAGACAGAAGACGGGGCCGTGCCCAAGTGCCAGCAGAAAAGACAAACTCATAGAAGCTTCTATTGCCCACCACAGGGCCGTGCCCAGCGGACACGGGGGCGTGTTCAACTTCCTGCAGGCGCATTTATTGTAATTGTGAATTACAATTAATGAAGAGAGAGAGTCAGATGGACACGGGGCCGTGCCCAACGGACACGGGGCTGTGCCCAGCGGACAAGGGGCCGTGCCCGAGCTTCTGTTCAGCCTATAAATAGGATTGTTTGGAGCTCTTGCAACTCATCCCTTGGCACACCACCTCTCTCACACTGCACCCACCACCCACCACCATCACAACACCATCATCCACCACCATCATCCATTATCCATCATAGAGTGTGTGAGTCGTCTCGGGATCCAAGATTGATCATAAGATTTCTTGAAAATCAAAGGCCATGATTGCCTAAGTCTCTTACATCACTTGGTGAAGACAAGTGTTTAGTGTAATACTTTTTATTTTTAATCTTTTGCACTTTTTAATTGGTTTTGTATTAATGATTTTAATTACTAGTTTCTTATGTTGAAGGTGATTCTTCCTTATCGTTTGTCCGTGGTGTCTTGGCATTATTTTACTGTCTAAAAGATATTCACCATTCATATCTCCACGGTCTATATGGAGGTATGTTGGCTACCTGGTCGGGGGTTAAGGGAACGGTTGGGTAAGAGTCTTGTCATTGTTCAGTGTATAGATCCTGCAAAGGACCTGGGTCAAATTTAGTAGGACCTCCTTCAATACCCAAAGGTATTGGATGGCGGGGGTCCAAACTCTTTGATCCCCTCATAAGTTAAACTACTATTAAAACTTTAACCCAGCTACTTAGGACTGTATCCCTGCTGACTCAGACTTCTTAGCTGAGGGTAACGTCGCCTTCAAAAGAGGGGCCTACCACATTATGCATTAATAACTTAATTCATTATCTTTTAATAATCCGACCCTTTAGGATTGTATCCTTGCTGACTCAAACTACTAGGTCGAGGGTAACGTCGCCTTCAAAAGAGGGGCCTACTACAATAACTAAGATAATCTCTTAAACAAGTGTAAAAGTGCGAAAATAATCAAAGGTTACACTACACACGAGTCGGATCCAAGTGATTCAACTTGTCTATCTGTTTTTATTTTTATTTTATTTTTCAGCATTTTAGTTAGTTTTATTTTCTTAGTTTAAAACTTTTTTTTTTCTAACATTTTGATTTGGTTAGACGTTGAGGATAAACCGGTACTAAAAGCTCTTGTGTCCTTGCACGACCTCGGTATCTTACCAACACTATACTACGTCCACGATGGGTGCACTTGCCCATATATGTGTTTAGTGTTAGTAAATATCGTGTTTTATAAATTTAAAACTTTACTAAAATGTGTAAAAAGGGCTTAAAATATATACCTAAAATATAACACACTTCACGCACATCAAGTTTTTGGCGCCGTTGCCGGGGACACAAGGATTTTAAGAAAGTTAAGAATCAACGGCCTAATCATTTTTTTTTTATTTTCTTTTTTTTAGGATTTTCTTAATTTTTTAGCTTCTGCAGAGCTCAGCACAGGCCGTGCCTGGTCGGACACGGGCCGTGCCCAGCAGTGTCACTGGCAGTTTTTATTTTCCGAGTTACAGAGGGCTGAGCACGGGGCCGTGTCGGTGCAACACGGGGCTGTGTCCAACTTTCCAGTAACAGGGATCCGGAAAACAATCGCTGTATCTCCGACCACGGGCCGTGTTCAGTGAGCACGGGGCCGTGGTGAACTTTCTGACCAACATTCTTTTCTGTTTTTATTGCAGGATTTGGAACCAGAACCCGAACCCGAACCTCTAGAAGAACCCGAACGCTTTCTCAGAAAAAGACTTAAAGCTAAAAACCAAGAGAAGGTTTCGGGGGACCCACTTCCAATGGCGGACCAACGTACCCTCATGGATTACCTACGAGCCACCGTAGGTAATCTCGGCGCCGCTATCAATGCACCGAATGTTGAAGCCAATAACTTCGAACTTCGGCCACATTTGATACAAATGCTTCAAAACTCCGCAACCTTTCATGGGCTTGCGGACGAGGATCCCCATCTACATATTACTAATTTCTTAGAAATATGTGATACCTTTCAGATCAATGGAGCATCAAATGACGCCATCCGCCTTCGAATGTTTTCATTTTCGCTAAAAGACCGAGCAAAAGCTTGGCTCAACGCCCTCCCAGTTGGTTCGGTAAACACCTGGGATGAACTAGCCCAAAAATATCTATATAAGTATTTCCCTCCCGCTAAAACGGCTAAATTAATGACTGAAATTAATACATATTCACAAGAGGATGGGGAATCCTAATATGAAACTTGGGAAAGGTTCAAGGAGCTATTGCGAAAGTGTCCCCATCACGGTCTTGCGGTATGGCAACAAGTATCCACCTTCTATAATGGGTTGTTGCCACACACGAGACAAACACTTGACTCTAGCTCCGGGGGACTTTTAGGTAATCGCCGCCCGCATGAAATATACAATCAAATCGAGGAAATTGCTCAAACCAATTTTCAGTGGCACACTCCCCGAGGCAATAAGTCTATTGCCCTGGGCGCCCAAAAGGTTGATGAAAGCACTTCTTTACAAGCCCAAATCGAGGCCCTTTCTTCAAAAATTAAAAAGTTAGAAATGACAAAAACAGTCTCGGTTATGGCTTGTGAAGGGTGTGGTGGGCCACACGAAAATTGGAGTTGTATGAAAGAAACAGATGATCAATCCGATTCGGTAAACTACATTGATAATAGACCTAAGCCGTCGGGTCCTCCAACGGGTACCTACAACCAAGGATGGCGTAACCACCCTAACCTTGGTTGGAGAGAACCCGGCAATAGTAGTAACCAACAAAGTCTAAACCAACGAACAAACTTTCAACAACCAAGAAATGAGTCACAAAATTTCCCTCAACAACAAGGTGGACGAGAAAGGCTTGAAGATACTATATCTCGCCTCATCTCCGACACTGAAAAGAAAAACTCGGATCGGTTTCAACAATTGGAATCAAATTTTAGAAATCAACAAGCTAGTATACAAAACATTGAAAAACAAATAAATCAACTAGCTCAAAATTTCTCCAAGAGACCACAAGGCGCGTTACCAAGTAATACCGAAACAAACCCAAAAGCACAAGTTCATCTCATAACATTAAGAAACCGTACCGTGGGTCCCGCGGAAGCTCCGCCACCACCAACTGAGGAAAGCACACCACCGCCCCAGCAAGAGAAGGCTTCTCCTCTACTTCAAGAGCCCACCAAGGCTCCTCTGGTTCCGTACCCCGGTAGGTTAATTCGTCAAAAGACTAATGAGCAATTCGAAAATTCGAAAGTCTACTAAAACAATTGCATGTTAATATTCCTTTCATCGAAGTCCTAATTCAAATGCCTAAATACTCAAAATTCATGAGGGACTTCCTCACTCATAAAAGGAAAATTGAATCATTGCAATTAGTTAACCTAGGCGAAGAATGCTCCGCCCTCGTACTCAACAAACTTCCCCAAAAGAAAATTGATCCCGGAAGCTTCACAATTCCTTGCTCGATCGGGGAATCCCCCATTCGTAATGCACTAGCCGACCTTGGGGCTAGCATTAACCTCATGCCCGCATCAATGTTCAAACGACTCGGCCTAGGAAAAACGAGCCCTACCAAGATGAGTATACAACTTGCCGATAGGTCCGTTAAATACTCGCAAGGTGTCGCTGAAAATCTATTGGTCAAAGTCAACAAATTCGTCTACCCGGCCGACTTTGTCTTACTAGATATGGAAGAAGACACCGAAGTCCCCCTCATACTAGGGAGGCCATTTCTAGCCACCGCACAAGCAGTGGTAGACATGAATGACGGAACACTCACTTTGAAGTATAGGGATAAGGAAGTGAAGTTCGGGGTTGGGAAGAGAATAGAGGACGATGACCCAGTCAATTACATGAAGGTTATTGATTCGAGTTTGGATGATGCTCTCCGACGGTGCAACATGGGATGCAAAACATCCCGCTCGGAAAACATATAACCTCACTTTGGGTCTAGCCAACGACCCTTATAAACGTGGCGCACCACGGAGGCATTCCGCGGAACTATCCTGAGTTTAGTTTAATCTTTTAGTTTAATTTTAATTTGCGGGAATGAAACACACTCGTGATGGTAAGGGATAACTAGGGAAACGAGAAACATCGCCCCATGCACGAAAACAGGGTCATCCGACAACAATTTCTTCATTACAGTAAGCTCAGCACGGGCCATGTCCGCCCAACACGGCCCCGTGCTGCACACTCTGCAGAAAATTGCCCAGTTCAAGTAAAGTCACCACGGGGCCGTGTCCAGGATGCCAGTAACATACAATTTTTCTTTTAACACCATTTTACACATTCAATCAACCTAAAAACTTATTTTTGGGACACATTGAGGACAATGTGTAATTTAAGTGTGGGGGGAATGCTAAAACCTTGAATCTTGCAAGTCCTAATAACAAGCCTTACACAAAACTCTATTGGAACCGCTAATCACCCCAAATTTTTTTTCAAAAATTTTCATTTTGTTTACTTGTCTAAGTTTAAGTTGGAAATTGAAGTTCTAACAAGGTTATATTTTTACAAGTTTACAACCGATAGCGTCGTGATAAAAAGAACCAACATAAGAAAATTATGAAAAGGCATGACAAACTTAGTTAAAATTTGATTATATATACTTGATCACATTAAAAACCCTTTCCCACAAAAGTGAGTTTTGAGCCTTTATCGAGCATACAAATACATATCTTTACACTAAATGCTCATTTTTCGTTTCTTGTGTGAATAGCCGCTTGGTTCGTACGACTCTAGAACTTGCCACAACAATACATTCCTGAAGAAACACTGGTTCAACAGACCGGAATCAGTTGGACCAGGGGGTTTGAATCTGCATAAAAGGTTAGTTCTCTCTTAATTGGTTCAGTGGTGATCGAACTTCTTCTCCGGCTATTCTGCAAAACAGAGCACCGTTAGCCTCGCCAAGGGGAGAAGAGGGTTCTCTCCTTGACCCGACTCCGGTGTGAGAATAAGTATTTGTATGGAGAAGATAAAGGTAATTGAGTAGTGAGATTGGATCTGAGTTCATACCTGAAAAGTTCTCCTATTTATAACCGAGAGTTTTGGAGGGAAAATCTGTTATTGAAAAGATAACGGAAGATGCTAACACCGTAGCGGTTATCTTTCCTTCCGTTAAGTCTTTTTACTTTTCGTTAAGTTGCTTTGATCCGACGTGAGTGCACACGGATCACGACTTGATCTACGGTTGGGGAATTGCCACGTGGAAAGTGGTTTGAGTGGAGATCATTCTCCAATTACATGCTATCGTGGTGATTTCAGGAATGTTTGTGATGATGACACGTGTCCAGACGGTTACAACCGTCTGGGTGGTGCACGATCATATTTCTTCTAGAAGATTACTGCTGTAATCTGGTGTGGCACTTTATAGTGTGTACACAGTTGGATAGATCCCAAGTCTGGGTAAAATAATATCCAAGTCTGGATATTTGGGTGGACGTTTTGGTTTCAGGGTTTTGACCCTTGCTAAATAGAAGATGGCGCAAAGGTTCAAGTTTCCCTTTGGGCGCGCGACTATCGTTTGTTAGTTTCTTCCTTCCTTCTGTAAGACCAATGCGCGACCGCGCAAGGTTTAGGAGGGTTGAAAGACCGGTTGGTGGTATGGTCCCTATCTCTTTGTGGGATTTTTGGGACCTTACCCCTTCAATTCCCGATCCTTACCAACTTAAACCCGAGTAAGTAAATGATGGAGGCATTAGGACTAACCCTTTTTTTCTTTCTACACCATTATTTTTCATTTTTTTACCACCTACCCAAAATCCCCCTAGTTAACCCCTTTGAGCCTAAACCTTTTCATTTCTTAACCCAAAACAATCACCCTTTTTACCCACTGATGAAACAATGGTTAACCGGGCAGGGTTAACTCACTGATCTCGTCAAGAAGGGTTAATCCCTTCCTCTCGAGGATCGCTGGCTGGATCACCGGTGGGTTGATCTCCTGCACAAGGAAACAAACCGTGACTCGTAACAAGGAGGATGGGGTGGGGGGTGCTCCTTGTTACTGACGGGTGGTCCATTGGACAACCTTTTGCGATGCTAAAAGACAAGTTTATCCCTCATTTATGTGTGTAATTATCTTGAATTAGATAACTACTGTTGTCTATGTCTCAGGTACGGTTTGGCGGCTTAAATTGAGGAAAAGTGCAGCTTTGGAAGCTTTCAAGTTGAACGGGTTGAGAATGTGGAGCAAAGGATGAACAAAGCACACAATTTAGGTTGCCACCGTAAATTACGGTCCCACCGTAATTTACGGTGGACCTGAAATCCATTTTTGTTCCACCGTAAAACAGTTTCAAGTCACCGTAACAATATCATGTCCACCGTAACTTACGGTGGAGCCGTAAGTTACGGTGGAGTCTGCGAACAATTATGTAACTGCCATCATTAAGTCAGTTTATGGGTGTCTTTTCACCTATTCTCATCATTGGACGTTTGTGAAACACTTTGGGGGCGATTTTGGCTGTCTTGGCTTGGTTCTAAACAATTCCTAACATTCAGTTTGTGTTTTCGATTTGTATGAACATTGAATTGCTTGTTATGATGATTCACCAAGCTATGTGTGGCTAGAACTTACGGTGATCATCTTAGGTGCAGGTTTCTCTTGAACTTTTGTGTGTTTAATTCTGAATTTCTAGAATGATAACTTGTGTTTGCTTGTTTATCATGGTGTATGCATAATTGCTTGTAGCGTGTTAATTGATAGTGCAATTTCTAGTCTCGATCGTACGTTCTTGGTGCCGTTGGCAATCGAGATATCATGGGAAGGGTTAGGGTTGGTTATTGATTAATTGGTCATCGGGAAACAACCTCGCGTTTATACAATCTGAGTACTTTGTTCCCTTTTATCACTTCAATTATCTATAAACGAGTTATGTCTATGTAACTCTTTCTAGTTGGATTACACACAATTGTTTAAAGAAACTGAATCCAAAGATGGTCATTGTCTTCCTAATCTGTTAAACAACTAATTTCAATTTACGCTTAGTTATTAATTTAGTTTCTAAAACAACAATCTCAATCATTGATCTTTAATTTTCTGCAAATTAGGTTAATTGTAGTTTAATTGCAAAGCTATCTAATCGACATATTTTCCACATACTCCCTGAGTTCGATACCCCTTACCACTATCTATAGTTGTTTTTGGGATTAAATTTGCGTGTACCACGACAGCACGTCTGTTACCACTCTCCGGCGTGAGAATCAGTGATCTGCTTGGGAAGCAAAGTATGATAGTAGTAGTAGTGAGAGAGTTGTGAAGAGATACCTCAAAGCTGGTTTGGGGTTTGTATTTATAGCCGAGGAGTGAAGGAGGAGGATGATGGACAGACTGACGAGATGCTGCACCTTTGCAGGTGTGTCAGGCTTGTCGGGTGTGGAGGTTACGCCACGTTAGTCTGTTGCTTACGTAGCCCTGACAGATGACTGTCATTGGTGCTACTTGCACCGTGTTGTCAGTCCCACTTGTTGGGCGTATAGGATGCGGTGTGAGCCGCATCGCTGCCTGCGGTAACATCTGATGTTACCGCGTCCCTTGCTTGCGATCAAGAAATACGCGAGACGCGATGCCAGCCGCATCGTCGCCTGTGGTGACTGTTGTTGTAGTCCAGCTTCCTTGTATTGATAGAAGTGTTCACTGGACGCGGTGCCAGGCCGCATCGCTGTGAATACTTCCGTTTTCATACACCAGATGTGATGCTATGCCGCATCACCCTACCGTTCTCATATTCCAGGTAAGTCCTCCTCCATCACTGGACAGATTGGATTCAACCACTGTGTCGATGCGTTCCCGCACGGACACAAGTAGGTTGTTAGCTAGTGGGGGTTTTGATAAGGGTAATGGTCACTCGCGGTCGATGCTGACGCGCGATCTGGGACCATACCCCTTCAAGTCCCCCCAGTCTAGTGTTGCTGCCATATGCAAGTTGCATGTGGGAGGAGTACTGGTCTATGGTGTTTAGAAGGTAGTTTGGAGTCTGGAGAAGATTCTAGACCAAGTGGATGGTCTTTGCTCTTTGTAAATCAAGTTGGAGGTCTGGAAGGGTCATTTGATGCCTCTTCCGTACCGGTGAGAATGTTTCGTCTGATGCGAAATTCTCAGCCTCTGGTTGGGTGCCACCTGTTGGTGTGTCGAACCAACCTTGAGACCTTGCTGGGCATATGCACAAACTTCGAACCAATCTCTGAGATGTTGGCTGAAGCTGTGCACAAACTTCGAACCAACCTTTGAAGTGGTGAATGAAGAAGAGAGTTTTCTGATGTCATGATTGGACATTAAATGATGATCCCTTTTGTGGGGTGTTCATGTTCTTCCAATTAGCTCTCTAGTAACCGCACGTCCTTTGCGGTTACCTCGTTGCTTGACATTGTTGGCCACGGTTGTGGGAACAATGTTAAGTACTTGCGTCATTGTTGGCCATGTTTGGTCGAACAATGTGATTCTGGATAATGGTCAAATAAACATGGTCATAGGCATGGTAATGCCCACCATTGTTTATTCTATCCGTCTTACAAGTAGGGTAACAAAGTCATAAGCAGACTTGTTACCGCTTATTCGATCGCTTGTTGTTCGACAAGATCTCGTATGATCATTAGGGATCTCGTCCGCATCTCTTCCTTAGGCACCTTCCTTCACGCTCCAATACCGAGGAGTTTTCCTTGAAGTAGTTTCATTCCTCGATGTGAAGACTTAGTTGTGGCTCTTCCGTAGCAACCGTTTGCGGAAGCTATGGTTGTGTCTGCAGCGACTTATGAGTCTCTGCGGTTTTGTCACCCCATATTCGCTTGAAACGGGTGTGTTGCTCGGATATGGCTCTTGAAGGATCAGGAGTCAGGGTTGCTGATGTGCGTACGCATACATTCCTTCCTTCTTCTCGTTAAAGAAGTTGTTTATGCACCCTCTGTGGTTGTGAACTGGACAGGAGGGATTTGAAGCTTGAAGAGAATGAAGGCAATGCGTTTTACCTGTTTCTGAGATGCGGTTCAGTCCAAAGAACAACGCTGGTTCTGAGTATCTGACACACCTGAACGGGCTCGTGTGTGTCATTTCCGCATATTCCACGTGTGATCGTGGGTAGTGCGGATAGGTATTATACCCCCTTATAGTGTGGGGATATATATTTTTGCCTATTTTTAGGGGTATGTAAAAAAACGACATGCGGTATGGGTTATGGTGCGGTATACCAGAGAAACCGCATGCCGCTTATAATTGGATAATGTAGTCGCTCTTTGTTGCATACGTGGCTGATCTCACGTGTGAGTTGGTGGAAGTTGGTGAGATCATTCTGGCATGTGCTGAAATGAAAGGACATTTGCACTGTCCGAGGCATTAAATGCACTGTAGCAAGGAGTGTAAAGGTCTCTCTTGTCAGGTGCGTGGGCGGCCACGCGCGCGTGGTAACTGTCAGCGGAAACGGCACTCGACACGTGGTGTCGTGTAATTCACTCTTTTTGAACGTGATGATTCAGTTTCTCCCTCCGCATTAATTGCGATGGGTATATAAGGGGAAACCGTTCGTGGTTTCCCCTCACTTAGTCGAAATTTCAAAAATTTGCCGGTGAGAGAAAGAATGTTACTTTGTCTTCTCCGATCAATTATTTGAAGTTTCCGGTGAGGTTTTTTGAGTTTTTCGAACTCATTTTCTGTATTTCTGATGGCTGAACCATCGAATCCACACAATGTGGAGGGTGAGAACCCTGAACAGCCGGTAGTGGCGGCTGATGAAGACGAAGATGATGACGTCGATGCTCCCGGTGGTGGGTTACCGGTGTTGAAGTGGTCGAAGGGTGGTTTTCAGACCTTAATGACCACTGTAAAAATGGCTGATGATTGGAAAGCCACTTACCCACAAGAGGGGGACACCGGTGCCGATGCTCTGGCCGGTTATATTACAATGTGGGCAGATTTTTTCACCGAAGGCAACCTTCGGTTGCCGGTGACGGTGTTTGTTGCGGAGGTGTTGGAGTACTATCATCTCCATATCTCCCAACTTAGTCCATTTGGGATGTTCCGAATCAGGAATTTTGAGTATACCTTTCGTGCTCATGGGCTGCCCATTACTGTTGAGAATTTCCGGCGGTTTTACCAGTTGACAGTAAACACCGGTTTCTTCTCTTATACTCAACGTCATGGGAGTTTGAAGTTGATGACACCCCCTAAGGGTGTGACCGGCTGGAAGAAGAAATTCTTCTATGTTAAAGCCTGTGCGGTATATGCCAATATGACTTTCCGGGATATCAATATTGGTGTCACTGATGAAGATATTCCTGTTGCCACTGCGAAGACTGTGGACTGGTTCTCTAGGCTGCGACCTATTGAACTCAAGAAGTTAGACAACAACCAGCTGTGGGTGTTGCGGATGATGCTTACTAGGCCGGACAGGAAGGCAAGGCCCGTTGTGCGGGAAAAAAGTGGTGGTAAGCCTGTTACTCTTTATTGTTTTCCTTGCTTCATTATCCTTGTAGTAATATGCATGCATGTGTTGTATCAGAGCCTGCGAGTGGTCTGTGGAGGATGTTTGAGCCCGATTTCAAGGGCAAAGTTGAGTTGATTCCGGTTGAGCTACGGGAAGGTTTTAATCTGGAAATTGTTGGCAACTTCCGCGTACCCAAACGTGATGTGTTGCAGGAACCCGTGCCAGAAGGCGAAAAAGGTATTTTCTAAGTTGTACTTGTTTTCCAAGTTTACCCTCGTAATTTGTTTGCTTGATTTCTCCCATGCAGCTATCCTTGCGGACTTGGGGAAGTTTGAAAAGCGCATCCCCAAGAAGCATGTGGAGAAGAAGCAGGTGAAGAAAACCGCGCGGTGTCGTGGTAAGGAGAAAGCTGAGGGCTCAGTTGCCCCTCCTCCGGGGTCCCAGGCCGCAGGTACCTATCGATCTTGTTATGGCAGATATACCAATTACGTGGTAGTATCTGATACCCTTGAGGGTTTGGGTGTTCTAGGTAGTGCGGCTGCGAGTGGAACCGCTGCGGCCCCCCCGTTGTTGGTAAGAAGAGAGAACCAGAGCAAACGGCTGCTGGTGGTGGTGAATTGAAGCGTCGGAAGCTGCAGTCTAAAAGGACTGCTCCGGCGCAAAAGAAACCTGCGGTTGCTGCTGGTAAGTATATAACTGTCGCAAGTGTTTTGTAAGCACAACTTGTTTATTGATAGTTATTGCTTTGTTTATATTGCAGAACCCGAAGATGCAGTATATTCTCTCTTTGATGCTCCTTTTTCTCCCTCGCATACCACAGCTGCGGGTGCGGGGGTACCAAAGGAGCCTGCGGCACCTTCTGTCAAGGTGGTTCCTGATCCCCCCATACAGGTGGAGGAAACGGTGGAGAAGACTGCTACCCAGATTTTTGATACTGTGGATTCCTCCAACAACCTGATCAGCCCAACTGATGGTGATGGGTTGGACTTGAGGTTTTCAGATGCTGGGAAGCAGAAAACGGATGCTGAGCCGCAGAAATCTTCTGCTGGTGAGAAGGTTACCGGCTCTTCTTCCGGTGGTGTGGGTTATGATGGGTCTCCAATTCAGCCTCGGGAGTCTGAATTGGAGTATTATTACCGCACCTACACGCAGGATCGAAGTACAGTTTATCACCGACCCCCCTGGACTATTATGCAGGGGGATGATATTTCCAACGATCCTTCCGCGTGCAGGGAGATTCTGGGTGGTCTGAGCACCCCATTTGAAACTGAACGTGCCCATGCTGCACCCCGTGAGCTGCGCATCAACTAACTTTCTACGATGCTAGTAGGAAGTTCCATTGTGGCGAATGCCATTTTGGAAGATTACAAGGTGCTAGGCCGCAGGGAAGAAGAAGCTGCTCGTTTGCGGGCCGAAGCAGAGGAGTTGGTGAAGGCTGCTCGTACGGGTGCGGAGCAGCTTAAAAGAGATAGAGCTGCTTTTGATAAGCAGAAACAGACTGCGGAGTGGGCTGCAACTGCTGAGCTGAAACAGGTTCGTACTCTTGCCAAGTTACTTTCTGATGAACGCAAGAGTTGGGACGAAAAGTTTTCCCATGAGCGCAAGAAGTGGAACGAATCTTGGGCTAAGCAGAATGACAATCTGTTTCGTGCACATCAGGAGTTGATGAATGTCAAGGCGGCGAACGTTGCCTTAGGCAAAGAGAAGGCTGCAGCTGAGGTGATTGCGGTTAAAGCGCAGCAGGCGGAGGCCCGGGCTGTAAAGGCGCTTGAAGAGGCCAAGGAAGCGGGGGCTCGTGCTGCAAAGGCCCTTGAGGAGGCCAAAGAGAGGGAGAGTCGCTCTTCTAAGGCTCTTGAAGAGGCGAATGCCGAGCAGACCCGTTTGAAGCAGGTTGTTAGCAGCCTTCAGGTATGATTCGTTATTCCTGTTGTATTTTTCTTTCCGCCTTTTGAGAATGTTTACTGATTTTGTGAACTGTTGATTGCTTTTTGAAAGGCTGAAGTTCAGACCCGGGAGGTCGCGGTTACAGACCTCACAGCCCGCATGACTGCAGCGGAAGAGCGGGCTAATGCTGCTGTTGAGGCCAGAGATGCTCTGACCTCTTCGTTTAACCAACTGGAGGCTGACCGTGAATGGATGCGGAGTCATGGCATCGCGCGTGTAAGTATCCCTTGCCTTTATATTTGCTTGGATTAGCATGTGAGTCTTATCATCCTTTTATTGCAGATTGTTCAGGCTATCATGGATGCACCTGAGACCGCAACTGGTTTGGACTTGGTCAAGGAACGTGCCCGAGATGCCGGTTTTAAAGCTGGTTACAGCCGCTGTATCGGTCACATAAACGTCATGTCTAAAGGCGGTTACACTGAAGAGCGATCCGGGTTTCGTGACGTGGACACCGAAGCGCGCCTTAACGCGGCTGTTGCCTCCTTTTATGATACGTCCCTCTCTTGCGTGGAGAAGTTGGACGAATGTTTAGAGGCTGCGGATTATGTAGACCGTTTGCGGATGCTGTATGCCGATGCAGAAGAGGAGGATCCCGCTGGTGGCGGCCAAGATGGCGCGGGTACCAGTGGTACAAAATAGGGTTTAGGTTGGCTAGTGTGCCCCCTTTTTTGTTTTCCTTTTGTAAATGTTGGGAACTCTATGTAAATCCATTAAGCACCGCGTGGGTGCTTGAATTTTTTGAATATAAAGTTTGTTGTTCAATTTGTACAAGTGTTTTTACTTCTTGCATGGTTGAACGTATGTATGCGGAACTCTACCCATTGTGAATGGGGTTAAGTATACTCTATACCTTTGTCGTATAAGTATGCGTTAATTCCGTCATTTGCCCCATTAGGGTTTTAGAATTGTGTAAGTTTTGTAAAAACTTGTATATCCGGAACTCTACCCATTTGTGAATGGGGTTAAGTATACTCTATACCTTTGTCGTATAAGTATGCGTTAATTCCATTGTTTACCTTTTTAGGGTTTAGGAATTGTGTAAGTTTTGTAAAAACTTGTATATCCGGAACTCTACCCATTTGTGAATGGGGTTAAGTATACTCTATACCTTTGTCGTATAAGTATGCGTTAATTCCATTGTTTACCTTTTTAGGGTTTAGGAATTGTGTAAGTTTTGTAAAAACTTGTCTATCCGGCCGGATAGACACTTAATATTCTGCCTTTTGCTGGCCTATTACAATATTTGTGTGTGATTGACACTTTGTGTGGGTATCGCGAATGAAGATTTTGCCAATCTGTTTTTGCAGATACCGCAAAGTGGAACACGCATTTGTAATAGTAGTAACAAACAATATTGCATTGAATTGCTCGTTTATTTAATTGCAAAATGGCCTGCGGCCCGATATGTTACATGAAAATGTAAAAACATGGCCTACATGTAACAGCATCTAAGCTGTTGTGCATTCCATGTACGTGCGATAGGTTTGCCTTCTAACGTTTGCAACTTGTACGCGCCTTTTCCCAAGACCTCATTGATGAGGTAGGGTCCTTCCCACTTGGGGGAAAGTTTTCCTGGGCGTTCAACATTAGATGCTTCATTGTCACGGAGGACGTAGTCTCCCGTGTTGAAAGTACAAACGC
Source organism: Helianthus annuus (assembly GCF_002127325.2). Taxonomy (NCBI): domain Eukaryota; kingdom Viridiplantae; phylum Streptophyta; class Magnoliopsida; order Asterales; family Asteraceae; genus Helianthus; species Helianthus annuus. The sequence continues at coordinate 28,419,408 of NC_035434.2, read as the reverse complement.
GGACACGCGAGTTGTAGTACTTTTCCAGTTTGGATTTGTACTTAGCCTCATTGATGGCAGCGTTTTCACGCCTTTCTTCCAAAAGGTCTAAGTCAATCCTGCGTTCCATACTGTTGCCTATTTTTTCAATAGCCAACATTCTGGGTGAAGGGAGGCCTACTTCCGCGGGGGTCACCGCTTCTGAGCCATATACTAGGCTGAAAGGTGTCTCCCCATTACTCGTTTTTGGGCTTGTGCAGTGAGCCCATAGGATACTTGGGAGTTCATCGACCCAGCCACACCTGGCTGTTCCCAACCTTGCTTTGATGCCTTCGACTAGACTTTTGTTGATACTCTCAACTTGGCCGTTTCCTTGCGGATGTGCCACGGATGAGAATATATGTTCAATGTGTAGCTCTTCTAGCCATTTTTGGAATTCGTCAGCAGCAAAGTTGGTGCCATTATCGGTAACGATGCACATTGGTAGACCGAAACGGCAGATGATGTGTTCCCATATGAATTTCCGTGTTATCATAGCAGTGGTTGAGGCGAGAGGTTTCGCCTCTACCCATTTTGTGAAGTAATCGACCGCTACTATGATAAATTTGACTGCGCCTGGTGCGTCTGGGAAGGGTCCGACCACGTCGATTGCCCATTTCTGAAAGGGCCAGGCGGTGGTGACCGGGACCAAGTTGTTCTTGGGGCGCAATGTTTTTTGAGCGTGTCGCTGACAGTTAACACATTTGCGCAACTCTTTGACGGCGTCCAGGTGCATGCCGGGCCAGTAATACCCAGCATTCATGATTTTGGCCACTACCATGCGTGGTCCTGCGTGTATGCCACACATACCCTCGTGTATTTCTCTGATGAGGTATGTGGCATCCTGGGGGTTGACGCATCGTAGGAGGGGCCCTAGGTATGATTTGCGGTATAAGATACCGTCTCCCATTTGATAATGGCATGCTTTGTATTGTAGCTTGCGTGCCTCTGACTTGCTTTCGGGATTCACACCTGATTGCAAATATGCAATAATCGGTGTCATCCATGATGTTGTGCCGTATTGGATGACGTTGACCTGGCGCAGGGGTACTGAAGGATTTTGTAGAATTTCGATACGTATCTCCTTTGCCAGGTGTTGGAAGCTGGTGGATGCAAGTTTGGAGAGTGCATCTGCGGATTTGTTTTCACTCCTGTTAATATGCCGGATATTAAATGAAGTGAACTTTGATGTTAGTTGCAGGGCTTGCTCGAGGTAGAGGATCATGATATCCCCCTTTGCGGCATAGTCGCCGCGTATCTGTCCTGCAACCAACAAAGAGTCGACGTGTGCTTCCAGATGTTGCACGCCGAGTTTGACTGCTAAACGTAGTCCTGCCAGTAAGGCTTCATATTCGGCCTCGTTATTTGTGCTTTTGAAATCGAGGCGGATTGCATATGTAAGTTCTTGGCCATCAGGGCTGACGAGTCGCAGACCTGCGCCCGCACCTTCTTCGTTGGAGGCCCCATCGGTAAATAGTGCCCATGTTTCTGAGGAAGATAGTGTTGGTGCAGGGTTTTGTGCTTCTTCGCATTCTTGGATGCGATTCACCGGTACTTCGGCGGCGAAATCAGCTAAGATTTAGCCTTTAATCGCGGGGCGCGGTTTATAGTTCTGCGTGTGCGCGCCCAGCTCTATTGCCCATTTTGCTAATCTCCCAGAGATGTCAGGTTTGGATAGGATTGGGCCGATCCTGTAATTGGTTAGCACCGTGATGACATGGTTCGCGAAGTAGCGTCGCAGCCGTCTTGATGCGTGCACTAGTGCTAATACCAATTTTTCCATTATTGAGTACCTTGTTTCTGGGTCGTTGAGCATCTTGCTGATGTAATAGATGGGTGTTTGAACCCCCTCCCGCTCCACTATCAATACCGCACCTACCGCGTTGTCCGCGGCAGATAGGTATAATATGAGTGGCTCATTCTTACGTGGTGCGGTCAAAGTTGGGAGTTGTATCAAACACTCCTTCATTTCCCGGAAAGCGTTCTCCGCCTCTGCGGTCCACTGGAATTGTTCCTTCTTTAAACAGTTCCGCAGGGTCTTGATGAAGGGATAAGACTTAGCTGCATGGTTGGCTAAGAATCTATTTAGTGCGGCTAGCCTGCCGGCCAGCCGTTGCATGTCTTTCATCGTTGAAGGCGATGGCATGCCTCGATCGCCTGAACTTTCTCCGGGTTTACCTTGAATCCATCTTTGGTCACGATGAACCCAAGGAATTTACCTTCTTCCATTCCAAACGAGCATTTCCCTGGATTGAGCTTTATGTTAACGCTTCGCAGAGTCTGGAATGTTCTTTCGATGTCTGTGAGCATGGTATCTTCCTCCATGCTCATGACGACTAGGTCGTCCATGTAGATTTCGACACTTTTGCTTATTTGCCCGCGGAAAGTGCCATTCATCAGTTTTTGGTAGGTTGCGCCCGCGTTGCGCAACCCAAACAGCATTTTTGTATAACAGTAATTCCCGGTAGGAGTGCGGAATGCCGTTTTGTCTTCATCCTCGATTGCCATTTGTACCTGGTGGTAACCTTTGTAGCAATCAAGGAAGCACTTCCATCTGAATGGTGCCAGATTATCGACTTTTTCATCGATTTCTGGGAGTGCGTAACAATCCTTGGGGCAGGCTTTGTGGAGGTCCTTGTAATCGACGCACATGCGCCAGCCCCCGGATGGTTTCTCTACCATGACTGGGTTGGATAACCAAGTCTGGTATTTAACTTCCCGCAGGATGCCTGCGGAGAGCAGTTCTTCGACCTGCTCTTGCATCGCCTGGTTTTTAGCGGATCCAAGGTGGCGTTGGCCTTGGATCACCGGCTTGATACCTGGTAAGGTATTCAAGTGATGTTGCGCGATATCACGTGGGACCCCTGTCATGTCTGCGGGTGTCCATGCGAAAATGTCTTGGTTCCTGAAGAGAAGCTGCTTCAGGTGCGCTTTAGTGGTCGGGGACAAGGCGTGACCCAATGTAACCTTTTGTTCTGGGTATCTCGCGTTGAGAACCCATTTTTCTGGTTGGTTGTTGGGGGTGGGCCTTGCGACCTTGGTCGGACGTATTTCGTCCGACATCATGAAGTCTCTGCGTGCGTAGATTATCGCGACCCCCGATTCGGTTGGAAAACCGACAGTAGAGTGGGGGACGGACGTAATCATATTGAAATCGCCTTGGGATTCCCTCCCAAGGAGTATATCATATCTGGAGGTGTGAGGTAAAACCATAAAGTTTACCTCTTCTGTTCTTGTGTGCCTTCCGCTGGTAAGACGCACAGGAAAAATAATCTGGCCCAGGGGAAAGACAGTTTCCCCTGCGAACCCGACCAACGGGTAATCCACTGCCTGCAACCGATCTTTGTCCTCCTGGTCGAACTGGTTGAAGCATTGTTCGTAGATTATATCAGAAGTACTGCCCGGGTCGATGAATAGACGCTCGGTGCAGTAATGCGCCAGTTGGCCTGTAATAACGACGGCAGGCCTGTCGCGCGGTCCGCCTCGGACTTTTGGAAAGACGACTTGCTCGTCTTACCAGTCATTGTCCGGCCTTCTCGCCGCTTTGTGCGGCCTACGTTTACCTCCGTTGATCATGTGGGTGGAAGCCACGTACATGGTCTTCTTCCCGGAGGAGGTGCCTTCGCCATGAGGGGTGATGCGCTTGGTCGGTTTCTGCCCACCCGGCAAAAGATGTTGTAGTTTCCCCTCTTAAAGGGCTCGCTCAATCTCCAGCCGGAGACTGATGCAGTTGTTTGTGGTGTGGCCCGAGTCCTTGTGATACTCACAATAGAGTGTGAGATCCTGATTTTTCTTAGACTTCATCGGTTGGGCCGGTCGCAAGAGCTGTGCGTCCGTAAGAAGGACTTCGCTTGGCGACACAGTGATCTCGGTCCAGTTGCGGTCCCGAGAATCTTTCTTTGGTGCCCGGTTGTCCCGTTGGGGGTTGTAGTTCCTTGGGTCAAACGGGTTGGTCCGTGGGAAGTATGGTTTGGAAATATCACGATTTCCAACGTCCCGGTTGCATTTATTGTTACGCTTGGACCCTTGGTGGGAGGTTTCGGCTTGGGGTTGTGCCTTTCCCACATGCGGTTCGAGAGACCACTGCGTCTGGGCATATGTCTTGACCGCGGCCATGACATCTTCCCATTTTTTAGGCAAGCCCTCCTTGCCAGAGATGGTCATGACCATCTGCCTGTCCCTAACGGCCTTGATGAAATGGTTCCGTGCCATTTGGTCTTGCACGTCACCTATCTCTAGGCACTCTTTATTGTACCGGACGACGAATGCTTCTAGAGATTCGCCGTCCCTTCGCCAGATATTCATGACGTCCAATGAGTCACGTACGTGACGTCGTTGCTGGCTGAAATGAGCGAGGAACTTTGCATGCAAGTCCTCGAGTGAGGCCAGTAATCCTACTGGCAAAGTATCGAACCACGCCCTGGCCAGGCCCATGAGGGTCTGGGGAAAAAATTGCACCAGGTGGGTTCGTCCCACAGGCCGTTGCACCCTGCGCCCATGAAAACGTTCATGTGGTCGTCCGGGTCGGACGAACCGTTGTATTTCCCGACGTTGAATGGGAATTTTGTTGTGGTAACATGGGCATGGGCAATTCGCGGGGCGAATTTGGAGTTTTCGGCCGCAGCTTTCGGCCTATATGGCTGGTTCTCAGGGCGTTTTGAGGCCCTGAGGTATGTGTTGCGGGGATGAGTGGGAGGGACATAGTTGCGTCCTCCCGGTCTGCTGCTGGTGTCATGTGAATCCCCGATATATGTATGGTCGTCCGGGTCGGTACGACCATACCCTTCGGTATACGGTTGCGGGCCCAACCGGCTCTGAATTCCAGAGCCATGTCGGGATGCGGACCGTCGCCTATCCTCAACGTAAGGACCTAGGCGGGTATGCACTGGTCCCCGGGTGTGGGACCCGTATGAGGAATCGTCCTCGTTTATTGTGCGGACCTCACAGTAAGATGATCCGCGGTCTTCACGTCTGCTTCTCGAAGCTGGACGTGAATGTACCCTGCCTTCGTATTGTAGAATACGGTCGGCAGGGGTGTGCGGTGCTGGGGTAGGCCCAGCTTGTACTTGCGCTTCCGCACAAGCGCGGTTGTATGTTGCAGTCAGGAGGGCTGCCTGCTGGTCATACCAGGTATGAAGGTCCGTGCCTGGTGGGATCACAGCTGCGTACTGTGATAAGTCATGTCCGAACGTAAGGGATGGGCCCCTTTGCGTCGACGTGCCGATGTGTCCGGGTTGCGAGGTTGAGGGATTGACCCCTACCGGACCTAGGTTTGTGGGATTTTGGTTATCCCCAGTGTTGTTTTGGTGATCAGTCATGATCTTGTGAGAGGGGTAAGGATGGTTTAAAAAGTGCTAAGAATAGCGGTGGGCGCCAATCATGAAACAATGGTTAACCGGGCAGGGTTAACTCACTGATCTCGTCAAGAAGGGTTAATCCCTTCCTCTCGAGGATCGCTGGCTGGATCACCGGTGGGTTGATCTCCTGCACAAGGAAACAAACCGTGACTCGTAACAAGGAGGATGGGGTGGGGGGTGCTCCTTGTTACCACTCTCCGGCGTGAGAATTAGTGATCTGCTTGGGAAGCAAAGTATGATAGTAGTAGTAGTGAGAGAGTTGTGAAGAGATACCTCAAACCTGGTTTGGGGTTGGTATTTATAGCCGAGGAGTGAAGGAGGAGGATGATGGACAGACTGACGACATGCTGCACCTTTGCAGGTGTGTCAGGCTTGTCGGGTGTGGAGGTTACGCCACGTCAGTCTGTTGCTTACGTAGCCCTGACAGATGACTGTCATTGGTGCTACTTGCACCGTGTTGTCAGTCCTACTTATTGGCGTATAGGATGCGGTGCGAGCCGCATCGCGGCCTGCGGTAACATCTGATGTTACCGCGTCCCTTGCTTGCGATTAAGAAATACGCGAGACGCGGTGCCAGCCGCATCGTCGCCTGTGGTGTCTGTTGCTGTAGTCCAGCTTCCTTGTATTGATAGAAGTGTTCACTGGACGCGGTGCCAGGCCGCATCGCTGTGAATACTTCCGTTTTCATACACCAGATGTGATGCTATGCCGCATCACCCTACCGTTCTCATATTCCAGGTAAGTCCTCCTCCATCACTAGACAGATTGGATTCAACCACTGTGTCGATGCGTTCCCGCATGGACACAAGTAGGTTGTTAGCTAGTGGGGGTTTTGATAAGGGTAATGGTCACTCGCGGTCGATGCTGACGCGAGATCTGGGACCATACCCCTTCACCCACCTAAACCTTTTTATTTTAACCCTTTCTTTTAGTAACAACGTTCGGTTTTCTAATGACTCTTCCTTAAAAAAAAAAAAATATTTTGATGAAACCAAACAAACAAACAAGTTCATCAAACATAACTTTGTTTGAAACAAGTGGTTCATCAAAATAAAATAAAAATGTGAAAAATAAAAAGTCTTTCAAAAACCGACGTTTGTTACGCTTTTCGCCCTTTTACTAACCACTAAGCCAACCACCCACCTTTAGCCCAAGCCTAACCCTTCACCCAAAAAGTCCTCTTGATATTTACAAAGGTATATAGTTAAAAAGGAGGAGGATTGATTGCTTGGCAAGCTTATGGTAGGAGTAAGTTCCATGCCGCTCTCGAGTGATTCACTAAAAAAATACACCTTCGACCGAGTGTTGAGTGAATCCCCGTGAGGTATGTGAACTTGTATATAAATGGAATTTTAAAGAGGTATGTTATGCCCTAATAAGTAATTTATCTTAAGAAACGTTTTTAATAAGTCATGACGAATATGATTGTAAATAAATAAAAATAAAACCTAAATAATCTTGGAAATCCCGACACTCTATGACAAGCCCAAAAACCTTCTCTTCCACCCATTCCATTTGGGAGTGAATAAAGCCACATTATAAAGAGTTTTGCTTGAGGACAAGCAAAGATTCAAGTGTGGGGGTATTTGATGTGCACAAAATGATACATATAAATTACATCAATTGTAGCATAAAACTAACCCTTTTTTAGTACTAATGTTGGAAAAAGTGTACTTTTGTCTTCCTTTTGTATTTTCAGGAGTAAATGAGCTCAAAATAAAAAAAGAAGCAAAAAGACTGCAAAATCTAACATAAATACAAGAAAGGGAACAAAAGTGACATGCCTGACCCCCCGACAGCATCTTCCCAAGCAAAACAAAAAAGACAGAAGACTGAACACGCCCCGTGCTCAGTGAGCACGGGGGCCGTGCCCAAGTGCCAGCAGAAAAGACAAACTCATAGAAGCTTCTGTTGCCCACCACGGGGCCGTGCCCAGCGGGCACGGGGGCGTGGTCAACTTCCTGCAGACGCATTTATTATAATTGCGAATTACAATTAATGAAGAGAGAGAGTCAGATGGACACGGGGCCGTGCCCAGCGGACACGGGGCCGTGCCCGAGCTTCTGTTCAGCCTATAAATAGGAGTGTTTGGAGCTCTTGCAACTCATCCCTTGGCACACCACCTCTCTCACACTTCACCCACCACCCACCACCATCACAACACCGTCATCCACCACCATCATCCATTATCCATCATAGAGTGTGTGAGTCGTCTCGAGATCCAAGATTGATCGTAAGAGTTCTTGACAATCAAAGGCCATGATTGCCTAAGTCTCTTACATCACTTGGTGAAGACAAGTGTTTAGTGTAATACTTTTTATTTTTAATCTTTTGCACTTTTTAATTGGTTTTGTATTAATGATTTTAATTACTAGTTTCTTATGTTGAAGGTGATTCTTCCTTATCGTTTGTCCGTGGTGTCTTGGCATTATTTTACTGTCTAAAAGATTTTCACCATTCATATCTCCACGATCTATATGGAGGTATGTTGGCTACCTGGTCGGGGGTTAAGGGAACGGTTTGGTAAGAGTCTTGGCATTGTTCAGTGTATAGATCCTGCAAAGGACCTGGGTCAAATCTAGTAGGACCTCCTTCAATACCCAAAGGTATTGGATGGCGGGGGTCCAAACTCTTTGATCCCCTCATAAGTTAAACTACTATTAAAACTTTAACCCAGCTACTTAGGACTGTATCCCTGCTGACTCAGACTACTTAGCTGAGGGTAACGTCGCCTTCAAAAGAGTGGCCTACCACATTATGCATTAATAACTTAATTCATTATCTTTCAATAATCCGACCCTTTAGGATTGAATTCTTGCTGACACAAACTACTGGGTTGAGGGTAACGTCGCCTTCAAAAGAGGGGCCTACTACAATAACTAAGATAATCTCTTAAACAAGTGCAAAAGTGCGAAAATAATCAAAGGTTACACTACACACGAGTCGGATCCAAGTGATTCATCTTGTCTATCTGTTTTTATTTTTATTTTATTTTTCAGCATTTTAATTAGTTTTATTTTCTTAGTTTAAAACTTTTTTTTTTCTAACATTTTGATTTGGTTAGACGTTGAGGATAAACCGGTACTAAAAGATCTTGTGTCCTTGGACGACCTCGGTATCTTACCAACACTATACTACGTCCACGATGGGTGCACTTGCACATATGTGTGTTTAGTGTTAGTAAATATCGTGTTTTATAAATTTAAAACTTGGCTAAAAAGTGTAAAAAGGGCTTAAAATATATACCTAAAATATAACACACTTCACGCACATCAGTCAGCCTTAGGAAAAGCGTGTAATACTATTTGCCTTAGGAAAGGCTTTCTTTGAGCGAAGCTATAGTATGCGGTGTTCGCGCAAAGATGTAGTTTTCGCGAGTTCGAGCGAGAGTAACAAGGGTAGGCATGTGCAAAACCCCTACTGGGCTGGCACGAAGCGTGTGTAGTGTAATATATTTTTGATGTATATTTTAAGCCCTTTTTACACTTTTAGCCAAGTTTTAAATTTATAAAACACGATATTTACTAACACTAAACACACATATGGGAAGTGCACCCATCGTGGACGTAGTATAGTGTTGGTAAGATACCAAGGTCGTCCAAGGACACAAGAGCTTTTAGTACCGGTTTATCCTCAACGTCTAATCAAATCAAAATGTTAGAAAAGATTTTTAAACTAAGAGAAATAAAAACTAACTAAATGCTGAAAAATAAAATAAAAATAAAAACAGATAGACAAGATGAATCACTTGGATCCGACTCGTGTATTAGTATAACCTTTGATTATTTTCGCACTTTTGCACTTGTTTAAGAGACTATCTTAGTTATTGTAGTAGGCCCCTCTTTTGAAGACGACGTTACCCACAACCAAGTAGTTTGAGTCAGCAAGGATACAATCCTAAAGGGTTGGATTATTGGAAGATAATGAATTAAGTTATTAATGCAAATTATGGTAGGCCCCGCTTTTGGCGGTGACGTTACCCTCGACTAAGTAGTCTGAGTCAGCAGGGATACAGTCCTAAATAGTCGGGTTATAGTATTAATAGTAGTTAACTTATGAGGGGGTCAATGAGTTTGGATCCCCGCCATCCAATACCTATGGGCATTGAAGGAGATCCTACTAAAATTGACCCAGGTCCCTTGCAGGACCTCTAAACGCTGAACAAGGGCAAGACCCTTACCAAACCGTTCCCTTAACCCCCGACCAGGTATCCAACATACCTCCATATAGACCGTGGAGATATGAATGGTGAAAATCCTTTATTTTATATAGACAGTAAAATAATGCCAAGACACCATGGACAAACGATAAGGAAAGATCACCTTCAACATAAGCAACTAGTTATTAAAGTCATTAATACAAAACCAAATAAAAAGTGCAAAAGATTGAAAATAAAAAGTATTATACTAAACACTTGTCTTCACCAAGTGATGTAAGAGACTTAGGCAAACATGGCCTTGATTGTCAAGAACTCTTACGATCAATCTTGGATCCCGAGACGACTCACACACTCTATGATGGACAATGGATGATGGTGGTGGATGATGGTGTTATGGTGGTGGTGGGTGGTGGATGAAGTGTGAGAGAGGTGGTGTGCCAAGGGATGAGTTGCAATGAAACCAAACACTCCTATTTATAGGCTGAACAGAAGGCTGGGCACGGCCCCGTGTCCGCTGGGCACGGCCCCGTGCCTGTCTGACACACTCTCTCTCTTTATTAATTGTAATTCGCAATTACAATTAATGCGCCTGCTGTACTTTCGCCACGCCCCCGTGTTCACTGGACACGGCCCCGTGGTGGGCAATAGAAGCTTCTATAGGTTTGTCTTTTCTGCTGCTTCTTGGGCACGGCCCCGTGCTGGCTGAGCACGGGGCGTGTTCAGTCTTCTGCCTTCTCTATTTTGCTTGGGAGGATGCTGTTGAGGGGTCGGGCAATCCACTTATGTTCCTTTTCTTGTATTTATGTTAGATTTAGCTGTCTTTTTGCTTCTTTTGTGAATTTGAGCTCATTTAATCCTGAAAATACAAAAGGAAGACAAAAACACTCTTTTTCCAACATTAGTACTAAAAAAGGGTTAGTTTTATGCCTCATTTGATGTAATTTATATGTTGCATTTTACACACATCAAATACCCCCACACTTGAACTTTTGCTTGTCCTCAAGCAAAACTCTTTAATATGTGGCTTACACTCCCAAATGGAATGGGTAGAAGAGAAGGTTTTGGCTTGTCATAGAGTGTCGAAAATCCAAGAACTTTTTGGGTTTTATTTTTATTTATTTACAATCCTATTCGTTATGATTTGTTTGGAACGTTTCATAGGAGAAATTACTTATTTGGGCATAGCATGCCTTTTTAAAATTCCATTTATATACAAGTTCACATACCTCATGGGAGAAATCACTCACACTCGGCCGAAGGTGTATTTTTAGTGAATCACTCGAGAGCGGCATGGAACTTATTCCTACCATAAGCTTGCCAAGCAATCAATCCTCCTCCTTTTTAACTTGTTACCTTTGTAAATATCAAGAGGACTTTTTTTTGGGTAAAGGCTTGGGCTAAAGGTGGGTGAATGGGTTAGTGGTTAGTAGAAAAGGGCGAAAAGCGTAAAAAGCGTCGGTTTTCGTAGAACACTTTGTTTTTGTGACTTTTTTATTTTGAAGTATTTCTTCAAACAAGCTTTTGTTTTAAGAGCTTTGTTTGTTTATTTCTAACTTCATCATATATATATTTTTTTTCAGTCACACGAAAACCGAGCTTGTTACTAAAATAAAGGGTAAAAAAATAAAAAGGGTTTTTAGGGTAAAGAAATGAAAGGTTTAGGCTCAAAGGGGTTAACTAGGGGGATTTTAGGTAGGTGGTAAAAAAAATGAAAAATAATGGTGTAGAAAGAAAAAGGGTTAGTCCTAATGCCTCCATCATTTACTTACTTGGGTTTAAGTTGGTAAGGACCGGGAATGAATCGTCGTGGCAAGTTCTAGAGTCGTAAGAACCAAGCGGCTATTCACACAAGAAACGAAAAATGAGCATTTAGTCTAAAGATGTATATTTGTATGCTCAATAAAGGCTCAAAACTCACTTTTTGTGGGAATGGGTTTTTCTATGTGATCAAGTATATATAATCAAATTTTAACTAAGCTTGTCATGCCCGTTTCATAATTTTCTTATGTTGGTTCTTTTTATCACGACGCTCTTGGTTGTAAATTTGTAAAAATATAACCTTATTAATCTTAGAATTCCTAACTTAAACTTTAGACAAGTAAAAAAATGGAAATTTTTGAAAAAAATTTGGGGTGATTAGCGGTTCCAATAGAGTTTTGTGTAAGGCTTGTTATTAGGACTTGCAAAATTTCAATGTTTTAGCATCCCCCCACACTTAAATTACACATTGTCCTTAATGTGTCCCAAAAATAAATTTTTAGGTTGATTAGATGTGTAATATAGTGTTAAAAGCAAAAATTTATGTTACTGGCAGTCTGGACACGGCCCCGTGGGGACCGGACACGGCCCCGTGTTCAGGTGCCAGTAACGAAAATTAAAGAAAAGAAACAGAAGCCTGGACACGGGGGTGTGTCTGGTGAACACGGCCCGTGTCCAGTTACCTGAACTGGGCATTTTTCTGCAGGGGGTGCAGCACGGGGCCGTGTTGGTTGGACACGGCCCGTGTTGAACCTTCTGTATCAGAGAAATTGATGTCGGGTTGCCTTGTTCTTGTGCATGGGGCCATGTTTCTCGTTTCCCTTTTCATCCTTTACCACCATAAGTGTGTTTTATTCCTGCAAATTAAAACTAAAAGATTAAACTAAACTAAGGATAGTTCCACGGAATGCCTCCGTGGTGCGCCACGTTTATAAGGGTCCTTGGCTAGACCCAATGTGAGGTTATATATTTTCTGAGTGGGATGTTTGGCATCCCATGTTGCACCGTCGGAGAGCAGCATCCAAACTCGAATCAATAACCTTCATGTAGTTGACCGGGTCGTCGTCCTCTATTCTCTTCCCAACCCTGAATTTTACTTCATCATCCCCGTACCTCAAAGTGAGCGTTCCGTCATTCATGTCTACCACTGCTTGTGCGGTGGCGAGAAACGGTCTCCCTAGTATGAGGGGGACCTCGGTGTCTTCTTCCATATCGAGTATGACAAAGTCGGCTGGATAGACAAATTTGTTTACCTTTACTAGGACATTTTCGATGACACCTTGCGGGAATTTGACGGATCGATCAGCGAGTTGTATGCTCATTTTTGTAGGACTCGTTGTTCCTAGGCCGAGTCTTTTAAACATTGATGATGGCATGAAGTTAATGCTAGCCCCAAGGTCGGCTAGTGCATTACGAACGGGGGAGTCCCCGATCGAACAGGGAATCGTGAAGCTTCCAGGATCGATTTTTTTTTGGGGAAGTTTGTTGAGTACGAGGGCAGAGCATTCTTCGCCTAAGTTAACTAATTGCAAAGTTTCAATTTTCTTTTTTATGAGTGAGGAAGTCCCTCATGAACTTAGAGTATTTAAGCATTTGGGTTAAGACATCAATAAAAGGAATATTGACATGCAATTGTCTTAATAGACTTTCGAACTTTGCGAACTGCTCATTGGTCTTTTGATGGATTAACCTACCGGGGTACGGAACTCGAGGAGCTTTAATGGGCTCTGGTGATGGAGTGGAATCCTTCTCTTGTAGAGGCGGTGGTACAGTCTCCTCTGCAGGCGGTTGTACTTCCGTAGGCCCCACGGTACGGTTCCGTAACGTGATGAGATGAACTTGTGCTTTTGGGTTTGTTTCGGTATTGCTTGGTAATGCGCCTTGTGGTCTTTAGGAGAAATTTTGGGCTAGTTGACTTAATTGTTTTTCTATGTTTTGAATACTAGCTTGTTGATTTCTAAAATTTGATTCTAATTGTAGAAACCTTTCCGAGTTTTTCTTTTCAGTGTCGGAGATGAGGCGAGATACAGTATCTTCTAGCCTTTCTCGTCCACCTTGTTGTTGAGTGAAATTTTGTGACTCATTTCTTGGTTGTTGAAAGTTTGTTCGTTGGGTTTGTTGGTTACTACTATTGTCGGGTTCTCTCCAACCAAGGTTAGGGTGATTTCGCCATCCTTGGTTGTAAGTGCCCGTTGGAGGACCCGACGGCCTAGGTCTATTGTCAATGTAGCTTACCGACTCTTGTTGATCGTCCGTTTCTTTCATACAACTCCAATTTTCATGTGGCCCACCACACCCTTCACAAGCCATAACCGAGACCGTTTTTGTCACTTCTAATTTTTTTATTTTTGAAGAAAGGGCCTCGATTTGGGCTTGTAAAGAAGTGCTTTCATCTACCTTATGGGCGCCCGGGGCAATAGATTTATTGCCTCGGGGAGTGTGCCATTGAAAATTGGTTTGAGCAATTTCCTCACTTTGGTTATATATTTCATGCGGGCGGCGATTACCTAAAAGTCCCCCGGAGCTAGAGTCAAGTGTCTGCCTTGTGTGTGGCAACAACCCATTATAGAAAGTGGATACTTGTTGCCATATTGCAAGGCCGTGATGTGGACACTTTCGCAATAGCTCCTTGAACCTTTCCCAAGTTTCATATAAGGATTCCCCGTCCTCTTGTGAATATGTATTAATTTCAGTCATTAATTTGGCCGTTTTAGCGGGAGGGAAATACTTATATAGAAATTTTTGGGCTAGTTCATCCCAGGTGTTTACCGATCCAGCTGGGAGGGCGTTGAGCCAAGCTTTTGCTCGGTCTTTTAGCTAGAAAGGAAACATTCGAAGGCGGATGGCGTCATTTGATGCTCCATTAATCCGAAAGGTATCACATATTTCTAAGAAATTAGTAATATGTAGATGGGGATCCTCGTCTGCAAGCCCATGGAAGGTTGCGGAGTTTTGGAGCATTTGTATTAAATGCGGCCGAAGTTCGAAGTTATTGGCTTCAACATTCGGTGCGTTGATAGCGGCACCAAGGTTACCTACGGTGGGTCGTAGATAATCCATGAGAGTACGTTGGTCCGCCATTGGAAGTGGATTTCCCGAAACCTTCTCTTGACTTTTGGCTTTTAGTCTTTTTCTGAGAAAGCGTTCGGGTTCTTCTAGAGGTTCTTTTATGTCCTTATTGGAACTAGAGCTCATACACTACGTAGGGGTGGCGTCTGGTTCCAAATCCTGCAATAAAAACAAAAAAGAATACTGGTCAGAAGGTTCACCACGGCCCCGTGCTCAGTGAACACGGCCCGTGGTCGGAGTTACAGTGATTGTTTTCCAGATCCCAGTTACTGGAGAGTTGGACACGGCCCGTGTTGCACCGACACGGCCCCGTGGTCAGCCTTCTGTAACTTGGAAAACTAAAAACTGCCAGTAACAATGCTGGGCACGGCCTGTGTCTGACCAGGCATGGCCCGTGCTGAGCTCTGCAAAAGCTGAAAAACTAAGAAAATCCTAAAAATTAAAAAGAAAAAATAAAAAGATGATTAGGCCGTTGATTCCTAACCTTCTTAAAATCCTTGTGTCCCCGGCAACGGCGCCAAAAACTTGATGCGTGTGTAGTGTAATATATTTTTAATGTATATTTTAAGCCCTTTTTACACTTTTAGCCAAGTTTTAAATTTATAAAACACGATATTTACTAACACTAAACACACATATGGGCAAGTGCACCCATCGTGGACGTAGTATAGTGTTGGTAAGATACCGAGGTCGTCCAAGGACACAAGAGCTTTTAGTACCGGTTTATCCTCAACGTCTAATCAAATCAAAATGTTAGAAAAGATTTTTAAACTAAGAGAAATAAAAACTAACTAAATGCTGAAAAATAAAATAAAAATAAAAACAGATAGACAAGATGAATCACTTGGATCCGACTCGTGTATTAGTATAACCTTTGATTATTTTCGCACTTTTGCACTTGTTTAAGAGATTATCTTAGTTATTGTAGTAGGCCCCTCTTTTGAAGGCGACGTTACCCTCAACCCAGTAGTTTGAGTCAGCAAGGATACAATCCTAAAGGGTTGGATTATTGGAAGATAATGAATTAAGTTATTAATGCAAATTATGGTAGGCCCCGCTTTTGGCGGCGACGTTACCCTCGACTAAGTAGTCTGAGTCAGCAGGGATACAGTCCTAAATAGCCGGGTTATAGTATTAATAGTAGTTAACTTATGAGGGGGTCAAAGAGTTTGGATCCCCGCCATCCAATACCTATGGGCATTGAAGGAAATCCTACTAAAATTGACCCAGGTCCCTTGCAGGACCTCTAAACCCCCGACCAGGTAGCCAACATACCTCCATATAGACCGTGGAGATATGAATGGTGAAAATCTTTTATTTTATATAGACAGTAAAATAATGCCAAGACACCACGGACAAACGATAAGGAAAGATCACCTTCAACATAAGCAACTAGTTATTAAAGTCATTAATACAAAACCAAATAAAAAGTGCAAAAGATTGAAAATAAAAAAGTATTATACTAAACACTTGTCTTCACCAAGTGATGTAAGAGACTTAGGCAAACATGGCCTTGATTGTCAAGAACTCTTACGATCAATCTTGGATCCCGAGACGACTCACACACTCTATGATGGACAATGGATGATGGTGGTGGATGATGGTGTTATGGTGGTGGTGGGTGGTGGATGAAGTGTGAGAAAGGTGGTGTGCCAAGGGATGAGTTGCAATGAAACCAAGCACTCCTATTTATAGGCTGAACAGAAGGCTGGGCACGGCCCCGTGTCCGCTGGGCACGGCCCCGTGCCTGTCTGACACTCTCTCTCTTTATTAATTGTAATTTGCAATTACAATTAATGTGCCTGCTGTACTTTCGCCACGCCCCGTGTTCACTGGACACGGCCCCGTGGTGGGCAATAGAAGCTTCTATAGGTTTGTCTTTTCTGCTGCTTCTTGGGCACGGCCCCGTGCTGGCTGAGCACGGGGCGTGTTCAGTCTTATGCCTTCTCTATTTTGCTTGGGAGGATGCTGTTGAGGGGTCGGGCAATCCACTTATGTTCCTTTTCTTGTATTTATGTTAGATTTAGCTGTCTTTTTGCTTCTTTTGTGAATTTGAGTTCATTTAATCCTGAAAATACAAAAGGAAGACAAAAACACTCTTTTTCCAACATTAGTACTAAAAAAGGGTTAGTTTTATGCCTCATTTGATGTAATTTATATGTTGCATTTTACACACATCAGTGTTTCTAGACTTCCTACCTTGTTCATCACGGCATAACATCCTATCAACCTGTCACATACGTTAAAATAAAGTCAATACATAAAATGTAAGGGTGAGTACGCAAGTTTGCATAGCATATAGTAGCGAAAAGCGTTTATGCATAACCAGCGTGTATCACGTAATGGGTGAAGCAAGTAACTATCAAAACTATGTTCACACTTAACCACGAGACGGCGTTGTAGAGTATGCACGACACATGTTTAGCGAACACGTGAAGTAAGGTGATGTGATCCCTAGCAACCCCTGTCCACGACAGGTGCTGAGTCCAAACTATAGTACTATCATTGCTAGAGGTGGTATAATGTAACACTGTCTAAGCATAGAAACAAGCATTCATAGATCACGTATAACATGCGGGAGCGGTTAGCGTTCATAAAGTGTTTGCGTTGTGTGTTGTTGTGTTTTGATAGAGAACGTATGTAACACCCAAAAGTGTGTTAAAGAAAATGGGTTCGAGTATACTCACAGTTCGTGTTTAGCTAGTAAACACAGACTTGGATTGAAGTTAGCGCGTTGGAGTTAGCCTGAGCATCGAACAGTAGCGTAAGCGTTGAACAACGTATAAACAATGTGTTGGATGTGCTAAGTGTCGAATGGTGATTCGATCGGATGAGTTCCCATTCGAGCGGATGGTCATCCAGACGGATGGTCTTCCGAATGGATGGCCATTCGAATGAGTGTGTGTTGTTTTGGAAAATTGTTAAAGTTTGATGTTTAATCAAATCGTTTTGAACAAGGAATAGTAGAAGGGTCAGACCACCTGCTCGAATGGTCATCCGATCTGATGGCCACTCGAGTGGGCAACCTTTCATTTGAAAAACTTTGTAAAATTTCCTAAGTAAAAAGTTTGAAAATTAACCGAATTTAACGAAGATGGCGTGATGACGTGTCAAACAACTGAAGCACCAAGGTTCAGCTCATTCGATTGGATGCGAATCACCCCATTCGATCAGATTCACTGTTCTTGACGAAGTTTCACGTCTGACCCGTTAATCGGTCATCTCTCTGGTGGAAACCCGTTTTCAAGCCGACTCTCAACTAGGAAATGAGTGGAGAGTCTGAATGAGTCTAGATTCCATCAGTTTTAAGTAGGATGTTGGAGAAAAGTTTGAAGAATAGATGAAAACAGTTGAAAAATGTTGATATCTTGTTGAGATTTAAGTTAAAACTGTGGAAATCCTTTAGATCTGAACCAACCTTGATGAGATGATGTCACCCAACAGCTTGCATAAGCAACTGAGTGAGAACCATCTTCAAGGAGTCCAAATCAGGCGATTTCGAGAAGAAAATGTGTGATTTTGATGGAGAAAATGATGTAGAAGTGTGTAGTGATGATGATTGTACAAGATTTGAATGGAAATACTTACGAAATAGCCTTGAATCGTGAAGAAAAGTGAATGAAAGTGACTTGAGAGCGAGTGGTCGGATGGAGACGTCAAATCAGTGAAAGGGACGTGTACAGGCATTATTTATAGGGTGAGAGAGGAGTTAAGGCGGTGGAAGACGCGAGGTGTGCTCGGTCGGATGGCCATCCGATCGGATGGTTATCCGAGCGGATGTCCATTCGATCGGGTGTCCTTTCGATCGGCCGAGTTGTGCGAGTTAGCTTTCCAACTTTTGTTTCGTGTGTTAAGCATTGCGTTGTGTTTGAGCGTGTTGCCTGTAAGCATTGACCGTGTAAGCGTTGCGTTGAGATAACCACATAACATAAAACAAGTAATCACACAAATAACACACATAATAACTAAGATGCAAAAAAGTAAATCCGTGTTTCGAGTTTGCGTTGCGTTTACGTTGAGAGTGAGTTGCGATAACGTTTAGTCTAAACAAGCGATAAAATGCGTTTAAATAGTAAGCGTTATAATCAGCGTTAGATGCGATAACTGCGTTTTGAATAAGCGTTGAAGTAAGCGTTTAAAAATATCGTTTAAAACAGTTAACCCATAGCGATAATCGATATCTCGAGAGTACAAGCAATTAAGCAAGAAATGACAGATACAAGTAATGACCCAGAAAGTCGGGTTGTTACAAGTTCCAAGTCTCCCATTGTGATCCCGACAGCTCGTGCGTTGTCACAGGCTAAAGGGAAGGGTCTGGAAACAAGCACGGCCCCTGTTGACCCAGTTGCTGGAGCCTCCCCCGTTCAAGCTACCGGTCAGAGCAGATTCAAGTTACCAGAATGTTTTCATGCTCGTACCCCTCTGGCACCTTTGTTTGCCGAAGGCCTCCCTGCTGCATATATCCCTCGATGGAAGATAACCCCTTCCACGGTCGCCGGTACCCCCGAGATCGCTCGGGATTTCATGGCTCATGCTCTCCCTCCTTGACATCGATGTTTATGACTTTTGCACTGGACCCCGAGATTTTTAACGACCAATACAATCTGTCTATTTGTGAAGGGTTTTTCAGGGGTGCTGGCATGCTGCAGAGGGTCAATGCTTCGAGGGACGAGAATGAAGGGCTAATGAGTGAGCTGAAGACATCCCAGACCGTTGCTGCTGAGCTTAGGTGCCGGGTTGTGGATGCTGAAAAGAAGCTTCTGGAGAGGGAGGTGTGTCCCTTCCCCCCCCCTTTATATATATATATATATATATATATATATATATATATATATATATATATATATATATATACACTTAATCCTTTTTGTTGCTTTTCTTTTTTAGAACGATGGAGTCATGTTGGAGCAGATGGAGAAAACTTGGGAGAGGGACTAAGGCTTAGGGATTAGATTCTGGGTTCGATTCTTACAAAGGGGTTTTTCGAGGGGTGCTGGGTTTACTCTTGAATTGATGTATAAGCAGTATTGCCTAGTAAAGATAAATATAATTAGATGGTTCTGTTGGTGACATGATAATACTTTAGTGATTTGTCAGTGATTTAAATTTACCTTTAGAAAAAGGACTAGTTATTTAACTTTCATTTAGTTTTATTTAATTATTATATACAATCTACTCTTATATTTTATTTTATTGGTTATA
This sequence comes from Helianthus annuus, assembly GCF_002127325.2. Classification (NCBI taxonomy): domain Eukaryota; kingdom Viridiplantae; phylum Streptophyta; class Magnoliopsida; order Asterales; family Asteraceae; genus Helianthus; species Helianthus annuus. Next base: position 28,399,845 of record NC_035434.2, on the reverse strand, counting down.
TAATAAGAAAAGTTATGCTGATATAATAAACCGGTTAGGATAAGAAGGCACGTTTCACCGGTTTAGAAAGCAAAGCTGTGGATTCTTTTCAAAGTTGTTGTGCAGGTTGGTTTGCTAGCTGTCTCCAACTTGTTTGACAAGAAAGCGACTTCCGACTCACGCACTTTTATTTCTATAATAAACACCCCCTTATGTTTATGATAAATTCCAAACAACGAGCTTTATTATATACTAGTTTTTGCTCTGTCCGTGTTGTGAGGTACTAACCTGATTTTTTTTTTCTCATAATATGTATGTACTACTTATAACACGATTTCAAAAAAATTTACATCGTGTCAACCAATTAAAACAAAATATTACGATACTTTTACAAAAAAAACTAAAACAATGAAAAGACTATAATTTCAAACTGGGAGCAAACAAATAAGCGCATAGCAGGCAGTCGCCTGGCACAAATAATAATTACACTGACTCAACCAATTAAAACAAAACACTACCATAGTTTTATAAAAAAATTAAAATGATGGCATAACTATAAGTTTACACTGGAGGTAAAATCGTATTTTGATAGGAAAAAACGGTGGCAAAACTCTAAATTTGAACTGAGGGCAAAATTGTAATTTGGCTGAGAGGGGGAAAAACAAAACCAATGACAAAACTGTAAATTTAAACAGAGCAAAATTGTAATATATATAGAGAGCGAAACTTGGTGAACAATGTAATCTATATAAGAGAGCGAAATATGGTTAACAAGATAATTTATATATGGAGTTGTATATATATTGCGAGAACACGCAGAACAAAATTAGTCACTCATTTTTTCAATCCTAAAAACCTAAAAAGTAAATGAAAACGTTATAAATACAAGATTCATTGTTTCTCACACTAGAATTTAAAATAAAATATGAAAAATCTTCAGTTTTTAAATAACCTACACACATGTAGGTTATGTGTAGGCTAAATTACCTACATGTATGTAGACTATGTGTAAGGGAAAATATATGATTTTTTTTATGTAGATATACTACACATATGAATGTAAGAAACATAAAATTTAAAAAATATGAATCTTAAATCCCAAAATTTAGTGATTTAGAGTTGTTCTTTTTGTTCTCGCAATAATTAGTGTTCTGTAATGATCCTTATCCTATATATATATAGGATTAGATTCAAGAGTGAACACTAATGTATTTGCGAACTGAGTTAACAAATCTTGACCATTGATTTACACACATGGATGGCTAGGATTTAATCATCAAATTGTAAAATACACTTAGTGTATTTCGTCATCCTTGATTATCAACCTAATGCACTTGGAGATGTTTCTTTAAAAATCTTGTCAGAAAAACCCAATAAGACAAAACCAAAGCTAAGGGAAAGAGTGGAGCGTGCAACGCACATTTTCTCCTTTGATACTTTTGGATCAAGTTTGTTGCCCCATTAAAAACTTTATTAAGAAAACTCGATAGAATAAAACTTAGTAAAGGGAAAAAATGTGTAACTTATGGATCAAGTTTGTTGCGTCATTAATATTCCCCCTCATTTTAATATGTAGTATTTAAGTAACATTTGTTGATCTTCCTTAAAAACTTTTACAATTTTTAATGAGCAATTTTGTATTATCTTCAAAGGAGACTTCTAGTGCCTCCTCTTGTAAACAAATACCATAAGATCCATGACAATGTTGTGTTAAATTCCTTGAATTTTCGAGACTAATCAAATTTATTTCCATGAGTTAGTAAAATATAATCAAATATCATGCATCTTTATCATATTTCATAATCTTCTTTTAATTAGGCATGATAATATATCTAATCATATATAATAACAAGAATCATTAATACATCAATTGTATATAACTTCTGGACCAAAGACTTTTACTTCTTTAATAGAATATAATAAGAGTCATTTCTCTATATCAACTAACTGGACATTATTAAATGTATTTACACGTAAGCTTTGTCTATATTAATATGTCCACCATCTTCTATATGTATTATGATTGATGGATGGAAATGCTTTTCCAACATATCGAGGCGTAAATATATAGTACCATCTTCAATTTCAAATTATTGCTTTAATAGAGTTTTTTCGATCTCTTCAGAAGATACACTAGATAGACTGATATCGTCAACATACGTATTTTAATGAAAACATATGTACCAACTATACCATATGTATTTTTCTTTTCTAAGCTCATCAGTGAATTGGTTAATACAACATTTGACTCGACTATTTTTATCATAAATCTGGTAAACTTTGTAGAACATTTGTTGAGGTTTTCGTATCAATGCTTTGAAATTTACAATCGATCACAGACTATGGGAAAATATGGGGTTAACACAACAAGTAAAATTTATATGAGGTGTCTCTATATTTAACAAGACTGATACTTTTTAGTTGAACTTTGTAACTATATACATTTGTAAAGTAAAAAAAAACATGATTTTAAGGCTTCTAAAAATGTAGGTCTAGATACTTTGATTCGCACAATGGTTGACTCTAACCTTTTAGACGTTGAAGAACGTGTTACCAAAAAGCTAATTTAAAGGAGATTTTTTTTAACAACGGATTTTATTAACCAAACTAGCGAGAAGCTAGGAGGGAACAACAAAAACTATAAAAAAAATAAACTTACACCACTGAGTCCAATCTAAAGAGTTCGGTCGTGCCCGATTTTAATCCATAGAAACCCAATCGCTTTTATGTCCGACAGTATCTTCGAGACATCCACCCGCTTGCTTGAGAACATGACTTCATTGCGCATTTTCCAGATGCACCAGGAAGCAAGGAGTACAACCGACTGCACCATTTTCCTTTTTAATTTGAAGGAGTTACCCGAGATAATCATAAGCTATTAGAAGTTTACTGAAATACCCCTTATAAATCATATAATCATAACCCCATACTTTAGTTTGTGACTTACTTAGGGTTTTATGGTAATTTTCTTTTGAACTTGTACACCCATGTGGAGATTAAAGACTAAATTTTGCTAATTATTTATTATTAACACACTTATAAGACATTGTCACTTTGGGGTTGTTTACTTATTAGGCTGATAATATTTGTCTGCCAGCCCCTTAAACGCTTTGTGCAATTTGTGTGTGTGGGATTTAGAAATTGATATTATTAGGTTGTTTTGTATTGGGTTGCAACTTTCATTCTTGGGTATGTGCATTCAGGCCCAATATATTAGCAGTTTTAACAATTAAGTTGGGCTTAAACCCACAAAGCCCCAATAGGCCCAATACACTTGTGTTAAAAGTTAAGACTTTAGAAGCCCATTTTTATTAGGCAGTGGCACTTCAAAGGGATGGTCCAAGCCCATCTTCCAGAAGGGGCCTCTTTGTATGAATCCAACGGATGAAGGATCGGTCCCATTCCCAAGGTGTCAATAGAAGGATAATTGATAATAGATTGTTAAAGTTTCCACAAGTATGAGCACAGGTATTGTATTTGGTGAGACCTGGTCCAATTGCCCAAAGCATGCATACCCTTTTACCCATACCATAACTTGTATACATTTTATTTTTAGTTCTTTAATTTGTCCTTGGGAATAATAGAATAATCTGCCGATTCATTAACTTTTGTTGTATTATTAGTTTTATATGGTAATATATTTGTATAAATATTATGGGGTTAGTTAACATACAAATTGTGTTAACGTACGCAGCGTACGAGATTGAGTTACAACATGCGAACTTTATTTTCACCATGCAATTATTTTCTTTATAACATGGTATTTTCTCATTTATACAACATGCTATTTTTCATCTTTCAGCATGCGCCTTTCTCTTTATAACATGCTATTTTCTCATTTATACAAAGTGCTATTTTTCATCTTTCAACATGCGACTTTTTTATTTTTCAACTTGAGAATTTTTATATTTTACAACATGCGAGTTTTCAGTTATGAAGTTTATAACGTGTGAACTTCAAATCTCGTACGCTCGTACGATAAGGCATATTGTACATTATACTTTCACTAAAGATTACAGTGGTAAGAAATATATTTTGGAATCACAACGAGTAGTTTCTAGCAAATTAAGGAGTATACTTAATATTTGACGGGTAATTAGTTAATTACTTGATACATACCTGGTAAGTATTAGGTACGGTATAAAACATAAGAGACTCAAGTAGGGATGACAATGAAAAAGGTTTGAGATATGTATCGATAATCTAATATTCATACTTGATTGTAAAAATAGCAGCAAAAAGGGAAGGATTTATTAGACCCATTTTCTTCCCTTGTTAATTTTGGAGTTTTTTTTGAAGGTTATATATTTTTCTTAGAACGTGGGGTATGGTGGGGCTTGGGTTGAGGCTTGGGTTGGGCATTTGGTGACACGTGTAAAGGGAGCCAGCCCACGGAGTGGTTACGTGTCCGCGGGGTATGGCGGGGCGTGGGTTGGGCTTGGGTTGGGCGGGTGGCTATGCCATATCAACAATTATTTTAATATATATTTATATTTATAATTATACAAAAAATAAACATACCTATTTTTTAAAAAAAAAATACATAAATATACATAATAATTATCAAAATAAAAGACAGTCATTCTTCGTCGTCTTCGTCGGTTTCGAACCCAGAAATCGTTGAAACGTGTTCCACCAAATCAGCTCGAAGGTTCTGATGTATATCCCTTGACTTTATTAAAAATTCATTTGCCGCTTTATCTTCGTCTGTTACATTACCTGGTTGGGGGGTCATCGTCATCATAGTAGGTAACGACCGCTTTACCTTCATCCTCCAAAATCATGTTGTGAAGAATGATACATGTGTACATCACGTTTCCAATCTGATCCTTGTCCCATAGTCGACATGGAATTCCCAATATTCGCCACCTTTTCTTCAAAACACCGAATGCTCGCTCGACGTCTTTACGTGCAGCCATCTGGACCCTGTTAAACTTTAATCTCTTTGGATATGTGGTATCGTGTTTTGTGAACGATTTTACAAAAACCCCCCACTCTGGGTAAATCCCATCAACTAGGTAGTACCCGTACACGTACTCAACCCCGTTTACAAAGAAACTTCCTTTGGGTCCTATACCATTTACCCGATCATTGAAAAGAGGCGAGTGGTGTATGATGGTAATATCATTATGTGAACCTGGCATACCGAAGAACGCATGCCATATCCAAAGATCTTGGGACGCAACCGCTTCAAGCATAATGGCTGGCACCCCGTGAAATCCACTAGTGTGAGCACCTTGCCATTGGGTAGGACAAAGTTCCCAGGGCCATTTCATACAATCTAAACTACCTATCATCCCGGGTAGCCCATGATAATCAGCGTGATGTTCCAATATTTGTTTCATGTCACTGAAGGAGGGCTTTCTCAAATATCTTTTCTTATAAAGTTCTAGAATACACGAACAAAAGTTGTGAAGAGTTTCTCTAGCTACACGTGCAGACATTTTTAAATAGTCATCCATAATGTCCGAACTATTGCCGTACGCTAACTGCCTAAGTGCGGCCGTGACCTTTTGCCACGTACTAAATCCTAATTGCCCGGTTACATCGGGTTTTTGTTGGAAATAATCATATATCTCCTCAAGATCTCTAGATATTCTTAAAAATAAGTTTTTACTCATACGAAAACGACACCTAAACATTTTTTCATCATACTTAGGTTCCGCTGAGAAGTAATCGCTTACCAACAAATCGTTAGCGGTGTGCCGTTCACGAGCGATGTACCTCCTCCTCCGTTTAGGTTGTTGAGTCTCTTCCTCATTGTCTTCGTCTTCCACGATAGCTTTCACCACCGCCGCGATCGTTTGTAGAAATATTTCCGCACAATCGTCAGATGATGATGACGATTCACTATAACTTGAAGAACTCATGGTAATATTGTGTTTTATGTGTTTGATATTGTGTGAGAAAAATGTTAAATGTGGTAAGTATATATAAAGGAAAAAAGATTTTTTTTTTAAAAACTAGCCCCCAACGGCTAGCCCAACGGCTACTTTGAATGGGCCACTCAGCAACCGCCATGTCACCTTGCTCCCCCGCCCCACGCCCGGCTTGAAACCCAAGCCCCAAGGGCCACGCCCACCCGGGGTGGTGACTTGGGCGTTTTACCCCAACCCACGCCAAAACTCCCGCCCCATACCCCACGGCCTTATTAATAAACGTTACCTTTACAAAGGACAACAACAACAACAACAACAACAACCATATCCAGTATAATCCCACCTATAGCGAAGCTATTGATAGGGTCTGGGGAGGGTAGGATGTAGGCAAACCTTACCTCTATCCCAGGGAATAGAGAGACTGCTTCCAGTGAGACCCACGGCTCTAAAAAAGCAAAACCAAGACATAAGCTTCTGGAAAAACATATATAAGCACACAACTACTAAAAAGGTGGAAAAGAAAAATAATAAAAATAAACACCTAAATAAATAAGCAGTTGTTAGTAAAAACTACGACGTCGGGAATAAGTGAAAACTTATACAAGCTATATCATAGGACAAGAACCTAAACCAAAAACCAAGCCAAACTCCTAAAAGTTTTTAACCTTAATCTTACCTTTACAAAGGAGATGACTCTTATCTTAATCCGTTTTTTTTAAATATAAAGGAGCCGAAATTAAAATTTTGTTTAAGGCCCAGGAATAAGTAGTCTCTTGTGATTACAACATCAATGTTTAATACAAATATCTCTTCATATTGATTTTTGTATTATGTGAAACTCAGTGTGAATCAGTTTCAACAACCGGTATAAATAGAGATGGGCATAATCGGGTATTTCGAATACCCGAAACCGGGTACTACCCGTACCCGGGTTCTAATATTACTTAGTGGAACCGGGTACACGGAGGAACCGGGTCCGGGTTGAACCCGGGTAGAAGTATAAAATAACGGAACCGATGTAACCGGTTACGGGTATTTTCGAACCGGGTTCGCGTACAGTTTGGAACCGGGTACGCCGGGTACTGACAGGAACCAGTTCTGTCGGGTACTTTCAAACCAAAAGCTGCATAACACTGTTTGGAACCGGTTCCAACGGATATATGAGAATTGGTGAGTTAAAAAAATGAATTTTGAAAACAATTTATAGGAATCGGTTCTAACGGCTAGTAACCGGGTACAACGGCTAGTAACCGGTTCCAACGGATAGAAACCGGTTCCAACGGATATATTTGGCATTTAATGCATTTAATGAAATTTGCAACGGATAGAACCGGTTCTAACGGTAACATCATACCTGGTATACTGCAGGAACCGGGTACTGGAGAGGAACCGAGTACGGGTATTAACCGGGTAGGGTTAAGAACCGGGTACTACCCGTTTATTATGATGAAAAATGGAACCGGGTAGGAACCTCCGGGTTTTTTGAACCTGGACCCGGTTCTCCTATGTATCGGGTAGGAACTGGAACCGGTTCCGGGTCGGTTCTACGGGTCCGGGTTTGGAACCGGGTATTATGCCCATCTCTAGGTATAAAAGACTAGCTCATGATAGATGTGTAAAAAAAACGGATTTAACACCGAAACCGTAAAAAAAATCGAAACCGGATTTTTTAAACCGGTTTAATTAAAAACCGGTTCCAACCCGAACTGAACTGCCGTTTAGTATACTGGTTTTGTTCTTCGAAACCGGTTTTTTGGGTACAACCGGTTATAAACCGAACCGAATGGGTTATACCAGTTTGGGTTCTCATCGTAAAAAAATGGTTAAAAAACCGAACCGGGTTTTTTAAAAACTCAAGTCCCAATCGAATAATCAAACACAAGAACAAGAACGAATGGAATAACTCTCCAATGAACTTTTATTATAACCAAGAAAATATAACTCAAAAACTTGATTACAATAACTCATAAAACCATAACTCGGTTTAACTTCTCTTGACTCTTTTAATAATGTCTACCCTACCTTGGTTTATATAGGCTACCCCTAACTTGGTGACCAAGACATTACCATATAACCCCTAACTTGGTGACCAAGATATTACCAAATATAATTATAATGTAATTAGGAAACTTAACCAATTATGACCAACTTGTCAACATTGATCTCTCAAGTTCACCGACTTGTGACTTGAACTCCTTTTGTCACCCTTTTCACATCACCGACTTGTGATGAGTCGGGAATTACCGCCAACAATCACCCCCTTAATTTCCGACTCGAAATAGGTAGGCTCCAACATGTCTTCTTTGTCTTGATTCTCATAGAACTCATCTTGATCTCTATCTGTGTTTTTCGGCTCTTTCCTAGCTCGAACATTCTTGCGACCTTGTACTCGACTAGTCCTTTTTCCAAGACTCGTCCTTTGGTCATAAGAACTCGCACCACCATTGACTCGGCTGCGATCTTGAGCAAACACTAGCTTTCTTGGATCATAGTGCGTTCCCTTAGAATTTAGACTCATCTTGATTCAATCGTCGCGACTAAAACATGGGTAGCGACTTCTTGAAGAAACTCGACCAGGAATACCTCTTTTTAACAACTATTGTCCTTATGTTGAGACTTGAGTTCTGTTTGCAACAAAACGAAACCCACTCCAACAAAAACAACCGGATTCCCTGTGAAGAACACCGATCGGAAAACCCAACTTGTTTCCGAGCTGTCACCACGCGAACAACTATTCGTTGTCCGCCGTCATAACGGTACCGCGCCGCTGCTCCGACAAACCAGTATCGTTGCCCTTGGAACAAACAAGTCCGACTAACTTGTTTCGTTTCCAATCACTCCTGCCGCCACAAGGAGCGTCAACAGATCAATGACCCTTGATACCTTAGCCGCCGATTTGTTGATTACTTGTTTGATATCGATGATTGAACTTGGCTCTGATACCAATTCAAGTCCCAATCGAATAATCAAACACAAGAACAAGAACGAATGGAATAACTCTCCAATGAACTTTTATTATAACCAAGAAAATATAACTCAAAAACTTGATTACAATAACTCATAAAACCATAACTCGGTTTAACTTCTCTTGACTCTTTTAATAATGTCTACCCTACCTTGGTTTATATAGGCTACCCCTAACTTGGTGACCAAGACATTACCATATAACCCCTAACTTGGTGACCAAGATATTACCAAATATAATTATAATGTAATTAGGAAACTTAACCAATTATGACCAACTTGTCAACATTGATCTCTCAAGTTCACCGACTTGTGACTTGAACTCCTTTTGTCACCCTTTTCACATCACCGACTTGTGATGAGTCGGGAATTACCGCCAACAAAAACCAGTTTTTCCCCACATAAAATTAACTGGTTCGGTTAAAAACCGGACCGTTTAAAAAAAAAACCATTCGTACACCTCTAGCTCACGACTTATAAACGGAATTTTCGATTAATATCCCAAGACCAAGATAAGAGCACTCACGAACAACATCAATAAGATGGGCCCAAAAGGTTTGACATAATAACTTTTTTTTTAACGGTAAATGTTACTCCCTCTAATTTACACCATATATTCTCATTACCCAGGTTCAAACCTGAGACTTTCCTTTTAAAAAAAACATATGCATCTACCTAGTAAGCTACCTCAGCTTGACTTAATAAAATTTGACGGTAAAAATGACTTGAAATAGTGGAGGGTGGGTGAATATGCATGTGAGCACTCCTAGTGCAACTAGCTAGGTACTTCTAAACCATTAGTGATGAAAAAACTTTTTTTAACGACAAATTTGGATCAATGATGAATAACTGGAGTATATCATGCCATTAACAAAATCATCTAATCATATCCATCTCTACTAGGTAATAATGTCTATAAATTAATTAGGAGTATACCCAATAGATATAAGAAAAACCACCTTGTGAGAATTAAACGCAGAACGTAATGGTTCCTAAGCCTTATCTCATCCTTAAAATGCTACTAAACTATAATTCCATGGACATGATGAAAAAATCTTTGGATTACACATGCATGCACACAGGCATCATACATACATATATACGCATACAAGCCCAATATATCATACACAAACATATTACCATATTATAAATTACCAACATGTTGGTGTTTAGTAGATTTGTACTTTAGGCTTTGGGGGTTTTCAAAAAAAATTGGTTTTCCAAAAAAAAAGTTAATATTATTATATATTATCAATTTGTTTAGCATATTATAAATTACCAATATGTTGGTATTTAGTAGACTTGTACTTTAAGCTTTGGAGGATTTAAAAAAAAATGGTTTTCCAAAAAAAAAATTAATATTATTATATGTTATCAATTTGTAATAGGTGTAGGCTTCACAATTTTGTAATATGTGCTTTATCTTTATTTCATGCATTATCACTTGTACAACATGTTTTTTTCTCTATTAGACCCTCACTATTAAAAAACTGTTTTGTTTATATTAATAAGTTGCATGCATCCATTTATATACTATTAATTGATAACATTGTTAGGCATTAAAACTTGTATTTTTAGCTTATAAAGTTGGACATTGCTTTATGATAAAACCATGTACTATAGTATTTATTTATATACATACTATTAATTAGTAACATTGTTATGCATTAAAACTTGTATTTTTAGCTTATAAAGTTGGAAATTGCTGTATGATAAAACCATGTACTATAGTATTTATTTATTTATATACTATTAATTGGTAACATTGTTAGGTAGGGATGAGCACGGTACCCATTCGGTACCGGTACTGAAAAACGAGAAAAGTGGGTACTGGTACCGAATACACCGGCCGTAACATGGAGCTCATGTGTAATGTTTAGGGGCTGTTTGGTAACTTTTGAATGGTTAAGTAATGAATCAGTAAGAGGTCTGAACTATTAAATAATTAAGCAGTATGAGGTCTGAATTATTAAGAGACAGTATAATGCTTAACCGTTCAAAGACAAATGTCTGACTAATTCAGATTAAAGGTCTTAACCATTGAGACTCAGTATAATATTAATCATTCAGATGCAAATGTCTGAACCATTCATATGCAAATGTCTGAAACATTCAGACATTTACTCACGAAACAAACAGTATGAATCATTAGTGTTGAACCATTAAGAGGTCTGAACCATTCAGAGGTAAATAAACAGCCCCTTAATAATTAACTAACCTATGCTGGCTGAATTTGTAAGCCCCGACCGCAACGCGGCGGGGTCTTATATCTAGTTACATACAAAAAGATACATATATACATCCTTCCCTTTTTGGTGCTATCACTTTTTATTATGATGACGACTTGAAAGATACATTCTCGAACATCCCTCTTTCCATCAATAAAATTATCAAGAATATGTGAAACATAGATCAAGAATGGATAGTTTATAATGGTCTTAATGGTGTATTTTATCATATCAATAGTTCCGCCTATATTTTTTAGCATGGGGTGGGCGGGGAGGACCACCAGTCAGGGCCCGTGATTTCAAGGGACACATTTAAAAAAATTCCGATACGTATATATGTTATAATTTTTTAAATGGTATACACATACAAAGACCAAGTTATTGATAAGCCCATTTACAAAATAATTCTTAAGTTTTAGAAGTTAGCTCATTAGGTTTAGTTAGAACAATATCCATTTGATTTAAAAGATAATAATAATTAAACAATAGACGATGTTTCTTTGAGCGACAATTGAGGCACATTTTTTCGAGCTCAAACAGAACATCTAAATTCTCAGAACCGACCCTGATTTTTAGTTTGAGGTTTTTAACATATTACACACACAAAGATACATATACATCTTTGCCTTTTTGGTGCCATTACTTTTTTTTTATCTATAGTTCAAGTTTATGTGGGCACAGTTTTCCTTACTGATTTTAGATTTTAATTAATAAACGTTTAGACGGAATAAATGAATAGTGTGCATGGAAAACGTCCGTTGCAATCAAGTAAAAGAAAGTCAAAATATAATTAATTAATTAATATAACATTCGTGAGGTCGTAAACGCATGTGCAAAGCTTAAGCTAATGCAGCTGCGCCTCTCGCCCTTAAAATATGATGCATAATACACCATAAAATATGATATAATAATCGTTTTTAAAAGCAGCTAATGAGCTAAAATGTTTCCTTTATGACAAATAATAATAAGATATCTATACTTTTATTAGGTATTTCGTAGTGGGGCGTGAAGATGGGGCGCCTCATAGCGTCTGACACACCATTACAGGCGGTGCTATAAGGGTGATTTTGGATGGAGGTGGTATGTACATAGCGGCGTGAGGAAGGAGAATTTTGAATTTTTATTTGTTTTTTTTTATTTTCTCGTTTTCCCCTCACACACACACATATAAATATATACATACATATGTATGTATAATTGAAGGCGGTATTGGTTTGTTTTTAGCTAGCCGGAAGTCAGCCGGAAAATCGGAGAAGAAGACAGGAGGCGGTTTTTGATTTTGAAAGTTTTTGGGTTAGACACATTTGGCCCCTTCATTTTCTCAAATATCTAAATGGGTTTTTAAAACACATTTGGTCCCTGAGAGTTTTGGAGAAGAAAACTTGGTTTTTAATTTAAAAAAGTTAGAAATTAATTAAAAAAATTAAAAATTAATTAATTGAGTAATGATGAGGTAGGGGCTTTATGACTACGAGCTCTAGTGACATAACGCCCCATAAAACCCATATGTGACGTGACACGAGACGTGTCGCATAACGCCCCCAAAGGGGCTTTTTGTCTACACATGGCCTTAAAGGACATATGAGCATTGCATCATAACGTTTATGTGGCAATTAGATAGACTATCCAACATCGCATGTCTTATGTCATTATGGCATCATTAATCATTAATTTAAAATCTTTTAAAATCAACTTAAAATACAAAAATCAGATTTTGCCCTCTTCATTTAAATTTCAAATTAAAGAATGGGCTCTATTATTACATCCCTCCAAACCCTCACATTTAGAATTCAAAAATCTTCCTCATTTATGGGCTCTTTCTCCCTCCCTCTCCATTCTCTGTTGTTAAAAAATCAGAGAAAAGGTCTACACTCCACTGCATTCCATCACTGCTCCGTCGAAGATCTCGGATTAGATCACGTTGTACGTATTCCGGTCAGATCATGATGCTCTGTCGAAGATCCCCTTCATCCTTCTCATTTGTCTCTTCAACTTCATTTTTTTATGTTTGTGATATATTTTCATCTGTAAGTCACTTTCATCCCTGCTTCTTACATTGCTTAATCTCTCTACCGGCCCTCCTCAACGATTTTAACTTAGATGTTTGGAATCTGAATCGATTGCAACTTTAAACGATTCATAATCACCTTTGATGTTCATCTGGAATCACTATAAAAATGCCATTTAGTGACATCCAAAAAATTGCCACCAAAAAACAAAAAAATGCAATTAGAAACCAATGCAGGAATGGGTGGCACACAAAAAAGTGCCGCTAAAAGTGTCGACGCTAAAACCTTTTAGTGACACTTTTTTTATATGCCGCACAAAGTTTTGGAGCTTTTAGTGGCACTTTTTTGCCATTAAAAAGAAATCCTAGTTACATATCCATATTAGTTTAGTGGCACTTTTTTGCCATAATATAAAGACATTTTCTAACATAACTTTTGAGTCGGTAAAAAGTATTATATGTACTATTCTTAGTGACGCATAAATTTGTCACAAATATCATAGTATTTACAATATAAAAAAAAGTTCGATCAAATTGTAAATGTAGAAATCATAGTATTATAACTTCAATAATAAGTTCGATACAAAACATATTCCACATGTTAGCAAAACATTGTGTAATAAGTCACATTTTCCATATTCAAAAAGTTTACAAGGAGTCTAAATGTTCTCTTGGGTGAGAATTTCATTGTCCTAAAACTTAGCTTCAAAGCTCCCATGATATCTACCCTGCCATCATCAACCATACAAACTTACATTAGTATTGATTCTCGAAAATCTGAAAGTTCTTTAATTTATGGAATACGTTCTTGATTAAAAAAACATGTGTAAAGATCATCTAACAATTAGACAAAAAACCAACATGTGCAACCATTATAATTGAACCAACACCTAACACTTGCTTTGTAATATTAGACAAAAAAACCAATATTACCTTGACTGCAATGTCAACCAAAATTTGAAGATCAATTGTCTAAATGTCTTTCTTGCCCTGTAAAATAGAATGTTTTGGCTGATCAATTTCATACAAAGATTACAACATAAAAACATCCATTTAATACTACGAAATAGTTAAATAGTAACTACAGAACCTTTGTAAACCTCAGGACCTTTGTGAGTCTGTATTGAAAACTTCTGGATCTATGTGAGTGTGATTTTCTCTTATCCTTTTCATGGCTTGTTAACGGAACTGAATTACCATCAACCTCTAATGTCTGATTCTCTTTCAAATCCCCAACATAATTTGTAGCCTAAATTCTTTTAGCATGGGAAGTTTTAGCATTCATGTTCTCACTTAACATTCAAGTATTCTGCAATTGAAGCTTGCTGCTTGGTTGCTAATCAGGAAGTCTTCCAGATCTATTAGTCAGCCTTATAAATAGATTAAACGTTGTCCATTGTTATAAATGCTATCTTTTTGTAGTGTATTATTCTTTTCAAGCTCTAACAATGTGAAATACCTTCTTAAATTCAGAAGCCTATTCTTCCAGCTTCTGTTCTCGGTATCCAACTCATCACTTGACATTGGATCATCATCATAAGTCTTGGCCTTCATTGATGGAAACACGTGTTAAATTAGTTACCACATAAATAGGTCAGCTACCAGTTTGATTATGACGCACATATAAGCACCTAAAAGATGTTTTCAAAAGAAATGTCAAATAGAGAAACCACTTTGTAAAAGAAAATAAAAAAAAATACTATATAAGAAAAGTCAAGCAGTTTATAAAGTGCTGAAATGTATTAATGAAAAATACTAAAATCTACTTGCCATGGGCCTCGGCAAAAATGTTAACAAACCCCATGATAAAGACAATTTTTCCAATACCAGCACCACCAAAAGGCCAATCTTTCTTCTTTGATATGGTTCCAGAAGATCCACAACCTAGAATATCTCAAAAGATTATTATAGTTCATAATAGTGTGAACTTTTAAATAGAAAGAAATGAGCTGAGCTTAAACAAGCTCGAGTCTGAGCCTAAAAACAGCCTCGTTTAGTAGAGCCCACTATTTATATAATTAGAAGAAATTTGAAAGTTTAATGGAATTGGAAAAAGATAAATAAATATTTATTAGTATATAAATTGAGTAAATTGAAAAATAAAAACTAAATGTTAATAAAAGTGTATGCCAACAATATGGCATACATAAAATGCCACTATTGTCATACATATAACTAAAATACACAAACAAGAACTTTCATATTTGCTGCAGATATGAACAAAGGACTTCAAATTTGTGACCCAATACATTAGTGCAATCATTTTTAAAGAAACTGTAAGATAACTACTTAGTATAAACCTCAAAATATAAATCAAGCACATAATCTAAATGAAAACAAGCTTTGCATCATGCATAAAGTATAAGCATTCTATTAACAGCCACCTCCAAAGCACCAGTTGTGCCATACATATATCAAATTCTCAATGAGCGTACACTGATATGGTTGTAGCCTTTGCTTTCTAACTTAAAACAAATATTTAAGATAATTAACAATTTAAATACCTAGAAAGTCGGGAGAGGAACAAGTTAGAACGTGTTTGAGGTGCCAAGTAGTGTTTAGTTCTCACCTTCAATCATTTGAAATGGAACCAACTAGCTAGGGGTGTTCACGGTCCGTTTTTGTCGGTTTCTTTTCAAACTGTAAGCTAAACCGTTAATAACGTTTTTTTTATTATTGGAAACCAAAACGTTAAAATTTAAACCGAACCAAAACATTACTAGAAGTTTGGTTTCATGGTTTGGGCTTTATCGATACTTCCTATAAAATGCATAGCATAAAAGCAATGTGCCTTTAGCCTCTTTAAGTACATTCTTTGTTGAGTAAATCTTCGGCCAGAAAGAAAACAATGTGTATATAGTATCTTTGTGAAGTCACACATATAACTTATCATAAGAAAAAACAAGCAGTTTGCAGCTAGTCTTTTAACATATACACATTACCCTTATAAACTAATAGTCTTCTAGCATATGACAGAAAAGTGAATTAGTAATAATAGAATTATAAAAACACAACCAATAACTTATTAAACTTGTCATCCACTGCTATCCATTGTGTATGACTTGGTAAAGAAAGTCTATAATTTCCAATTTCATCATGGTATAATCCTATTCTAAACAAGTACATAAACATAAAATAGACAAATAAACATGTATGTTAAAAGAAAATAATAAATGTTTAGTGTAATATATATGTGTATATATATATAGAGAGAGAAGGGCCAATTAACGTACAATACGGCTTCACGTACATCACGTACGACAGATAATTACGCACGTTCATTTGAAAATCACGCCCGTTATAAACTAAAAACCCAAATCACGCATGTTGGAAAACATTAATCACGCATGATTAAAACATTAATCACGCACGTTATACACATAATCACGCACGTTGTTGTACGTGATGTACGTTAAGCCGTAATGTATTTTACACTTTTCCTATATATATATATATATATATATATATATATAGGGGACCGCTAAAATGAGAACCACCTCGAGTTGTAAGAACCGTGAGAACTACACCGTACGGGGCGAGGTGGACCAAAATTTTTTTTCATAAACGTAGATGCGTGTATTATAAACACATTTGTAAAAAAAAAATTCAAAAAAAAAAATGCCGTGTGTGTAGTTTTGAGAACCACAAGTTTGTGTTTACGGGTAGCGTAAATCTAACCGGAAAATTTACGGTACCCGTAAACACAAACTTGTGGTGCTCAAAACTACACACACGACATTTTTTTTTTTACAAATGTGTTTATAATACACGCATCTACGTTTATGAAAAAAAATTTGGTCCACCTCGCCCCGGATCAAAAAGTTCTCACGGTTCTTACAACTCGAGGTGGTTCTTATTTTAGCGCAATTCTATATATAGGGTTCCTTTTTAGTTGTTAAGGGTAGGATTGTAATTATATAAAAAATTAGATTTAAATCATTATTTTAATAATTGAATTAAGTTACATCTTTCCTATTTTAAATTTATTATCCACAGTATCTTTCCTATTTTAAATTCATTATCCACAATATCTTTTATTTCAATTTTATTTTTCATATTTCATCACCAGAATTCAAATTGTGATTTTTAAGATCCACGTAACCTTCATATTTCAACGGTATACACATGTGTACTTGGATATGAATAGAACAGTACGCATGTGTACTCAGCATCGTACATATGTGTAATTAGCTACATAATACATACATAGAAATAAAACCTGTAAAACTATTTTATATTTAACAAATTACAAGCTCCATAATGTTTGTCAAACCAAGCAAAAACACATACAACTACAAGTTCCAGTTTCGTAAAAACAATAAACGCAACATTATCGGAAAAACAAAAAAATATAGTCTTTTACAACTATTCACCACGTTGTATGCTGAATCATTCTTATCGACCAAGAAAACAAACATACGTGAATCATCCTTATCGACCTCATACGTGAATCATCCTTATCGACCTTCCATCTCCACTTTTCTCGTTAATGACATCTCCTACAATAGCACAAAAAAACTCAGCAACTAATACTTTGCATAATTCACAAGTGTATATCAACAAGATAATGAGACGGGTGATTTTGAGCCAAGAAAAAAGATAAACAAACAAGAAAGATAGAAACTTTAATGATTGGAACACTAGAAATGTTTCATTGATTGGAAAAGAACAAATACAAAATACTCATCCACCCCGTGTGAGCTCCCCCGGGGTGGTGGCTCACTAAATGCACACCCAACAATTGAGGTGTAGTATTCTATTTGTAGACCCTTGAGCCTTGTTCTCTAAGCAAGCCGCCTCTTGCATGGAAAACCTACTAAACTCACTAAAATATCTGACTATTACAAAAAAGTCGCCATATAATATAAATAATAAAACTGCTAAACTAAACCCATCATAATTGATAACATCATTCTCCATTTTGACCCAACATGGTGTCTTGTTGCCGTCGTACGTGGGGGAGGGGGTATTAGGGTTTGCTATTTTTTTAAAGTTCACACATATCACACATGCGCATAATAAAACACATAATGGGTCCTGGGCTTTGGTTTGGGTTTGGCGCCGAAAACACAAGGGAGTCGATTTGGGTCGTACCCAATGAGGGTTTTAGGTTCGGGTCGCGCTAACACATTACGGAACATATAAATCGACATATATAATTACCCTACGTTATCCGGATCATCGTTAAATATATACACATAGTTAGCATTTAAATTACTCGCAACGTAATAAACATAAATAGAATAAACGAGAACGGTGAACGGTTTTAACCTCGAAATTATGAGTTGTCATGACCTGTGTATAACACACTTGACTGATGTAACCTACCAACTTTTTTCTTAACATAATCATTACACTCATTTTCTCTCTCATATTTTTTTTTTCAAATCAATAATCAAATTTCCTGCTCTCTCTCTCTCTCTCTCTCTCTCTATCTTAATCTTTTTCTCAAACTCTCTCTAGTTTTGATCTTTTTTATTTTCTTTCTCAAATACATGTACAAGCATAAAATGTTACATAGAAATGATATATACAAAAACGTAGCATAAAAACATGTAACGTTACATAAGCATGAAAATGTAACATAGAAATGTTATACAAAAAATGTAACATATGTAACAATAACAAAAACCTCTTTATATATCATTAATGTTACATAAAAATTAACATATATTTTTTGTAACAGATCATCATATATGTAACAACACATAAACAACATTGTATTCCTGTAAACAAATAACACTTTATTGCTGTAACACTTTATATACCAACTCAAATCCTTTAAACAAAATTACTGCACCAGGTGCACGTTTTAAGTACCTCAACAGCTTAAAAGCTATTTTAGTTTGTGCCTTAGTTGGTTTACGTGTGAACTGAGACAAATGGTGTACAGAATATGCTATGTCTGGCCTTGTATGAGATAGGTAAATTAATTTACCTACTAACTTTTGATACTGTGTAATATCAACAATTTTTAATTCCTTTTTTTGTTAAATTTGTTAAAACATGGTTTTGTTCTATGGGACAAGTAGTAGGTTTACTTCCACTCATCCCATACTCATTTAACAAATCCATACAGTACTTTCTTTGAGAAAGACGAACACCATCATTAGTTTTAATCACTTCAATTCCAAGGAAAAAATTTAAGAAACCAAGATCCTTTATCAAAAACTAAGTGTTAAAAGATTTTTAACCTTGTTTATCAAATATATTTTCGTAATTTTATTGATAGTGAGCTTGTTTACGCTCGTGCGTCGCCCGAACTCGTTTAATAAACAAACTTATTTGTTAGGTTCAGAATCGAGCTCACTAAAGCTCGGCAAGTTTATATTTTTTTTGTCTAGCTGAACTCAAGTAGCAAGGCTTATTAACATGTATTTTAATAAAATTCCCCTCTAATATTTTCCCATGGGCTCATTTACACATATTTTTCATAAACTTTTAATTCAAATCATTTCCCCCCTCCTAAATTTTTTCCCGCTCAATATGTAATCCCCTACCCTAATTTCTAGATCTGCCTCTCCAACAATCCAAGCCGATTCTTTTTTTCTCTGCATTTTGAATGCTTCTTCAGATCAAACTCTTTCTCTCTATAATGCCATGGGCTTTATAGAGGAGCCGACTGTTCTTCATCACAGGTAAAGCCCTAAGGCCCCAGTTTTGAAAATTATTGGATGCAAAATCAGATTCTTAATTGATCCAAATGAAGAATTGTTATTTATATAGGGTTAATCCACAAATACGTGTGCTTATCTGAGTATATCTGTTTTGTTTACTGTAATTAGTGAATGATTCTATGGTGTTTGCAATTTGTAGGTTTTTTTTTGTTAGTAATGAATCTTTGTTGTTATTGTTTCTTCATCTTGTAGTTTTTTTCATGTGATTGGTGACCCAAGAAAGGCTCTTGTTCACCCTTGCTTTAGTGCAATACTCTTCAACGAACAGGCTCTTATTGGCGTCAGCAATCATGCATTAGTGTAAGGCTCTCCAACTGTTTGTCGAAATGTTTCTTTAAATAACTTTAACTTACTGTGTTGAATTAATCCCTTAAGATTTTAGATTAGTTGTTTGTTCTTGTTGTCACACCCCAACCGATGGCGGAAACATCGGGATGAGACGAAATAGATTGCAAGAGACATCATAACACTATGTGGCAATATAATTAAAATTCGAATTTCATAAATGGACTAAATGTCATACAAGATTCCAAAGAAATACAACATTGTTCAACAAAACATAACATCAAAAGATAATTTAAATTTAGGTGTGTATCTAAGTCCACCTAATCTTTGTTCTTCATCGCATCATCATCAAACTATCAACTTGCAACATGTATTAAAATATATCAACAAAAAAAGTTGGCGAGCATACAAGTTTGTTTACATAGCATAATATAGACTAAAAACAATTGCTCATATCCACATGAATCATAATATGCGAGTTACTAGGATGCCTAGATTGTGTAACAATATGTTCAAACCCAAGTTTCCAACACATTTAATTTTGCCTATCCCATAGTATCGCGGGAGGTTACATGTTTAACTTAACAATACCCCAAGTATCGTGGGTGGTGCGTAAATCCTATAACGCTATAATTGTTAAGGTAGGCTAGCAAAGTTAATGACCATATATCAACACATATAGTATACATGGCATACGAGATTAACAAGCATCACACATAGTTTCATATTTCAACAATGGATAGAGTTCGTTTAAAATAGTTTCAAAGTGAAGTGTAGTTTGTATAATATACATGTTGCACCCAAAGTGATAGAAAGGTAAAAGGGATCGAGTATGCTCACGGTTTTTGCAAGCTTTCCTACTTGAATCCCGCGAGTGGTGTTGATTGTTTAGTTTGGAGCACCTTGTCCTTCTACACAAAGGAACATAGACGTATGAGTTTGGGGAAAATAACGGAAGATTATAGATTTCGGAATTTAAGTAACATAAACATAGCAATATGAAAAATAATCATCCATCACATATGATGTTTAGATGATAACTTACTAATTAGACAATGTCCACTTGTTCATCATCAAAGGTTCAGTTTGTTTGAATATTACATAAGTATTATGTAGAGTATAGTATATCATATAAGTTAAGCATGAGGTAGAAGATCGAAGTCTTCATTTAGGTACCTCTAAGTTTCATGGAAATCATGTAGGAGGTAGGAAGAGAAGTCTTCCATTTAGGCACCTCTAATTCTTCACCACTACACTTGATGTAAAAACATTCAAGGAGGGTCATGAACTTGCAAGTAATACAAGAATATAAACAACTAATTTATAATAAATCATCAAGCAATGTGTGGATTTTATGTAGGACAACCCAAGTTAATCCTCAATCACACATACATCAAGCTTTGAGCTTGAACATCACTTGTGGGTTGAAAAACCCTAAGCAAAACAGTATGTATATGAGGTTTAACCTCTGATTTTGAATGTCTCAACCTTGTTTTTAAGCCTAACTAACCATAGAAGTGGTTATAAGCATAAGGACATAGGTTTGTGATGAGTTAGACTCAAGTTGAACAAGTTTAGTAAAGATTAGATGAAATCATAAATGAACAGTGAACTTTGGAGCCTTTTTGGAGACGTTCCAGGGACTTATTTATTGTGAAAAACCCATGGAATCGAAGCTAAGGTCAATCCAAGCACATAGGAAAAAGAATGAGGCAAAACGGAAAAGAAATGAGTGAGTTATGCTCACTTTTATAAGAGAGGATGAATGTGCTTGAACTTGTGTTTTGCAGCTGATTTGGGAGAGTTTTTGATGATTAGAAAAGTGTAAAATGCTTGGAGGATGATGGGTTTTTATAGGGAAGAGTTAGGGTTAGTTGGTGGTTGTGTATTTATTGTTAAAAGCAAGTTTAAAGCTCAAAAACACTAAAATCGCGCTCAAATTCGAGCTATGAATGGGCTGGTCGCGCTGATCAGGCCTTTTAAGCGAATATATAAAGGATTTAAGCGCTGAGTTTCTTTTGATGTGAAGGTTGTGGTGGAATGGTTGTGCGCGTATGTGTTGATGTGGGCGACCCGGGTTCAAGTCCTGGCATGCCCCTTTTTATTGATTTGATTTTTTTAATAGTTTCCAAGTATGCATATTCAGTCCCTGAGGTTTAGTTTAGTGAATTTACACAAACAACCCTTGACATTAATTATCCAAGTTATATTATTTAAAAAAAAACTAACTTTATAGTTTAAACTAACAAAGTTAGTTTACTAACTTTAATATCTAACAAGACTAACTAGATATTATAAAAATAAACTTTTTAAATAACAAAATTAATTAATTTTATAAAAATAAACTTTTTAAATAATAAAATTAATTAATTTAATTAATTTGAATAATTTGAATAATGACCATATTTATAACGAATAAAAAAATCTTTAAACGTTTATTCGTTTCACGAAGCTTCCGAATCTCATTAGTTTAACGAGTATCAAGTGTCGATAAGTATCGAATCAAAAATCCCTGAATAATGTTTCGTTCAACGAGAAATTGATTAACAGTTGCACATAATTCTAATATGAATACACAAAATACCTTCGTTTTCATTATGACCAAGAGTCTCGAATTACAATTGAAATGAAAGTAGATTACAAAGAGAGTACAAGTGCCAAAATATGGAAAGTACAACATGGCGTGCCAAAATAAGAAAGTGCGAAAATGCGAAGCGTTACAGTCTCCCATCCTTTAGGGAATTTCGTCCCGAAATTTAGGATGAAGTAGCGAAAAGATATGGATACTTCGTCTTCATGTCACTCTTGAGTTCCCAAGTGAATTCGGTGCCACGCTTTCCTTCCCATCGAACCTTGACGATAGGAATTTTACTGCGCCTCAATATTTTGACTCCTTGGTCCATGATTTCGACGGGTTTTTCCACAAAATGTAAGTTTTCGTTGACTTGAAGATCTTCGAGGGGAACTTGAAGTCCTTCTTCAGCGAGACACTTCTTTAGGTTCGAGACATGAAACGTTGGACGAACGTTGTTAAGTTCTTGAGGTAAATCGAGTCGATAAGCCACCTTGCCAATCCTTTCGAGTATCTTGAAAGGACATACATAGCGAGGGGCAAGTTTTCCCTTTTTACCAAAACGAACCACTCCTTTCCAAGGAGATACTTTAAGTAGAACATGGTCACCAACGTTAAACTCTAATGGTTTGCGTCTCTTGTCAGCATAGCTCTTTTGTCGACTTCGAGCCTTGAGTAGATTATCACGGATTTGAAGGATCTTATCCGTTGTTTCTTGTATGATCTCAGGACCAGTAAATTGTTTGTCACCAATCTCGTGCCAGCTTAAAGGAGATCGACATTTGCGACCACACAAAGCTTCAAAAGGAGCCATTTGATGTAAGACCCAGTTTTAACTACTAGATTTAATAACATAAGACCTTGCATTTCATGCTAAAATTTGGAGTTTACAAAAACTTTCACGACTTGAAAATCAAGACTGTACATAACATTCACGATAATAACCTACGAAACCATATTCAAGACATAATCTACAATTGTTTACATAGTTTTAAAACAAAAGAACAAGTGCGGAAGCGTTTGTTTAAGTGTTCGGTTCGGATACTATTGCTTGATCATCACCCTTCTACTTGAAAACCTGAAAAACTGAACATTTTAGATCAATGTTAGTATTAAGGTCCTTGGACAAAAATATATTCAAAACGGTGTTTGAAGACCAATTAACGTAACCAAGAATAATGAAATTCAGTTTTTGGAACTGGGTGCTACCGTAACTTACGGTAGTCACCGTAAGTTACGGTGGCTCCTGGAAGCTTGTGACCTGCCGTAAGGCAGGAGGATCCTACCGTAGCAACTTGTTTGCTACCGTAAGTTACAGTATCACCGTAACTTACGGTAGTCACTGTACATGTTTTCTTGCTTTGTTGTTGTTGTCATTCTATTCCCATTTTGCAGTAAATTAATCTTGAACATGATTATCACCTAACCAAGGTTAGGATACTCGTGTTCTGATTATGACCCGCTATCATGTTTCGCCTTCCCCATGAGGGGTCGCTTACGCAATAATCTACATGTTTAAATCCAAGGCTTCATGTTTGTCAAACTACACTACTTGACATGTTTACCAAATCAGAACCTTAACTCTTGTATTAGGAGTTAAGTTTCTCAACTAGCTTAGCGTGTCCACTACCCGGCTTACGCTTGGTTTATAACCATTTGTCATGTTTACTCCCAAACTTGTTTTGACCCGTTTGGATGCCGGAATTTAGGCACCAATCAAGGTATTTCAAGAGTCCTTTTTCTATCACATGTTTTGACTCGTTTTTACTTGTTTGAGACACAAAGTCACTTTCGTGACGTATTGGTCTATCTTGTTTACCATGCTTTAAACTACGACATAAAACAAATAAATAATTTTAATGTAACGAAACGGTAATTTCGTACCTTTAGAGCACGCCTTTTCCCCGTGAATTCCCTCCGGCTTGTCCGCTTGACGATCCGGACTCTTTGCCTAGAAATTTCAGTTTACAATATGTTTAGAACTCTTTTCATGACCATAATCACATCATTATGAACCGTGATCAAATCTGCGTTTTCATCCAAATTTTATCATTTAAATCTTCACTTAGGCATTTTAACAAACACCTAACGGGTCAGATTTCCCTACAATCATTACCAAGTTCATGACTTGCAATTTAACATCTAATTTCACTTTAATTAGTAAATTCTACATACATCTTGACATCAATATTTCTGAATTTACTTTACCAATTCAGATTTTGCTAGAACAAGAGTCATAATTCTAGTATTTACCAAGTTTCCTTCAAGTTCATTTGTTCCCCACATGTAAACCCCAAACCTTACAAACATGATGCAAAGTTTTGACAAGGAATCACCTAGGGTTTAACTCTAGACATCAAATTACTTCAAGATTCATTCATGCATTACATATCTAGGCTCAATTTCAGTTTTTCACAATTAACCTAGAATTCGTGATGGATCAAAATACCAAGATTTTACATAACTTTTGATCCTTACAACGAGGTGTTCGCTAATTTGTGTTTAGAACTTGTTTTGGAACGGATTTGAGGCTTCAATTTGCAGATTTTAGTGTGAAGCTAGGGTTTGGAGAATACCCTGGTCGCCCCCTTTCCTCTTGTTCGACCAGACACACCCACAAATGGTGTGTTTGGTGAGTTTTGTTACTAATCAGCTTTTAACTTTCATTCTTTGGCAAATTTAGTCCCTCACTTATCATTTAACTTTAAGTACTAGTGTTTTAACCACGTGTAAGTTATTTCAAGACTTGTAATTTTAACTAGGTTAAAATTTCTAGTTGGTTAATTCTTGTTTATTAAATCTTTGAATTTCTAATATAAAGATTTATATTTTCGGGGTGTTACAAGTCCACCCTCCTTAAAAAGGGTTTCGTCCCCGAAACCGAATTACGTACCAAATAAAGTAGGGTAAAGCCGTTGCATCTCTTCTTCGGATTCCCATGTGGTATCAGCACCCTTCCTGTGTTCCCATTTGACCCTTACTTGATTGATCTCTTTATTTCTTAAGGTTTTCACCTTACGATCCAAAATCGCAATGGGCTTTACTACATAGTTTAACCTGTCGTCCACCTCGATGTCATCGTAGTGGATATAAGTTGACTCATCCACTAGACATTTTCGAAGATGTGACAGGTGAAATGTGCTATGAATTCCACTTAGTTCCTCCGGTAGTTCAAGGCGATAAGCTACCTTTCCTACCCGTTCGATAATCGTAAACGGTCCAATAAATCTTGGGCTCAGTTTCCCTTTCTTTCTAAACCGAATAACTCCTTTCCATGGGGACACCTTGAGCATGACTTTGTCACCGACTTGAAATTCAATTGGCCTTCTCTGTTTATCAGCGTACGACTTTTGTCGGTCTTGAGCTGTTTTTAAGTGGGCTCGGACCATGTCGATTTTCTCATTCGTAGTTCGGATTATATCCGTGGGTGCTAGTCCGCGTGGACCCACCTCCCCCCAACATACCAGAGTACGACACTTTCTCCCATATAACATTTCATACGGAGCCATTCTAATGCTCGCGTTGTAACTGTTGTTGTAAGAAAACTCGACCAAGGGTAGATGGACATCCCAACTGCCTCCAAAGTCGATTATACATGCCCGCAGCATATCTTCCAACGTTTGTATCGTTCTTTCACTCTGTCCATCCATCTGAGGATGGTACGCAGTGCTGATGAACAATTTGGTTCCCATTTGTTCTTGGAAATCTTGCCAGAAATTTGAAGTGAATCGGGTGTCTCTATCTGACACGATGGATACCGGTACTCCATGGCGTGATATTATCTCGTTCGTGTAAACTTCTGACATCTTTTCTGACGTATAAGTCTCACGAATTGGAATGAAGTGAGCACTTTTCGTCAATCTATCCACGACTACCCATATAGCATCGAACCCGCGGTTCGTCTTTGGCAGTTTGGTTAATAGGTCCATCGTAATATGTTACCATTTCCAAACCGGGATTTCTAACGGTTGGAGATTACCGGATGAATGGTTTTGTTTCCAAACCGGGACTTCTCCACGTATCTCGCGGTGTCTCGTTTCATTCCGGGCCACCAATAGTTTTGTTTCAAGTCATTATACATCTTGGTCGCTCCCGGATGAATGGAATAACGGGATTTATGAGCTTCATCAAGTAGAAGCTTTTTAACTCCACATGTGTTAGGGACCCAAATTCTATTGAAACGAGTCTTCAAGCCGTGACTGCCTATCTCGAGGTCTTTAACTTGGCCGATAATCCTTTCCTTTTTCCAATTTTCCGTCTTTACAGCTTCATCCTGTGCTCCACGGATTTGTTCTAATAAACCCGAGGTCACAATGAGTTGTAATGATCGTACTCGTATTGGGGTATAATCTGCCTTTCTGCTCAATGCATCGGCCACCACATTGGCTTTCCCGGGATGGTAGTGTATTTCACAGTCGAAATCCTTGATCGTTTCCAACCACCGCCTTTGTCTCATGTTTAATTCCTTCTGATCGAAGAAATATTTCAAGCTTTTGTGGTCGGTAAAGATTGTACATTTTACCCCATATAAGTAATGTCCCCATATTTTTAAAGCAAACACTAC
Organism: Helianthus annuus; assembly: GCF_002127325.2. NCBI lineage: Eukaryota > Viridiplantae > Streptophyta > Magnoliopsida > Asterales > Asteraceae > Helianthus > Helianthus annuus. Next base: position 28,372,689 of record NC_035434.2, on the reverse strand, counting down.
TGCTGCCAGTTCCAAGTCGTGAATTGGGTATTTCTTTTCATGAATCTTCAGTTGCCTCGAGGCGTAGGCGATAACCTTGCCTCGTTGCATTAAAACACACCCAAGCCCCGAATGCGACGCATCCGAGTAAACCACCATGTCGTCAACCCCTTCCGGTAATGTTAACACCGGAGCGTGGGTCAACTTTTCCTTGAGTGTTTGGAAGGCTTCCTCTTGCTTGACGCCCCATACAAACTTCTCCTCCTTGCGAGTTAATTTGGTCAAGGGTAAAGCAATTCTGGAGAAATCTTGTATGAACCTCCGATAATATCCCGCGAGCCCTAAAAAGCTTCTGATCTCAGAGGGATTTCTTGGAGGATTCCAATTTGACACTGCTTCTACTTTTGATGGATCCACTAGTACTCCATTGGCACTAATGATATGCCCAAGAAACTGCACCTCACGTAACCAAAAGGCGCACTTTGAGAATTTTGCATATAGCCTTTCTCGTCTGAGTGTTTCTAATACTTCTTGCAAATGATGTACATGCTCCACTTCATTCTTCGAGTACACCAAAATGTCATCGATAAAGACAATTACCGACTTGTCCAGTATAGGTTTGCAAACCCAGTTCATGAGGTCCATGAAAGCCGCGGGTGCATTAGTCATCCCAAAGGGCATTACAAGGAACTCATAATGCCCGTACCGCGTACGAAATGCCGTCTTCGGTATGTCTTCTTCCTTGACTTTCAATTGGTGATAACCCGATCTAAGATCTATCTTGGAGAACCAACTTGCTCCCTATAGCTGGTCAAACAAATCATCAATTCTTGGGAGTGGGTATCGATTCTTCACCGTGAGTTTGTTTAACTCTCGGTAATCGATACACATTCGCATACTGCCGTCCTTCTTTTTCACAAATAAAACTGGTGCGCCCCACGGAGACACACTCGGTCGGATAAACCCCTTATCGAGCAATTCTTGGATTTGAGACATCAATTCTTGTAATTCCGACGGCGCAAGTCGATACGGCGCCCTAGCCACGGGTTTTGCGCCCGGAATCAACTCGATTCCGAACTCTACCTCCCGTTCTGGTGGTATCCCCGACAGTTCTTCCGGGAACACATCTTCATAATCACGTACCACCGGTACGTCTCCAATTTTGAGGGGTTTTTTTTCCGTTTCTCTTGCGTATACCATGTAAGCCTTGCATCCATGTTTCATAAGTTTATGGGCTTCTAGCATTGAGCATATCACCGGGTTACCTCCTTTTTCACCGTATATCGTAACTTTCTTTCCGCTAGGAGAAGTCAGTTTTATTTCCTTTCGGAAACAATCCACCTTCGCGTGGTAACGGGATAACCAATCTATCCCCACTATCACTTGGAATTCTCCCATCGACATCGGAATCAAGTCTATTGTGTATTCTTCGTCATCAATGTTCATTTTACAGTTTTCACATACATCACAAACAACAAAGCTCTTGTTATTACCTATCTCTACTTCTAAAGGCATAGGTAATTTTGTTAGAACAAATGAAGGATGCCGAATAAATCCATATGAAATAAAGGATTTATTCGCACCCGTATCAAATAACACACGTGCAGGAATTGAGTTTACAGTAAATACACCTGAGACCACGTTAGGTTCGACCTTTGCTTCAGCAGCGGTCAATTGGAAAGATCTTGCTTTTGCTTTCGGGGCTTCACCTTTCGAGTCTTGCCCATCTTTCTTTCCAACAAGTTCTGGGCATTCCGATCTTTTGTGACCCGTTCTGTAACAGTTGTAACAGACAGTCACTTTCTCCGGACATGATATAGCCACGTGTCCCGTTTTTCGGCATATGGGACAAGGCTTATCTTTGAAGCGACATTCGCCCTTATGATTCTTCCCACAAATTTTGCAACTTGGTGTACTACCTTTTGTATCTGATTTCTTCGCTGTTTCATTCATTCGTGCTTTCTTGTTAGGGCTTGGATTCACATCTTGTGCCCTTCGTTCACCCCGTTCTATGCTCTTTTTCAGTTCGATCTCCCTTTCCCGAGCAGCATTGACGATCTCGGTAAGGGTCTCGTACTTTGAAGGGGTTATGAACTCTCTATACTCCGCACTCAGCATGTTATGGTAGAAATAGACCTTTTGTTCTTCATTTGTTATCAAATCATCACAGAACTTCATCTTGTCCATAAACATCCCCGTGATCTTGTCTATGGATTCGCCCTTGTGTCTGAGTTGCATGAACTCTTCCTTAATTCGATTTATGACCGCTTTTGGACTATGGTGTTTAAGGACCGGTGTCTTAAACTCCTCCCATGACATGGCCTTAGCCGCTTCACTTCCAATTTCTTTCTTTTTGTTATCCCACCAGTCTTTCGCTTGACCTCTTAGTTGACCCGTACCATAGGCTACGTAGTCATCTTCATCACAATGAGTTCTCTCGAATACCCCTTCGATGTCACTTAGCCATCGTTGGCACACAATTGGATCAACCTCTCCATTATATATGGGTGGTTTACATGCCATGAATTCCTTGTATGAACAAGGCTTTCGTCCTCCAGGTTTTTCCTTTGCTAGATTTGTATTATCCTCTAACTTCTTGATTCTCTCCTCTACTAATGATAAAACTGTATTTTGAATTTTATCAATAAAGTCCGACAAACTGTTTTCGATCGCCTTTCCAACCTCTTCGGCAATCACTGCTCTCCTTTGTTCGGTGACTCTTGGCACCGCATCGTCATCACCTCCGTCCGCCATCTTTAATACTGAAATGTTTACATATATTGTTAAACATTTAATTTATAACACATGCTTTACTTGTTTTGATTCAATCAAGTTCATAACTTGATTCAATCGTTCTTGTTTCATGCATTTCTTATGTTTGAGTGAGCTTACACACTCTTTTTCATGCATATTTGTTCCTGATTTATTTCTATATTCTTCTAATTTTACCTAAATAATTAACTCTTACCGGATGTGTGATCAAGCTTGAACCGAACACTTATTGACAACCTTGAGCTCTGATTACCAACTTGTAAGACCCAGTTTTACCTACTAGATTTAATAACATAAGACCTTGCATTTCATGCTAAAATTTAGAGTTTACAAAAACTTTCACGACTTGAAAATCATGACTGTACATAACATTCACGATAATAACCTACGAAACCATATTCAAGACATAATCTACAATTGTTTACATAGTTTTAAAACAAAAGAACAAGTGCGGAAGCGTTTGTTTAAGTGTTCGGTTCGGATACTATTGTTTGATCATCACCCTTCTACTTGAAAACCTGAAAAACTGAACATTTTAGATCAATGTTAGTATTAAGGTCCTTGGACAAAAATATAATCAAAACGGTGTTTGAAGACCAATTAACGTAACCAAGAATAATGAAATTCAGTTTTTGGAACTGGGTGCTACCGTAACTTACGGTAGTCACCGTAAGTTACGGTGGCTCCTGGAAGCTTGTGACCTGCCGTAAGGCAGGAGGATCCTACCGTAACAACTTGTTTGCTACCGTAAGTTACGGTATCACCGTAACTTACGGTAGTCACTGTACATGTTTTCTTGCTTTGTTGTTGTTGTCATTCTATTCCCATTTTGCAGTAAATTAATCTTGAACATGATTATCACCTAACCAAGGTTAGGATACTCATGTTCTGATTATGACCCGCTATCATGTTTCGCCTTCCCCATGAGGGGTCGCTTACGCAATAATCTACATGTTTAAATCCAAGGCTTCATGTTTGTCAAACTACACTACTTGACATGTTTACCAAATCAGAACCTTAACTCTTGTATTAGGAGTTAAGTTTCTCAACTAGCTTAGCGTGTCCACTACCCGGCTTACGCTTGGTTTATAACCATTTGTCATGTTTACTCCCAAACTTGTTTTGACCCGTTTGGATGCCGGAATTTAGGCACCAATCAAGGTATTTCAAGAGTCCTTTTTCTATCACATGTTTTGACTCGTTTTTACTTGTTTGAGACGCAAAGTCACTTTCGTAACTTATTGGTCTATCTTGTTTACCATGCTTTAAACTACGACATAAAACAAATAAATAATTTTAATGTAACGAAACGGTAATTTCGTACCTTTAGAGCACGCCTTTTCCCCGTGAATTCCCTCCGGCTTGTCCGCTTGACGATCCGGACTCTTTGCCTAGAAATTTCAGTTTACAACATGTTTAGAACTCTTATCACACCCCCAAAATCCACACGCGGAGTACCACCGCTTGGAGGCGTGACATGACCAGGATCAAGCCATCAATCATATTGAACATAGTGTATAATAAATAAAGTAGTTCGTAAAACCCAATTCAATACAATTGATGTTCAAACCAAACAAAACATAAATTGAGTAGCGGAAGCATAAGTATGTAAACCTAATGTAAATCACAAGTTCAAGGTTTAAATGTTAACATGGCATCCACGATCCATGTCCCACAACGACCTGCTCCTCCCTGTGCAAGCTCCATATGTACCTAAGGTCCTGCAAGGCATGTAGCAACGAATCAACAACTAGTTGAGCGAGTTCACAGAAAGTAAGTACGTAATGGTAATTCGTAAGTTCATTTATGGGGGCTTCCCATGTATGTATGTACTAATGGTGGGGGTTTCCCATGGTTATATTTATTACTAGTGGGGGATTCCCACGTTTATCCTTACTAATGGGGGCTTCCCATGATTGTACTTACTAGACTAATTGCAACCATGTGTTCTTCTTAATCCGAGAACAGGAATACGTACAAGGTCACGTAGGATTTACGTGAGTGCCCTTCCCCGAGGACAGTGGTACGTGTGGGGTTTACGTAGGATTTACGTAAGTGTCCTTCCGACCCGGAAGACAGTAGTAGGCATGAGTTTACGTAGGTTTTACGTAAGTGTCCTCCCGACCCGGGAGACAATGGTAAATACTAGTTTACGTAGGTTTTACGTAAGTGTCCTGACTAACCTGAGGACGATGGTCTATAGTCTAGCAATAGCGTAAGTACGAGTAATTATCCAATTCAAATCTTCCAACCCAATTCCCACCCGGGAATCCCATGCCTTGGCTGTGTGAACTCACCTTGGTTTGCTCGGTATGCTAAGTATGCGCTCAAGTAAATCAATCACGTCCTAGGGTATGCATGTATACGATAATCAGTGTACGTTCATGTTGTTCACGTATAGGTATAGTCACAGTGGATGATACATCAAAAGACACCAAGTAACATGTTGCACTTATTTGTAATCATACAAGTATTGTTTCTATACATAACAGCAGTTAACTAACCCAGTTAACTTCAACAGAATTAAATTAAGTTTACTGTGCAGATTATTCAAATTGGCGAATCACAGGTTGGCGAATCACACTTTGGCGAAACACATATTGACGAAACATATTCTGTTTCGTCAATCACCCTTTGGCGAAACGCATTCTCTGTCTCGTCGACCGCCCATGGCGAAACACTTATCTTGTTTCGTCAATTCCCCTTTGGCGAAACACCCCCTTTTGTTTCGCCGAAAATTCCATTTCATCAACTAATCAGTCACGTCGACCGGTTAATCATCGTTTAACAGTTACACCATCACAAAACCACAATACAGATTCTTTAATAAAACCATTTGGCCGATGCAACCAGCCAATGGTCATCATGTGACCGCCCATCCCCACCAATCATATAAGTTCATGAAATTTCTTATTCACACAACACATCTAGTAACCTGTGCATCTATCACTTCACCCACCCACATGATGTTTGACTTTAGATAAGTGGAAGTCGTGTGCCATTGGACCGATCACAAACATGGGTCGTTTCACAAACACCCCTATTACTACATAGCCATATCTTTATTAAATCATCTTGAATAAAATCAAAAGCTAAACCAATCATGTGATACGTTGAATGGTGAGGCCCAATCAGATGTATATGATTTGTGTTCTTTAGTCAAACATTGAGTACAACAATTTGGGTGGTGCCCATGTGATACTACATTGACGACAACAACCCCTGCACCAACATCATGTGATACATAAATCCTTAGTTCTAGCAAGACCCTAAGAGGTACTCATTACCCTACATACACACGAATCGATCAAACATAACCATTCCAACAGTCACATCAACTCGGTTTATAAACAAATTATCATAAGAGATTTCCTTCAGTTTATCATCCATGCATATAACTACCATTTATTACACTTACATTCACATATAGAAACATAACATCATGTATCAATCCAGTTACATGTATCAAAGGAACTCGAATCAAACAATGGTAATGGTATACTAACCGAGAGGAACAATCTGAAAAACACAAGGGTCTTCGAGAGAGAGAGAAGTCGTTATCGAGTTAGGGAAAAGAGATTTAGGGTTTGTTGCTTTCTAAAGATTTCGTAGCCCTATAACCATCCCTACGTATAATACCCTTGTTGGGCTTCGGCCTGATCTAGTGTGTGGGCCGAGAGGCCGAGATGAGTGTGTGTGTGCATCAGTAAGTTTCCGGCCCCATAAAGCTAGTAACAGATTCCCACATTGACTAACCGACACGTAAAAACTCTTAACAGTTTCATGTACAATCAAATTAGTATCCACACGTAAACGTTTAGTGATGCACAAGTGTAAACAAGTAAGTCTTTACATGGTCGCAACTAAAGGCAATTAAACGTAAAAACACACGTCAAAGGTTGCGGAATCAAAGTAGTGCTAACCTCAAATATTCGGGTTGTCACATCATCCCCAACGTGAAAGAAATTTCGTCCCGAAATTTGGTACGTACTCACTGAGGAAGCTAGATAAGTTGTATCGTTTACTGGTTTTCCTGGGGTGTCACATCCTCCCCCCGTTGATCTGGAATTTCGTCCCGAAATTCCGTGGTAGCTTCAGCCTCAGTAGTGGTTGTGTTGTTCGCGAACAACTGGGGATACTTTTCTTTCATTTGATCTTCGCGTTCCCAGGTGTACTCTGGGCCACGTCGGGAGTTCCAACGAACTCGAACAAGAGGGATTCTCTTGTGTTTGAGGACCTTCACATCCTGGTCCGTGATTTCAACAGGTTCCTCGACGAACTACAACCGCTCGTCGATAGTGAGCTCCTTCAAGGGAACTATGAGGGTCTCATCTGACAGCCATATCTTCAGATTCGACACGTGGAAAACATTGTGAACTGCACCGAGTTCAGCTGGTAGGTTTAGCTTGTATGCCACTTTGCCAATCTTCTCAATGATCTCGAACGGTCCGACATACCGCGGATTTAGTTTGCCTCGCTTGCCAAAACGTACCACACCCTTCCAGGGTGAGACTTTAAGTAAAACCCGGTCCCCGACCTGAAATTCCAATGGCTTCCTACGCTTATCCGCGTAGCTTTTCTGACGGTCGCGAGCTGCCGCCATACGTTGCCGTATTTGCACAATCTTTTCTGTGGCGTCCACTACAATCTCCGGACCCGTGATCTGACTATCCCCCACCTCTGCCCAACAGAGAGGTGACCGGCATTTACGCCCGTACAATGCCTCGAATGGAGCGACTTGAATGCTGGTATGATAGAAACTCCACCAAAGGGAGATGCTTTTCCCAGCCGTTGCCGAAATCAATAACACATGCCCGAAGCATGTCTTCAAGAGTTTGAATCGTTCGCTCGACTGTCCATCCGTCTGAGGATGATATGCTGTGCTCATGTCTAATCGTGAGCCAAAAGATCTGTGCATCGCTTGCCAAAGCTCTGATGTGAATCGTGCATCCCGATCCAAAATGATAGAGGTGGGCACCCCGTGCCTCGAAACAACTTCTTTAAGATAAACGTCTGCGAGAGTGGAGAACTTATCTGTTTCCTTTATAGCCAGGAAGTGTGCAGACTTGGTGAGTCGATCCACGATCACCCATATAGTATCATTCCCATGCTGGGATCTGGGTAGGCCTGTAACAAAATCCATGGAAATTTCTTCCCATTTCCATTGCGGTATTTTGGGTTGCTGAAGTAGACCCGCTGGTTTCTGATATTCCACTTTGACTTTTGCACATGTCAAACACTTGCCGACGTAAGTAGCGATGTGGGCTTTCATGCTAGGCCACCAGTATGTTGTTTTGAGATCGTGGTACATTTTATTAGACCCTGGATGTACCGAGTAGCGAGACTTGTGTGCTTCATCCATCACAAGTTCCCGTAATCCGCCATACAGTGGGACCCAAATACGCCCCGTTACATAGTAGGCGTCGTCTTCCTTTTGTTCCATTCGTTGTCTTGAGCCACGTAAGGCTTCAGCCTTGACGTTTTCGGGTTTCAATGCTTCTATCTGAGCAGTTCGTATCTGTGCAGGAAGGCCGGACTGAATAGTGAGCTACAAAGCTCGTACGCGTCTAGGTATAGTGCCTTTCCGACTGAGGGCGTCAGCCACAACATTGGCTTTGCCTGGATGGTACTTAATAGCGCATTCGTAATCGTTCAAAAGTTCGACCCATCTTCGCTGACGCATATTCAATTCCTTCTACTTGAAGATATGCTCGAGACTCATGTGATCGGTGTAAATTGTGCACCTGGTACCGTACAGGTAGTGTCGCCATATCTTAAGTGCGAAAACAACAGCTCCCAGCTCTAAATCATGCGTCGTGTAGTTCCGTTCATGAACCTTAAGTTGGCGCGAAGCGTAAGCAATGACCTTGTCGCGCTGCATTAACACACATCCAAGACCCTGGATGTGATAACTCGGACTTTAGACTTGCTTTGATGTAACGTTACGTGCTTATGAGAACTGAATTATATGGTTTTAAATGAATGTTTGTTTATGTGCTTTATGTGTGTATGTATGTTATGTGTTGCACGAGCCCAAACTACACACTTAAACCCGATTGCATTGATTATAACCGGTCACACAAGCCCTTTGGGCCACACCTTGTTCACGGACCCTTAGAAGTAATCGGATGGGCTCGGCCCACTCCCCCACTCGCAACACAAAACCGGGACTAGGGGTTTGTTTTACTGCTTTTGCAAAACACAAACACACACACCCCAAACTCTCTCCTTCTCTCTCGGAATCGCCTCTCTCTCGGAACCGGAGACCACACCTTTGAAGTTCTCGGCTCCATCTTTTGTTTTACATCTCGGTTAGCATCAACCTCTTGATTACGTGTTTATATGTTTTGTTAGTAATCGGATTTACATAATTATTGTGATGATCGGATATATGAATGTATAATGCATCGGCTAGTATGTATTGTTTAATCGGTTATGTTGATATGATTCCTGAATGCGTGATCTAGCCTAGTCGGATGTGATAGTTGTAATCGGCCATGTGCTTACGTTAAATTGAAATTGCCTGTCTAAAAACCGAATGAACATATATGATCGGCTGTTTAGTATTGTTAAAAATCGGATTAATTGATTTACCCCGGCTATATGGTTGTATGAATGGTTATGATTCTGCTCATATGATAAGATGTGTGTTCTTGAATATTACATGAACAGTTTGAATGTGGTTGAATTAGGAATTGTAACTGATTTGATCTATTTCTGAAACTATTGATTATGTTTGCTGAAATCACGGATTAGTTGTTATGGTTATTTAAGGAATTCAGGAAATCAGTTACACGCGTGATTGCGACTTGGATTTGCGAGTCGAAACCCACAGTCTCGACTCGAGACCACACAGCAACATCAGCCGAAACCATGGTTGCGAGTCTTGTTGCGACTCGTAACCAGTCCGTGACAAGCCGAGACCATGGTTGCGAGTCCCGTTGCGACTCGTAACCAGATCATGATGAGCCGAAATCACCCGTTGCGACTCGTAACCAGCTGTTGTGACTCGTAACTCTCTGTTGCGACTCGAGATCGCCGGTTGCGACTCGAGACCACCTTTGCACATACACTGTTTTGGGCCTTCGCTGTCACGGGCCCAATCATTTGGGCTAATTGATTGGATATTTGTTTACTGTCATGTTATTGGACTGCTTATCTGTTTGGGCTGATATATTATTTGGGCGGATTACCTTTCGGGCTTAGACTTTGGATCGCACATGAATGATAATGCTATGCTCTTACCTGTTCACGTGCATACGTGATTCTTGCCATGATTATATGTGTACATACGTGTAGCTTATACGTGCAATAGTTGAGTATGAACCTAACTTGCATAAGTAACCATGATAGGACGTGGTTGATCTCTTACTTGTATACTTGAGCATTTTATTGTCTGCCGAGCAAACCCAGGTGAGTTCACACAGCCAAGGCATGGGATTCCCGGGTTGGGAATTGGGTTGGATATGTTGAATATGGAATGATTACTCGTACTTACGCATTCTCTAGACTATAGACCATCGTCCTCAGGATAGTCAGGACACGTTACGTAAAGCCTACGTAACCCAGTATTTGCCATTTGTCTCCCGGGTCGGGAGGACACGTTACGTAAAGCCTACGTAACCCAATACCATCCACTGGCTTCCAGGTCGGAAGGCCACGCTGCGTAAAGCCTACGTAGCCCCCACGCGTACCATGTCCTCGGGGAAGGGCACGTCACGTAAAGCCTACGTGACCCTGTACGTTTTCCTGTTCTCGGTAAAGAAGAACACATGGTCGGAAGTTAGTCTAGTAAGTACCGTTAATGAGAAGCCCTCATTAGCCAGGATAAACATGGGAAGCCCCCACCAGTATTATGAACACAAGGTTTGGGAAGCCCCCACCTTTAGTACACACTAGTATGGGAAGCCCCCACTAGCTATACTTATGCACTATGTTATGAACTTACTTTCTGTGAACTCGCTCAACTAGTTTGTTGATTATTTGCTGCATGCCTTGCAGGACCTTAGGTACTTTATGGAGCTTGCACAGGGAGGAGCATGTCGTTGTGGGATACGGATCATGAACTTATTCTGAACTTATAACTATTTTGAGATTACATACTATGCTTCCGCTACTTAAACGATGTTTGGTTTTGAAACATCAATCATGTCATGATGATTTACATTGATTACTTATATTATTAAATGCTATGTTTGATATGATTGATGGCTTGATCCTGGTCATGTCACGCTCCCAAGCGGTGGTGCTCCGTGGGTGGATTTTGGGGGTGTGACAGATTGGTATCAGAGCCATTGGTTATAGAGAACTTGGTTTTAATATGGGAAAAACGTTTTTATTAAAACCGGACTATAACCAGAACAGTGCTCTCAACGACCCACAACGACGCTTCGCTCCACGTGCAAGACTCGACATCCTAGGTAATAAGGTTTATGTTTATTGCCTGTTTGCTAGAATTGATAGAACTTTGCTCGCATTACGTTTAGATACACATGATATTATAGCATGAGAATCCCTATGTGCTTACACTTTTCTGTCATCGCCCTATTCGCGAACCATTCTTACCTATGCTACTTGTTACAATGAAGATCATGTCTGGACGAATCAACATGACTCAAGCCCAGCTAGAGGCTCTCGTTCAAGCTCAAGTTGCTGCGGCAGTTGCAGCAGCTCAAGCAGGTAGTATATCCTGCAGTATAGGCACACACTAGGATCTTTAGATCCTACATTAACTCTCGTATTTAACTTCGTCCTATTCGTACACAATAGGTCAACACGCGCAGCAGCAAGTTTGCACTTTTAAGAACTTCATGGACTGTCGTCCAAATTCTTTCAGCGGCACAGAGGGGGCAGTGGGACTCCTCCACTGGTTTGAAAAGCTAGAATCAGTATTCGAAATGTGCGAGTGCCCTGAGGCTCGCAAGGTCAAGTTTGCCACCGGCACCTTGGAAGGAATCGCGCTAACCTGGTGGAACGCGCAGGTGCAGATTCTCGGGTTGGCAGCTGCTAACGCCACCCCATGGAACGATTTCAAGGAACTCATCAAGCGTGAGTATTGTACACGTGAAGATATTCACAAGTTGGAAGACGAGCTGTATAATCTGAAAATGGTTGGGTCAGAGATCGAAGCGTATACGAAACGGTCGAACGAGCTGGCCGTATTGTGCCCAACTATGGTGGACCCTCCATACAAGCGCATTGAGATGTATCTCAAGGGATTGGCACCAGAGATCCAGAGCCATGTTACCTCGGCTAATCTTGACAACATCCAGGAAATCCAGCGTCTCGCTCATCGCATCATCGATCAGGCAGTGGATCAGAATAAACTGCCTAAGCGTGTCAACGCTACTACTACAGTCACTCCATCAGTTACTCCTGCTACTACTAGCGACAACAAAAGAAAGTGGGAAGGAGATTCTAGTAAAGGTTCAGCGACTGTTCAGCCACAAGCTCAGCAGCAGAAGATTGACCACTATCAGAGTCCCAGTCAGCAATCCTCAGGTGGTCACAGGCAGAGGAGATATCAGGGAAGTCAGCCTAAGTGTTACAATTGCCACAGACATCACAATGGCCCGTGCAACAAGGGTCGTTGTCAAAGGTGTCTTAAGATGGGTCACGAGGCCAAAGACTGTAGGAGTCCACGGCCTGCGAACCAGAATCAGCAGCCTCAGCAACCCGCTCCACAGAACCAGCAGCAGCAGCAGCAGCCACAGCGTGGAAACCGGGGATGTTTCCAGTGTGGGGCTGAAGGTCACTTCAAACGTGATTGCCCTCAGTTGAACCAGAACCGCAACAACAACAATAACCAGGGCAACGGGAACAACAACGGCGGGAACAACAACAATAATGGCAACGAGGCAAGAGGTCGAGCTTTCGTTTTGGGAAGAGGAGACGCAGTGAACGATCCCAATGTGGTTATGGGTAAGTTTCTCCTCGACAATATTTATGTTACTGTTTTGTTTGATTCGGGTGCGGATACAAGCTATATGTCTGTGAAAATGTGTCAACTGCTAAAACGTGCACCAACATTTTTACCCACCAAACATGTAGTAGAGTTAGCTAACGGTAAAAGTCTAGAAGCCACGCACGTAGTTCAGGGTTGTAATCTTATCCTATCTGGCCAAGCCTTCTCTATTGACCTCATTCCCATAGTTTTGGGTAGTTTCGACGTTGTGATTGGGATGGATTGGTTATCCCAACACCAGGCAGAAATTTTATGCAGCGAGAAGATTATTCGCATTCCTCGTTCGGGTCAGGAACCTCTAGAAGTTCAAGGCGACAAGAGTGGTGCAGTGGTTGGCATCATCTCTTTCTTGAAGGCTCAGAAATGCTTACGAAAGGGGCACACTGCCATTCTGGCACTCGTTACAGACGTATCAGCAAAGGAAAAGAAATTGGAGGATATCCAATTGTACATGATTACCCTCAGGTGTTTCCTGAAGACTTACCTGGCTTACCGCCTCATCGTCAGGTCGAATTTCAAATCGAGCTTGCTCCAGGAGCAGCACCCATAGCTCGCGCACCATATCGTCTAGCTCCATCAGAATTGGAAGAACCGTCTAAGCAGCTACAAGAACTCTTGGAAAAGGGCTTTATTCGTCCAAGCTCTTCGCCTTGGGGAGCTCCAGTACTATTCGTGAAAAAGAAAGACGGTACGTTCAGGATGTGCATCGACTACCGTGAACTCAACAAGGTGACGGTGAAGAACCGTTATCCTCTTCCGCGCATTGACGACTTATTCGACCAGTTGCAAGGGTCGTGTTACTATTCGAAGATAGATTTGAGGTCGGGGTACCATCAGCTGAGAGTCCGGGATGAGGACATCTCCAAGACAGCCTTCAGAACTCGTTATGGTCACTACGAGTTTCTTGTCATGCCGTTTGGGTTAACGAACGCGCCTGCTGTATTTATGGACCTTATGAACAGGGTGTGCAAACCCTATCTCGACAAGTTCGTCATAGTATTCATCGACGACATTCTGATTTACTCCAAGAGTCAGGAGGAACACGAGCAGCATCTTCGCCTTATATTGGAACTCCTTCGGAAGGAACAGCTGTACGCCAAGTTTTCTAAATGCGACTTCTGGCTTCGTGAAGTCCACTTCTTAGGCCACGTGGTAAACAAGGATGGGATCCATGTCGATCCATCCAAGGTAGATTCGATCAGGAACTGGCCTGCACCGCGTACACCGACAGAAATACGCCAATTCTTGGGTTTGGCAGGCTACTACAGACGGTTTATCAAAGACTTTTCAAAGATCGCGCAACCACTTACACTACTGACACAGAAGGGTGTCACCTACCGTTGGGGCAAAACGCAGGAAACTGCTTTTCAGTATCTAAAGGATAGGCTTTGCAGCGCACCTATTCTCTCATTGCCAGAAGGCACAGAAGACTTCGTAGTATATTGTGATGCATCCATCCAGGGTCTTGGATGTGTGTTGATGCAACGTGATAAAGTGATAGCCTACGCTTCTCGGCAACTCAAGGTTCACGAACGAAACTACACGACGCACGATCTAGAACTGGGAGCTGTTGTTTTCGCGCTTAAGATATGGCGACACTACCTGTACGGTACCAGGTGCACGATTTACACCGATCACAGGAGTCTCGAGCATATTCTTAAGCAGAAGGATTTGAACATGCGTCAACGACGATGGGTCGAGTTACTTAATGACTATGAATGCGCTATCAAGTATCATCCAGGCAAGGCCAATGTTGTGGCTGACGCCCTTAGTCGAAAAGACACTTTACCACGGCGCGTGCGAGCGCTACAGCTTACGATTCAGTCTAGCCTTCCTGCACAGATACGAGATGCTCAGGTAGAAGCATTGAAGCCCGAAAACGTCAAGGCTGAAGCCTTACGCGGCTCACGACAACAAATGGAACAGAAGGCAGACGGCGCCTACTATGTAACGGGCCGGATTTGGGTCCCTCTCTATGGCGGTTTACGCGAACTTGTAATGGATGAAGCTCACAAGTCTCGCTATTCGGTACATCCAGGATCGGATAAAATGTACCACGACATCAGCACTACTTATTGGTGGCCTAGCATGAAGGCCCACATCGCTACGTACGTTGGAAAGTGTTTGACCTGCGCAAGAGTCAAGGTTGAATACCAGAAACCAGCTGGCCTACTACAGCAGCCTAAGATACCGCAATGGAAATGGGAAGAAATTTCCATGGATTTCGTTACGGGCTTACCTAGATCCCAGCGAGGGAATGATACGATCTGGGTGATCGTGGATCGACTCACCAAGTCTGCACACTTCCTACCTATAAAGGAAACGGATAAGTTCTCCACTCTCGCAGACGTCTATCTTAAGGAAGTTGTTTCGAGGCACGGGGTGCCCACATCTATCATATCGGATCGCGATGCACGATTCACGTCAGAGCTATGGCAAGCAATGCACAAATCTTTCGGCTCAAAGTTAGACATGAGCACGGCATATCACCCTCAGACGGATGGGCAGTCTGAGCGAACGATCCAAACTCTAGAAGACATGCTTCGGGCATGCGTCATCGATTTCGGCAACAGCTGGGAAAAGCATCTCCCTTTGGTGGAGTTCTCGTATAATAATAGCTATCACACCAGCATTCAAGCCGCTCCATTCGAGGCATTGTACGGACGTAAATGCCGGTCACCTCTCTGTTGGGCAGAGGTGGGGGATAGTCAGATCACGGGTCCAGAGATTGTAGTGGACGCCACAGAAAAGATAGCACAGATACGACAACGCATGGCGGCAGCACGCGACCGTCAGAAAGCCTACGCGGACAAGCGTAGAAAGCCATTGGAATTTCAGGTCGGGGACCGGGTTTTATTGAAAGTCTCACCCTGGAAGGGTGTGGTTCGTTTTGGCAAACGGGGCAAACTAAATCCGCGGTACGTCGGACCATTCGAAATCATAGAAAAGATTGGCAAAGTAGCATACAAGTTGAACCTACCAGCTGAACTCGGGGCAGTTCACAATGTCTTTCATGTATCGAACTTAAAGAAGTGCCTATCAGATGAAAATCTCATCATTCCTTTTAAGGAACTCACTATCGACGAGCGGTTGCAGTTCGTCGAGGAACCAGTTGAAATCACGGACCGGGATGTGAAGGTCCTCAAAAACAAGAGAATCCCTCTTGTCCGAGTTCGTTGGAACTCCAAACGTGGCCCAGAGTACACCTGGGAACGCGAAGACAGGATGACAGGAAAGTACCCCCAGTTATTCGAAACCAATGCTACCACTACTGAGGCTGAAGCTACTACTTCGGAATTTCGGGACGAAATTCCAGATCAACGGGGGGAGGATGTGACACCCCAGGAAAATCAGTGAACAATACAGTTTACCTAGCTTCCTCAGTGAGTGCATACCAAATTTCGGGACGAAATTTCCAATTAGTTGGGGATAATGTGATAACTCGGACTTTAGACTTGCTTTGATGTAACGTTACGTGCTTATGAGAACTGAATTATATGGTTTTAAATGAATGTTTGTTTATGTGCTTTATGTGTGTATGTATGTTATGTGTTGCACGAGCCCAAACTACACACTTAAACCCGATTGCATTGATTATAACCGGTCACACAAGCCCTTTGGGCCACACCTTGTTCACGGACCCTTAGAAGTAATCGGATGGGCTCGGCCCACTCCCCCACTCGCAACACAAAACCGGGACTAGGGGTTTGTTTTACTGCTTTTGCAAAACACAAACACACACACCCCAAACTCTCTCCTTCTCTCTCGGAATCGCCTCTCTCTCGGAACCGGAGACCACACCTTTGAAGTTCTCGGCTCCATCTTTTGTTTTACATCTCGGTTAGCATCAACCTCTTGATTACGTGTTTATATGTTTTGTTAGTAATCGGATTTACATAATTATTGTGATGATCGGATATATGAATGTATAATGCATCGGCTAGTATGTATTGTTTAATCGGTTATGTTGATATGATTCCTGAATGCGTGATCTAGCCTAGTCGGATGTGATAGTTGTAATCGGCCATGTGCTTACGTTAAATTGAAATTGCCTGTCTAAAAACCGAATGAACATATATGATCGGCTGTTTAGTATTGTTAAAAATCGGATTAATTGATTTACCCCGGCTATATGGTTGTATGAATGGTTATGATTCTGCTCATATGATAAGATGTGTGTTCTTGAATATTACATGAACAGTTTGAATGTGGTTGAATTAGGAATTGTAACTGATTTGATCTATTTCTGAAACTATTGATTATGTTTGCTGAAATCACGGATTAGTTGTTATGGTTATTTAAGGAATTCAGGAAATCAGTTACACGCGTGATTACGACTTGGATTTGCGAGTCGAAACCCACAGTCTCGACTCGAGACCACACAGCAACATCAGCCGAAACCATGGTTGCGAGTCTTGTTGCGACTCGTAACCAGTCCGTGACAAGCCGAGACCATGGTTGCGAGTCCCGTTGCGACTCGTAACCAGACCATGATGAGCTGAAATCACCCGTTGCGACTCGTAACCAGCTGTTGCGACTCGTAACTCTCTGTTGCGACTCGAGATCGCCGGTTGCGACTCGAGACCACCTTTGCACATACACTGTTTTGGGCCTTCGCTGTCACGGGCCCAATCATTTGGGCTAATTGATTGGATATTTGTTTACTGTCATGTTATTGGACTGCTTATCTGTTTGGGCTGATATATTATTTGGGCGGATTACCTTTCGGGCTTAGACTTTGGATCGCACATGAATGATAATGCTATGCTCTTACCTGTTCACGTGCATACGTGATTCTTGCCATGATTATATGTGTACATACGTGTAGCTTATACGTGCAATAGTTGAGTATGAACCTAACTTGCATAAGTAACCATGATAGGACGTGGTTGATCTCTTACTTGTATACTTGAGCATTTTATTGTCTGCCGAGCAAACCCAGGTGGGTTCACACCCCTACTAAGGCATGGGATTCCCGGGTCGTGGGAATGGGATAAAGGTTACAATTGACTAAGAACGTACATATGCTTTTCCTAGACTATCACCTACCATGATCCTCGGATGTCAGGACGGTTCCGTAGGTTAGAATAACACCTACGTGGTCATATGCCAATTACTGCCTCGGATGTCAGGCACGCACGTAAAACCTACGTGTACGCATTACTTACTTCTATCCTCGGTACAAAGGATACGTACGTGAAACCCATGTACACCCCCGCGTCTCCTATCCTCGGTTGTGAAGGATACGTGCGTAAAACCTACGTACACCCCATACGCGCTACTGTTCTCGGAAGAAGAACAGGGATGATACGAGTAGTTGATACGAATAGTCTAGTGGTCACATAACATGGGAAGCCCCCACCTGTATAACTTACTATCGGCCCAGTAGAGCCACCCGTACTTACTGTTACGCACTTACGTACTGTGAACTCACTCAACTAGTTTGTTGATCATTCTATTACATGCCTTGCAGATCGTTAGGTACATGGAGCTTGCACAAAGAGGAGCTGGTCGTTGTGGACAAGGATCGTATTACTTTGTTAGACACTTATGACATTTCAGTATTTTTTTTTAACTTGGGTTTATAACAATGCTTCCGCTACTTAAACAATGCTTGGTTTTGAAACATCGATCATGTCATGATGAACTACTTTAATGACTTTTATTATTATTAAATGCTATGTTTGATATGATTGATGGCTTGATCCTGGTCATGTCACGCTCCCAAGCGGTGGTACTCCGCGTGTGGATTTTGGGGGTGTGACACTGGATGGATGCGTCACAGTATACTACAAAATCGTCCGTGCCCTCTGGCAAAGAGAGGATAGGTGCACTGCAAAGTCTATCCTTTAAGTGCTGAAAAGCAGTTTCCTGATTGTTACCCCAACGGTAGGTGACGCCCTTCTGTGTCAGTAGTGTAAGCGGCTGTGCAATCTTTGAAAAGTCTTTGATGAATCGCCTGTAATACCCCGCCAAACCCAAGAATTGGCGTATTTCCGTTGGTGTACGCGGTGCAGGCCAGTTCCTGATCGAATCTACCTTGGATGGATCAACATGAATCCCATCCATGTTCACCACATGGCCTAAGAAGTGGACTTCACGAAGCCAGAAGTCGCATTTAGAAAACTTGGCGTACAATTGCTCCTTTCGAAGAAGTTCCAAAATCAATCGTAGGTGCTGCTCGTGCTCCTCTTGACTCTTGGAGTAAATCAGAATGTCGTCGATGAAGACAATCACAAACTTGTCTAAGTACGGCTTGCACACCCTGTTCATCAGATCCATAAATACGGCAGGCGCGTTCGTTAACCCGAATGGCATAACAAGAAACTCGTAGTGATCGTAGCGAGTTCTGAATGCGGTTTTGGAGACGTCCTCATCCCGGACTCTCATCTGATGATACCCTGACCTCAAGTCTATCTTGGAGTAGTAACTCGGCCCTTGCAACTGGTCGAATAAGTCATCTATGCGCGGAAGAGGATAACGGTTCTTTACCGTTACCTTGTTGAGTTCCCGGTAGTCTATGCACATCCTGAAGGTACCGTCCTTCTTTTTCACGAATAACACTGGAGCTCCCCATGGCGAAGAGCTTGGACGAATAAAGCCCTTTTCTAAGAGCTCCTGTAGCTGCTTTGACAGTTCTTCCAGTTCAGTTGGTGCTAAACGATACAGTGCTCGAGCTATGGGTGCTGCTCCCGGAGCGAGCTCGATCTGAAATTCGACTTGGCGATGAGGCGGTAGTCCAGGTAAATCTTTAGGAAACACCTGAGGAAAGTCACGAACAACTGGAATATCCTCCAACTTCTTTTCTTTCGCTGATGCATCAGTAACAAGTGCCAAGATGGCAGTGTGCCCCTTTCGTAAACATTTCTGAGCCTTTAAGAAAGAGATGATGCCAACCACAGCACCACTCTTGTCGCCTTGAACTTCGAGAGGTTCCTTGCCAGAACGAGGAATGCGAACTATCTTTTCCTTGCACAAGATCTCTGCGTGATGTTGAGATAGCCAGTCCATACCAATGACGATGTCGAAACTACCCAAAACTATGGGAATGAGATCGATGGAGAAAGTCTAACCCGCGAGGATAAGATTACAACCCTGAACTATGTGCGTGGCCTCTAGACTCTTACCATTTGCTAATTCTACGACATGATTGGTGGGTAAAAGTGTTGGTGTACGTTTTATCAGTTGACTCACTTTCACAGACATATAACTTGTATCCGCACCCGAATCAAACAAAACAGTAACATATATATTGTCGAGAAGAAACTTACCCATAACCACATTGGGATCATTCATTGCGTCACCTCGTCCCAGCACAAAAGCACGACCCCTAGCTTCATTGCCGTTGTTGTTTCCCCCGTTGTTGTTGTTCCCGTTGCCCTGGTTGCTGTTGTTGCGATTCTGGTTCTGGTTTAAGTGGGGGCAATCACGCTTGAAATGACCTTCAGCCCCACACTGAAAACATCCCCTGTTGCCCCGCTGTTGCTGCTGCTGCGGGTTTTGTGGAGCTGGTAATTGCAGTTGCTGGTTCTGATTTGCAGGCCGTGGACTCCTACAGTCTTTGGCCTCGTGACCCATCTTGAGGCACCTCTGACAGCGACCCTTGTTGCACTGGCCGCTGTGATGCCTGTTACAGTTGTGACACTTGGGGTGAAATCCTTGATACCTTCTCTGTCTATGACCACCAGAAGATTGCTGACTAGGACTCTGGTAGTGGTCAGTCTTTTGTTGCTGAGCTTGTGACTGAACTGTTGCTGAACCTTTGCTAGAATCCCCCTCCCACTTTCTTTTGTTGTCACTGGGGTAGCAGGAGTAGCGGCTGATGTGGTAGCAGTAGTAGCGCTGATACGTTTCGGTAGCTTGTCCTGATCCACTGCCTGATCAATGAGGCGATGAGCGAGTCGCTGAATATCCTGGATGTTGTCGAGATTAGCCGATGTCACGTGGCTCTGAATCTTTGGCGCTAGTCCCTTGAGATATAACTCAATGCGCTTGATCGGAGGCTCCACCATGGTTGGACACAAGATGGCCAGTTCGTTCGACCGTTTCGTGTAAGCTTCGATTTCCGACCCCGTCATTTTCAAATGATACAGTTCCACCTCCAACTTGTGGATGTCATCACGCGTGCAGTATTCCCTATTGATAAGTTCCTTGAAATCATTCCAAGGGGTGGCGTTAGCAGCTGCCAACCCTAGGATCTATACTTGCGCGTTCCACCAAGTTAGCGCAATCCCTTCAAGTGTGCCAGTGGCGTATTTCACCCTGCGAGCCTCAGGGCATTCACACATTTCAAACACAGACTCTAGCTTTTCGAACCAATGGAGGAGTCCAACTGCTCCCTCCGTGCCACTGAACGTGCTTGGACGACAGTCCATGAAGTTCTTGAACGTACAGACAGGTTGTGGGGCGTGTTGACCTATTGTGTACAAATAGGACAAAGTTAAACACAAGAGTTCATGTAGGATCTAAAGATCCTAGTGTGAGTCACATCCGCAGGGTATACTACCTGCTTGTGCAGCTGCAAGTGCCGCAGCTACTTGTTCATTGATAAGAGCCGTCAACTGGGCTTGAGTCATGTTCACACGTCCAGACATGATCTTCATAGTAAAAGTAGCATAAGTGAGAAGGGTGCGCGAGTAGTGCGATGACAGAAGAGTGTAAGCACATAGGTATTCTCAAGTAATAACGGATGGTAAGCAATGTAATCTAGCATACTACGAGCAAAGTTCTATGTAGTTCTAGCAAGCAGGTAATAAACATAAACCTTATTACCTAGGATGTCGAGTCTTGCACGTGGAGCGAAGCGTCGTTGTGGATCGTTGAGCACTGTACCGGTTATAGTCTGGTCTTAATAAAAACTTTTTCCCTTTATTAAAACCAAGTTCCTTATAACCAATGGCTCTGATACCAATCTATCACACCCCCAAAATCCACACGCGGAGTACCACCGCTTGGAGGCGTGACATGGCCAGGATCAAGCCATCAATCATATTGAACATAGTGTATAATAAATAAAGTAGTTCGTAAAACCCAATTCAATACAATTGATGTTCAAACCAAACAAAACATAAATTGAGTAGCGGAAGCATAAGTATGTAAACCTAATGTAAATCACAAGTTCAAGGTTTAAATGTTAACATGGCATCCACGATCCATGTCCCACAACGACCTGCTCCTCCCTGTGCAAGCTCCATATGTACCTAAGGTCCTGCAAGGCATGTAGCAACGAATCAACTACTAGTTGAGCGAGTTCACAGAAAGTAAGTACGTAATGGTAATTCGTAAGTTCATTTATGGGGGCTTCCCATGTATGTATGTACTAATGGTGGGGGTTTCCCATGGTTATAGTTATTACTAGTGGGGGATTCCCACGTTTATCCTTACTAATGGGGGCTTCCCATGATTGTACTTACTAGACTAATTGCAACCATGTGTTCTTCTTAATCCGAGAACAGGAATACGTACAAGGTCACGTAGGATTTACGTGAGTGCCCTTCCCCGAGGACAGTGGTACGTGTGGGGTTTACGTAGGATTTACGTAAGTGTCCTTCCGACCCGGAAGACAGTAGTAGGCATGAGTTTACGTAGGTTTTACGTAAGTGTCCTCCCGACCCGGGAGACAATGGTAAATACTAGTTTACGTAGGTTTTACGTAAGTGTCCTGACTAACCTGAGGACGATGGTCTATAGTCTAGCAATAGCGTAAGTACGAGTAATTATCCAATTCAAATCTTCCAACCCAATTCCCACCCAGGAATCCCATGCCTTGGCTGTGTGAACTCACCTTGGTTTGCTCGGTATGCTAAGTATGCGCTCAAGTAAATCAATCACGTCCTAGGGTATGCATGTATACGATAATCAGTGTACGTTCATGTTGTTCACGTATAGGTATAGTCACAGTGGATGATACATCAAAAGACACCAAGTAACATGTTGCACGTATTTGTAATCATACAAGTATTGTTTCTATATATAACAGCAGTTAACTAACCCAGTTAACTTCAACAGAATTAAATTAAGTTTACTGTGCAGATTATTCAAATTGGCGAATCACAGGTTGGCGAATCACACTTTGGCGAAACACATATTGACGAAACATATTCTGTTTCGTCAATCACCCTTTGGCGAAACGCATTCTCTGTCTCGTCGACCGCCCATGGCGAAACACTTATCTTGTTTCGTCAATTTCCCTTTGGCGAAACACCCCCTTTTGTTTCGCCGAAAATTCCATTTCATCAACTAATCAGTCACGTCGACCGGTTAATCATCGTTTAACAGTTACACCATCACAAAACCACAATACAGATTCTTTAATAAAACCATTTGGCCGATGCAACCAGCCAATGGTCATCATGTGACCGCCCATCCCCACCAATCATATAAGTTCATGAAATTTCTTATTCACACAACACATCTAGTAACCTGTGCATCTATCACTTCACCCACCCACATGATGTTTGACTTTAGATAAGTGGAAGTCGTGTGCCATTGGACCGATCACAAACATGGGTCGTTTCACAAACACCCCTATTACTACATAGCCATATCTTTATTAAATCATCTTGAATAAAATCAAAAGCTAAACCAATCATGTGATACGTTGAATGGTGAGGCCCAATCAGATGTATATGATTTGTGTTCTTTAGTCAAACATTGAGTACAACAATTTGGGTGGTGCCCATGTGATACTACATTGACGACAACAACCCCTGCACCAACATCATGTGATACATAAATCCTTAGTTCTAGCAAGACCCTAAGAGGTACTCATTACCCTACATACACACGAATCGATCAAACATAATCATTCCAACAGTCACATCAACTCGGTTTATAAACAAATTATCATAAGAGATTTCCTTCAGTTTATCATCCATGCATATAACTACCATTTATTACACTTACATTCACATATAGAAACATAACATCATGTATCAATCCAGTTACATGTATCAAAGGAACTCGAATCAAACAATGGTAATGGTATACTAACCGAGAGGAACAATCTGAAAAACACAAGGGTCTTCGAGAGAGAGAGAAGTCGTTATCGAGTTAGGGAAAAGAGATTTAGGGTTTGTTGATTTCTAAAGATTTCGTAGCCCTATAACCATCCCTACGTATAATACCCTTGTTCGGCTTCGGCCTGATCTAGTGTGCGGGCCGAGAGGCCGAGATGAGTGTGTGTGTGCATCAGTAAGTTTCCGGCCCCATAAAGCTAGTAACAGATTCCCACATTGACTAACCGACACGTAAAAACTCTTAACAGTTTCATGTACAATCAAATTAGTATCCACACGTAAACGTTTAGTGATGCACAAGTGTAAACAAGTAAGTCTTTACATGGTCGCAACTAAAGGCAATTAAACGTAAAAGCACACGTCAAAGGTTGCGGAATCAAAGTAGTGCTAACCTCAAATATTCGGGTTGTCACATCATCCCCAACGTGAAAGAAATTTCGTCCCGAAATTTGGTACGTACTCACTGAGGAAGCTAGATAAGTTGTATCGTTTACTGGTTTTCCTGGGGTGTCACAACTCTTTTCATGACCATAATCACATCATTATGAACCATGATCAAATCTGCGTTTTCATCCAAATTTTAACATTTAAATCCTCACTTAGGCATTTTAACAAACACCTAACGTGTCAGATTTTCCTACACTCATTACCAAGTTCATGACTTGCAATTTAACATCTAATTTCACTTTAATTAGTAAATTCTACATACATCTTGACATCAATATTTCTGAATTTACTTTACCAATTCAGATTTTGCTAGAACAAGAGTCATAATTCTAGTATTCACCAAGTTTCCTTCAAGTTCATTTGTTCCCCACATGTAAACCCCAAACCTTACAAACATGATGCAAAGTTTTGACAAGGAATCACCTAGGGTTTAACTCTAGACATCAAATTACTTCAAGATTCATTCATGCATTACATATCTAGGCTCAATTTCAGTTTTTCACAATTAACCTAGAATTCGTGATGGATCAAAATACCAAGATTTTACATACCTTTTGATCCTTACAACGAGGTGTTCGCTAATTTGTGTTTAGAACTTGATTTGGAACGGATTTGAGGCTTCAATTTGCATATTTTAGTGTGAAGCTAAGGTTTGGAGAATACCCTGGTCGCCCCCTTTCCTCTTGTTCGACCAGACACACCCACAAATGGTGTGTTTGGTGAGTTTTGTTACTAATCAGCTTTTAACTTTCATTCTTTGGCAAATTTAGTCCCTCACTTATCATTTAACTTTAAGTACTAGTGTTTTAACCAAGTGTAAGTTATTTCAAGACTTGTATTTTTAACTAGGTTAAAATTTCTAGTTGGTTAATTCTTGTTTATTAAATCTTTGAATTTCTAATATAAAGATTTATATTTTCGGGGTGTTACATTTGAATACTGGAGTGGTAGCTATTATTGTACGAGAATTCGATCAATGGTAAATACACATCCCAACTACCACCAAAGTCGATGACACAAGAACGGAGCATGTCCTCTAGGGTTTGGATAGTACGCTCAGTCTGTCCATCCGTTTGAGGATGAAAGGCCGTCCTTAGATTCAAATGAGAACCCGTAGCGGACTGGAAAGTTTGCCAAAGATGCGAAGTGAAGCGACCATCACGATCAGAAACGATATCGAGAGGAATACCGTGACGACATATAATCTCATCAGTATATGTAACAACTGCCACTAAAATCAATAGTTAGGACAATAATTAGTTAATAAGGAAACCCTAATTAAGACACCCAATTAATTCTGCACTAGCCCTAAAATTTTCAGAATGATCGGAATCAGGATCAGGGCCCCTAAAACTCGAGGGGGGTAAACCCTAGTTGATAATTATCTTAATTAAAACGTTGCTTTGTTCTAATTGGTTGAAAAGTTGAGTCACCCAAGCTACAACCGAGCCTAGGCAGCCTATATTTAGACTGCTTAGCTTACGGACCGTAAAGGGTCCGGCTTACGGTCCGTAAGGAGGTCCCAAAACTTGCTATAAATAGCCGACATTGGCACTTAACTGTTGAACTTGGAACGACGTGAATAGCTTCTGTAGACGTCGAATTATAGCTGTTATACCACAATTAAACACACACGATCACGAGGTGCTGCCGCAATCAGGGTAATAACTCGATCGCTATTACGATTCAACGTCCGATCGATTATAACTATCCAACAATTGTCCGAGTGCTGCTCAAATTGAGCTTGTACTTTATTATTCATTGTGATTTCGACTTGAATGTTTGAGTGCTGTTCGAATTCGGACTATGCTCTGTCATTCGTTGTGAATCCATTGAATTGTTAAGTATTGCACTTAATAATAGTTGTGAGGGTTTAATCTCGTGAATTGACGTAACTGCTGAATTAGTTACTAATCCCGTTTGTGTGTGCATTGTTATTTAAATTAGGTTAAAAGGCTAATCAGTAAAGCTTATACTCTGCTCGTAAATCTGCAATGTGAGTCATTCCTCTTTTATAAAACTCTTTTCTCACAGTTTGTGAGCCAATGGTTTTACAAAACTCCAAGTTATTTTTAAAGTTATAATTACAGGGATTAAGTCTATGTAATCACCAAATTACAGCCGGTATGTGGGGTTTTGTATACATTACTTATTTCCCGTCACACTTGGACAAACGGGTGGCCAAGGGGTGATCTGACCACAGTCATAGACACCATGGGACAAATGGGCTAGCCAATGGATGGTCGAGTGACAAATACTGTGGGTAGTTGGTTTGATATCAGAAACATTGTAATTCCCCTTAATACTGTAGATTATAACAAATGTGTCGTTTTAAGTAAACTGAATGATTCACTCAGTATTTCCCTGCTGACAAAACCTTTTTCAAACATGTTTCAGGTGATATGGTATGAGCAACGAAAAGTGCCGTGGAGCACTCCCAGCTTAGAAAAGTGGCTCAATGTAAATAAATAAATGAACATGTTTTGAAAATAAAGATTTCCCTGAGAAATCACAGTATTGTAAATTTCGGGAATTTATCCCTAAATTATAAAACGAGCAGTTTAAATTATTAAAGAGATCCTATTTTAAAAAGACTTCCGATGTCACCTAAATTAAATACCACGGGATTCCTGTCCCGCGACTCCTGAAACGGGTCAAACCGGGTCGGGGGCCGTGACAGGAAAAGGTGGTATCAGAGCCACTGTTTTAAGCTTACTGATTAAGCTCAAATTAAGTTTATTGAAAGTTTTATTTGTTATTCTGTGAATATATGCTTATTAACTGATTAATTGTTAAAATTACAGTATGGGTAAACAAAAGATTTCTGCTATCTATCGCAAATTAGATAGTACACCTACAGAACAGGGAACCTCTTCCTCCAAAACTCCCACCGATTTAGAAGAGGGAATCTTTGTCCGTAAGGCAAATTATGAAAACCCACTTACACCGGAGAAAAGAAATTCAATCCTTTGAAAAGGTCAAGAGAAAAAGAAACCCCGAACCAAGAGAGTGAGGTTTAACCCAGAAATTCAGGAAATTAATAATAATCCACCAGGGGAAAATAACTTAGATGAAAAATGGGCAAATCTGTATCTGCTCGCTACTGTAGCAGAAAATGCAAATTTTTAAGCTTTAAACCTAGAAATATTTACTTCCTAGTAAATAAATAAATAAGATCTGAGTGTGTTCTGTTTGCTGTATGTTGTACAAATTGGTATGCAATGAAAATGTTTATTTGTTAAGCTTTGTTCCAAAAGTTTTAACTTAGCATTTTGTGCATTTTGCATATATGCCGTACAGCATGAATGAGATGTCGGAAGCATTTCAGAATCTTAACCTCTATCCTGTGCCGATTGAAGTCTCCCACAACTTCACTGGTTACATTGCTGACATAGAGGAACCTCTGGAATTCCAAGCTCCACCGCTGGAAAAAGCCAAACCTAAAAAGAAGAGAAGATATGTAGGGTGGCGAAAAGTGCGTAGAAGGAAACCTAGGAGACTCCCTAAAATAGAAAATCCTGTGAGTGTGAGTAAGGGAAAAGAAATAGAAACCGGAGAAAGTTCCAAGCCAGCAGAAATAGGGATAGACCTAAAGCAAAAGGGAATAGAGATCGGAGAAAGCTCTAAACAATCTGAGCAAACCGCATTCCAGGACGAAATAGATCGCCTACTGGATAATTGTGATGTTCTAGAGCCTATCAACAATAATCTCTTCTCTTATCCTGCTACAGCCCAATTCCCAATAAACCTAGGACCAGCTATTCCAGACCCACTAGTTCACACCCGACCATTAGGCCAAATGGAGGAATGGTGGACCAATGACTGGCAATTCCAAAATATAATTAATAGTCCCTATAGTTTTCTCCCACAGTTTGATCCAGAACCTATCCCTAATCCGCCAATGAGCTATGAAAATTTAGCTGAGCTACGTCAGTTTGGTGAAGAACTGATAGGCACCGGGAATAGGATCCGAGAAATGGGGGAGCAGATTTCTTGGAAGTACGACGAGAGGGAACGTCGTTACTGAAACTGCTAGTGGACCAAAAGATAGGAAAGGATTGGAAAAGTTTGTTTGTATTATAACTAATATAGTAAAACTGATTCTGTAAAATGGGCAATAAAACACTGTAAGATAAAAAGTGTGTATTGAAGCAGGTATAATATATGAAACAAAACAGAAGTCGAGGCATCGAAAATTTTGACTATGTTTGCATGTTATGTTGATCTATGTGTTTTTTGTGTATATAGCTGTGATTTTAATATTAATAATTAGACACTAATAATTTCTAATTAGCAGATGGAAAACGCTAATAGTGAACCAGTTAATGAAGTAAATCAGTCTGAGCAAAATCAGGAAGATCAATATATAACTAGACAAGATATTGAACACTTGATTGCTCAAGGGATAGCCAATGCTATTCCAGAAATTGTGGCTGCTGCTCAGAAACCTGCCGAACCACAATTAATTCCTAGTAAACGTATTCTGGAAGATAACGGCAGTAACAGCATAAATAGAGGCGGCAATCATGACGATCATGATCCGCAACAGGCTCCACTCCCTAAGAGAATGAAAGCTGCAATGCCTGGTTGCACTTACAAAGAATTTCTTGCCTGTAAACCCACAGAATTTGCAGGTAATGATGGGGCAACTGCAACACTGCGTTGGTTAGAGAAAACCGAGGCAGTAATCGCAATAAGTAAATGTGCTGAAGAAGATCAAGTGATGTATGCATCAAACTTGTTCAAAGAAGGGGCGTTAGAATGGTGGAACACGGTGCTACAAGCAAAAGGAAGAAGGGTGGCTTATGCAATGAATTGGGAAGAATTTAAGAGTCTTGTCGAAAGAAAATTCTGTCCCGAATACGAGAAGGAACAAATGGCAAACAAGTTCCTGAGTCATCGTATGTTAGGTGTAGACTGTCGAGGATATACTTCGACATTCTTCGAATATGCGAGAGTGGTACCTTCTCTGGCTTCGCCAGAACCGGTACTTATTTCCCGTTATATTTGGGGATTAACCGGAGAAATCCGTAACATCGTTAAAGTTGCGAGACCACGCACAATTGACGATGCTGTGGAATTAGCTAATACCTTAACCGATGAACTAGTCCGCACCAGAGAAGAAGATCGCAAGAAAGAATTGGCTCAGAAGATTACCCAAGGATTTCGCATGGGTAATAATAGCAATAAATTCAAGAAAAAAGGAACCGGGCAATACTCGTCACCTCCTTTTTGTAGAAATTGCAAAAAGAAACACTATGGACAGTGCAATATATTTTGCAACTTCTGCAAAGCGAAAGGACATCGGGAGGAAGACTGCAGAAGGAAAACAAAAGTTTGTTATAACTGCAGAGAAACAGGGCATTTCCAGTCTGAATGTCCTAAGTTAGCTAAACCAGCAGACAGTAGAGCTAAAACGACTGAAGGAACTACTAAGAAAAATGCGTGAGCATTCCAGCTGACCACTCAAGAAGCCGAACTCATTCCAGACGTGATAGCGGTACGTTCTTAGTGCATAACGTCTATGCAAAAGTATTATTTGATTCTGGTGCAAACCAAAGTTTCATTAATATTGCATTCTGCCAAGCTCTTAACTTACCTTTAAATACCCTTAGGCAGATCTTTTCTGTTGAAACGGCAGATGGAAATTCTGTCAACATAGACAAGGTTTTGCAAGAAGTAAAAATAGAATTGTTAGGTCATAAGTTTTCTGCAAACCTGTTACCTATGAATTTAGCCGGATTCGATGTAGTGTTAGGAATGGAATGGTTAATAGCCAACCATGCCCGAATCCTGTGTGCTAAGAATTCCGTAGAAATCCGTACTCCCACAGGAGAAGTAATTCTAATTATAGGAGATAGACCTCGAAAGCCACTGAAATTCTTTTCAGTAATGAAATTGGCTAGTTATTCAAGGAAACAAGAAATGGTGTATATGATTTCTGTAATCATTAACACTAAAAGTAAGGAACCCCAGGACATCCCTATAGTTTCAGAATACCTAGATGTTTTTCCTGAAGAATTACCTGGTTTACCACCTGATAGGGAAGTAGAGTTTAGAATTCATTTAATTCCAGGTACTGCACCAATAGCTAAGACACCTTATCGATTAGCACCTACTGAAATGCTAGAATTGAAAAAGCAGTTAGATGAATTACTAAGCAAAAGATTCATACAACCTAGTTCATCCCCTTGGGGTGCACCAGTGTTGTTTGTAAAGAAGAAAGATGGATCAATGAGAATGTGTATCGATTATAGGGAATTGAATAAGGTTACAATTAAGAACCGATACCCATTACCTAGGATTGATGATCTTTTTGATCAATTGCAAGGAGCTAGGTATTTCTCTAAGATAGACTTATGATCTGGATATCACCAGTTGAAAGTGCAAGAGGAGGACATACCTAAAACTGCTTTCAGAACTAGGTATGGTCATTATGAGTTTACAGTCATGCCCTTTGGATTAACAAATGCTCCAGCTACATTTATGGACATGATGAATAGAATCTGTAAACCATACTTGGATAAATTTGTAATCGTATTCATTGACGATATACTTATTTATTCCAAAAGTCGAGAGGAACATTGTGAGC
Organism: Helianthus annuus; assembly: GCF_002127325.2. Classification (NCBI taxonomy): domain Eukaryota; kingdom Viridiplantae; phylum Streptophyta; class Magnoliopsida; order Asterales; family Asteraceae; genus Helianthus; species Helianthus annuus. The sequence goes on along the minus strand of NC_035434.2, from coordinate 28,341,917 downwards.
ACTTGCATACTCTCTTAACTTTGTTAAGAAAGGAAAAGCTTTATGCCAAATTCTCGAAGTGTGAATTCTGGCTACAAGAAGTGCAATTTTTAGGTCATATGGTGAATCACGAAGGAATTCACGTAGATCCTGCTAAAATAGAAGCAATCACGAATTGGAAAGCTCCACGAACTGCTATGGAAGTTAGAAGTTTTCTAGGCTTAGCTGGATATTATAGACGATTTATTAAAGATTTCTCTAGGATAGCTGTACCTTTAACTAATCTAACCTGTAAAGCCGTTAAGTTTCAATGGGATCTAGACAAAAAGAAGCTTTTAGGATTCTAAAGCACAAATTGACAAATGCTCCAATTTTAGCTTTACCCGAAGGAACCGAGGATTTTGAAGTATACTGTGATGCTTCAAAATTAGGATATGGATGTGTGTTGATGCAACGCAAAAAGGTAATTGCGTATGCCTCTAGGCAATTGAAAAAGCACGAAGAAAATTATACAACTCATGATCTAGAGTTGGGAGCCATAATTTTTGCCCTTAAGATTTGGAGACATTATCTGTATGGAAGTAAGTTTACTATCTATACGGACCATAAGAGTTTAAGATATATATTTGGGCAAAAAGAGTTAAATATGAGGCAAAGAAGGTGGATGGAAATCCTAAGTGATTACGACTGTGATATTCAATATCACGAAGGGAAAGCGAACATAGTAGCAGATGCCTTAAGTCGTAAATATCATGAAAAGCAAAAGCGAGTCCGTGCTCTTAGGTTAAATCTACAATTAGATTTAATGGAACAAATAAAGGAAGTTCAAAGAACGGCAATCAAGGACGATGCCGAAGGAATGAAAGGTTATCTAAAGGAATTAGAACAAGGAAAAGATGGAATTTGGAGATTCCACAAGAAACGAGTTTGGGTACCTAAGCAAGGAGAATTAAGAAATAAGATTTTAGAAGAATCTCATAAATCTAGGTATACTGTACATCTAGGAAATAATAAGATGTACCAGGATTTAAGAAATAATTTTTGGTGGATAGGAATGAAAAAGGATATAGCCGAATACGTATCTAAGTGTTTAACCTGTTCACAAGTTAAAGCCGAACATCAGAAACCTTCCGGACTACTACAACAGTTAGAAATGCCTGTATGGAAATGGGAACTCATAACAATGGATTTTGTGACAACTCGGACTTTAGACCCACTTTGTGCAACGTATGTGAACGTGTTATGATTACGAGCTTTAATTTTAATGAATGTTATGTTACTATGTGCTACGTGTATTGCGTATTTAGTGTGTTTGTTTATTAATGAAATCGAATCGCACAACACACTCGGCCCAAGGGCAGCCCAAGCGGATGGGCCGGCCCACTCCCTCTATGCGCAAATAACCTTAGGGACTTGGTTAGTTTTCTCATTTGTTACCAAAACCCTAGCACACACAAGAAACCTAGCTCTCTTTTTCTCTCCCTCTCATTCGCGAAGCAAGGGCGGCCAAGAACCTTGGGACTATTATCGTTCGGATCAAATTATCTCGATCGGTTAGTGTTTAATCGTTTTGTTTAATTGAATGATTTCTGAATTGCATGTTTAATCGATTAGGGATATGTTTGATTTAAGCTTTGTTCGATCGGCCGGACTTGTTGGATCGGCCGGACGTGAATGTTGTTAGAACCGGATATTAATTGTATGATTGTAATAATATTCTTGTTAAATCGGACACGGCAATAGGTTAATCAATTCGTGAGATGACCGGCCGAACATGTTGGTGGATCGGCCGGATATGTTTGTTAATCGGTCATCATGTTATGTAATCGGATTTGTTATTGATAATGTTTAACGATAATGTCTTAGTTGATCGGCCACATGTTTATGAAATCGGAAATTGTGTATGATATTGGGGTTGGTTGTAGAAACCCTAGTTTGATCAGTGATATGCTTAGATGATAGGGTTGATTCGTATGAATGTTATAACGTTGTTCTTGTTGATTTCGATTCGGTTAGGGTCCATATGTGTACGTGATAAATTTGCTTGTTTGATCGATAATTATTGAAATAGGATCTGTTATGTGATTGTAACTGAATTCACAATACTCGGTCACACAAATCTCAATCCGGACGGACTGTAAACCGGACGAATTATCGACCGCACGGAACGAACTGTCTTGATAAACCGCACGGATTAACAACCGGACGAACAGTCCGCACGAATTGGCAGTCCGCACGAACTGTCAATCCGGATGGACTGACTACCCGCATGGATGGTCCAATCGCACGAACTACCCAAACGGTCCGCACGAACAAGGCTGTTCGCACGAACCGTCATCCGGATGAGTGTCACTCGTACGGATTTCCATCCGGATGGACCAGTGGCCATCCGCACGAAATGCCACACGCACGGAATGCCCATCCGGACGGATGGGTTACCACTCGCACGATTTGATTAGTTTTGTTTGGGCCATGATTTGTATGCTTACAACTTGTTTACTCTGTGTAACCCTATGTGCTATACGTGAATCGAACCTGACTTGAATAAATACATGATAGGACGTGATTGATCAATTACTTGCTACCTATTCTCTTGTGTATCTGCCGAGCAAACCAAGGTGAGTTCACACTCTTACCAAGGCATGGGATTCCCGGGGTGTTGGGAATGGGATTGAAAGGTTGATTAGATACTCTATTGACACTATGACTAGACTACCACTTTACTATCCTCGGTTGTGAAGGATACCTATAGTTTACGAGTAGTCTAGTGGTTATACAATGTGGAACACCACCACCAGTAACGTGGAACACCACCACCAGTAACGTGGAACACCACCACCAGTAACGTGGAACACCACCACCAGTAAAATATACAAACGGCCCAGTAGAGCCACCTGTTACGAACAAATTTACTATTACGCATTTACTTTCTGTGAGCTCGCTCAACTAGTTTGTTGATCATTCTGTTACATGCCTTGCAGATCGTTAGGTACTTGGAGCTTGCACTGGAGAAGCGGGTCGTTGTGGACAGGGATCGTGGTTTCTACGTTGAACTATTATGATATTTAAACTATTAACTATTGTTGGATCATTTACTATGCTTCCGCAACTTAAATTATGTTTTGTTGAAACATCAATCGTATTGAATGGTTGGTTTACATTTATTATACTTGACATTAATTACATGTTCAATATGATTGGTGGCTTGATCCTGGTCAGTCACGCTCCCAAGCGGTGATACTCCGCAGGTGGATTTTGGGGGTGTGACAGATTGGTATCAGAGCCATTGGTTATAGAGAACTTGGTTTTAATATGGGAAAATGTTTTTATTTAAAACCGGACTATAACCAGAACAGTGCTCTCAACGATCCACAACGACGCTTCGCTCCACGTGCAAGACTCGACATCCTAGGTAATAAGGTTTATGTATATTGCCTGTTTGCTAGAATTGCTTAGAACATTGCTCGCATTTTTGCTTAGATACACATGCCCTTGTTATATGAGAACGCCTATATGCCTATACTTTTCTGTCATCGTACTATTCGCGAACTTTTCTCACTTATATTGCCTTTGATATGAAGATCAATGGCCGCACGAATTAACATGACTCAAGCCCAGCTAGAGGCTCTCGTTGCTGCGGCAGTTGCAGCCGCCCAAGCAGGTCAACCCGCTCAGCAACAACCTGCGTGTACCTTCAAGACTTTCATGGACTGTCGTCCTAACTCGTTCAGTGGCACGGAGGGGGCAGTTGGACTCCTCCACTGGTTTGAAAAGCTCGAGTCGGTTTTCGAAATGTGTGAATGCCCTGAGGCTCGCAGGGTGAAGTTCGCCACTGGCACACTTGAAGGGATTGCGCTCACTTGGTGGAACGCACAAGTTCAAATCTTAGGGTTGGCAGCTGCTAACGCCACACCCTGGAATGAATTCAAGGAACTGATCAAGAGGGAATACTGCACTAGAGAAGACATTCACAAGTTGGAGGACGAGTTGTATAACTTGAAAATGGTTGGTTCGGAAATCGAAGCTTACACCAAGAGATCGAATGAGTTGGCTGTGTTATGTCCAACTATGGTGGACCCTCCATACAAGCGTATTGAGTTGTATCTCAAGGGGCTTGCGCCAGAGATCCAGAGCCACGTGACGTCGGCTAACCTCAACAACATCCAGGAAATCCAGCGTCTCGCTCATCGCATCACCGACCAGGCAGTGGATCAGAACAAACTGCCAAAGCGTGTCAGCGCTACCGCTACTGCTACCGCTACTGCTTCTACTACACTTGCTACTCCCAGTGAAAGTAAGAGGAAATGGGATGGGGATTCTAGCAAGGGATCAGCTTCAGTGCAGTCACAAGCTCAACAGCGAAAGACAGACAGTTACCAGAGTCCCAGTCAGCACTCCTCAGGCAGCCACAGACAGGGAGGGTATCGAGGAAACCTTCCAAAGTGTAACACCTGCAACAAACATCACAGTGGCCAGTGTAATAAGGTTCGTTGTCAAAGATGCCTCAAGATGGGTCACGAGGCTAAAGATTGTAGAAGCGCTCGTCCTGCAAATCAGAATCAGCAGCACCAGCAACCAGCTCCACAGAACCAGCAGCAGCAACAGCAGCCACAGCGTGGAAACCGGGGATGTTTCCAGTGTGGGGCTGAAGGTCACTTTAAACGCGATTGCCCTCAGTTGAACCAGAACCGCAACAACAATAACAACCAGGGCAATGGCAACAACAACGGCGGGAACAACAACAACAACGGCAATGAAGCTCGTGGTCGTGCTTTTGTGCTAGGTCGAGGCGACGCAGTGAACGATCCCAACGTTGTCATGGGTAAGTTTCTCCTCGACAATATTTACGTTACTGTTTTATTTGATTCGGGTGCGGATACAAGCTATATGTCTGTGAAAATGTGTCAACTGCTAAAACGTGCACCAACACTTTTACCCACCAAACATGTAGTCGAGTTAGCTAACGGTAAAAGTCTAGAAGCCACGCACGTAGTTCAGGGTTGTAATCTTATTTTAGCTGGTCAAGCTTTCTCTATCGACCTCATTCCCATAGTTTTGGGAAGTTTCGACGTCGTGATTGGGATGGATTGGTTATCCCAACACCAGGCAGAAATCTTATGCAGCGAAAAGGTTATTCGCATTCCTCGTTTGGGTCAGGAACCTCTAGAAGTTCAAGGCGACAAGAGTGGTGCTGTGGTTGGCATCATCTCTTTCTTGAAGGCTCAGAAGTGCTTACGGAAAGGTCACACAGCCATTCTGGCTCTTGTTACAGGCGCCTCATCAAAGGAAAAGAAATTGGAAGATATTCCAATTGTACGTGATTACCCTCAGGTGTTTCCTGAAGACTTACCTGGTTTACCGCCTCATCGTCAGGTCGAATTTCAGATCGAACTCGCTCCAGGAGCAGCACCCATAGCTCGCGCACCATATCGTCTAGCTCCATCGGAATTGGAGGAATTGTCAAAGCAACTGCAGGAACTCTTGGAAAAGGGTTTCATACGCCCAAGCTCTTCGCCTTGGGGAGCTCCAGTGCTTTTCGTGAAGAAGAAAGACGGTACGTTCAGGATGTGCATCGACTACCGTGAACTCAACAAGGTGACGGTGAAGAACCGTTATCCTCTTCCACGCATCGACGACTTATTCGACCAGTTGCAAGGGTCGTGCTACTATTCGAAGATAGACTTAAGGTCTGGGTACCATCAGTTGAGAGTCCGGGATGAGGACGTCTCCAAGACAGCCTTCAGAACTCGTTACGGTCACTACGAGTTTCTCGTCATGCCATTTGGGTTAACGAACGCGCCTGCAGTATTTATGGATCTGATGAACAGGGTGTGCAAACCCTATCTTGACAAGTTCGTCATAGTATTCATCGACGACATCCTGATTTACTCCAAGAGTCAGGAGGAACACGAGCAGCATCTTCGCCTTGTTTTGGAACTCCTTCGGAAGGAGCAGTTGTACGCCAAGCTTTCTAAATGCGACTTCTGGCTTCGTGAAGTCCACTTCTTGGGCCATGTAGTAAACACGGATGGGATTCATGTCGATCCATCCAAGGTAGACTCGATCAGAAACTGGCCTGCACCGCGTACACCGACAGAAATACGACAATTCTTGGGTCTGGCAGGTTACTACAGACGGTTTATTAGAGACTTTTCGAAGATTGCTCAGCCGCTTACGCTACTGACACAGAAGGGTGTTACCTATCGCTGGGGAGAGCCCCAGGAGACTGCTTTTCAGCACCTAAAGGATAGACTTTGCAGCGCACCTATCCTCTCATTGCCAGAGGGCACAGATGACTTCGTGGTTTATTGTGATGCATCCATTCGGGGACTTGGATGTGTGTTGATGCAGCGTGACAAGGTTATCGCTTACGCCTCTCGTCAACTCAAGGTTCATGAACGGAACTACACGACGCACGATTTAGAGCTGGGAGCTGTTGTTTTTGCGCTTAAGATATGGCGACACTACCTGTACGGTACCAGGTGCACGATTTACACCGATCACAGGAGTCTCGAGCATATCCTTAAGCAGAAGGATTTGAACATGCGTCAACGACGATGGGTCGAGTTACTTAATGACTACGAATGCGCTATCAAGTATCATCCAGGCAAAGCCAATGTTGTGGCTGATGCCCTTAGTCGGAAGGACACTTTACCACGGCGCGTGCGAGCGCTACAGCTTACGATTCAGTCTAGCCTTCCTGCTCAGATACGAGCTGCTCAGACAGAAGCACTGAAGCCCGAAAACGTCAAAGCTGAAGCCTTACGTGGCTCACGACAACAGATGGAACAGAAGGCGGACGGCGCCTACTATGTAACGGGCCGGATTTGGGTCCCTCTTTATGGCGGTCTACGCGAACTTGTGATGGATGAAGCTCACAAGTCACGCTATTCGGTACATCCAGGGTCGGATAAAATGTACCACGACATCAGCACTACCTATTGGTGGCCTAGTATGAAGGCCCACATTGCTACGTATGTTGGAAAATGCTTGACCTGTGCGAGAGTCAAGGTCGAATATCAGAAACCAGCTGGCCTACTTCAGCAGCCAAAGATACCTCAATGGAAATGGGAAGAAATTTCCATGGATTTCGTTACAGGCCTACCCAGATCCCAGCGTGGAAACGATACAATATGGGTCATAGTTGATCGACTCACCAAGTCTGCACACTTCCTGCCGATTAAGGAAACGGACAAGTTCTCCACTCTCGCAGACGTCTATCTTAAAGAAGTTGTCTCGAGGCACGGGGTGCCCACGTCTATCATTTCGGATCGCGACGCACGATTCACGTCAGAACTTTGGCAAGCGATGCATAAATCTTTTGGCTCACGACTGGACATGAGCACGGCTTATCACCCTCAGACGGATGGGCAGTCTGAGCGAACGATTCAAACGCTTGAAGACATGCTTAGGGCATGCGTCATCGATTTCGGCAATGGCTGGGAAAAGCATCTCCCTTTGGTGGAGTTTTCTTACAATAACAGTTATCACACCAGCATTCAAGCCGCTCCATTCGAGGCATTGTACGGGCGTAAATGCCGGTCGCCACTCTGCTGGGCAGAGGTGGGAGATAGTCAGATCACGGGTCCAGAGATTGTGGTGGACGCCACGGAGAAGATTGCACAGATACGACAACGCATGGCGGCAGCACGCGACCGTCAGAAAGCCTACGCGGACAAGCGTAGAAAGCCATTGGAATTTGAGGTCGGGGACCGGGTGCTATTGAAAGTCTCACCCTGGAAGGGTGTGGTACGTTTTGGCAAACGGGGCAAACTGAATCCGCGATACGTCGGACCATTCGAAATTATAGAAAAGATTGGCAAGGTAGCCTACAAGTTGAAATTACCAGCTGAACTCGGGGCAGTTCACAATGTCTTTCATGTATCGAACTTAAAGAAGTGCCTATCTGATGAAAACCTCATCATTCCTTTTAAGGAACTCACTATCGACGAGCGGTTGCAGTTCGTCGAGGAACCAGTTGAAATCACAGACCGGGATGTGAAGGTCCTCAAACACAAGAGAATCCCTCTTGTTCGAGTTCGTTGGAACTCTAAACGTGGCCCAGAGTACACCTGGGAACGCGAAGACAGGATGACAGAAAAGTACCCCCAGTTATTCGGGAACAAGGCAACCACTACTGAGGCTGAAGCTACTACTTCGGAATTTCGGGACGAAATTCCAGATCAACGGGGGGAGGATGTGACACCCCAGGAAAATCAGTGAACAGTACAGTTACTTAGCTTCCTCAGTGAGTGCATACCAAATTTCGGGACGAAATTTCCAATTAGTTGGGGATAATGTGACAACTCGGACTTTAGACCCACTTTGTGCAACGTATGTGAACGTGTTATGATTACGAGCTTTAATTTTAATGAATGTTATGTTACTATGTGCTACGTGTATTGCGTATTTAGTGTGTTTGTTTATTAATGAAATCGAATCGCACAACACACTCGGCCCAAGGGCAGCCCAAGCGGATGGGCCGGCCCACTCCCTCTATGCGCAAATAACCTTAGGGACTTGGTTAGTTTTCTCATTTGTTACCAAAACCCTAGCACACACAAGAAACCTAGCTCTCTTTTTCTCTCCCTCTCATTCGCGAAGCAAGGGCGGCCAAGAACCTTGGGACTATTATCGTTCGGATCAAATTATCTCGATCGGTTAGTGTTTAATCGTTTTGTTTAATTGAATGATTTCTGAATTGCATGTTTAATCGATTAGGGATATGTTTGATTTAAGCTTTGTTCGATCGGCCGGACTTGTTGGATCGGCCGGACGTGAATGTTGTTAGAACCGGATATTAATTGTATGATTGTAATAATATTCTTGTTAAATCGGACACGGCAATAGGTTAATCAATTCGTGAGATGACCGGCCGAACATGTTGGTGGATCGGCCGGATATGTTTGTTAATCGGTCATCATGTTATGTAATCGGATTTGTTATTGATAATGTTTAACGATAATGTCTTAGTTGATCGGCCACATGTTTATGAAATCGGAAATTGTGTATGATATTGGGGTTGGTTGTAGAAACCCTAGTTTGATCAGTGATATGCTTAGATGATAGGGTTGATTCGTATGAATGTTATAACGTTGTTCTTGTTGATTTCGATTCGGTTAGGGTCCATATGTGTACGTGATAAATTTGCTTGTTTGATCGATAATTCTTGAAATAGGATCTGTTATGTGATTGTAACTGAATTCACAATACTCGGTCACACAAATCTCAATCCGGACGGACTGTAAACCGGACGAATTATCGACCGCACGGAACGAACTGTCTTGATAAACCGCACGGATTAACAACCGGACGAACAGTCCGCACGAATTGGCAGTCCGCACGAACTGTCAATCCGGATGGACTGACTACCCGCATGGATGGTCCAATCGCACGAACTACCCAAACGGTCCGCACGAACAAGGCTGTTCGCACGAACCGTCATCCGGATGAGTGTCACTCGTACGGATTTCCATCCGGATGGACCAGTGGCCATCCGCACGAAATGCCACACGCACGGAATGCCCATCCGGACGGATGGGTTACCACTCGCACGATTTGATTAGTTTTGTTTGGGCCATGATTTGTATGCTTACAACTTGTTTACTCTGTGTAACCCTATGTGCTATACGTGAATCGAACCTGACTTGAATAAATACATGATAGGACGTGATTGATCAATTACTTGCTACCTATTCTCTTGTGTATCTGCCGAGCAAACCAAGGTGAGTTCACACTCTTACCAAGGCATGGGATTCCCGGGGTGTTGGGAATGGGATTGAAAGGTTGATTAGATACTCTATTCACACTATGACTAGACTACCACTTTACTATCCTCGGTTGTGAAGGATACCTATAGTTTACGAGTAGTCTAGTGGTTATACAATGTGGAACACCACCACCAGTAACGTGGAACACCACCACCAGTAACGTGGAACACCACCACCAGTAACGTGGAACACCACCACCAGTAAAATATACAAACGGCCCAGTAGAGCCACCTGTTACGAACAAATTTACTATTACGCATTTACTTTCTGTGAGCTCGCTCAACTAGTTTGTTGATCATTCTGTTACATGCCTTGCAGATCGTTAGGTACTTGGAGCTTGCACTGGAGAAGCGGGTCGTTGTGGACAGGGATCGTGGTTTCTACGTTGAACTATTATGATATTTAAACTATTAACTATTGTTGGATCATTTACTATGCTTCCGCAACTTAAATTATGTTTTGTTGAAACATCAATCGTATTGAATGGTTGGTTTACATTTATTATACTTGACATTAATTACATGTTCAATATGATTGGTGGCTTGATCCTGGTCAGTCACGCTCCCAAGCGGTGATACTCCGCAGGTGGATTTTGGGGGTGTGACAGATTTTGTTACTAAGTTACCCAGAACCAGAAAAGGTAATGATGCTATTTGGGTAATTGTGGATCGATTAACCAAATCAGCTCATTTTCTACCAATAAAGGAAACCTTTAGCATGGAAAGGTTAGCCAAGTTGTACGTAGATGAAGTAGTATCCTTACATGGAGTCCCACTCTCCATTGTATCGGATAGAGATAGTCGTTTTACTTCCCGTTTCTGGACAAGTTTCCAAGAAGCAATGGGAACTCGACTTAATTTAAGTACTACATATCATCCTCAAACAGACGGACAAAGTGAAAGGACGATACAAACCCTGGAAGACATGCTCCGAGCATGTGTAATTGACTTTGGTGGTAATTGGGATAGCCATTTACCATTAATTGAATTCTCCTATAACAATAGTTATCATTCGAGCATCGAAGCTGCTCCATTCGAAGCACTGTATGGATGCAAGTGCAGAACTCCCGTTTGTTGGGCAGAGATAGGAGAAAGTCAGTTATCAGGACCAGAGATTGTGCAAGAAACTACTGACAAGATATCGCAAATCAAGGAAAGACTGAAAACTGCTAGAGATCGTCAGAAGAGCTATGCAGACAATCGCCGTAAGCCATTAGAATTCCAAGTCGGAGACAAAGTACTTTTGAAAGTTTCTCCTTGGAAAGGAGTAGTACGATTTGGTAAGAAAGGAAAACTAAGTCCCAGATATGTTGGACCATTCCCAGTAATCCAACGAATAGGACCAGTAGCTTATCGTTTACAACTACCAGAAGAATTAGCTGGAGTACATGATGTGTTTCATGTATCCAATCTCAAGAAATGTCTATCAGACGAATCTCTGGTAGTACCTCTTCAAGATGTAGAGGTAAATGAAAACCTGAAATTCATAGAGAAACCACTACAAATAGAAGATCGGAAGATTAAGTTTCTCAAACATAAACGACTGGTGTTGGTCAAAATCAAATGGGAATCCAAGAGAGGACCAGAATATACTTGGGAACTGGAATCAGAGATGAAGCAAAAGTATCCTCATCTATTTCAGTAAATCTCGAGGACGAGATTTTTCTTAAGGTGGGGAGGATGTAACAACTGCCACTAAAATCAATAGTTAGGACAATAATTAGTTAATAAGGAAACCCTAATTAAGACACCCAACTAATTCTGCACTAGCCCTAAAATTTTCAGAATGATCGGAATCAGGATCAGGGCCCCTAAAACTCAAGGGGGGTAAACCCTAGTTGATAATTATCTTAATTAAAACGTTGCTTTGTTCTAATTGGTTGAAAAGTTGAGTCACCCAAGCTACAACCGAGCCTAGGCAGCCTATATTTAGGCTGCTTAGCTTACGGACCGTAAAGGGTCCGGCTTACGGTCCGTAAGGAGGTCCCAAAACTTGCTATAAATAGCCGACATTGGCACTTAACTGTTGAACTTGGAACGACGTGAATAGCTTCTGTAGACGTCGAATTATAGCTGTTATACCACAATTAAACACACACGATCACGAGGTGCTGCCGCAATCAGGGTAATAACTCGATCGCTATTACGATTCAACGTCCGATCGATTATAACTATCCAACAATTGTCCGAGTGCTGCTCAAATTGAGCTTGTACTTTATTATTCATTGTGATTTCGACTTGAATGTTTGAGTGCTGTTCGAATTCGGACTATGCTCTGTCATTCGTTGTGAATCCATTGAATTGTTAAGTATTGCACTTAATAATAGTTGTGAGGGTTTAATCTCGTGAATTGATGTAACTGCTGAATTAGTTACTAATCCCGTTTGTGTGTGCATTGTTATTTAAATTAGGTTAAAAGGTAATCAGTAAAGCTTATACTCTGCTCGTAAATCTGCAATGTGAATCATTCCTCTTTTATAAAACTCTTTTCTCACAGTTTGTGAGCCAATGGTTTTACAAAACTCCAAGTTATTTTTAAAGTTATAATTACAGGGATTAAGTCTATGTAATCACCGAATTACAGCCGGTATGTGGGGTTTTGTATACATTACTTATTTCCCGTCACACTTGGACAAACGGGTGGCCAAGGGGTGATCTGACCACAGTCACAGACACCATTGGACAAATGGGCTAGCCAATGGATGGTAGAGTGACAAATACTGTGGGTAGTTGGTTTGATATCAGAAACATTGTAATTCCCCTTAATACTGTAGATTATAACAAATGTGTCGTTTTAAGTAAACTGAATGATTCACTCAGTATTTCCCTGCTGACAAAACCTTTTTCAAACATGTTTCAGGTGATATAGTATGAGCAACGAAAAGTGCCGTGGAGCACTCCCAGCTTAGAAAAGTGGCTCAATGTAAATAAATAAATGAACATGTTTTGAAAATAAAGATTTCCCTGAGAAATCACAGTATTGTAAATTTCGGGAATTTATCCCTAAATTATAAAACGAGCAGTTTAAATTATTAAAGAGATCCTGTTTTAAAAAGACTTCCGATGTCGCCTAAATTAAATACCACGGGATTCCTGTCCCGCGGCTCCTGAAACGGGTCAAACCGGGTCGGGGGCCGTGACAGTATAGATTCGAGCGAGTTTCTCAACTTTGAAGTATTCGCGAATAGGAAGAAAGTGAGCTGATTTAGTCAAACGATCGATGATTACCCAAATGCTATCATGACCTGAAGGTGTGCGAGGGAGTTTGGTTATGAAGTCCTTAGCGATGTTATCCCACTTTCAAACAGGGATTTCAGGTTGCTCAAGCATTCCAGAAGGTCGTTGATGCTCAGCTTTGACCTTCGAGCAGGTGAGACACTTGGAGACGTACGTAGCAATATCTCTCTTCATACCAGGCCACCAATAGGAAGTACGTATATCGTGGTACATCTTGTCAACACCAGGATGAATCGAATACTTGGATTTGTGTGCTTCGTTCATGATGAGTTCACGAAGATTGTCGCGATCTGGAACCCAGATGCGATCACGACAGTATTGAAGACCATCGGATTTAGTCACAAGTTGATCTTCAGTAGCACCACGTATATCGATGAATATGGTTCCTTCATTGGTAGACAAGTATTGCGCTTCACGAATGCAAGTGTGAAGGTTGCTCGAGATATGAAAACAACGAGTACTATTAATATGAGTCTTACGACTAAGAGCGTCGGCCACGACATTCGCTTTTCCAGGATGATAACGAATCTAGCAGTCGTAGTCGTTAAGCAATTCTACCCATCGACGCTGTCGCATGTTAAGCTCTTTCTGGTTAAAGATGTGTTGTAGGCTCTTGTGGTCAGTGAAAACCACCCACTTCGTACCATATAGGTAGTGTCGCCAAATCTTTAACGCAAAAACAACTGCGACAAGCTCAAGATCGTGGGTAGTATAGTTTTTCTCATGTATTTTGAGTTGGCGAGAGGCATAAGCGATGACTTTGTCTCGTTTCATGAGAACGCAACCAAGACCACGATTTGAGGCATCACAATATACCACGAAGTCATCGTTCCCATCAGGGAGGGCAAGAATAGGAGCGTTACAAATCAAATCCTTGAGGGTTTGAAAAGTTTACTCTTGCTCAGGACCCCAAGCAAAAGGTTTCTCCTTTTGAGTCAACGAAGTGAGAGGAACGACGATTTTAGAAAAGTTCGAGATGAATCGGTGGTAATAACCCGCCAATCCTAAGAAGGAACGGATTTCAGAAGGGTTTCTAGGCGCGGTCCAATTCTTCACTGCTTCGATTTTGGAAGGATCAACATGGATTCCTTTTTCACTAACAACGTGCCCAAGGATTTGGACTTCTTTGATCCAGAACTCGCATTTAGAAAACTTCGCGTAAAGACGTTCGGTACGTAAAAGCTCAAGTATAAGACGTTGATGACGCTCGTGATCGGCTTGAGATTTAGAATAAAAAAGAATGTCATCAATGAAGATTATCACAAAACGATCCAAATAAGGTTTACAAACACGATTCATAAGATCCATGAACACAGCGAGCGCGTTAGTCAAGCCAAAAGGCATAACCACGAACTCGTAGTGTCCATAGTGAGTGCGAAATATGGGTTTGGGAATGTCCTCTTCGAGAACACGAAGCTGGTGATAACCAGATCGAAGATCGATCTTGGAGAAGCAAGTAGCGCCTTGAAGTTGATAAAAAAGATCATCGATACACGGAAGAGGATAACGATTCTTGATTGTGAGTTTATTAAGCTCACGATAGTCGATACACATGCGAAACGAGCCATCCTTCTTCTTGACAAAAAGCACAGGAGCACCCCAAGGTGAGGTACTTGGACGAATGAATCCCTTCTCAAGGAGTTCTTGGAGTTGATTAGATAATTCTTGCATTTCAGAAGGTGCAAGACGGTACGGAGCTTTCGCAACAGGAGTCGAACCAGGTACGAGGTCAATATGAAAATCGACAGATCGAGGTGGAGGAGGACCAGGCAGATCTTCAAGAAAGACGTCAAGGAAGTCGCGTACCACTGGAACATCATTTATACTCTTTCACTTGCCCTTTTCTTCCACAATGTGGGCTAAAAAGGCAAAGTACAGTTTACGTAAACACTTGTTCGCTTGTGTGCATGACATTAACCTTAGTCCTTTTGAAGGCCGGTCTCCATAGACGCGCAAAGTGTCGCCAGATGGAAGAGGTGGACGAACATACTTCTCGTAGCAAGCAATTTCAGCATGGTTTTCACGAAGCCAGTCCATGCCTACGATGATGTCGAAGTGAAGGTATGATCGTTAAGAGTGAGAAGACAATCACGAAGAACGAAATCGACTAAAATGGATTTGCCATTGGCAACTTCGACAGAGAACGACTTAGGCAGTTTAGAGCATGTAACATTTAACAAAGGTTCAAATTCAACGGACACAAAGCTTTTGTCCGCACCATTATCAAATAACAATGAAGCATAAAGGTTGTTAACAAGAAACATACCATTAACGACTTCATTGTCGTTGCGTGCTTGGTTCGCATTAATGTTGAAAGCTCGACCTCTAGCAGGTTGTTGTTGCTCTTGGTTCCATTGCGGGCATTGAGGACGAAGATGATTGGTGTCACCACATTTGAAACAGGCTCTGACTGGTTTGGCGTTTTGAGGAGCGGGTTGAGCTTGTTGGGCTTGCGGTTGTGGATTGTTATGATAGTGAGTGGTATTGTGTTCATAATGGTTACAAATGGTACAGTGGCGACAATTGACATTGGTCGGGTGATGATAGTTACAAGTGGTACACTTGGGATGAGGTCCGATGTACGACTTTTGAGTGTTAACGGGAACAACAGGCTTTGGGTTTGCAGTTGGTATAATCGCGTTGAAAGCAGGGTTCTGAGGCTTTCGCTTCTTTCCCCTATTGCCACTCGACTGTTGGGTAATTTGGTTGGCTGGCTTGGATGAAACAAGTTTTGCAGCTTGCTTATCGCGAACGCGATTGTTGTTCAGGGAAGCGGCCAAACGGTAAACGGCTTCGATATTGTCGAGTTTGGCTGCCTCGATCGAATCGCGCATGCCAGGAGGTAACCCACTGATGTATTTCCTTATCTTGCAGTCGGTGGTCAAGACAAGATGGCGAACAATGAAACTAAGCTGTTTGAAGCGAGTAGTATAGGCTTGGTTATCATCACCAACTTGCTTTAGAGCCCAGAATTCTTCTTCCAACTTTTGTTTCTCATGCGGCGGGCAAAATTCTTCCATCATCATTGTCTTAACTTCCTCCCAAGGCAGGGCATAAGCAACTTCGTTAGAACGAAGATTCCTTTCGTTTGTCCACCGTTCGAGAGCTCGGGCTTGGAATACCCCAGTTGCACTACGCATTTTGAGCTCTTCGGGGCATTCACTGTTGATGAACGTGACTTCTATGCTATCAAATCACTCAAGCATAACAGTCACCCCATCGTTTCCAGTGAATGGTTTGGGGTTGCAAGACGAAAAGTGCTTGTAGTTAAACGGCACAAGCTTGCGTGGTTCAACCTTTGAATCAACGGAGGAGTTTGGAGTATCAGAAGCTCGAATCTCAGTGACGATTTTAGGGACGATACGCGCAATTTGATTGGCCATGAATGCCATCATCTTCTTTTGAGAGCTAGTCTTTGACTTCTTAGTCGAGTTGGAGAGATGAGAAGACGACATCTAGAGAATTCAAAATAAAGAATAGGTGAGACTTGATCATAATGTTTGTTTAAGAAAATCATTTTCATGAAATGATTCATATAGCATAAAGCGTCACATAGTATAAAAAGGATTTCAATTGTTTCACATAACATAAAATGTTCAAGTTGTATCACATAGCATAATCATGGTTTTCACATAGCATGACATGAATTTCACATAGCATAATCATGAATAATGAAAGCATCGTAAATTTAGTTTGTTCACGAGGGATTATTATTGTTTTTTATTGCGATAAACGTGCGAATTGAGTAAAAAGTTTGAAACGAACGAACGTTTAAGTATAAAATCACATATAGATTGAGATATATAAAAGAGAGGCTCAATAAAACATTGGATTGTTTCGGGTAGAGAAACGTCGACTATTCCAAAGTGGGTCGAAAGTCCTTTCGAATTAGAGAAAACGTGCTTTGGCCTATAGGTAAGATACTCTCGTCGAGAAGCGATTAACGGTATCTTACCCTTCCAGTTACTACACGTCTCTAATCGATTGAAACAATCGGGACTTTGGCGAGATTGAAAATCGAGGAATGGGACTTAATCGACGAGGTGAGGGTTTCACCCCTAACTTGAAGATTTCGTACCCTAATGTGGTCAGTACTCGTCGGGTCAAATAAAATTTCGACACTTTGATGAGGGTCCACTAAAGTTGAAATGGAAATTACCATTAAGTTGTGGATTTCACTCCTAGCTTAATGGTGTAATTTCGTGCAAAAATAGTTTAAGGTAGAATGAGAGTCGTTTACCAAATTGTGGGTTTCACACTGACGTGATGTCGTGGGTCACGCAAATTTAATCCCTAAACAACTGTAGTTAGTGGTAGTAGGGTATCGAACTCAGGGAGTATGTGGAAGATGTGTCGATTATATAGCTTTGCACTTAAACTAATTATTAAACTAAATTGCAGAAAATTAAAATTCAAGATTGTGGATTGTTGTTTTAGAAAACTAAATTAAGAACTAATTCAAATCAAAGTTGGTTGTAAACAATTAGGAGAGAACAATGATCACCCTAGGTTTCAGTTTCTTTAAACAGTTGTGTGCAATTTCACTAGAAAGAGTTACATAGACATAACTTGTGTATATGTGATTGAAGTGATAAAAGGGAACAAAGTACTCGGATTAGATAACGCGAGGTTGTTTCCCGATGACCTATTAACCAATAACCAACCCTAACCCTTCCCGTGATATCTCGGTTGCCAACGGCACCAAGAACGTACGATTAAGACTAGGAATTGCAATATAGATTAACACACTACAAACAATCAAACATACACCATGACATTCAAGCAACGCAAGATATCATTCTAGAAATGCAGAAATTAAACACACAAAAGTTTCAGAAACATTCACCTAGGATGATCACCGAAGAGTCTAGCCGGACATGGCTCGGTAAATCATCATCAACATCAAACTAGTGTTCATACGAATCAAAATAACAAACCGAATGATTGAAAATGTTCACAAACCCAACAGGTTCTCCAAATTCGCCCCCAAAGTGTCCAAGAACCGTCCAATGATGAGATCCTCTCAAAAGACACCCAAAAACCGAATATAAGATGGCAGTTACGTTTTTGGGATTTCAGCTCCACCGTAAATTACGGCTCCACCGTAATTTACGGTGGTCAACATTCTGTTACGGTGGCAATTGTCTGTGTTACGGTGGAAACTAAAGTGAAAATTGGTCTACCGTAAATTACGGTAGAACCGTAATTTACGGTACTTGGCTGCCTTCACTCCTTTGTTATACTTTTGTTCTCCTCTTGACCCATTTTCCACCAAAGCCTCCAAAAGCTGCCTTTGATCCATCTTTTAGCTCCTAATTCGTACCTGAAACATAAGCATCGTAGTTATCTAATTCAAGATAATTACACGGCTAATTGGAGGATTATTTTATCTTTTAACATGCTTAAGGGTTGTCCAAAGGACCACCCGTCACATCCCCACACTTAACCGTTGCTTGTCCCAAGCAACTCATCAACATGGTTTCAAAACAAGCGATCAAATCAAACCAAGCAAAGCATGCAATTTCTTTACCAACCACTTTTTAACACCCAAACAATGCACCCCTCACAAATTCTCTCCTCTCGGCTACAAGTGACAACTAGCAAAGATAAGCTAGACACACACTAAGCAAATGGGTGGATGCACAATCATAAGCTTGTACCTGAATCGATCATTCTCCTAAAATGGGTCAAACATGAACGCAAATCAAAGGGACTTCAAGGTTGTAACGTGGCTAGGTGTATAGGATAGGAAATGGAATATATATGAGTAACGAAAATTCGACCCGATCTTTTTATTACAAACACAAAAACCAACTAACAAATATGCACTACTATATACAAGACCATGAAACTCTTTCTCTTTTTTTTTCATTGCTTTTCCTTTTTTTTTTTCTGCGATAACACATTAACCAAACTACTTCAAACTCATAAAACTACTAATTCTATCACTAATACTACAAGACCGGGTCAAATTTGGGTAAATTTTCAAGTAAGTAGCTAGGGGGAACAAACGATAAGCTTTAAAGGCACAAAATGGGCAACTAAATGACCAAACCCCCGCCCCTCTCACTACCATGCTCATATATATAACTTATGAGGTCCAACCCCCCAAATCCCACACTCGCTCACACCAACGACGAGGCTACCTAATGCCCTTATCCTTTCTACATTCATGTCTAACTAAAGATTCAAATCGCATTCAAGCACAAGTTCTAACGCACCCCCACCCATAGCCACTCTCATCAAAGATTATTTATGTACACGTGTGGCTACAACTCTCACCAAGAATGAAAAGGGTAATAAGGGTTGCCGGTGCATTAACTTGGGATAAATTAGGGCGTCAAGATTTCACATTGTTTTGCTCGGCTTAAAATTTTTCAAAAATCTTCAAAAAATTCCCCCCATCCCCACACTTGGGATACATTGACCCCAATGTATGGCTTTGGGAGGTTTTGATCACTAACCCACTCAACATCCACAAAAGCTTCTTTTCTCAAACCCCAAATTTCTTTTTGTATTTTTTTCATTTTATACTTTTTTTTCTTTTTTTTTAACACGACACCACCAACAATCGCCAACCCAATAATCAACCACATGATCAATCACCACCCATCCTCCCACCATAATCAACATAAACCAACAAATATATACAAACTATACAAAAGAGAGAATACCACCTGATCAATAGTAGCGCGGTCCTGGAGGCCCAAAGATGGATGACATCATATCATTCCACTCTCCAAACCCGAATGCGCCGCTACTGCTTCCCTCTTGTTGTTGTGGTCCCTCTTGCCGCCTTGGATCAAGCCACTGAGAATGGTGGAGTGGTGGAGTCGGATAAGAAATGCTACCATCATAAGGCGGCAATGAAGCATAGTCCACATGTTGTGGATCTTCAACCACCGGCCTTCCGGCATGCCAATCCGCATGCATCCGCCTCATTTGATCATCATGATATCTGTTATTAGCATCCACCTCTCGAGAATATGCGTGGGTACGGTTCCATGACTCATTGCGATCGAAGCTATGTTTTAACGACCGCTCTATGCTTGCACTATTTCTTGTGTTTTGGTCATACAACGTCCTCTCCGGCCCCGACCAAGTATCAAAAATGGACGCCGGAGGGCATTGGCTCTCGATCACCTCTTGCATTGAACCACTATAAGCCTACCCCGGCTCATACGGTTGCTGCGCGTAGTCGTAAAACGTACCACCATGACCACCACCAAAAACCCCAAAACCAACATTTGCACCCCCCTGCGGCTCGTCTGCATAGTCCTCGTCCCCACTAGGAACCAACTCTTCATCGCTTTCCGTTTCATCCGGCTCTCCCGGTAACAACTCCCTTGCACCCAATTTCAACGCCCTCCACCGTTGACCCTCCGATTTCAGCTTGTGATAACGTTCAGACTGAGTATACGTCCAAACGTTTCCCAACCTATCCAAAGTAAAAGGCTGGTGCCTTTTCGTTAAACCTCGGTCCTCAGATGTGAGTGCCTTCTGCTGTTTCATTAAACCCGTTATGATGCGACAGTAGGGAACAATGTCTCTCCCGTATTTGTTCCGGCATATCCACAAATGGTGCATAATCAGGTAACGTATTGGAAAACGTGGAGATCCATGCATCAATGAATACAGAACAGGTATCTCTGGAAACCTC
The DNA here is from genome assembly GCF_002127325.2 of Helianthus annuus. Classification (NCBI taxonomy): domain Eukaryota; kingdom Viridiplantae; phylum Streptophyta; class Magnoliopsida; order Asterales; family Asteraceae; genus Helianthus; species Helianthus annuus. Next base: position 28,321,272 of record NC_035434.2, on the reverse strand, counting down.
ACCTGTTCTTTATCGCCTCTTCTTGGAATAACATTAAGCAAGCAGATTGTATGCAACAGTTTTGCTTCTATTTTCAAATTCTTCCGGTATAACACACCACTGTACCTACCGGGCAAAAACAAATCCGCTAACATGTCATTCCATCTCACGTGCTTCTCTGGTTTGAGCAATAAATCATCAAGCGTGGGAATCATGTACTCCTTAGCCGGGAGACTGTCATACTTTCCCAACTTTTTCAACGTGTCGAATGACATCTCAACTGGCACCCCATGTACCATCCCGATCAACTTCATTTGTGATGGCTTGTGGAAGTTGTGACATTTAAGTGTTGCCATCCACTCCTGAATCTCAGTCATAAACAGATTGCTCTTATCTTTGTCAAAACACTTGAGCGCTCCTTCCCAACCCAAAGCACGGAACTTAGCAAACACCCCGAACTGGCCAAACTGGGGTTCATCAACCTCTTTTTCACAGATAAATGCGGCTGCCTTGTTTTTCAATTTGTTCATGCAGTCGTTATAAAGGGTTGGCTGCCAAATTTCAGTTTGATCATCCAACGACCCCGAATTCCACACCAGCTTATCACTTGGGTCTAACTCCATCTGTTCTTCTTCGCCTTCACTTTCGCTTTCACTAACCCTACCCATATATTGCCTCTTCTTTGATGGTTGCTCCTTTTGCTTGCCCTTGCCCTTTGATGAAGATGAGCTTGAACCCGCTTTTTCCTTTGTCTTTGCCATTTCCTACACACAAGAGGCAAGCAACAAAAACAAACACCAAATTAAACACTCTCTTCAAAATCCTCCCCACACTTGCTTGTTGTCATGGTTGTAGATGTTAGTGAACCTAAAGTGTTCAAGAATTTTCAAAAATTGGGCATGGTGTCTCTAGAATGTAGAGCATCCCAAAAGTTCACTACTTTAACAACAATTCCTACATCTACAACCATCAACCATGTTCAATAAACAATTCCATTATCATATCTTAACAACAAGCAAGTGGGCAAGAACACATAACCTAAATCACCTTGTTCTTCACAATGTATCACCACAATATAGCAAAGTAAGTGTTCATACCTTGTTTCAAGATGAAAGACTGCTTGTGAAACCAAAAATCCCAAAACCCCCAAATTATCTCAACCTAGGGTTTCAAACTTCGACCCCAAAATTGCGTTTTCTCTGAAATCTCTCCTCACAATCACAAAGCTTGTGAAAAATTAGTCAATTTAGACCAAGATTCCACTTGATTTGGACAGAAATTGAAGGTTTTATGAGAGATGGAAGGTGGAAGAACAATGGAGGTTGTGGATTCTTAGAGAAGAAGATGATGGTGGAAAAGTGAAAGGTGAATGGGTGGATAGGGTATAATTCACGTGACCAAGCTTGTTTTTATTCGATTTTATTATTAAATTTGTTTTTTTTTTATCTACATGCGGCATCCCTACCGACGGAGACTCCTTTTTCGCGTACCGTAATTTACGGTCTCACCGTAAATTACGGTGAGACCTGAATGTCAAAGTTGCACCGTAATACAGTAGAGAACTACCGTAAAGCCCCAAAAATTTTCAAGCATCACCGTAAATTACGGTAATACCGTAATTTACGGTAATCACTGAATCAAAATTCTTTCACCGTAACTCAGTAGAGTTACACCGTAAAATCCACACTTTTTGAACATCCACCGTAAATTACGGTAATACCGTAATTTACGGTGCTCGCTGGGCATCTCTACTTTGGCAAAAATTGAAATTTTATGTGACAAATTTTTTAGATTTTTAAGTTTTTCGATTTTTTTTTATGTTTTTTAATTTTAAATTTTTTTTTTTCAAAAACTTGTAAAAATTACCCTACCCCCTCAAAAATCCCGTGTTGTCCTCAACACAATGTAAGAGCAATTCGCAACCCGAATATCCCCACACTCACCAATACAATCACCACCCCGATAACCTACACCACCATAACAATCCTCACCACCAAAACAACCAACACCTTCAAGACAACCATCACCATTACATCATTCACCACCACCACAACAAACCCTTTTCACCTCACAAGAAATATTTCAAACACCTCCACTCACCCAAGGTCAAATTACACCGGGTTCTGCAGGATTCCGAAACTTTCCTAATGTTCCTTCAAATATAAATGTGAGCCTGGATGATGTTGGTGATTTTGATTTTGCAAACACTTCACAAGTAAGGAATGTTGAAAAGAAAGTTGATGAAGTTGTTGCTGAGAACAAGAAGCTAGCAGCTGAAAACAAGAAAGTTATGGATCGTGAAAGAATCCTAGAAATGCGTGTGAAGAGGTTGGAGAATGATAATAAAGAGTTGGTGAAAAAGATTGATTCTGATCAGTCAGAGATTGACATTTTGAAAGTAAGAATTGCTGAGCTGGAAGAAGAAAAGGCTAGACGTGATGAACAAAATGAATACTTCAAGTTGAAGAACAAAGAATTTGAAGCAGCTAAAGCGTTAAGAGATCATGAGTTCTATATGCTGAATAAAGTAGTGGAAAGCATGCTCGGAACATCAGTAGAGTAAAAGTTTAAAGAGATGCAAGTTGAAGAGCTCAGAGCTGAACGTTGCGCACTACTCCCCGGCAACGGCGCCAAAATTTGACGTGATGTCGTGGGTCACGCAAATTTAATCCCTAAACAACTGTAGTTAGTGGTAGTAGGGTATCGAACTCAGGGAGTATGTGGAAGATGTGTCGATTATATAGCTTTGCACTTAAACTAATTATTAAACTAAATTGCAGAAAATTAAAATTCAAGATTGTGGATTGTTGTTTTAGAAAACTAAATTAAGAACTAATTCAAATCAAAGTTGGTTGTAAACAATTAGGAGAGAACAATGATCACCCTAGGTTTCAGTTTCTTTAAACAGTTGTGTGCAATTTCACTAGAAAGAGTTACATAGACATAACTCATGTATATGTGATTGAAGTGATAAAAGGGAACAAAGTACTCGGATTAGATAACGCGAGGTTGTTTCCCGATGACCTATTAACCAATAACCAACCCTAACCCTTCCCGTGATATCTCGGTTGCCAACGGCACCAAGAACGTACGATTAAGACTAGGAATTGCAATATAGATTAACACACTACAAACAATCAAACATACACCATGACATTCAAGCAACGCAAGATATCATTCTAGAAATGCAGAAATTAAACACACAAAAGTTTCAGAAACATTCACCTAGGATGATCACCGAAGAGTTTAGCCGGACATGGCTCGGTAAATCATCATCAACATCAAACTAGTGTTCATACGAATCAAAATAACAAACCGAATGATTGAAAATGTTCACAAACCCAACAGGTTCTCCAAATTCGCCCCCAAAGTGTCCAAGAACCGTCCAATGATGAGATCCTCTCAAAAGACACCCAAAAACCGAATATAAGATGGCAGTTACGTTTTTGGGATTTCAGCTCCACCGTAAATTACGGCTCCACCGTAATTTACGGTGGTCAACATTCTGTTACGGTGGCAATTGTCTGTGTTACGGTGGAAACTAAAGTGAAAATTGGTCTACCGTAAATTACGGTAGAACCGTAATTTACGGTACTTGGCTGCCTTCACTCCTTTGTTATACTTTTGTTCTCCTCTTGACCCATTTTCCACCAAAGCCTCCAAAAGCTGCCTTTGATCCATCTTTTAGCTCCTAATTCGTACCTGAAACATAAGCATCGTAGTTATCTAATTCAAGATAATTACACGGCTAATTGGAGGATTATTTTATCTTTTAACATGCTTAAGGGTTGTCCAAAGAACCACCCGTCACACGCCTATTTTGGTAAAGTCGTCTCGTTTATGTTACAAGAGTCTTCAAATAAGCAAAAGTGTATTCATGTTGGCCTTAGGAAAGGCATGTAAATTTAACAAACAAGAAGTATGGCTAGGAAGCATGCAAGGTAGAATGCATAAGTTTTAAACAACAAATAAGAGACAAAGTTCCTAAAACTATAGACTAGGGCAAAACATTCCTACCTATTCCTAATTCCCTATAGTTATGGCTCTTATACCAATCTGTCACACCCCAACCGATGGCGGAAACATCGGGATGAGACGAAATAGATTGCAAGAGACATCATAACACTACGTGACAATATAATTAAAATTCGAATTTCATAAATGGACTAAATGTCATACAAGATTCCAAAGAAATACAACATTGTTCAACAAAACATAACATCAAAAGATAATTTAAATTTAGGTGTGTATCTAAGTCCACCTAATCTTTGTTCTTCATCGTATCATCATCAAACCATCAACTTGCAACATGTATTAAAATATAATAACAAAAAAAGTTGGCGAGCATACAAGTTTGTTTAGATAGCATAATATAGACAATAAAATTGCTCATATCCACATGAATCATAATATGCGAGTTACTAGTATGCCTAGATTGTGTGACAATATGTTCAATCCCAAGTTTCCAACGCGTTTAATTTTGCCTATCCCATAGTATCGCGGGAGGTTACATGTTTAACTTAACAATACCCCAAGTATCGTGAGCGGTGCGTAAATCCTATAGCGCTATAATTGTTAAAGTAGGCTAGCAAAGTTAATGAGCATATATCAACATAAATAGTATATATGGCATACGAGATTAACAAGCATCACACATAGTTTCATGTTTCAACAATGGATAGAGTTCGTTTAAAATAGTTTCAAAGTGAAGTGTAGTTTGTATAATATACATGATGCACCCAAAGTGATAGAAAGGTAAAAGGGATCGAGTATACTCACGGTTTTTGCAAGCTTTCCTACTTGAAGCCCGTGAGTGGTGTTGGTTGTTTAGTTTGGAGCACCTTGTCCTTCTACACAAAGGAACATAAATGTATGAGCTTGGGGAAAATAACGGAAGATTATAGATTTCGGAATTTAAGTAACATAAACATAGCAATATGAAAAATACTCATCCATCACATATGATGTTTAGATGATAACTTACTAATTTGACAATGTCCACTTGTTCATCATCAAAGGTTCGGTTTGTTCGAATATTACATAATTATTATATAGAGTTTAGTATATCATATAAGTCAAGCATGAGGTAGAAGATCGAAGTCTTCATTTAGGTACCTCTAAGTTTCATGGAAATCATGTAGGAGGTAGGAAGAGAAGTCTTCCATTTAGGCACCTCTAATTCTTCACCACTACACTTGATGTAAAAACATTCAAGGAGGGTCATGAACTTGCAAGTAATACAAGAATATAAACAACTAATTTATAATAAATCATCAAGCAATGTGTGGATTTTATGTAGGACAACCCAAGTTAATCCTCAATCACACATACATCAAGCTTTGAGCTTGAACATCACTTGTGGGTTGAAAAACCCTAAGCAAAACATAATGTATATGAGGTTGAACCTCTGATTTTGAATGTCTCAACCTTGTTTTTAAGCCTAACTAACCATAGAAGTGGTTATAAGCATAAGGACATAGGTTTGAGATGAGTTAGACTCAAGTTGAACAACTTTAGTAAAGATTAGATGAAATTAGAAATGACCAGTGAACTTTGGAGCCTTTTTGGCGACGTTCCAGGGACGTATTTACTGTGAAAAACCCATGCAATCGAAGCTAAGGTCAATCCAAGCACATAGGAAAAAGAATGAGGCAAAACGGATAAGAAATGAGTGAATTATGCTCACTTTTGTAAGAGAGGATGAATCTGCTCGAACTTGTGTTTTGCAGCTGATTTGGGAGAGTTTTTTGATGTTTAGAAAAGTGTAAAATGCTTGGAGGATGATGGGTTTTTATAAGAAGAGTTAGGGTTAGTTGGTGGTTGTGTATTTATTGTTAAAAGCAAGTTTAAAGCTCAAAACACTCAAAATCGCGCTCAAATTCGAGCTGTGAATGGGCTGGTCGCGCTGATCAGGCCTTTTAAGCTAATGTATAAAGGATTTAAGCGCTGAGTATATTTCGATGTGAAGGTTGTGGTGGAATGGTTGTGCGCATGTGTGTTGATGTGGGTGACTCGGGTTCGAGTCCTGTCATGCCCCTTTTTATTGATTTGATTTTTTTAATAGTTTCCATGTATGCACATTCAGTCCCTGAGGTTTAGTTTAGTGAATTTGCACAAACAACCCTTGACTTTAATTATCCAAGTTATATTATTTAAAAAAAAGAAAACTAACTCTATAGTTTAAACTAACAAATTTAGTTTACTAACTTTAATATCTATCGAGACTAGCTAGATATTATAAAAATAAAGAGTGAATTGCAAGTTTTGTCCTTTGTCTTTATACCTAATTGCAGGCGGTGTCCTTTAACTTTAAATTTGATGAGTTTTGTACTTATTTTTTCAAAATCATGCACGTTATGTCCTTTAGCCTTAACACAGTTAGATTTTTTTGTTAAATCATATTACACAAGGGTAATTTAGTCATTTTACTAATATATAAATATTTTAATTAACAATAAAACAAAAAGAAATTTAATATAATATATCATATACATAAATCATATATGTATATGTAATATAGAACCCTTATATCTCTTTTCTCTGTCCACCTCACCACCAACAACCACCACCTCACCTGCCACCACACCACTCCCAACCACCACCCACATGACACCGCTTCTCTCACATAAAAAATATGGTGAATATATGTTGTATTGGAGCTTGTTATGTTGGAGGCCCAACCATGGCTGTGATTGCATTCAAGTGCATCAGTTGAAGTGGCTATTGTTGAAATCTGGGTGCCTCGAATAACAAACCCCCATAACCATTTCTGCTAAAACCCAACAACACCCAACCACCCAAATCTAAAACCCACAACACCTAAACTCCGAAATTTAAAACCCACAATGAGTTTGAACAATTCTCAGCTAAATTAAGCAAATTTAAAGCAACAATTGACCTGCAAATCTTCAGAGCGTAATCATCGAAATTGTATAATAATAAAGCAAGAATTAACCCCCAAATCTGAACAAGAACGAAAGTTGCATTGGGGGTTGTGTGATGAAGTTGGACTAGGGTTTCAAGTGTAGTGGGGATTCAAGTTGCAGGTGGTGGTTGTAACCGGAAAGGTGGGAGGCTGTAATGGGGAGTAGTTTCTAGTGGGGGCTGTGGTGGGGGGCTGCGGTGGTTGTTGGTAATGGGTAGCAAGTTGGGGCGGTTAGGGTAGAGAGAGAGGTAAGGAGAGGAAGAGGTGGTGGTGGAGGAAGGCAAGTGGTGGTGGTGGTGGTGGTAGCGGTGGTATAGAGAGCTGTAGAGAAAGAAAAAGTGTTTGGTTGTTTAGAGAGAGAAAGAGATGAGTTGATTTATATTTTTTCTAAAAAATGTTTTTTAAACATTATCATAAAAAGACAATTTTACCCTCATGTGCTGTGCACATGATCTGGTATAACAAAAAAAATCTAACTAGGTTAAGGCTAAAGGACATAACTTGCATGATTTTGAAACAATAAGTACAAAACTTGTCAAATTTAAAGTTAAAGGACACCGCCTGCAATTAGGTATAAAGACAAAGGACAAAACTTGCAATTCACTCTAAAAATAAACTTTTTAAATAACAAAATTAATTAATATTATAAAAATAAACTTTTTAAATAACAAAATTAATTAATTTAATTATTTTAATTAATTTAAATAATTTGAATAATGACCATATTTATAATGAATAAAAAAAATCGTTAAACGTTTATTCCTTTCACGAAGCTTCCGAATCTCATTATTTTAGTTTAACGAGTATCAAGTGTCGATAAGTATCGAATCAAAAATTCTTGAATAATGTTTCGTTCAACGAGAAATTGATTAACAGTTGCACATAAGTCTAATATGAATACACAAAATAACTTCGTTTTCATTATGATCAAGAGTCTCGACTTACAATTGAAACGAAAGTAGATTACAAAGAGAGTATAAGTGCCTAAATATGGAAAGTACAACATGGCTTGCCAAAATAAGAAAGTGCAAAAATGCGGAGCGTTACACTTGTAATTGAAAGCACTTTTATTCTTATTTGCTGTGTGATATGGAAATTGAAAACAATATATTTTGTCTAATATATTGCTTTCTGATTTACACGTGTTTTATGGTTGTCAAGCGTACTAAATCTCAAACTCAACATGTTCATGAATAAAGTTTCTTTAATGACACATGTTTTATTAAATTATGGTGCTTCTAATGTAAATTAGTTAATAATGTGTTTTGCAGCTTTGGATTAAATATTGACTAAGTGTATGCCAAACCTGCCCATCTTCACTGATGTACACTTCTAGACTAGTTCTGGTTAATTTATTTTTTTCTGAATTATTTTGAAACCAGTGTGTTGATTTATTTCAATGAGTCATTTTACATATTGCTAAAAGATTGACACTCCCTAAATGCTTCTTCTTACAGGATTTATAGTAAGGTGCGGAGATAGAACCTATGTTTTTCCTACGGTTAGAATTACCGTAGCGAAATTCTTGGGTAAGCTTTTAAGCTAGGTTCTTCCTTTGGTCTTTCTTCTTGTGTACGTACCAGTTAATCAGTCAAGGTATTGGCTAGTTCTACAGCTTCTTCTATAGTTTGCGGTCTAGCTGCCTTGCCTACATGTCTAATCTTACTGATTAATCCCCAGATGTAACGGGATATTAATACTGGTTCTGGTGAGGCTAGGGTTGGCACAATTCTAGCATATTCGAAGAATACGATAGTGTAACCCTTACAGTCTACTCCAGTCATTCTAAGGTTTAAGAACTTATTAGCTATTTGTTCTTTTTCATTGGGAGGACAAAATTTCCTTTCAACCATGTTCTTAAACTCAGTCCATTCCGTATTATAGACTCTGTCACTTCGCCTAGACTGGAGAATAGTGTTCCACCATTCTAGAGCTGCATTCTTAAAAAGATTGGAAGCAAACATGATTTTATCTTCCTCTACACACTTGCTTATTTTTAAGACTGCTTCAGTCTTTTCTATCCAGCGTAGAGATGCAATGGTTCCTTCATTGCCAGAGAATTCCATTGGTTTACAAGACCAGAATTCTTTGTAAGAACAACCATAAGACATGGTTCTTCTTCTTTTTGGAATGGGCAATTGAAGTAATGGCCCATTGTTTACGCTGTGACTGGGTTCAGTGGGTGGTCGTTTACTGCCACTATTACTTTTATTAGTTTATGCTTCCTTAACCGTTTCGATAATATATGGCATAACGTCTATAATCCCTTGTGCCACTATGTGTTGGATGGTACTGTTATCTAATTGGTTCCCGTTATTATCGTTATTCGGATTTTCTTGATTCACTTCGTTGTCCATCTGGATTATAAACATTTACCAATTATTAATATCACAAAACAGTATTTAATGCGAACAATCACACAAACAAACACATTGATCAAAATCGTCGTGCATTGCGACATTTACTCTATTTCATATATATATATATATATATTACATGCTACAACTGGAATTTAAAATACAATACTAGTTATGCATCAGTAGGTATTTAGGTTATCTATTTTTTTTCAAACTACTCGCATATATATATATTTATATCTATATTATTATTATTAGTATTATCACTAGGGGTTCATCCAGTGTTGCATATTGTGCTCGTCGTACTTCCAAACGAGCCTCTCCCCTATTTGCCTTATTCTTTCACCTTCATCTAATAACTCCTCACCAAAGATACAGAGTTCCTGCACGTTTTCGGTACTCATGGGTGGTGGAGGTGCTGGTATCGGGTCAGGGTATGGTAGTACGGGTTCTCCATATGGGTATGGGTTCTCTACTATTTCCCGAACATACTGATCGGCATCCCAGTATGGATCTAGAGGGTCAAGGTTGAGGTATGGTGCTACAGGGTTGGGTATGAGTTCCTCCTGTGGGTAAAGTTCTCAATAATCCCTATGTTCATCGTTCCATGGGTCATAAGCTAGAGGGTTTGGTGCTGGGACTCTATGGATTTCGTTTGGGTCGAAGGCAGGTATTGGAATCTGGTCTACTGGGTTAGGTTCTATTTCCATGGGTTGAGTTGGAAACAGTGGTAGTGGCTGTGGTGCAATGATTTGTTCTAAGTTTGGGTCTGCGGCTGTGGTAGCTAATATGTGAAAATTGGCCAATCGCCTATTGAATATGTCTTGAGTCTGGGCATTCGTTTCCCTATTTACTGCTGCTAAGGCCCGTTGCTGTTGCAACTTCTGTAAGACCCTTGTCATTAAATAATGATTTCCTCACAATAATCAACGATTAAATATATATATTCATACTACACATTCATATAAAATGTAGGTTTATTAAAAATTTTACAAAGGATATTTGTAAAGTGTATTATAATTAAATTCGTCAATTAAAAACGACGATATAACAACGTGTGGAAGCTTGTGTATTGAAAGTTTTCGGTTCCTCTTCGAGCTTGATCTTCACCCGGGCACACTCGACAATCACCTATGGTCAAAACCACGTAAATAGTTAGTTTTGACACTTTAACATCAAGTATAAACAAGTCTCATGATTTAACAATGAAAAACAACAAGAATTCCATGCATATGGGGTGGTCGCGTCGCGCGACGGAGGCTGGCCAAGCCGTCGCGGCCCGCCACCGCCGTCGCGTCGCGCGACGGTTGTAGTGATTCGCCGTGGCGTAGCGCCACCGTGTATTTTTAACAGAATGTTTGTTGGCTGGTGCTGCAGATCAGCCCAGCACCATTTTTATCAAATCCAAACTTAAATCGACATAACTTTTGACTCGAGCGTCCGTTTTGCGTGATTCTTTTTCCCACGCGATTGAAATTTAATTCTCCATCCCATGGAGTTAAAATCCAACATCTGAATTCGCAATTTCTTAGATTTCAAGCTCTCGGCTTGAAATTCAAGTATAACTCCTTTTGACTCGTTAGGGGCATTTTAACACTTGTAAGGTTAAAACATGCTTTTCCTTGGCTTACATCCTATCCCCAATTTTTGAGTATCGACTCTTCATTTCCCTTTCGCATCTCGCGTTTCCCATACTAGTTAACTAATTATCTTCCACCACAACAATTTTTGTGGCGGATTTAACATAAGGAACCCCCAAAATCCAATTTTTACCCTTCGACTAGTCATTTTACGCAAATGACCCATTCTTTAGGCATTCGTCCAACGAATGTCTTTGCCTACACTTTTTATATGTATCTAAGGGTTTCATAATCCATAAAAAAGTTTCTAAACGATCTCTAATGGTCGTTTACTCGGTTCACCCGTTAAGGGCTTTTTGGTCAATTCTAGTCTCTTATTTTACAACAAAAGACTCTCACCAAATATTGACCAAAATAACACATTTAACTACAACATAATTTTGCGTACCTGGCCCGGGTCAACAAATAGACCCGATTTATACCTTGCTTTTATTATCACATGTTTTATGGAAACGAAATTATCCGAGTTGCTACTCGTTCCTGTTAACATAAGGCTCAACAACCATATTAGTCGATATTGTCAAATGGTGTTATCACCACCATTTGACCCGTTTGGACTATATGCCCAACTTATCTATTTAATGAAAAACATGGTTTTTGATTTCTAATTCCTACATTGAAGGGGTAAGGTCCCAAAAACCTCGTGATAAGTACTTGGGACCATACCATAACCTCGCCTTTTAACCCTCTTTAGATCTTGCGCGGACGCGCACTGGTCCTACAAAGAGAATTTAGAAGAAAAACAGCAGACAACAGTTGCATGCTAAAAGGAAAATTATAAGTCCTTGCGCCGATTCTCCATAACAAAGGGATAAAAATCCCAGCAAGCACTCCCGCTTAAGTAATACCCACACTTGGATATTATTTATAAAACTGATACCACACGATAAGGAGTCACACCAAATTATGGCAATAATCATCTATAAGACTCAATCGTGCATCACCAGACGGTTATAACCGTCTAGGACACGTGTCATCATCCCAGGCCACCCTGAAATCACGATGATGGCATGAAATTGGAGAGAAACCTCCACTTGCCCACTTTCCACGTGGCAACACCCTAACCGTTGATCTAAATAGCGATCCGTGTGCTTTCACGTCAGATCAAGAAGATTAACGGGGAAGGAAATAACCGCTTACGGAAGTTAGTATCTTCCGTTAACATTTCAATAACAGGTTTTCCCAGCCAAACTCTCGGCTATAAATATGAGAGTAATTCAGGTATGAACTTGAAGTTACATTCACTTCATTCTTACTTCTTCTTCATAAACACATACTTATTCTCACGTCGGAGTGTGGTCACGGAGAGAACCTCCCTTCTCCGCGTGGCGAGACTAACGGTGTTCTGTTTTGCAGTATTCATCGGAGAAGAAGATCCGTCCCTTTGAATCAAACGAAAGAGAACCACCCTTTTTATGCAAAACCTAACCCCCTGGATAATTTGATTCCGGTCATTTATCCAGTGTTTCTTCATTGGCGCCCACCGATTTCTCTGTTTCACCTGTTTTTTCTCGTTTCGATTCACATTTCTCCACTCTCTGTTTCATATGGCAGAGAATTCACCACTTCACCCATCAAGTCCTCGACCTGAATTCAAGGGTTTCGAAACCCGAGATGACTAGATTGACGGAACCATGGGAATTAAAGGAAGCAACGACAGTCGTTCAGAAGGAAATGTCTCCTCGGGGATCCATAATCGTTCAGATCCACTCCTGGAAAGAAGTCCGGAATAATGGTTCAACAGATTCCAGATCGCTATAAACCAAATTTTCACACAAAACATCAGATCTGAGTTATCGAATGTCAGATCTGATACTCTGAAAGAAAGTAAAAGAAATTTGACACTACAGTATTGGACCCACAAACACCTAGTCAGTGGTACATCCAATCTGGTAGGCATGTCAAGATAATTCAAAAATCAGAAGATACCGGTTGTCCGAAAGCCGAACCAAAGAAGATACACATGGTGCAAGGAGGCCCTTCACGAAGACAAAACAAACGAAACCATAATCAACATTGGAGGGAGCAGCAAGTTGTGTTTCCTGTCGTCCTCAGAGGTCCTCAGGAGGAACGACCAGTAATCATTACTGGCATCTTCAGCGAACGGATTATATGTTCATAGATCCAGGAAGCTCAACGGATATCATATATGAACAGTGTTTCAAACAACTTGATCCAGAGGATAAAGCACGTCTAGAGCCGGTCGATTTCCCTCTCACCGGTTTTTGCAACGAAGCTGTGTTTCCATTAGGACAAATTTCATTTCCTGTGACTTTATCAGATGGCGACCATTCGCACACAGTCATAGTAAATTTTATGGTCATGCCAGCAACATCGCGCCACGATGTCTTTCTAGGAAGAAGATCACAAAGAGAATTCAGCATGATCACTTCTATTCCACATGTTGCTTGCGGGTTTCCAACGGAAACCGGAGTAGCAATTCTGTACTCAAGTAAAGAAGTTATGTACGTGGACGATGAACCACCAGCAAAAATGGCCAAACCATCAGCACCAAATGAGCCGGAAAAATGGGTCCTCAACAAAGAGTATCCAGAGCAGACCATCTTACTAGGGCACGCCATTTCACCGGCAATACGAATACAATTAAAGAAATTACTTTCGAACAATAAGGACATATTCGCCTAGTGCCCAGCAGACATGACTGGGGTTCCGCGAGATATAGCGCAACACTGTTTGAACGTCCGGCCCTCAGCAGAACCTGTCGCGCAGGGAAGACGCAGTCTCAGTGCAGAAAAAGCAGAAGCCATGAACGAACAAGTAACAAAGTTACTCAACGCCGGAATCTTGCACGAAGTTCAGTACCATACCTGGGTCGCCAACCCAGTAATGGTTCAAAAACACAATGGCGGATGGCGAATGTGCGTCGACTTCAAAGACCTAAATAAAGCCTGCCCGAAAGATTGCTATGCGCTTCCTGAGATAGAAAAAAAAAAGTTGACCCTCTAGCATCTTTTTGCTGGAAGTGCTTTCTTAACTGTTATAAGGGATATCATCAGGTCCAAATGAAAGAGGAGGACGAGGACAAGACTGCCTTCCGCACAGACAAGGGCATCTTCTGCTACACAAAAATGCCCTTTGGTCTCCGTAACGCAGGAGCTACTTACCAGCGCTTAATGGATACAGTCTTCGGGGAAGACATTGGTAAAACAGTCGAGGTATATATGGATGACCTCGTCATCATGAGCCACGAAGAGGAAACAATGCTCGCAAATATTCAGCGTACGTTCGATTCTTTGCGCAGCGTGAACTTAAAACTTAACCCAATGAAGTGTTCCTTCGGAATGGAAGAAGGAAAATTTTTGGGTTTTATAGTAACAAGAGACGGTTTTAAAGTAAACCAGGAGAAAGTGCAAGCCATCCAGCTAATGTCGTCACCTGCAACAGTAAAAGAAATGCAAAGGCTCGCAGGATGATTAGCAGCCTTGAACAGATTCTTGGCAAATCATGCTGCAAAGTCTTATCCGTTCATTAGCACACTGCGCAATTGTGCCAAGAAAAGCCACTTCCAGTGGACACCAGAAGCGGAAGCAGCCTTCAAGCAAATAAAGGAATGTTTAATTCAGCTGCCAACGCTGACAACGCCACGAGAAAAAGAACTGCTGAAGAAGTAGCGGTTGGTGCAGTGTTAATGGTGGAACGAGAGAACATTTAGACTCCAATATATTATATCAGCAAGATGCTCACTGGCCCGGAGACGCGCTACTCGATGATAGAAAAACTGGTCCTTGCTCTAGTACATGCATCACGACGCCTACGCTGGTATTTCTCTGGTCATGTTATCACAGTTCTCACCAATTACCACTTAGGGCAAATTCTATCCAAACCCGATGTCGCGGGGAGATTAGCTAAGTGGGCTATTGAGCTGGGAGGATACAATATCCTATATAGACCGCGACCAGCAATCAAAGGGCAAGTTTTAGCAGACTTCGTGATGTGTGTAAAATGCAACATATAAATTATATCAAATGAGGCATAAAACTAACCCTTTTAAGTACTAATGTTGGAAAAAGAGTGTTTTTGTCTTCCTTTTGTATTTTCAGGATTAAATGAGCTAAAATTCACAAAAGAAGCAAAAAGACAGCTAAATCTAACATAAATACAAGAAAAGGAACAAAA
Organism: Helianthus annuus; assembly: GCF_002127325.2. Classification (NCBI taxonomy): domain Eukaryota; kingdom Viridiplantae; phylum Streptophyta; class Magnoliopsida; order Asterales; family Asteraceae; genus Helianthus; species Helianthus annuus. Next base: position 28,306,234 of record NC_035434.2, on the reverse strand, counting down.
GTGGATTGCCCGACCCCTGGACAGCATCCTCCCAAGCAAAATAGAGAAGGCAGAAGACTGAACACGCCCCGTACTCAGCCAGCACGGGGCCGTGCCCAAGAAGCAGCAGAAAAAACAAACCTATAGAAGCTTCTATTGCCCACCACGGGGCCGTGTCCAGTGAACACGGGGGCGTGGCGAAAGTACAGCAGGCGCATTAATTGTAATTGCGAATTACAATTAATGAAGAGAGAGAGTGTCAGACAGGCACGGGGGCGTGTCCAGCGGACACGGGGCCGTGCCCAGCCTTCTGTTCAGCCTATAAATAGGAGTGCTTGGTTTCATTGCAACTCATCCCTTGGCACACCACCTCTCTCACTCTTCATCCACCACCCACCACCACCATAACACCATCATCCACCACCATCATCCATTGTCCATCATAGAGTGTGTGAGTCGTCTCGAGATCCAAGATTGATCATAAGAGTTCTTGACAACCAAGGCCATGTTTGCCTAAGTCTCTTACATCATTTGGTGAAGACAAGTGTTTAGTATAATACTTTTTATTTTTAATCTTTTGCACTTTTTATTTGGTTTTGTATTAATGACTTTAATAACTAGTTGCTTATGTTGAAGGTGATCTTTCCTTATTGTTTGTCCGTGGTGTCTTGGCATTATTTTACTGTCTATATAAAATAAAAGATTTTCACCATTCATATCTCCACGGTCTATATGGAGGTATGCTAGCTACCTGGTCGGGGGTTAAGGGAACGGTTTGGTAAGGGTCTTGCCCTTGTTCAGCGTTTAGAGGTCCTGCAAGGGACCTGGGTCAAATTTAGTAGGATCTCCTTCAATGCCCATAGGTATTGGATGGCGGGGATCCAAACTCTTTGACCCCCTCATAAGTTAACTACTATTAATACTATAACCCGGCTATTTAGAACTGTATCCCTGCTGACTCAGACTACTTAGTCGAGGGTAACGTCACTGCCAAAAGCGGGGCCTACCATAATTTGCATTAATAACTTAATTCATTATCTTCCAATAATCCAACCCTTTAGGATTGTATCCTTGCTGACTCAAACTACTGGGTTGAGGGTAACGTCGCTTTCAAAAGAGGGGCCTACTACAATAACTAAGATAATCTCTTAAACAAGTGCAAAAGTGCGAAAATAATCAAAGGTTATACTAATACACGAGTCGGATCCAAGTGATTCATCTTGTCTATCTGTTTTTATTTTATTTTTATTTTTCAGCATTTAGTTAGTTTTTATTTTCTTAGTTTAAAAGTCTTTTCTAACATTTTGATTTGATTAGACGTTGAGGATAAACCGGTACTAAAAGCTCTTGTGTCCTTGGACGACCTCGGTATCTTACCAACACTATACTACGTCCACGATGGGTGCACTTGCCCATATGTGTGTTTAGTGTTAGTAAATATCGTGTTTTATAAATTTAAAACTTGACTAAAAGTGTAAAAAAGGCTTAAAATATACATCTAAATTATATACACGCTAACACGCATTAAGTTTTTGGCGCCGCTGCCGGGGACACAAGGATTTTAAGAAAGTTAGGAATCAACGGCCTAATCTTATTTTTATCTTTCTTTTTAATTTTTTAGGATTTTCTTAGTTTTTCAGCTTCTGCAGAGCTCAGCACGGGTCGTGCCTGGTCGGACACGGGCCGTGCCCAGCGTAGTTACTGGCAGTTTTTAGTTTTCCAAGTTACAGAAGGCTGACCACGGGGCCGTGTCGGTGCAACACGGGGCCGTGTCCAACTCTCCAGTAACTGGGATCTGGAAAACAATCACTGTAACTCCGACCACGGGCCGTGTTCACTGAGCACGGGGCCGTGGTGAACCTTCTGACCAGCATTCTTTTCTGTTTTTATTGCAGGACTTGGAACCAGACGCCATCCTACATAGTGTATGAGCTCCAGTTCTAATAAGGACATAAAAGAACCTCTAGAGGAACCCGAACGCTTTCTCAGAAAAAGACTAAAAGCCAAAAACCAAGAGAAAGTTTCGGGGAATCCACCTCCAATGGCGGATCAACGTACCCTCATGGATTATCTACGACCCACCGTAGGTAACCTAGGCGCCGCTATCAATGCACCGAATGTTGAAGCCAATAACTTCGAACTTCGGCCGCATTTGATACAAATGCTCCAAAACTCCGCAACCTTCCATGGGCTTGCGGACGAGGATCCCCATCTACATATTACTAATTTCTTAGAAATATGTGATACCTTTCGGATCAATGGAGCATCAAATGACGCCATCCGCCTTCGAATGTTTCCTTTCTCGCTAAAAGACCGAGCAAAAGCTTGGCTCAACGCCCTCCCAGCTGGATCGGTAAACACCTGGGATGAACTAGCCCAAAAATTTCTATATAAGTATTTCCCTCTCGCTAAAACGGCTAAATTAATGACTGAAATTAATACATATTCACAAGAGGACGGGGAATCCTTATATGAAACTTGGGAAAGGTTCAAGGAACTATTGCGAAAGTGTCCACATCATGGCCTTGCAATATGGCAACAAGTATCCACTTTCTATAATGGGTTGTTGCCACACACAAGGCAGACACTTGACTCTAGTTCCGGGGGACTTTTAGGTAATCGCCGCCCACATGAAATATATAACCAAATTGAGGAAATTGCTCAAACCAGTTTTCAGTGGCACACTCCCCGAGGCAATAAATCTATTGCCCCGGGCGCTCACAGAAAGCACTTCTTTACAAGCCCAAATCGAGGCTCTTTCTTCAAAGATAAAAAAAAATTGGAAATGACAAAAACAGTCTCTGTTATGGCTTGTGAAGGGTGTGGTGGGCCACATGAAAATTGGAGTTGTATGAAAGAAACAGACGATCAACAAGAGTCGGTAAGCTACATTGACAATAGACCTAGGCCGTCGGGTCCACCAACAGGCACTTACAACCAAGGATGGCGAAACCACCCTAACCTTGGTTGGAGAGAGCCCGGCAATAGTAGTAACCAACAAACCCAAGGAACAAACTTTCAACAACCAAGAAATGAGTCACAAAATTTCACTCAACAACAAGGTAGACGAGAAAGGCTTGAAGATACTATATCTCACCTCATCTCCGACACTGAAAAGAAAAACTCGGAAAGGTTTCTACAATTAGAATCAAATTTTAGAAATCAACAAGCTAGTATTCAAAACATAGAAAAACAATTAAATCAACTAGCTCAAAATTTTTCCGAGAGACCACAAGGTGCTTTACCAAGCAATACCGAAACAAACCCAAAAGCGCAAGTTCATCTCATCACGTTGCGAAACCGCACCGTGGGGCCTGCGGAAGCGCCACCGCCAATAGAAGAGACTATACCCCCACCTCTGCAGGAGAAGAACTCCCCTCCATCATCAGAGCCTACCAAGGCTCCTCGAGTTCCGTACCCCGGTAGGTTAATTCGTCAAAAGACCAATGAGCAATTCGCAAAATTCGAAAGTCTATTAAAACAATTGCATGTCAATATTCCTTTAATTGATGTCTTAACCCAAATGCCCAAATACTCTAAGTTCATGAGGGACTTCCTCACTCATAAAAAGAAAATTGAAACTTTGCAATTAGTTAACTTAGGCGAAGAATGCTCTACCCTCGTACTCAACAAACTTCCCCAAAAGAAAATCGACCCTGGAAGCTTCACGATTCCCTGCTCAATCGGGGACTCCCCCGTTCGTAATGCACTAGCCGACCTTGGGGCTAGCATTAACCTCATGCCCTCATCAATGTTTAAAAGACTCGGCCTAGGAACAACGAGTCCTACAAAAATGAGCATACAGCTTGCTGATCGATCCGTCAAATTCCCGCAAGGTGTCATCGAAAATGTCCTAGTAAAGGTAAACAAATTCGTCTATCCGGCTGATTTTGTCATACTCGATATGGAAGAAGACACCGAGGTCCCCCTCATACTAGGGAGACCATTTCTCGCCACCGCACAAGCAGTGGTAGATATGAATGACGGAACGCTCACCTTAAGGTACGGGGATGATGAAGTAAAATTCGGGGTTGGGAAGAGAATAGAGGATGACGACCCGGTCAACTACATGAAGGTTATTAATTCGAGTTTGAATGCTGTTCTCCGACGGTGCAACATGGGATGCCAAACATCCCACTCAGAAAATATATAACCTCACAATTGGGTCTAGCCAAGGACCCTTATAAACGTGGCGCACCACGGAGGCATTCCACGGAACTATCTTTAGTTTAGTTTAACCTTTTAGTTTTAATTTGCAGAAATAAAACACACTCATGGTGGTAAGGGATGAAAAGGGGAACGAGAAAAATGACCCCATGCACAAGAACAAGGCAACCCGACATCAATTTCTCCATTACAGAAGGTTCAACACGGGCCGTGTCCAACCAACACGGCCCCGTGCTGAACCACCTGCAGAAAAATGCCCAGTTCAGGTAACTGGACACGGGCCGTGTTCACCAAACACGCCCCCGTGCCCAGGCTTCCGTTTCTTTTCTTTAATTTTTGTTACTGGCACTTGAACACGGGGCCGTGTCCGGTCCCCACGGGGCCGTGTCCAGACTGCCAGTAACATAAATCTTTGCTTTTAACACCATATTACACATCTAATCAACCTAAAAATTTATTTTTGGGACACATTGAGGACAATGTGTAATTTAAGTGTGGGGGGGTGCTAAAACCTTGAAATTATGCAAGTTCTAATAACAAGCCTTACACAAAACTCTATTGGAACCGCTAAACACCCCAAATTTTTTCCAAAAAAAAAAATTATTTTTTTTTACTTGTCTAAAGTTTAAGTTAGGAATCCTAAGATTAATAAGGTTATATTTTTACAAATTTACAACCGAGAGCGTCGTGATAGAAAGAACCAACATAAGAAAATTATGAAACGGCATGACAAGCTTAGTTAAAATTTGATTATATATACTTGATCACATAGAAAAACCCATTCCCACAAAAAGTGAGTTTTGAGCCTTTATTGAGCATACAAATTTACATCTTTAAACTAAATGCTCATTTTTCGTTTCTTGTGTGAATAGCCGCTTGGTTCTTACGACTCTAGAACTTGCCACGACGATTCATTCCCGGTCCTTACCAACTTAGACCTAAGTAAGTAAATGATGGAGGCATTAGGACTAACCCTTTTTCTTTCTACACCATTATTTTTCATTTTTTTACCACCTACCCAAAATCCCCCTAGTTAACCCCTTTAAGCCTAAACCTTTCATTTCTTTATCCTAAAACCCTTTTACCCACCAAAAACCCTTTTTATTTCTACCCTTTATTTTAGTAACAAGCTTGGTTTTCGTGTGACTGAAAAAAAAATGATGAATGAAGTTAGAAATAAACAAACAAAGCTCTTAAAACAAAAGCTTGTTTGGAGAAATACTTCGAAATAAAAAGTCACTAAAACAAAGTATTTTACGAAAACCGACGCTTTTTACGCTTTTCGCCCTTTTCTACTAACCCATTCACCCACCTTTAGCCCAAGCCTTTACCCAAAAAGTCCTCTTGATATTTACAAAGGTAACAAGTTAAAAAGGAGGAGGATTGATTGCTTGGCAAGCCTATGGTAGAAATAAGTTCCATGCCGCTCTCGAGTGATTCACTAAAAAAATACACCTTCGGCCGAGTGTGAGTGATTTCTCCCGTGAGGTATGTGAACTTGTATATAAATGGAATTTTAAAAAGGCATGTTATGCCCAAATAAGTAATTTTTCCTATAAAACGTTCTAAACAAATCATAACGAATAGGATTGTAAATAAATAAAAATAAAACCCAAAAAGATCTTGGATTCCCAACACTCTATGACAAGCCAAAACCTTCTCTTCTACCCATTCCATTTGGGAGTGTAAGCCACATATTAAGGAGTTTTGCTTGAGGACAAGCAAAAGTTCAAGTGTGGGGGTATTTGATGTGTGTAAAATGCAACATATAAATTACATCAAATGAGGCATAAAACTAACCCTTTTTAAGTACTAATGTTGGAAAAAGAGTGTTTTTGTCTTCCTTTTGTATTTTCAGGATTAAATGAGCTCAAATTCACAAAAGAAGCAAAAAAGACAACTAAATCTAACATAAATACAAGAAAAGGAACAAAAATGGATTGCCTGACCCCTCGACAGCATCCTCCCAAGCAAAATAGAGAAGGCAGAAGACTGAACACGCCCCGTGCTCAGCCAGCACGGGGCCGTGCCCAAGAAGCAGCAGAAAAGACAAACCTATAGAAGCTTCTTTTGCCCACCACGGGGCCGTGTCCAGTGAACACGGGGGCGTGGCGAAAGTATAGCAGGCGCATTAATTGTAATTGCGAATTACAATTAATGAAGAGAGAGAGTGTCAGACAGGCACGGGGGCGTGTCCAGCGGACACGGGGCCGTGCCCAGCCTTCTGTTCAGCCTATAAATAGGAGTGCTTGGTTTCATTGCAACTCATCCCTTGGCACACCACCTCTCTCACACTTCATCCACCACCCACCACCACCATAACACCATCATCCACCACCATCATCCATTGTCCATCATAGAGTGTGTGAGTCGTCTCGGGATCCAAGATTGATCGTAAGAGTTCTTGACAATCAAGGCCATGTTTGCCTAAGTCTCTTACATCACTTGGTGAAGACAAGTGTTTAGTATAATACTTTTATTTTTAATCTTTTGCACTTTTTATTTGGTTTTGTATTAATGACTTTAATAACCAGTTGCTTATGTTGAAGGTGATCTTTCCTTATCGTTTGTCCGTGGTGTCTTGGCATTATTTTACTGTCTATATAAAATAAAAGATTTTCACCATTCATATCTCCACGGTCTATATGGAGGTATGCTGGCTACCTGGTCGGGGGTTAAGGGAACGGTTTGGTAAGGGTCTTGCCCTTGTTCAGCGTTTAGAGGTCCTGCAAGGGACCTGGGTCAAATTTAGTAGGATCTCCTTCAATGCCCATAGGTATTGGATGGCGGGGATCCAAACTCTTTGACCCCCTCATAAGTTAACTACTATTAATACTATAACCCGGCTATTTAGGACTGTATCCCTGCTGACTCAGACTACTTAGTCGAGGGTAACGTCACCGCCAAAAGCGGGGCCTACCATAATTTGCATTAATAACTTAATTCATTATCTTCCAATAATCCAACCCTTTAGGATTGTATCCTTGCTGACTCAAACTACTGGGTTGAGGGTAACGTCGCCTTCAAAAGAGGGGCCTACTACAATAACTAAGATAATCTCTTAAACAAGTGCAAAAGTGCGAAAATAATCAAAGGTTATACTAATACACGAGTCGGATCCAAGTGATTCATCTTGTCTATCTGTTTTTATTTTATTTTTATTTTTCAGCATTTAGTTAGTTTTTATTTTCTTAGTTTAAAAGTATTTTCTAACATATTGATTTGATTAGACGTTGAGGATAAACCGGTACTAAAAGCTCTTGTGTCCTTGGACGACCTCGGTATCTTACCAACACTATACTACGTCCACGATGGGTGCACTTGCCCATATGTGTGTTTAGTGTTAGTAAATATCGTGTTTTATAAATTTAAAACTTGACTAAAAGTGTAAAAAGGGCTTAAAATATACATCTAAATTATATACACGCTAACACGCATCACTTCGCCACAGAAGTTCCTATAGACATAGTACAAGAATGTGAAGCAATCCAAAACCCTGTTCCCGTTTTCGACGATAAGGTCTGGACTCTGCACACAGACGGAGTTTCTAATGATGATGGAGCAGGCGCGGGCCTCCGATTGGTCATCCCCGAGAATCACGAACTTACATATGCGATACGTTTGGATTTCCGAAGCACGAACAATGAGGCAGAATATGAAGCGTTTCTGGCAGGGCTCTGTTTAGCGCTTAAAATGGGAGCGAAAAATCTTGAAGCTAACATTGATTCAAAATTGGTGGCCGAGCAAGTTAATGGGCACTACGATGCAAAAGGCGAAGCTATGGCGTTATACCTGGAATAAGCGTGAATGCTAATCAGCCAATTCCAAACGTTCAAAATAAATCACATAAACACAAGCGAGAACAAGCATGCGGATGCACTGAGCAAATTGGCCGCCACAAGTTTCAGGCATCTAGCAAAAGAGGTGTGCATTGAGGTATTATCCAATCCTTCCGTCCCTCTTAGGCAAGTAAACATCGTAGAGATCGGCAACCCATCCTGGATGTCCCCGATCATCATGTACCTGCAACACGGAAAACTCCCAGAAGGTAAAGCGGAAGCTAGGAAGATCCAAAACAAGGCAATAAACTACGAAATGGCAGACGGAATTCTATACCGCAAATCATTTATGGGACCACTCCTACGCTGTGTAGACAAAACAGACGCGCAATACTTGGTCAGGGAAATCCATGAAGGCTTATGTGGGATACACGCCGGACCGCGCATGGTAGTGGCAAAGATAATGAGCGCAGGCTATTATTGGCCAGGGATGCATGTGGACGCGGTAGAATTATTACGAAAATGCGCAGCTTGTCAGCGTCACGCGCCAAAAACCCACCGTCCAAAAAATCCACTCGTACTGGTCACATCCGCCTGGCCCTTCCAGCAATGGGGCGTCGATCTTGTTGGTCCATTCCCCGACGCGCCTGGCGCGGTGAAGTTCATTATCGTAGCAGTAGACTATTTTACAAAGTGGGTTGAGGCCAAGGCGTTAGCTTCAACCACAGCAATGGTAATCCGCAAATTTATATGGGAACATATTATTTGCAGATTCAGATTACCATTGCGCATCATTTCCGACAACGGCACTAACTTCGCCTCAGAAGATCTTCAGAAGTGGTTCAAGGAAATGAAGATTGAACACAACTTTGCCTCTGTAGCGCATCCATAGGCAAATGGGCAGGCTGAAAGTGTCAACAAACAAATAGTTGACGGCATAAAGGCAAGACTCGGAACAGCGCGCAGAGGATGGGTCGATGAGCTCCCTAGCATATTATGGGCTCATCGTACCACGCCAAAAACCAGTACGGGAGAAACCCCATTCAACCTTGTATACGGATCAGAGGCGGTAATCCCATCCGAAATTGGCCTTCCATCGCCACGCATGCTTGCCATGGAAAAGCAAAACAATGAAAAGGAATGAAGAATGGATTTAGACCTTCTCGAAGAAAGGCGCGAGAATGCCGCCATCGCAGAAGCAAGATACAAATCCAAACTTGAAAAGTACTACAACGCGCGCGTACGCGTGTGCACTTTCATTCCAGGGGACTTCGTCTTGCGTGACAACGAAGCTTCTAATGCGGAAAAACCGGGCAAACTAACGCCAAAGTGGGAAGGGCCATACATTATCAAAGAGGTCCTAGGCAAAGGGGCATACACCCTAAAAAGAATCGACGGGACATCCGTTCCCCATACCTAGAACGCGCAGCAGTTGCGCAGGTGTTATATATAGCCGAGCTACTCAACAAGTCAGATTTACACATGCAATGTATTTTTCTATTTTACTTTGTATTATTGGCTCTGCGCCCTATTAATACAAGAATTATCCTTACACATATTATTGTTTGTTACAAATTGCATATAATTCTTTTGGTTTACGCGAAAACAATATGGTAAACATTGTACGCCTCATGAACAGTCTAAATAAGCACAACCTCGCGCGCATTCTAGACTTATGTTCACACATGAGCACAATACCATTCTCATTCGCTCTACCTAAACAAAGTAATTAAGCATATGCAACATATTGTAATCCAAACATGAACTTGTAAATTACCAAAGCAGATATGCACAGCAGTGCATCAAAAAATATCATTAGTGCAACAAAAGCACTTTAACAAGCCATTTACAAGAACACAGCAGTGTTTCTTCAAAAAAAAAAGTATTAGTTATAAGTCAAACTAAGAAAGCGTATCTAACACCCCATACGTAGTATGGAGGACCTCACCATACTCAGACAAGGGATGGGGATCAACAATCCAAGGGTTATTATCCTCCCTGTCATCTCCGGCAGCAACAGCCACATTTCCATCATTTGGAACTTCAGCCGGAATGACAGCACGGCGACGCCGTTGGTAGACGATTGAAGAGCTTCCCCTCCGATCAACCGGAAAAGAACGAGTTACAAGGTGTGCTGATAGCCTAGTGACTCCTCCATTGTTATCATCTAGATGATCGGAGAGGCGTCGGTCTCTCGAAGTCTCGGGGAGAGTAGCACTATGGGAACTCCCACCACTGGTAAAAGAGTCAACCGTTAAACCAGAAAGCAGAAGTAAAGCATCAGCAGCCTCAAGCATCTTCAAGACATTGGAAAATCTTTTCCATCGAATCTGCTGCTTTTTCTTCATTTTTTCCAAATTGGGTAAAGAATTTCACACCCAATACAAATATATAGACTAGAAAAATTAGGGTCAGCATCGAAAAAAGAACTGTGATGATTAAGTGTCAAATCAACTGACGTCAGAATGACGCTGTCACTGCAAACATCACTTCACATTTAAAACCCCCTGACAGAGTCCACACGCATTCCCAGATCTACAGTCAGATAGAAGACGAAGAGACAACACAAACTATATTTCTAAAAAATGACGTAAGCAACTCGTCAGCTCATAATTACAAAAGCTCTTCGCTCAAGATGACAACAGTTCAGAGTAAAGAAAGGTGCAAATATCTTCCCTCATAAGATTTCCATCTTTCTAAGAATTATGATTTTTTCAAAAAAGTTAAGATTTAATCAACATGATGAGCAAAGTGTATCTTCTCATAGAAGATTCTCCACTTTCGCGCCAAAAAACCCTATTGCAAAAACCATTTCTCTTATATAGTCCAGTGCTCCACTAATTTGCATAAGAGCAACACTGAACTGGGGGGACTTGAAGGGGTAAGGTCCCAAAAACCTCGTGATAAGTACTTGGGACCATACCACAACCTCGCCTTTTAACCCTCTTTAAAACTTGCGCGGACGCGCACTGGTCCTACAAAGAGAATTTAGAAGAAAAACAGCAGACAACAGTTGCGCGCTAAAAGGAAAATTGTAAGTCCTTGCGCCGATTCTCCATAACAAAGGGATAAAAATCCCAGCAAGCACTCCCGCTTAAGTAATACCCAGACTTGGATATTATTTACTAAACTGATACCATACGATAAGGAGTCATACCGGATTATTGCAATAATCTTCTAGAATACTCAATCGTGCACCACCAGATGGTTATAACCGTCTAGGACACGTGTCATCATCCCAGGCCACCCTGAAATCACGATGATGGCATGAAATTGGAGAGAAACCTCCACTTGCCCACTTTCCACGTGGCAACACCCTAACCGTTGATCTAAACAGCGATCCGTGTACTTTCACGTCAGATCAAGAAGATTAACGGTGAAGGAAATAACCGCTTATGGAAGTTAGTATCTTCCGTTAACATTTCAATAACAGGTTTTCCCGCCCAAACTCCTGGCTACAAATATGAGAGTAATTCAGGTATGAACTTCAAGTTACATTCACTTCACTCTTACTTCTTCTTCTTCATAAACACATACTTATTCTCACGCTGGAGTGTGGTCACGGAGAGAACCTCCCTTCTCCCCGTGGCAAGACTAACGGTGTTCTATTTTGCAGTATTCATCGGAAAAGAAGATCCGTCCCTTTGAATCAAATGAGAGAGAACCACCCTTTTTATGCAGAACCTAACCCCCTGGATAATTTGATTCCGGTCATTTATCCAGTGTTTCTTCATACATCCATCCTATCCCGGATTTTTCTACCAAATCTTTTTTCTCTTAAATTCCTTTCTTACAACTTCAACCCGTTTCAGCTTACGCCATGGGTATCATTTTCGCTTCGATTTACCTTAGTCGACATTTGACTAATTTCCAATTTTAGCTTCGATTTACCTTAGTCGACATTTGACTAATTTCCAATTTTTTTCTTCTTTACCCTTTTTCGTCATTATTAGATTACACTACAAGGTAATCTTAACGGAATTCATTTTTCAATATTATCGTTATCGTTATAACGTATAGAATAAACAAGTATTCTACATAAGTGTGTAAATTACACTTACCTCTCATCCGGCTTGCGCTTCTCTTCTCGTACTTGATTTATTTGACCGCTTCTTTCCCAAGCCTCCACCTAGCTCGTTTAAGTGTCAAACTATTGTCAATCATTTAAAAGGTGGTTAAATTAGTCATTAACAATCACGACTATTCCACCTCACTTATTTTATATGTCGAAACTACTATTCGACTTCATGATTAGTTAACTTAGTTGATCAAAGTTAACTACTTTCAACCACATGGTTTACAATATTAAGTCTAAATCAACATAATATTTAGAACCCTTATCACTTCATATTACGCGTTTTCACTCTAAATTTCAACACTTTAGTTCTCATTTAGGCATTTTAACAAACACCTAGTGTGCATAATTTTACATATTTTACTAACTAGTTCATAACTAGTTATTTTTACCAAGATTTACATCAAAATCAACCCTCTATGTCTATGTCTAGCGTTCATGAGCTACAACTAGAACTTATATCATAACATCAATATTCACCAATTTAACACTCTAATCCGAGTGTTCATCATATTATCATAAAACCCACCTAGCACATAATAGGGTAATTATCAAATCCCTAGTTTTGACACCAATTCATCAATTTTTCAACTAGGGTTTGTTTCTAAACATGAATTTCATCACAAGAACGCTCATAGATTCATAATTCATTCCAGAATTTCAAATATGATTTCTCATCATAGTTTCAAAGTATCACTAAATAGCAAAATTCAACATACCTTGTAATCCCCATGACTAGGTAATCACGAATTTGTGTTCATGCATCTGATTTGGGCTGGATTTGACCTTCAATTGGTTGATTTTGCTGAAGTTAGGGTTTGAGCCCTTTGTTCCTGCTTCTGGTCGATCGAACACACACACACACATGTGTGTCTTTTGATTTTTATTATTGTTTTTAATTAAAACATTTCTTAAGTTGCCCACTTTTAGTCCCTCATATTTAGAAGTTTTATAAAGAGGGTTAAAATCTTCATCTTTATTCATTACTTGATTACACATAAATAACTAGGTTAATTATTCCTAGTTAACTTAGTAGGTTTCGGGGTTATAATCTCGTTTCATTCTAAGTCCCGTTAACTCGGGCCTTTCATAACTTTATTTTCTCATAAACATTCCTTCACCCCTTTTTATTTAGCATTAGATCTATTTATTTAGAAACCTTAATACTCACCGGGTAAATCTTACCACTAACGGTACTTTACCCGTCTTTTAGTATTAACGTGGTTTGATTACCAAACCCGTTTTCGGGGTGTTACAAGTCTACCCCCCTTAAAGAGGTTTCGTCCCCGAAACCTTTCTCACGTTCTTTATTAGATTAGATCATCCGAACCATAGTTTCAGTGATCTCTTTGAGCATTGCTCGCACATAATACTCTTACCAAGGAAGTATGTTAATGTGTCTTGGTTTAAAAACGTATGATGTATATGCCTTCCTCGTGTAAGGCCTCGTAGGCCATTACCTTCAGCTTGTATTTCTTATTTTAGTCACTTATTTGACCGAGTTGTCATCTAATCACTCGGTTGTATTTATTTTCAACATGTTTACTTCAAGCAAATCTTATTTCAACAGGCGTTTTGTATAAGTCGCAACACTATTCCGACTTTGAAAGGTTTTGCCGGCTAGACTGATTAGTCGTCGTCACCTTATACCCTGTCATGCGGGTATATCTTATTGCCAACCCGGCCTTTTGCGTGTTTTTCTGATTTCATATCTCATAACTCACCTTATGACGTGAGTATATTCTATATCACTTTTATAACCGTGATCACATCACGTCATGTTTAAGTCTACTTCGACTTTTCATTATCGAAATCTTTCCTTCGAATGTATCGCCTTGCACCTATTGGTGTTAGGATCTATATTCCTTGATATTAATCATTTTCCGAATTTGTTTCATAATATTCACATTTGTTAAACCATTATTTCTCACTAAAACTATATTTTAGTTTCACGTTTCCTCTTTAAACTCATGTCTATTCCAAGGAGTTTACGTCCAGGGGTTTACCCCCTCCGTTGTCATTTCGATAATGACTTCACTCACTTGTGTGACATAGCACAATTTAAATAGTTGTGAACTCTTTTGTCACTTTTACCTGTTTAAATATTTTAGTGAAATTCTTCACTTTTGTCAATCAGACCTTATACAATCTCTTCGCTTTTAACCTATTTAATTAACTTAGCGAAACCTATCGCTTTTATACTAACTTTATCTCCCGTTATTATTTTACGCGGGGAGTTACAGCTAGTTTCCTTGTTTTATACTATTGACCCGTAGGTTCTTTCGCTTAGGCTAGAGGGTATGGTGACCATCCTCCCTTGGAGGATGATCCGCCACGTAGGCGCCACATCATAGTCCTCCCAAGGATGGTCCATCCCACAAAACTAGAGGGTATGGGAGGATGATCCTACCCCACTAATCATGGCAATTAAATTATTATTATTTTTTTTTAAATTTTTGCAAAGGAAACACTGGGAAATGGAAATGGTTTTGTCCTGTTCTGCTTCGTTCCCAACGTCTCCATCTAGACGATCACGACGCCGACGAAGGGGGACGGGATGGTGTGCGGACCGTCAACGGTCCTCGACGCATTGGGGACGGACCCCATACCCACCAGCCGATGTTACAGTCGCCACAATATCAATCTTTTATGAGAACTGTTAAGTGTAATACCCAAGTGCGACCTGATCCGACCTGATTTTGATCCTAGCCCCTTTGACTGAAAAATAATTTATCTTCCTGCTATTACTCCTATTTGTGGCAAGTCCAGGTTGATACTTGGACCCGCACTAAGGTTACCTGCTTGATCCCAACCCCTCTTAACAGCGACCCGACCTAATTTATCCACGTCTACACTGTACGCTCACATGACCCATGGATCAAAAGGTCAACCTCATTGCAACAGTTTGTGCAGGTCTACTATCTGTGCTATCAAGATACCAAAGAAAATGGAATCCAAAATGTAACCTTATCGTCATCCATGAAGTTCAGTATAAAATTTGCTCGTTTCTCAATTACAAATTTCAAACCCTAGTTTGTGTTACCGAACTGATATACAATCAATCATTTCAAGTCCAGTTGAACCAGAGTACTTTGATCAAAGATTCACATTTTTTATCTTCCAAAATCACTCTATTCTAAAACTCTTTATATATAGTAAACACAATTATTAATTCTTTCTACCCAAATTAAATAATATTCATCAAACTTGAAGGTAAAAGCAACTCATCTTACACTCAAAAGTCAACTGTTGACTATTGTGTGGGAGTATGCACCGCTGCTATTTGCAACACCTGCACGAACTCTCAACATTTCAGTCCGCTTGCTTCTCTCCATGACATCTACTAGCCAGTTGACAATTTCCTTTATTGCAGTCCTGCCATTAAAATCCAAAAAGAAAAACGATATATTATGCTAATTTACAAATTCCACATAAGTCAATGGTATAATATTTACTAGTTACATATCGTATCGGAAAGAAAAAACAACAAAAAAGAACAATAGCCAATTACCCATCGGATTCATGGGTATACCGGTTTATGATCTTATGTGGTTAAGAAATTACCCGTTGCGATGTCCATTACCCAAAACCTGATCTTAAACTCACCTCAAAAACTGATTTGAAATATAAAATACTCAACTAAACTTCTGTAACTTCATTCAGTGTAAGAAACCCTATCAATCTCAAATAAATCACTTCATGTATCAAACAAGCATATATCATGTATAACTCATCATATATAACTGTGTATCTGTCAAATCAACATAAACATAGATAACTACAATCCTGTTAACCGTTTTCTTCTCGTCGTCTATGCAAGAAACATATGACTTGATTATGTTCTCATGTTTAAGCGTCTTTAGCAAGTGAACCTCGGAATAAACTCGTCGTCTACCCAAGAAACATATGACTTGATTATATGATATTTTAATGAAATCTGCAAATATCCATATAGTAAAACTGTAGCAGTTCATAACATATAAAATCCTTGATCCATACAATTTTAAACCAACTTAACACTACTTCAACAATGCAGAATCATAATCATAATCATAACAACAATACAATTACAAACAGAACCCTAAACCAACAACATTGATGCTTTGTATTTGATCAACCATCACAAAAAACCCCAATTTTGGTTCTTAACACACTCACAAAGAGTTTATAACAACAATCGGCCAAAAGGAAGAACCATCAGCTTTCATTTAACAATTATCTATCTCTAGCCAAGAATCACAAAATATAAATTATCAAAGATAACATATGCTGACCGAGGGTTTCTGTTGAATGCTTGCCGCCGCTGCTACGGGTCATGAGCCGGAGCTCCGGCGGCCGCTGCTGCCGTCGGCTCCACCACCATCTTCTCAACCACTACCACCCTTCTCCATCACCATCATCAACTCAGTCAATCGGTGCCACCGAGACAACCATTTAAGCTGCAACCCCACTAGTTTGATGTTGGATTTGGGATAAGGGTTTGATGTTGGATTTGGGGGTTTAACGGTAACAATTGAAGGGGGCCCACCATTGGAGGATCGTCCTGAACGTCCTTTCCTCGACGTTGAAGACGGGGACGGAGCTCGACGGGAGGGGGCGGGATGGGCTGTAGCCGGCGCCGAACCAAGACAGGGATGGGGACGGTCCCCATACCCCATAGCTTTAGCCTCGTAGGCTATTTCTTTATATTTTCACCTTTTTACCTTATTAAGGTGAAACCCTAACAATTCGTTTCTTTCTATTTGGGACCCGAAGGTCTTTTTGGTCCCGTAGACCTTAGCCTTATTTATAATCTTGTAAGTTATGATAATCCCGTAGATCATCTTTTATTCAAGTCTTTGTTCAAAGGTATATATATGTATACATGTATATGGCATTAAGGCACCCTTTTTATGTTCAAAATCATTTATTTTCGTCTTGGTATTTCCTTTGACCTTGACCGTAGTCTAAGGCTAAATTTGTTTTCTTTCGGACAAATTTTCCGACTTTATGCATCGGTTCATCTTATGCTCACCATTATTCAGTTTACATATATTCATATTTGATTATGTCCCATTACCGGGCTCATTATTCTTTTGCTTTTAACGCTACCGTTATCCCGCTTGCGCTTACTCATGCCATCCGGCATTATATTATATTCAACCTGTTTGACTTATCCATGAAAATTTTTATTATTTATGGATGTCAACTTCATTATTTGTTCGACCCGTTTAACTTTAAAATAGTTGAACATAATTTTATCAAAATTACTATTTACATCATCTTGTCGTCTTTTAGTCATGACTCGAAACCCGAGTCTTTTAACTGTCCATCCGAGTTCCCGTTTCTCGGTCTACGCATGTGTTTACATCCTTACCCATCGACCGGGCGTTTTACCGAAGTCGTTATTATTGCAACCCTCCCGGTATGCATTAAGACTTTGCTTCACTTGTATATTCCGACTTTGTCCTCAAGTTTGACGTTTTACAAAAACGGCCCGTTAAGAGACATATTTGCATTCTCTGGGTTCGAGTGTAAATACACCTCCTCCCAATGCATATCTTAATCATTTTACATGTTTGTATTCTCCGGGTTCGAGTGTAAGTACACCCCCTCCCAATGCATATCTTAATCATTTTACATGTTTGTATTCTCCGGGTTCGAGTGTAAGTACACTCCTTCCCAATGCATATCTCAATCATTTTACATGTTTGTATTCTCCGGGTTCGAGTGTAAGTACACTCCTTCCCAATGCTATCTTAATCATTTTACATGTTTATATTCTCCGGGTTCGAGTGTAAGTACACTCCTTCCCAATGCATATCTTAATCATTTCACATGTTTGTATTCTCCGGGTTCGAGTGTAAGTACACCCCCTCCCAATGCATATCTTAGTCATTTTACATTAATCTTTGTCCCTTCACTCGGGCTCATTATCCTAATGTAATACGCTTCCGTCACCCGGCTGTGCGTTTACATTATTATCAAATATTTTGCTCATTTGATTCATTTGGGTACTTTTTAATTTGTCCCACTCACCCCATCCTTACTACATCGAATGTAAACATGTCCATCATAAAAAGTTCGTGGTACCACGTGCTCACCGCTTACTTGGCCAGAGTAAGCGATCAATACTTGGTATACATGACCTTTTTATAATTTTCACATTACACCTCATGTAAGTAATGCCTCTATTTGTTTCTCTTGGAACCAATATCCCTGATAGATTTTCTATTCGGGTTTTTCCAAGTTTTTTAATCTACATATGCAACTTTCAATCTCTACATATTTGTTGCATATTACTATTTGTGCAATTAAATTTAAAATGTGCACCTGGTAATGCTTGCCCTAACGGGCTTCTCTTGCCATTAGCCTTGTTTGCGATCGGTACGCGATTTAGGTCCTTGATGAGCATACTCTTTGGACTGATCCTCAATCAAATCCGCGATTTGTTAAACTCTCGCTATCTTCATATGAAAGTGTCCTTCAACTAAAACATTTACAACAATTAGTCATTTCGACATTAATGGATGCCCGTATCATAATACAAGGCCTTTCTACTATACGCATCAACACGTGTAATTTCGTTGACTATATCTACTCTATATCGTTTTTTTATTGGTATAATGTGTATTACACGATAACCATATGTGTTGTTGTCAACACTTTAATCATACTAAACCATTGAAATACATGTACTTACCGGATTTTCGATCAAGCCTCGAACTGAACACTTTATTCTTTTAAGCTTAAGCTCTGATACCAACTTGTAATACCCTTGTCATTAAATAATGATTTCCTCACAATAATCAACGATTAAATGTATATTCATACTACACATTCACATAAAATGTAGGTTTATTAAAAATTTTACAAAGGATATTTGTAAAGTGTATTATAATTAAATTCGTCAATTAAAAACGACGATATAACAATGTGCGGAAGCTTGTGTATTGAAAGTGTCCGGTTCCTCTTCGAGCTTGATCTTCATCCGGGCACACATGACAATCACCTATGGTCAAAACCACGTAAATAGTTAGTTTTGACACTTTAACATCAAGTATAAACAAGTCTCATGATTTAACAATGAAAAACAACAAGAATTCCACGCAGATGGGGTAGTCGCATCGCGCGACGGAGGCTGGCCAAGCCGTTGCGGCCCGCCACCGTCGTCGCGTCGCGCGACGGTGATAGTGATTCGACGTGGCGTAGCGCCACCGTGTATTTTTGACAGAATGTTTGTTGGCTGGTGCTGCAGATCAGCCCAGCACCATTTTTATCAAATCCAAACTTTAAATCAACATAACTTTTGACTCGAGCGTCCGTTTTGCGTGATTCTTTTTCCCACGCGATCGAAATTTAATTATCCATCCCATGGAGTTAAAATCCAACATCTAAATTCGTAATTTCTTAGATTTCAAGCTCTCGGCTTGAAATTCAAGTATAACTCCTTTTGACCCTTTAGGGGCATTTTAACACTTGTAAGGTTAAAACATGCTTTTCCTTGGCTTACATCATATCCCCAATTTTTGAGTATCGACTCGTCATTTCCCTTTCGCATCTCGCGTTTCCCATACTAGTTAACTAATTATCTTCCATCACAACTATTTTTGTGGTGGATTTAACATAAGGAACCCCCAAAATCCAATTTTTACCCTTCGACTAGTCATTTTACGCAGATGACCCATTCTTTAGGCATTCGTCCCACGAATGTCTTTGCCTACACTTTTTATATGTATCTAAGGGTTTCATAATCCATAAACAAGTTTCTAAACGATCTCTAACGGTCGTTTACCCAGTTCACCTGTTAAGGGCTTTATGGTCAATTCTCGTCTCTTATTTTACAACAAAAGACTCTCACCAAATATTGACCAAAATAACACTTTTAACTACAACATAATTTTGCGTAGCTGGCCCGGGTCAACAAATAGACCCGATTTATACCTAGCTTTTATTATCACATGTTTTATGGCAACGAAATAATCCGAGTTGCTACTCATTCCTGTTAACATAGGGCTCAACAACTATATTAGTCGATATTGTCAAATAGTGTTATCACCACCATTTGACCCGTTTGGAATATATGCCCAACTTATCTATTTAATCAAAAACATGGTTTTTGATTTCTAATTTCTACATCCATCCTATCCCGGATTTTTCTACCAAATCCTTTTTCTCTTAAATTCCTTTCTTACAACTTCAACGCGTTTCGGCTTACGCCATGGGTATTATTTTAGCTTCGATTTACCTTAGTCGACATTTGAGCAATTTCCATTTTTTTTCTTCTTTACCCTTTTTCCTCATTATTAGATTACACTACAAGGTAATCTTAACGAAATTCTATATTTTCAATATTATCGTTATCGTTATAACGTATAGAATATACAAGTATTCTACATAAGTGTGTAAATTACACTTACCTCTCATCCGGCTTGCGATTCTCTTCTCGTACTTGATTTATTTGACCGCTTCTTTCCCAAGCCTCCACCTAGCTTGTTTAAGCGTCAAACTATTGTCAATCATTTACAAGGCGGTTAAATTAGTCATTAACAATCACGACTATTCCACCTCACTTATTTTATATGTCGAAACTACTATTCGACTTCATGATTAGTTAACTTAGTTTATCAAAGTTAACTACTTTCAACCACATGGTTTACAATATTAAGTCTAAATCAACATAATATTTAGAACCCTTATCACTTCATATTACGCGTTTTCACTCTTAATTTCAACACTTTAGTTCTCATTTAGGTATTTTAACAAACACCTAATGTGCATAATTTTACATATTTACTAACTAGTTCATAACTAGTTATTTTACCAAGATTTACATCAAAATCAACCCTCTATGTCTAGCGTTCATGAGCTACAACTAGAACTTATATCATAACATCAATATTCACCAATTTAACACTCTAATCCGAGTGTTCGTCATATTATCATAAAACCCACCTAGCACATAATAGGGTAATTATCAAATCCCTAGTTTTGACACCAATTCATCAATTTTTCAACTAGGGTTTGTTTCTAAACATGAATTTCATCACAACAACGCTCATAGATTCATAATTCATTCCAGAATTTCAACTATGATTTCTCATCATAGTTTCAAAGTATCACTAAATAGCAAAATTCAACATACCTTGTAATCCCCATGACTAGGTAATCACGAATTTGTGTTCATGCATCTGATTTGGGCTGGATTTGACCTTCAATTTGTTGATTTTGCTGAAGTTAGGGTTTGAGCCCTTTGTTCCTGCTTTTGGTCGATCGAACACACACACACATGTGTGTGTTTTGATTTTTATTACTGTTTTTAATTAAAACATTTCTTAAGTTGCCCACTTTTAGTCCCTCATATTTAGAAGTTTTATAAAGAGGGTTAAAATCTTGATCTTTATTCATTACTTGATTACACATAAATAACTAGGTTAATTATTCCTAGTTAACTTAGTAGGTTCCGGGGTTATAATCCCGTTTCATTCTAAGTCGCGTTAACTCGGGCCATTCATAACTTGATTTTGTCATAAACATTCCTTCGCCCCTTTTTATTTAGCATTAGATCTACTTACTTAGAAACCTTATTACTCACCGGGTAAATTTTACCACTAACGGTACTTTACCCGTCTTTTAGTATTAACGTGGTTTGATTACCAAACCCGTTTTCGGGGTGTTACAACTTCCTCATTCTCTTCCTATGCTCGTGTGCTCCCCGACTGAACCATCCTCTATTTTTGGTAGGGATGGTTCTTCGGATTGCGCCTTAAATATGAAAATCCCCTCTTCTGTGTCAGCTGAATACCCCGAAGGAGTAAGCTGGGAAGAAGTTCCTTCATCTCTAGGAGAACTAGACAATTGACGATAGGCGTCCGATGGACCTTGATCACTCATACTGTAAACTAACAAATTGTCAAATAACACAAAACAATAATATACAGATATGCACGTAATTACGTAGATTATTTCCTAACATAATAGATAAATTTTTGGTATCAGCAGAACACTTCTGTTGCCGAAAACAGTGGCTGTAGCTTTGATACCACCTTCTGTCGCAACCCCCGGCCCCTGCCCCGGGAGGCGGGCGGCCGCGGCCTACTCAGAGATGGTGGTATCGGTGTTTATCATTAATTTGGCAGCGGAAATTTCATCAGGACCGTAGTTTGGAAATATTTTATCAAAGTAAAACACCACATTTTTATAATAATAAATATATTGGGATAAACCCAAGTTTCCATTACAAACATGTTTATTGGGATAAACCTAATTTATTGAAATAAAACTTCTTCTTTATTTAGGTAACTTTTATATCCACTTTTCCAAGCCTTCGGTGCTCTCCAGCTGGCTTCTAATTGACTTTCACATTTTGTTACCTGAAACACGTTTGAACACATTTTATCAGCAAGAAATACTTACGAGTAAATCCCAGTTTAATCAAAACTGGTTTTATCATTTTACAGCATTGAGGGCAATCCAACAATTACATTTGTTTATATCTACTTTAGTTACCACCCACGGTACTGTCAATCCTGACTGGTGGAAATGTTACTACTCACAGTGTAGTAACAAATTTTGTATACAAAACCCCAACATACCGACGATAATTGTAGAATACAAATACTCAATCACTGTTAAATATAAATTAAAACAATTGAGGTTTTGTAAAAACAACTTGTGAAAAGAGGAATCACTCACATTGCTATTTTAGGTATTTCCCTGTGACTTCCTGGTTATAATCTAATAACTTAAACAATGCACACGCGTTAGTATAATAACCCAAATTTACATTAGTTATACCCTCTCCAAGACAGAACTCCAACGACTGAGTCAGGCAGAGCCTCGATATGCGTTATGGAGCACTAGATCAATCGGGCAGTGTATCTAATACGTAACCAGGGGTTATAATACTTACATCGAGGCAGAGCTTCGCTATTTTAGTGGTATAATACCCGATATTACTTTAGCTATTCAGAAATTTAGAGAGAGAATCGAATTTTGAATGAATTGGACTGAATGCTCGATCGTCCAATTTATAGGGCCTTATAAGGGGTCTCTCGCGCCCCGCGACGGATGAAAAGAGGGCTTACGCGACCCACGAGAGACTACGTGTCTCGTATAGGGCTGCTGAGTTGACTTGCTAGCTTTGACACGATCCCGACACGTGGCAGCCTGGTGGCCAGGCTGTCGCGGCCCGCGACAGCCTATGCTGTCTATGTCGCGCCCCGCGAGGGCCTATTAAACTTGATTTTATTTGATTTTT
The DNA here is from genome assembly GCF_002127325.2 of Helianthus annuus. NCBI lineage: Eukaryota > Viridiplantae > Streptophyta > Magnoliopsida > Asterales > Asteraceae > Helianthus > Helianthus annuus. Next base: position 28,282,995 of record NC_035434.2, on the reverse strand, counting down.
TGTAAAATTAAAGGTATTTCGGGCGTATTTTTCGTATATGGGGTGTATTTTAGGACGTATAGGGATGTTATAAGTGTTTTAGGACGTATGGGACATGTTTAAGGGTTTCGGGAGAGTTGTTATAGAGAAACCCAAGGAGAGATGAACATGGTAACCTCCCCCCCCCCCCATTCAGCCGTTGGCTTCCCAACTAAAACAGGGGTGGCGATTTTTTATTCAAAAAGGAAGTGATGGCGACAGAAGATGCTCGCCCAGTGAAAGCCAGTAGGGTCTCACCAACTGAACCAGAGAAATGGGTCTTGAATCGCAAGTACCCAGATCAGACGGTGACGATCGGCCACACAATCTCCCCAAACATCAGGATGCACCTAAAATAATTGTTGTTCAAAAACATGGATATATTCGCCTGGACACCGTCTGACATAACGGGCGTCCCGCGCGACATCACTGAACATTGTTTGAACACTTATCCATGTGTTGAGCCTAAAGTCCAAAGGAAGCGCAGCCTAGGGACTGACAAGACGAAGGCTATGAATGAACAAGTTTGTGAGCTACCCAAGGCAGGAATATTGTGGGAGGTGCGCTAACAGAGTTGGGTCGTGAATCCTGTAACGGTCGAGAAGTCTACAGGTGGGTGGCGCATGTGCGTCGACTACACAGATCTCAATAAGGCATGTCCCAAATACTGTTACTCATTGCCTGAGATCGACATGAAAATAGACGCTCTCGCGCCATTCAGGTGGAAATGTTTTTTAGACTGCTACAAAGGTTATCATCAAGTCCATATGAAGCTTGAAGACGAAGACAAAACTACTTTCCGCACCGACATCCGTATTTTTTGCTATACCAAGATGCCCTTCGGGCTCAAGAATGCTGGCGCAACATACCAGCGGTTGATGGATAAGACTTTCGGGGATGACATTGGAAAACATATCGAGGTATACATCGATGATCTTGTGATCAAGAGTCCTGAAGAGGACCAAATGTTGAAAGACATCAAGAAGATGTTCAACTCCCTGCGAAGCGTGAACATGAAGCTCAAACCGAGCAAATGTTCTTTTGGAATGGAAGAAGGTAAATTTTTGGGGTTCATGGTTACCAATGGTGGTTTTAAAGTCAACCCAGAAAAAGTCCAAGCAATTGAAAGAATGCCATCACCGCGCACCATCAAAGAGATGCAAAGATTAGCTGGTCGTCTGGTCGCGCTCAATCGTTTCTTATCAAATCACGCGACAAAGTCTTACCCTTTCATCAGTACATTGCACAATTGTGTCAAGAAGCAAGAATTTAAATGGACAACGGAAGCAGACGCAGCCTTCCAGCAGATGAAGGAGTGCCTGATCAAACTCCCTACTCTAACAGCTCCATTCGAAAAAGAACCCCTCATATTGTACTTGTCTGCATCGGACAAGGCAATTGGGTCAGTATTGCTAGTTGAAAGGGTTGGAGTTCAAACTCCAATTTATTATGTCTGTAGGGTGCTCACTGACCCGGAAACGCGCTATTCGATCATGGAAAAGTTGGTTCTCGCGCTGCTACATGCTTCCAGAAGGCTGCGCATGTATTTCACCGATCATGTCATCACTGTACTCACCAATTTTCACATTGGCACTATCTTACAAAAGCCGGAAACCTCGGGTCATTTGGCAAAATGGGCAATTGAACTAGGGGGCCATAACATCTGGTATAGGCCGCGCCCAGCTATCAAAGGCCAAGTGTTAGAAGATTTCATTACCGAAGTTCTAGAAGATAAGATCAAAGAATGTGAAACAGTCGATACACCCGCCCAGAACACATCAGATGAACTGTGGTTGTTATTCACCGATGGGGCTTCAAATGAAGACAGCGCAGGAGCAGGTTTGCGCCTAGTCAGCCCAGAAAAGCATGAGTTTACCTATGCTATAAAGTTGGATTTCAAGAATACCAACATTGAAGCGGAGTACGAAGCGTTCTTGGTAGGCTTGCGCCTGGCCATCAAGATGGGGGCAAAAAACTTACAAGCGTATGTTGATTCTCTGCTAATCGCGAGCCAAATCAACGGGCTATATGACGCAAAAGGCGAGGTAATGGCTCTATATTTGGAACAGGCAAAAGAGTTGCTCCAAAGGTTCAAATCGTACAAGGTTGTTCACATCAACTGATCAGAAAACAATCGTACAAGGTTGTTCACAACATTTCAACACCTCGCGAAGGATGTCCGAATTGAAGTTTTGAAAAACCCATCGGTGCTGCTGCGCTAGGTCAATGTCATCGAGATAGGACCACCTTCGTGGATGACCCTTATCATTCAATATCTGCAAGAAGGGATTCTTACAGAAAACAAGGCGGAAGCTAGGAAGATCCAAAACAACGCGTTGTTCTATCAAATGGACAATGGCATTCTTTACAGGAGATCTTTTTTTGGGTCACTATTACACTGCGTGGACCCCCAAGATGTAAGCTACTTAATCAGGGAAATTCATGAAGGCATATGTGGAATACATGCGGGCCCTCGCATGGTTGTGGCAAAGATCATGAATGCAGGCTATTATTGGCCAGGGATGCACGTCGATGCTTTAAATGAACTGCGCAAATGTGATGCATGTCAAAGGCATGCGCCGAAGACCCTGCGCCCAAAAAATGATTTGATCCAGTTTCAACAGCCTGGCCTTTCCAGCAGTGGGAATCGATATGGTGGGACCCTTTCCTGAAGCCCCAGACGCAGTCAAGTTCATTATCGTTGCTGTCGATTACTTCACTAAGTGGGTGGAGGTAAAGGCCCTAGCATCAACTTCAGTAATGATAGTGCGGAAATTCATTTGGGAGCATATCATTTGCAGATTCGGCCTCCCACTCAAAAAAGTGACTCATAAGGGCATGAATTCCGCCTCCGAAGATCTTTAAAAATGGATGAAGGAATTGAACATTGAGCACACCTTCAGAAATGGATATTCCTTATTGTCGACACCGGGCCCAAGGCCCATTAGCCCATCTCCTTCTACACTACTCCGACTATAAATAGGGACCTTCATGTATAGGTTAATTCATTCTGTTCCCTGCTCCCTCACTCTTAAACACACACTTATTTCCTTAAAACAAGTACTTATTCTTATGCCGGAGAGTGGTTAAGAGGGAAACCCCCATACTCCCCTCTTAACGAGCTTAACGGGGTGTTGATTGTTTTGTAGGAAGGATCAAGGCTTTAGCTCAGGAAGGATTAAGAAGATTAATCTCTATGGTCGAAACATAAATCAAACTAATAAACCTAAAATAGTTCCGTGTTTCTTCAACTGGGTTAGGCTCAAAGGACATAACGTGCAAAATTTTGAAACATTAAGTATAAAACCCGTCAATTTTAAAGGTAAATGACACCACTTACAATTTGGTGTAAACATAACTAATTTAGTCTTTTTTTTTTCTGAACTTTAAGATTAGAACCCTCAGCCTATAGTGAAAAAACATATTTTCCACTAGTGTCTAGCCTAGAGTTTTTTTTGCTAGTGTCACGATGTCGTAGGAAAACTAATCAACTCAAATGCACATCAACACACTTATAAAAAAATATGAGCAATACTTTTTGTGGTTTACTTTCTGGCCGAGTTAAATTCATCGTTAACTAGCTAGAGATATACCTGGTTATTTCGACGTAGTTTTATGAATTTAATAAAGTTACGTTGGGTTAGGATATAATAGGAAGTTTATTTGGCTAAAAAAGTTAGAAAGTAATCTTGACCATCCATTTAGTTAATCAACGGCTAATATTAAATGAGGGAAATTGAAGGGAAGAAAAGAGGCGCGTGAGTTTGTTTAGAGGCATTCTAGTCAATCCAAGGCAACAGTTTCTCTCTCCGCCAATTCCTCCCCCATTTTTTAAATGTTAATAACTCTTTCATACGACATTATTTTTTTTATAAAAATTGGACCAAAAAAACGAGCGTTTTTTTATCTTTAAAACGAGTATACTATTGCTATATTTTCGAAAAAAAAAATTAAAACCCAGTTGCGTAAAACGCAATGGAAAAAATCCAGTTGCGTAAAACGCAATGAAAAAAAACCCTAAAAATGATATTTTTCTAAAACGCAATGCACCAAAAAGCACAAAGAAATATCTTATTTGTAAAACGCAATGGCCATAAAACACAAAAAAATGTTTTATTTCTAAAACGCAATAGCATAAAAACACAAAAGAAAATGTACTTTCTAAAACGCAGTGGACTGAAAACACAAAAAAAATGTGTTTTACCTAAGACGCAATACACCAAAAACACAAAGAAATGTCTTATTTCTAAAACGCAATGGCTAGAAAACACTTAAAATGTCTGTTTTTAAAACGCAATGGACTGAAAACACATAAAAATGTGTTTTACCTAAAACGCAATGCACCAAAAACACAAAGAAATGTCTTATTTATAAAACGCAATGGCCAGAAAACACTTAAAAATGTCTCCTTTCTAAAACGCAATGGCCTAAAAAAACAAAAGAAAGTGTTCTCTCTAAAACGCAATAGACTGAAAACACCTAAAAATGTGGTTTACCTAAAACGCAATGACTAAAAACACTTCAAAAATGTGTTTTTCTAAAACGCAATGACCAGAAAACACATAAAAATGTCTTAGTTCTAAAACGCAATGGCCTAAAAACACCAAAGAAAGTGTTTTCTCTCTAAAACGCATTGAACCAGGACAATAGTTTTGTCTGTGAATTGTCTGAACCAGGAAGTAGGAGATCAAAAGTCTGTCTACGAATGCAGTTTTCCGGAGACAATTTACAGAAAATTAAATTTTCTGATGCATTTTTATTAAAGCAATTTAATCGAAAAAAAAATTTCAGGGGCTCTGCCCCTTAGACCCCGCCAGGGGCTGCCGCCCCTGGGACCCTGCTACCAGGGGCGCTGCCCCCGGACCCCCGCCAAAATCGTAAAACGCAATGACTAAATCAAAAACCTAGATAATAAAAATGAAATTAAAGAATTTCTTACATGGATCGAAGTCGAGTTCTTCAACGATTGACAAATTTTGAATGATTGAAACACTTATCAGAGATCGAATTGAATGGATCGAGTGATTATCTTCAAAATCACCGGAAAAACGAGATTTTGTATGAAATTAAACTGAGTTTTCTTCAAAAAAGCTAAAGAACACGTTGATCGGGTGTTTGAATCATTGATTGGTGACGAAAATCGCACTATAACGTAGTGATTATTGAGATAGAAAGTGAAGAAATGGTTGAAGATGGTGGGTTTTGAAAATGGTGGTTTTTGATATTACTGGGAAGAAGAAGGAAGAACAAAAAGATAAGATTGACTAAAATACCCTTTCTCTTTATTTAAATTTTGTCACATGTCCTAATTCTATTGATTGTTATACTTTCTACCAAAATAAACTTATACTCACGCAAGGTATGTTTAATATTAATTGAAGTATTAAATTTTAACTCGTTAGAGATATACCTTGCCATAGATAATGTTTGGTGTATCTCCAATGCAACCTACGGAGTTGCTATCGGGGTCTTAACCCGGCCCTTATTTCACTACTGAATAGGTTACATAGCATATCATTTTACATGTTGTGAATACTAGAGTAGCTAGGTTACGTAGACAGAATCTTAAGTAGGTTATGTGTGGCATTTAATCTATTTAAATGCTATTTCTTTTAAATCACTCATCTGATTCTTTATTATTACAATATAATATTTTAAACAGTTTTCATAAAAGAAATTACCACGAATAAATTATGATCAAACCCCATCCGGTAAAATAGCTGTCACTTTATTCATCTCTACATTTCATCACTACTAATATCATTCAAAAATTGCTCTTTACAAGTTTATCATAATTACTCTACTAGTTCATTAAAATAACATAACGGATACAATTACTCTACAAGTTCATCAAACAACATAAAATTCAAAATTACGCTACACGTCGATCATAATTACTTTATAGTTCATCATTAATACACTACAAGATATCATTCAAAATTACTTTACTAGTGCATCAAAAAATATAGATTTTAAAATTACTTTACAAGTGTATGATAATTACTCTACTAGTTTATCAAAATAACATAACAGACACAATTACTTTACATGCTCATCAAAAAACATACAATTCAAAATTATTCTACAAGTGAATCATAATTACTCTATAGCTAACATAGTTGTAAAAGTCCCGCCTAGGCTCCGAGTATTCGCTACAAGGTAGGCTGCCGAGGCACGAGTACTGGTCTCCCAGGCCAATTACTCCCCGATTAATCTCCGCCTAAGCTGAGTACTTCCCGAGTACCCGAATCCGACTAGGGAACGCCTAGCGACTTTTGCAACCATGATAGCTAACCATTAATTACATTACTACAAAATATCATTCAAAATTACTTAACAAGTGTATTAAACACATAAATTTCAAAATTACTCTATAAGTGTATCATAATTACTCTACTAGTTTATGAAAATAACATAACGTACACAATTACTTTACAAGTTCATCAAAAAACATACAATTCAAAATTACTCTACTAGTTTATCAAAATAACATAACAGACATAATTACTCTACAAGTTTATCAAACAACATACAATTCAAAATTAATCTACAAGTGGATGATAATTACTCTACAGTTCATCATTCAAAATAACTCTATAAGTGTATCAAACAATATAAATTTCAAAATTACTGTATAAGGATTGAGGATCCTATACATTAATCCAGAAGTATGAGAAGTGTGAGAAGTGTATTATAACACTATATATAACACTATATAACACCATATAAACACTATGTAACACCATATAACACTATATAACAAATATAACACTATATTTTGTCTGATAGCATGTCTATGATAGATGTATAGTGTTATATGTTGTTATATAGTGTTATATGGTGTTATATGGTGTTACATAGTGTTATACAGTGTTTATATGGTGTTATATAGTGTTTATATGGTGTTATATAGTGTTATATATAGTGTTAAAATACACTTCTCACACTTCTAGATTTATGTACAGGATCCCTACCCACTGTACAAGTGTATCAAACAACTAATTATTCAAATTACTCTACAAATGTATTATAATTACTCTACTTTTGATAATTACTCTACTAATAGAATAATTATGAAAATGTCACCGTATTTTTTTTTTTTTTACTTTTCCATGCAATTCATACGTTTTATACGCTAAATGTATATGTATTTGATCTTTTGTCTCTATATCCAATGTTATTACGACTTGTTACCTATTGTTACCTGAGGTAATAATCCGGGTCTATAATTGCATGCGAATAAAGTAGTATTATTAAACTAGTTGTAATCGTCGGTCATCGGTATATTTCATTGAACATTCGACTGTAATATATTTCATATTAAAAATAAAAAATACAAATCTCGAGAGAAGGCTAAGGAAGTGTTTTATTTTTCTTCGTGAATTTTGCTTAGGAAACAATCAAACATTGCAATAATTATTTTGTTTATATTATTTGTTCCTCGGGATCGTTTGTTTCATTTAATAACACATCTATTTGATACCACAACGCGTTATACTCGCCAGTGTATTGCACCACTAGCAATTAACGAAGTTAAATAACTTAATTTACTATTTATGTAAGTTATGGAACATCTCACCAAATCTGTCGATTCAGATAGTACAAGGTCTAATAGCAGGGAGCATAAAATGTATATGTTATTATTTTAATTAATTAATTAATAACATTGAGAATCAAATATTTTCTTTCTCCTAAATAAAATTTTAAATTATATAAGTACTAATAAACTGTAATTTAAAATATAACCTTATTGGTCTTAAACTCTTAATTGAGTCAGAATTTTGAAAGTGAAGCATCTCAGAACTCAATCTCTCATATTGGGTGTATATGAGTTAACCCGGATTTGGTGGTTAGTAATTAATTGTTTAATTTATTTTAAATTAAAAAGATAGAAAGTATTATGATACTTGTGGCTAGGTGTTAATGGATTGTGAGTACTTGAGAGTAGATTTGAGATAGCATTGCATGATTGGATTGGGCATAGATAGTCCTTCCACACTTACAATTTACAACCCATTCATCCACATACAAACATTATTAAACTATCTAAACCAACTATTTTCAGAAGAAATTCATTTTTTCTTATACTTTAACCAGTAACAAGTTCTTTTAAATATATATATCTAATTAGTAACTGGTTGCATCACGTAATTAAAATCTTCATTTCTAAGTATTTAAAATTTCATTTATTTAACCCGTGTAAAGATGGATGAGGGCGGGAGCTAGATAGAGGGGCGGGTTCATGTGGGTTGAAGCGGGTTACACTGGAACACCGTTGCATCTAGTTATGGTTCGACGTGCGACTTCAAATCCGGGTTCACCAACCCGTGCTAGATGGATTTAATAAGGTGAGTTCAAACAAGGCATCATCTTCCTATAATTGTTAAAGTTATCATGTTCAAACAAGGAACCAGATACATGAATTTCTAACCTAGTTAGATAAGGTTATTTTTTATAACAATTATATAGCAACATTAAAAAATACACACACAACCCTAATCTTAAATCCATTAAACATATTTTTTTTCACCTATAGTAGGAAAGTGTACACACGCGCTATAACACATGCGCGTAGGTATATGAACGTAAATTGCATGGATCGTGTCTACGAGTCCAAATACGGTTGCTTGCGATCTACGTTAGCTTTAACCTACACCACCGGCGTCGTCACCGGCCGTCAACTTTCCTCTCATTACATCTTTTTCATTGACACCCACGCAATAGTAGATATATATAAAACCATTTTTCACATCAATTTTAGACTGATACATCATCTTATTTTCACATAACGTACTCTAGATTACTTAAAAAGAGAAAGGTTATATAGAGAGAGAGAGAGTGAATGATGGCGTCGTCGTCGAGCGGCGGCGTTCCTCCGGGCTTCCGGTTTCATCCCACCGATGAAGAGCTTTTGCATTACTACTTGAAGAAGAAGGTTTCGTTTCAGAAATTTGATATGGATGTTATTAGAGAAATTGACTTGAATAAGGTTGAGCCATGGGATCTTCAAGGTAATTTCATGTTTACATTATATACATTATTTATGCAGTGTTGAAGTAATCGCTAGTCGGGCGGTGGTGTGGGGACTAGTGATTAAACGAGATGAATCGGAATTAACTAGGATTAATTTTGATTAATCGGTGATTAATCAGCGCCTAATCGGGATTTTTACAATCATGTATATATGTGTAGGCAAAAGATCAAATACAAATAATCTTAACATACTAAACATACAAATTGAAGGAAAACTCAAAAAGACAAGGTGACATTTTTGTAATTACCACCAACTATCAAAGTTACAACCAAAAATACCTAAAAAAACACAAATTTTTTTTTTAACATTTTTTATTAAAAAATCGCTACATTTCGTTAGCAAAAAAAAAAAAAAAAAAAAAAAAAAATTTGGCTGCTACTAAAAGTAGCGATTTTTTAATAAAAAATGTTAAAAAAATAAAATAAAATAATATGTGTGTTTTTTTTTATTTTTTTAGATTTTTTTTAGGTTTTTTGGGGGGTTTAGTTTTTAGCATTTTAGCTTGGGTGGGAGGGGGGTAGGTTTTTTTTAGGTTTTTGGGGGTGGGGGGTGGGGGGGGGGTTAGGTTTTTTTTTAGGTTTTTGGGGGGTGGGGGGGTTAGGTTTTTTTAGGTTTTTGGGGGGTGGGGGGAGTGGTTAGGTTTTTTTAGGTATATTTGTAGAGTAACTTTGATAGTTATTGATAATTACAAAAATGCCACCTTGTATTTTTGAGTTTCCTTCAATTTGTATGTTTAGTATGTTAAGATTATTTGTACAAGAACTTTACCCTATATGTGTAAGAAGAATATTTTACATACTATCATATAAATTTTCATTTTTTTTTTTTTTGTTGTAATTGGAGATGATTGTTAGGTTAGTCTTTGTTTTTGTTTGATGTTTTTGTTTTTACAGAATTTTAGTATGAATAATTTGTTACTATAAATCAGCTCAATTTACAATTAAATAGAAGTATACTAAATAGATTTTCAATGATGAAAAAATTTGGTACTAAAAAACTTTTTATTATGAAAAATTCATTGGCGATTATTGACAGATGAATCAAAATTCAGAAAAAAAAAGAAAAGTAAACTTTAATGGTATATATGATGAAAAATTAGGTATAATAATAATAATAATAATAATAATAATAATAATAATAATTTAGTTTATAGGATGAAAAAGAATAATCAGGGAATAAATGTTGTTTAATGAGTTGATGAAATGATTTAACATTTTGACTTAATTAGTATATATCTTTATCATGATTGTTTCTATACTTTTTATCTTAATCTTGATAATACAAAGCGTATCTTATATCATATATCATGTTTAAATAAATTTACGAATTCTTGCCTCATGTTCAAAAGAAATAACAGGCAAAAGGCGAACAAAATGATATAAAGAATAAAAGCAACTTTTATTTACATAGAAAGAGATAGATAAGTCAATATTTTTATGATTTTTTTTTATCTGCTACGTGAAAAGGTGTACCCATTATATTTTTTAAAACCAAATTACAGCTTTGTTACAAAAGATGGTGTTATATAGCTAGTATCAAGTAAACAACTTGAAACCAAAAGTTATGGGAGATAATAACTTGTAGTAGGGCACTACAACTTAAGAACCAAAATATTCAAAGTTGACACTAATTTTAAGTTCCATTCAACCATAGGGAATAAGTGTGATTAATATTCTAAGTAAATATGCTCCATATATAAAATAGTTTTTATCCATCAAGATAAACAAATTTATAAATTTAGAGCTATCAATATTTATGTTCTATAGGTTCAAGTCTTTTTTACAAATGATTGTAAGTGTTTATGCTTAGACGGTACTAATTAAAATCAATTTACTATATATTCTATTTATAAGCCTTTGAAGGTTTAGGATGATGAAAATATATAATAAAGGTTTAGGAGTTAATGATGTGAAAATTTTTAACATATTTATAAGCCTTTAAATCATCATATCACCACTTTTCTGTTTGACTTTTAATTTCATTTCACCAAAATCTAATTATGCTAAAATTACACAACTTAAATTATCATATCAGCAACCAAACATATATAAGTTTTTAGGGTCAATTCCCATATTATTACCTAGAGATAAACTGCCTTATAATTGTAGCTCATAAATAACAACATATTGACATGAATTACTACAGAGAGATGTAACATTGGATCCACACCGCAAAATGAGTGGTACTTCTTTAGCCACAAAGACAGGAAGTACCCAACGGGTTCAAGGACGAACAGAGCGACAAACGCCGGTTTTTGGAAGGCAACTGGGAGAGACAAATGCATCCGTAACACTTTTGAGAAGATTGGTATGAGGAAAACCCTTGTGTTTTATCGTGGACGTGCTCCCCATGGTCAAAAGACTGATTGGATCATGCATGAATATCGACTAGAAGATAACGATGATCATCATGATCCCCTCAATCCCTCTCTCACATCTCCTGTAAGTTGCATTTCTTAATATCCCCTTACCATAATTCAATAAATCAAACAGTTTGAAACCATTTGATCTTACGTCTCTACTAGTAGGGTTTCATCCAATGTTTTTATAACCAGCCAGGTCGTTCAATAGACCGCCTTACCAATTCACTGGTTTAACCAGTTGGACCGGATTTAAAAGAAAGAAAACTAGTAAACTAAATTTAAAATGTAAACATATAGTAAATATAAAACGTATTTAAAATAAATATAATATATTTGTTGTGTTTCCTTACTATATTAATAGCGTTTGAAGGCTTAAATAAACAAACTATAGTGTTTAAAGTAGTAAACAAATCAGTAAATGATATTTTGGAAAGAAAATAACAAAAAATTTGAAATCTAGTCCGACCACTTCCTACAGTTCCAGATCCGATCAGTAGCCTGCTAGCTTAAATGAAAGCGGTTTAAATACACATAACCAGGCCGGCTATGTGTTGGAACCCTTATCCAACCGGTTGGAGTTGTGGTCTGGTTTTGAAAATACTAGGGTATTTTTTTTGAATGGCGAATTTCTTGTTCTTGTGGGACTTGAACTCAAAACGTCACACTTGGTGTTTTAAACTGTTTTACCTAGCCACTGAACCACCAATCCTAGTGGTTGAAAATACTAGTTTCACCATATATTTACATAACGTACATTATAAGTGTAGCTCATAAATAAGATAAAAGCATTACACAAAAGGGTGATTTGAAATTCTCTTTATTGAATCTTTACACACCAAAGATTGATCTTCAATGATTTATTTTTCTCTAGGAAGATGGATGGGTAATTTGCAGGGTGTTCAAGAAGAAGAATTTGTTCAAGGTTGGAGGAAGCGAAGGATCGAGAGGTAGCATTGGGTCCGATCAACTTAACCATGGTTCAAGCCAACCCGGTTCATTTTCACACGCCAACCATCACTACTTAACATACAATCAAGAACAACAACACCAACAACTACAAACTTTCGTCGATCTTGGGCTCAACCACGGTCACCTTCCTAGCCAATATCCCCATCTCCAAGCCCAAAACTTCATACCAACCCACAAGCCCTTGGGTTACGAGTTCTCAAATTTTCCATCTGAAGACTCACCCGCCATGGTTAAACAGCTAATGTCGAACCATGGCGAGTGTGACAGTGGAAGTTGTGAGAACCAACTTCAAGTTGGTTACCAAGCTTGTGAGCCGGGGTTGGAGGCTGGAACATGTGAACCCGCGACTCAAAGCATGGTTAATGCATCTGGAAACGAGTGGGGAATGATGGATAGGCTCGTGACACCGCATATTAGTGCGGCCAACGAAGATGGCGATTCCTCGAAAAGGATGGTAGGATATGAGAATAACACAAATGCATCTTCTTCATCAATGCAACAAATCAATCAACTCTCGTTGCATGGTGAGATGGACTTTTGGCGCTACGGAAAGTAGTGGAATATACATATTTGTATACTTAATTTTCTTTTAAAACATTTGAATACAAGGATTAGAGCTCTAAATGAAGACGTTTCTAGTCCTATAAGCTACCAATACTTTCATTGTTAAGATTAATTCTGTATTTTACTCTATATAATTAATTTGACTAAGAATTGAATATCGTATGATGTATTTATATTTGGGAAATTCATCGAAATTACCGGATGTCCAAGCAAATTGTAAAAAAGACCTTTCTTTAAGTTAAGCTATTATTTTAATACTTATTTTATTATTATTTTAATATTTTAATACTTATTTTATTATTATTATTTTAATATGTTTACTTCAAAATTTTAGAAAAAATAAATTCTACAAATTTTAGGTTTTATACGTTTTAAAATTTTATGTTCTTAAATACCTTAATTTTTTTTTCAGGATTATTGATAAAAACTAAAAAAGTTAATTACGTTTTTTGTCTCTGTTATTTGTTGAAAATAACCATTACAGTCATTTAGTTTAAAAATTGTTAAAACAATCTATGTACTTTCACCTTGTAACAATTATAGTCCCCCATCACTAACGTCATCCAGTTAAACTGTTAGTTTATTTGAAATGACCATAATACCCATGTTATTAAAATTAAAGTTAAAATAAATAAAGAGTTAGTTACGTTTTTCGGCCGTGTGCTTTGTTGAAAATAACCATAACAGTCTATTAGTTTAAAAATTGCCAAAACAGTACTAGTATCCTTCACGTTACTTTCACTCTTCCCGTTTCTTTGGATCCTACCAGAACATCACCTGTTTCGACTCACAACTCTGTTCCGATGACTCAGTTCACCACCGTTTTCCTCTACCGGATCTCTTCCGTCACCTCCACCAGCGTCAAATCTGTCTCCGTCAACCAGTTACACGAGAATCAGAATCGCTGATCTCATAACTTTCCCCCATCACAATCGAAATCGCCAACCACCTAATTTTCCCCATCCCAATCGACGCCAGTAGGAAAACTTGAGGCCTACCCAAAAAACTGAGAGGAGGAGATGAAGTATGGGCGGTACCCTGTGTAGTGGTAGGAATTGGTAGAATTCATCGGTAGAAAAGAAGTTAGCCGATGATTTGTTTGAAGAGAATGGCCATGAGGTGTGGGGGTAGTGGTTGGTGGTAGTTTGATGACGGTGGTGGGTAGATCGGGTGGTGGAGGTGGTCATCGTTCAAGTATGTATGTGGGGTGGTGTGAGATGTTGAAGATGGATGAAGTGGAGAAGGTGTGGAGTCGGAGTAGGTGATGTTCCGGCTGAATATGAAGAGACATCAGAGTTAAGAGTAGAGTGAAGAATAGTAGATAAATAAAGCTGTTAACCGCCATTGTTGGTGAGTTGAAGGTGGAAGTTGTGAATATACTGGTACCGTTTTGGCAATTTTTAAACTAATAGGTTGTGATAGTTATTTCCAACAAACCATAGGGACGAAAAACATAATTAACTCTTTATTTATTTATATTATAGTTTTAATAACATGGACACTATGATCATTTCAAATAAACTAACAGAATAACTGCATGACGTTAGTAAGGATAGACTGTAATAGTTATAAAAGTGAAAATACAGGGATTGTTTTAGCATTTTTTAAACTAATGAATTGTAATGCTTATTTTCAACAAATCACAAAAAAATAAAAAAAATAAAAAAAATAAAAAAAAAACCATAATTAACTCTGATTTGTAAGAAAAACATAATTAACTCAAACTAAAATTTAAATGTTTAAATATCATTTGTTTCTAATAATAATTTGCTATATTTATATTTATTTTATTTTTTCCCATGCAAGAGTTCACAATGTCCTGTTATGACGTGGCACAGATTCCCCTTTAATGCCCCGACGTAATGCAAGACGCAAATGGACGCCAATAATGATTAGTGGATTTTTTATGGTTGGTTAAATGATAATTTCATGGTTTTCCCTTTCATACTTAATTATACGCAACATCTAAAACGTTTTGTTAAATGTTTATTTGCACATGCAGGAAAAGATGAATAATCAACACAACTACGGAAATTAAGTTATCGATTAGTAACAATTATATATGTCACCAAACTTACAAGCATATTACAAACTTATTTGAGTGATATCTTTGCATAAATCCCGTATATAAACATGTTTAGAAAATGCCTAGCTAGCTAGTAATACAATAAAGAACAAGTCTAAAGATCTTTGAACGGATCAAAGTTCACCACAATCATAATCAATATGGCCATTTGGGTTGGGAAAGAGAACTTTCAATAACCAAATATATAAAATCTTCTTTGGGCCCAAAGAAGTACCTGACAGCATGCCGGTGAGGTATGTTTGTAACGACAACCATACTATCCTCATCCTTCTTTGTTTTACAAACTGATTAAACGCTTTCTCAACCCCATGGATTGTTACCTTACTCCCACTCCCAACATTGTTTAAACCCAACTGAGCCATTGTTCTAGCCAACACAACCGCATCTTCTAACGCTGCTGAACCACCTTGCCCCAAAAATGGGCCCATGACATGCATAGCGTCACCAGCAACTGTTACTGTTCCTTTACAAAATGTGCCCGTCAACAAGTCTCGTGGTGCACGATACCTCAAGTGTGTAAATGATAACGACTCCATGTCCGTGTTTTCTATCATTTCTTTAATTTCTTGGGGAAAATCGCTTAGCAACTCTAGGGTCGATTGTCGTATTACCTCAGGATCTTTCCAACCCTTTTCATCTGTCGCTCTTCATAGTTAAAAGAATGAAATAGACTATGTAACTATTAAAAAGAAATCTACACAAACATAATAAGTAACAACCTTTAGGATTGAAGGGTAGTGAACAAAACCAGTAAACCGAGTTATCATCAATAGCAATTCTTCCTATGATAACGTTGTCTTTCATGAAACGAGCAAACTCATAGTCATATGAATGACCATTTGGGTAGTTTGTTAAACCTCTAACCGCACATAAAGGAAACATCTTTGTAGGCTTGAGGTTAAGGAATTCGGAAACTATTGACTTGCCACCATCACAACCAATTACTACCTACAAGGACCAATAAGTATCATTATTCTAGTGAAATCAAGTCGAAAGTCTCAAAAAGACCAACTAAATTTGTATCGCGGACCTTAGCTATAACGGAGCTTCCATCAATGAACCGAAGAATTGGTTTGGTGGAATGCGGGCCAAGTTTTATGGATTCAAGTTGGCAGCCGAATTTTACAGTGTCTAGAGGAAGTGCAGCATAAAGAGTATCAATAAGGTCCTTTCTTCTCAAGCAACGTATTTCGTATTCCAAACGCACCCTCGATAAGAAACGTTAAATAATTAGTGCATAAGTTGTTTCCTCTTAACCAACTTTCTCTTAATCCTTTTAGCAGTCAACAGTCTAGTTCTTATACCTTTTTCTCTTGTGCAAAGTTATATAGAAGGACAAGAGTTTTGAATAAAAATTGATCGTTACACTGAATAAAAACAACATACCGGATTTATATACATGTAAATAAAAATCAGGGATTAAGTCGCTACAAATAAGATTATAAGACTCAATAGATATTTGATTAGGGATTATATGGAATTCTCTATATATAACCAATATATGTGAACTTACAATGAGATTTCTTTTTGTCTCCCACCATCAAGCGATATGACTCGTTGCCTATACATGACCAAGAAGTAACATGCCATTTTAATTAGTCTAGTTAACATATAATTTGAGGTCAAAGGTCAAGATTAAAAAAAAAAAAAAAAGCAAAGTCGTAAATCAAATAAAAGGTGGTAGCCTATGGATAATTACAGACATATTACATACGTAAACCATTTCCTGGGTCAAGCCAACATTTTTTACCGACAGATTGCCAACAACCATCAGACACATGGATTTCAAATTTGGTTTTTCTTTCCATGTAAATTGTTTGACAAACTATCGAGACAATTTATGTCGGTAAAATTGTAGGTAGCTCGTCACCAATGGATCCTGATCAATACATTATATATACACACACGTTTATCATATTATATTAAAACGCGTTACATTTTATATAAAATTGATACTTTAATTAATATACCATTGTGTGGTTGTGATAGGTTGGGTTTAAAAACATGTTAATATGATCATTTGTAGGCCATTGTAAGATTTGTGTGATGATGAGTTAGTTTATGCTCCAAGTGATATCATCACGTCTCTATTTGGATGAATTAAGCACAGATCTAAATTCAGTGACATCTCATGGGCTGTTTTTGGCCTTCTAGCCTGTTATCTTGTTTATCCGTTGTCTATTTTTTATGTTTTTTCCTCTAGTGGCTGCTGCTATATATGTTTCTAGGTTTCTTATTGCTGTTGTATTTTCTTTGGTTGCAAGGCTTTGTATATTCCATTTGCGCCATGCATGGTATCTTTCGTTCTAGCCTTAATCAAAAAAAAAAAAAAGAAGAAGAAAAGAAAAGAAAAACCAAGTGTTAAAGAGTTTAACATGGAAAGGCTGAATTAAAACAACTTGGGAGCTAAACTGTGTTTTGGACCCAACATTAAAAGAAGAAGAAGAAGATGGGCTAAAACTCACTAGATGAAGAAGCTCACGAGAAGTAATGAAATTGAGATTGGGCCTAGGACAACCACTAAGAAGATAAAATTTCTCAAGAGAACTATACTCATGCGATAGTTTTAGTTTTTATTTATTTATTGACAAAATTATGGTAGTGTTTTATGGTAGTGTTTTGTTTAAATTGTTGACTTGGTATAATTTTTATTTGTGTCAGGCGGCTGCTTGGCACACACTCATTTGTCGTAAAAGATTACAGTTTTTCTCCAGTTTAAAATTATAGTTTTTTCATCGTTATAGTCTTTTTAGCAAAAGTATGGTAGTGTTTTGTATTAATTGGTTAACTCGATGTATTTTTTTAGATCGTGTTATGAGTAGTATGTACAAGTAACCGAAACACAGACGTATATGAGAGAAATATTCAGCGTAGTGCCCCGCAACGCGAGCGAGGCAAAAACTAGTTACATTACACATGTCAATGGATAAATGACTTCTTGGACGTTGAGCCTTTTTTTAACGACAAACTATCATACTTTATACGTACGCCTAACGGATTTAAACTTTTCTTCCTTTATATAACAGGAAGATATAATACCATATATCGTACCATGTCCTTTAGAGACAAATGTTAAAGAGAGTTTTACCACTAAAATACCATCATACCATGTCCTTTAGAGACAAATGTTAAAGAAAGTTTTACCACTAAAATGAAAAGGTGCAATTTTGTACTATCCGACTAAAACCATGTGAGACCCCCTTTTACAAATATATATATACTAAATAAATAAATCTATTATTATATGGGTTTGGCTAAATGCATCCCTTTTTTTACTAGTCATACCCTTCTTTCTAAAATTATTATTTAAAAGTTGTTAAATTTCACCCCTTTAAACAATTCAAATATTGTTTTTGAAAACTATTGTGTTTCTAGAATTTGAAGACACTTTCTCTTACTAGTATTTTATTGTGTTTCTATAAAACGTCATTAAAATTAATAAAAAAAATATTTTTTATACAATAAAAAAGTTTCAGAACTTTTTTTTTTTTAAAAAACTTGCTTTTATATTTTTTATTTATTTCGTATTTTAGTTCTCTCATCTTTCTAATTCTATTTCTATTTTTATTAATATTATTATTATATTATTTTTTTAATATAATTAACAACTTTTATTTATTAAAAGTAATAAGACGTAAAAAGAAAATAAAACGTTATTTAAGTTGGCTGGCTTTAAAGCTTTATTTAAATTTTTGTGTATCATTGTTTATACAAACTGAATTCGAATACCCACTTCAGGCCGCTATGAACAAAAAAATTCATTTCAAAATTAAATGACTCGCTTTAGTTTAAAACGTAAGAAAACGATTATTTTTCAAATAATCAAAAAAAGTTTCTTTTTAAATAAAATAACGTTTTAAAAACAAATACTATTAATAATAATAATAATTAAAGATTAAAAAATGAAAGAAAAATAAAATTGTTTGAATTATATTAATGTGAAAGTTGAAGAAGGAGGTACGTATAATACAAAATAAGGTAGATTGGTAGATAAATTGTCTCTCACTTTGAAAGCTATTTGCAAGAATGTCATTTTTTTTTTTACTTACATGTATATCAAAGTGACAGATCAATGATTTTTGAACCCTATAGTTTTTTTTTTTCCATCAACGTGTCCATCCAATAATATAATAGATAATACAAATAATAAATAAGCAACAAGGATCAACTTGTATTCGAAATAATTATGTGAAGATTATATAATTTTTATTATAACATAAACTGATAAAACAAAATCATATGACAAATCATACATTGATTCTCTCTCCCAAAACCAATTGGACCACAGACATTGTTCACATTTGATTTTCATTTATGGATTTCGTTCAATGTAAAGCACGTGTCGATTGCTATATCGTGTGTTGCTATCATATCGGTATCGTAACGAATCAAACCGATGTCGACCAAAAGCCCGCTGCGAAGCGCGGGAGGATTCGACTAGTTAACTTTTTTTTTTTTGAACGGCAACAATGACATATTATATCAAAGAAGCTAGCGGGGAACTAGCAAAAAAACCACAAACAAAGCCAATGGCCACCCAAATCCAAACCAAATAAAGAAAATAAAACAAAAAGCCTCCATCCCACCAGTTAACCCACATTCATTGTATGCAGCCTAGGAAGGGATTAAAACACCATTTGCGCCAATCTGTGCATAGAGACTTTGCCCTATTTTTTAGCCATTCAAAAGCCATAACCTGGATATCTTCAAACAACCTTTCCACTCTGCACATCTTGGATTTGAATACCTGATCATTCCTGTTTCACCAAAGACACCACAGAGCTGCATACATTATAACTATTAGCACCTTTTTATCCTTCTTAGGCAAATTGCCATTTTCTGCATTTATTAGCATATCTTTAACCGAACCATCAGACCTCATGCTGAAACCTGACCAATTGCTAACCATCTGCCATATAGACTTTGCATACAGACACTCGATGAAAAGATGATCAATTCCTTCCAGGTCTACACCGCATATAGGACACAATAGTGATATCAGTTGAACTCCTCTTGTCGCCAACTTCATAGCTACCGGAATTCTATATTGGGAAAGCCTCCAAATGAAGCATCTCACTTTAAGAGGAGACCAAGGAAACCAGCTAACAATGACCTCCGGATCTCTAACCGTATGACCCTCAAGCCATTTTCTACATGAAGAAGTTGTGAATTCCCCGCTTGGATCTTTACTCCATAACCACTTATCAGAACCGTCACCAAAGGAGTATGTAACTAGCAGGTTTTCTATCTCAAACACCTCATGAGACAGAGCCGCCGCTTCACGAGCCGACTTCCAATTACAATGAAATCCTGTAATACACCCGCAAGAGATTGACAGACGCTGCCCGATGGAACATCGTTTAACGCTTTCAATTTCATATAGGTTCGGAAAAAGACGTTGGAGGGGAACTAGCCCGATCCATGGCTGCGACCAGAACCCAATGCTTGAGCCCACTCCCACCCGGACCCTGAATACCGAGTTTAAATTCAAATCCGTCGGCCTGGAGCTGGACACCGACGAGTTGATGTGGCTCCAATGATCCGAACGCAAGCTCTTAAACATGTCATCCAATGAAGAGA
Source organism: Helianthus annuus (assembly GCF_002127325.2). Lineage (NCBI taxonomy): Eukaryota > Viridiplantae > Streptophyta > Magnoliopsida > Asterales > Asteraceae > Helianthus > Helianthus annuus. The sequence goes on along the minus strand of NC_035434.2, from coordinate 28,262,382 downwards.
AGTTAACATTATGGACATGTTTGACCACCAGACTCCATTGATTGTTTGACTCATTTAAAGCTCTCCATTTCCACTTAGCTAGTAGAGCCATGTTAAGCGTTTTCAGGCAATTAACACCAAGACCTCCCTTGCTTTTTGGCTTGAGAACCTTATCCCACCGAACCCAACTAATCTTGTTGTTGGACAAGCTTCCACCCCAAAGGAATTTTCTCCTAATGCTATCCAAGGATTTTATCACCTTAGAAGGAGCCTTGAACATTGAAAGGAAGTATAGTGGGAGGCTAGTAAGCACCGATTTAACAAGTGTAAGATGACCGCCAAATGACAAAGATTTAGCTTTCCAGTTATTGAGTTTGTTTTTAAATTTTTGAAGCACTGGATCCCAATTTTTAACATACTTCATGTTTGCTCCCAGTGGTAGACCCAAGTGCATTATAGGCAAGAATTCTCTTTTACACCCAATGATGTTGGCAAAATGTAAGCTTTCCATTTCTGAAACTCCAACACCCACCAGTCGACTCTTGTGGAAGTTTATTTTAAGACCCGACATGAGATAGAAAATCCTAAGAATACGTTTGAGGTTCTTAAGATTATCCGGATCCCATTCACCAACGAACATCACATCATCCGCGTACATAGTATACGAAATAATTGGGCCGTTATTGGGAAGGGTGATGCCTCTAAAAACACCTCTTTCCACAGCTAAATTGACAAGGGCCGATAAACCTTCCATGGCGATAATAAAAAGGAAGGGAGATAAAGGGTCCCCTTGCCTGACCCCTCTCTCCATTGGGAATTCCTCCGTTGGCGACCCATTTACAAGTAAAGAAGTACGAGCTGAGGTAAAATAGCCTTTTATCCAGCCTCTCCACTGACCTGAAAAGCCCATTTTTGAGAGAATCGTGTCGATATAGTTCCAGTTAACCGAGTCAAAAGCTTTCGCGAAATCCACCTTGAACATAAGCATTTTCTTGGAAGACTTCTTAACCCAAGTATGTAACACATTGAGGAGAATGTGACCATCAAAAATATTTCTATCTTTGATATATGTCGTTTGTTCTACCCCAATAAGTTTCTGAATGACTTTTTGAGTTCTACATGCTAAAAGTTTCCCGATAATTTTAGGCATACACCCAATCAAACTTATTGGTCGATAGTCGTTTAGGGAAACCGGGTCAGACGATTTCGGAAGAAGAGCAAGAAATGCAGAATTGCACCCTTTAGCTATATTTTTCTTTTTCTCAAAGTTCTTCACAAAAGCCACAAAATCCGGCCCAATACAATCCCAAAATTTTTAAATAAAATTAAACGAGAGGCCGTCCGGGCCCGGTGCCTTATCCCTCGCACATCCCGAAACCGCATCTTTAACTTCTTCTGCTGTAAATGGTGCATCTAATAAGGAAGATTCAACAGAAGAAAGAGCGTACCTTAGGTTACAGGGGAACTCGGGCCTCGATCTCACTAACTCACGAAACTTGGCAGCAAGAATCAGACCATATACAAGTAATGTAACACCTCGAAAATTCCTGTCCTTTAAAATAAAGACATGTGCCATGAGAGACAGACGTGTTAGGAAAACCGGATCAAATAAAAAGATGTATGGTAGGATTTTTAACAAAGGGCGTCATGTTATTAAAATACCTCTGAACGACCCAAAGGGCGACATGTTATTAAAACACCTCTGAGCGACCCGAATTCATAAATCCCAAGACCCTTAAATCGTTTGATAAACATCTTATATGCTAACCGGTTGTTCCAAATAAATAAAGTTCCATCTTTATTATGGACTTCGGATTAGTAGGTTTGTTACTACTGAAAATGCTAAATAAAGTCCTTGTAAATAGGGAATCAAGAATAGTTATGTAGCTTATTAAACTATTATGAGAATCCAAGACATGTTCTTGGTATTTCCGTCATCTTGCAAGTCCCTTAAGAAGTCAATTAAAGGAGGGGACATGTAAGAACCATCCAAGCATGCAATGGCTGAGCAGATGGCCCCACAACTGAAAAAGATGGACTGAATTCGGAATTGTTTTGGTTGCATGGTCAAGACTTAAAAGTTTTAAAAATTTTGTCCTCTGACCATCGGTTACGGACCGCAAGGCCCTAGGCTTACGGTCCGTAAGGAGGGTACCTGGGCGTTTTCAGCAAAGGTCGGTTACGGACCGTAGCCATTTCAGCATACGGTCCGCAAGAGGTGCTTACGGACCGCAAGGCCTTACGCTTACGGTCCGTAAGGCTGTCGCTGGCAGCAAGTTTTGGACAGCTGCCTGTTCAGCCCGTTACACCGACTTAAAAGGATGGTTTTCGAAATCAGGGGCTTTCTAGGCAGTATTTAGCCTATTAGGGACACTTGGGTTGATCTTGTAACCATTCTAGGCTAGCTTGGCATGATCTTGGACCTTGTAGTTCACTATATAAGTGCATGAGGTTGTAACCATTTCCTCTTGCTCACTTGGGACTTTGGTTCAAGACTTATCTGGAGCTTTTCTGGACAATATCAAGTTCTCATTAAATCCCTAACCCTTCTTTGGACTCTTGTAAGTGTCCTTAACCTCTTTTAAGTTGTTTTAGCTTAGTTAATTAGCTAAAAGTCAAACCGTCGTAATTAAGGTTTGACTTCGTGATTAATTAAAATGTACTCAGTCAAATCACGAATTAAAAGTACCTTTCAGTAGGTAATTACGCGGGTAACAAACCCTTAAATGGGTATTTCCAGAATCCCACTCTAACTATGTTAATTGTCGAGTCAAAGCTTATTATAAAAAGTCAACAGAAAGGTTATTTGCGAATTAATACATAATTAGCAATGTAGGTTACATGCAACCTGTTTGATCATTAAAATAACTTGGTAATTAATGTAAGAACATGTTCCAACATGTTCAACTCGACAATTTTCAGTCTAGGCTCGGTTTGGAACCGAAAGTCGCAAAGTTTGACTTCTGCTTTGACTTTCAGTTCTGACCCGTTTAAGCCAAGATTAGAATTGCCTTAGAGCTTCTTTTGAACCTATTTACATGTTAGTATAATTCTCTGAGATTATACAACTTGGTTCATTAAATATCCTATTCACATGCATGTTTCCGTTAATCGCTTATATGTTGACCATTATGCCCATTTGACCTTAAAACGTGATTTTTTAAAATGTAAAAGGGTAGGCACCTTAACTACTGATTTATAAACTTGCACCTAAAATTTGAAGTCAGTTTGAGGTCTAGATTAAGAGTTATGCTCAATAGCGTAATTAAGAGCTTCTTTACTAATTAATTGGCGTAAATTACACATAGCCTATCAAAACCCAAATTTTTATACCAAACTTGTTACCTACTGTTATAAAATAATATTTTGGGAATTTTGAAGATTTTTATTTATTTTTAGGCTGAGCATAACTTAGTGTTCTAAGATTGATTCGGTTTATGCCGGTTTTGCCTTTTTAGCCATAAATTGAGTTTTACAAATCCTTTTGACCTCAAACCAATTTCTACTGATTTGTTATGATAAATAAATTATTTTGAGCCTTCTGGAATATTAAAAATATCAGCTTTTTACAGAAAACCCGGAAATGGCTCTAAATCGCCTTTTTAGGCATTTTTAACGCATAAGTGTGCACTAGAACCTTATTAAGCCTAAGGGATTAAAACTACTGATGTAATTAGTGAATTTTTATATTTTAAACAGTAGGCAAATGTTTTGAACTCAGAATTCCAGAATTGACCTTTTAGGCACATGTGAAATTACCAAAATGCCCCTACGGTGCATGGTAAGGTTAAAGATGATAAATTTCACATAAATTTGGTACCCTACTGTTATAACTTAGTAAATTAAATATATTTACTAATTTAATCAGACCTGTAACTCAGGTTATCATTTTAACCCTTTTATACCTTTTAAAATGACCAAAATGTCCTTATGAGGCATAGTTTTGGTTTAAAATCATGTGGGGCATAATGGAAGGTATCATTCTGATATCACAACATATTTTAAGCATATTGACTTCAGAAACTTGTATTTGACTCTTATGGTTACTCGTTACGCGCTATACGCGTTCGGATCGGCTTATGTGGCTAGTTTGGCCATTTTAGCCGAAACGGGTCAAACCATATCTTTTCGGTCTCAAAATTCAGAATGTGATTATATTACCCATATAAAACAAGTGTGCAAGCTTGTTGGGTCAAAACCATATTCTAAAACGGTCTTCGCCTTATTGTGCGTTTAAAACCGTAATCTTTATATAAAACTAACCGGTCTAAGCTTAAGACTCGTTAGGATTCTAATAGGTTATTAAAACCTTAATTTCCAGATCTAGGAGCCCAGTAAAAGCTACGTGCACTCGTTATATTTGGTTTATACTTTGCGCAGGTAAATACGTTTAACTTATTTTCCCTATACGAGCTTGGGGTACGGTATATAAAATACCGCTTGGTCGGGGAATTGACCTTAACCGGTCTTGGTTATGTGCAGTCAAATTAACCCGTTTGAAAATGCTGTTTTGTTTGTTTAACGCCTTTGGGGGCTTAATGAACATGTCCGGATATCCTTGGCATCATTCAAAGAATGGCCACGACCTTAGCACTCGGGTGTAGGCGTACACCCGTAGTGCTGTATAACATGTATAATCGTCGGTACGAGAGAAGTCTCGCGGCGGAATTATATTAAGTGGTGTGTCTATTAATCTTTAACCCGGCACGACCCGGGCTACCGAACGCAGAATAAACATGTAATTCTTTTACAAGATTATTAAGCAAATAATTATCCCAAGTTATAAAAAGTTTTATGCCACGTGCATTTAAATCAATTTTAAACATTTTCAAAATGAGTCAGTTGAATTGTATTTACCAGTGTAAACTGACGTATTTTCCAAAAAGACTAAGTGCAGGTACTACGCGTAATAGGCTGGTCACTCCTTAAGCATCCATAGAAGTCTCGCAAGCTTAGGATGCATGAAGTCTGTTGAAATGAAGTTTCCTTTTTGTTTGATTCTGCCTGTGGATTCTATTTCGACATTTTGTGATATTTGAATATTACAATAATTTAAGTTGAAATAAATCTATCTTTGCTTCCGCTGTGCATTATAATTTGTGTTGTTTGACTATGATGATATCAACTACGTCACGTCAATCCCCCACCGGGCCCACCGGTGACACGTGGAAATTAGGGGTGTGACAGGTTGGTATCAGAGCCAACACTGAGTGAATTAAACACTAGCCTTTTTGTGTTTAGTCTCAGTGCACGAATTGCACATTCTACGAGTTCCGAGTCTAGACAAAGAACATAGGACAAAACTCTGTTTTGTTTTATTTTGGGTCTTTATTTAATTATATATTGTTGTTATCTAAAACTTGTATGCAGGTCAAAATGCCACCAAGATTTCTTCGCGGACGAGGCAAGGGCCCAGTCACGGGTCACGACCACGAAGCCGGGCCTTCGCACCGGCGTACCCCATCCATTACCATGAGCACTAGTCCACAAGAGCCATGGAGGCTCTATGTCGAGCCCGGGAGACGGTCAGTTTCCCTCAGCTCTTCACCTTCTCACCAGCACTCCTTTGGGCCCCAGTCGGAAAATGAGCCCAACGAGCAACCACCCTCTTTCATACCTCTGCAG